>NC_082423.1:0-691955 GCF_004011695.2 Ascochyta rabiei
CCTAACCCTAACCCTAACCCTAACCCTAACCCTAACCCTAACCCTAACCCTAACCCTAACCCTAACCCTAACCCTAACCCTAACCCTAACCGCATGGGTTGGGGGCTCTACTTGGGTTGGGGGGATCCGCATGGGTTGGGGGCTCTACTTAGGTTGGGGGGCTTTACTTGGGTTTGCAGGTATCACTTAGGTTGTAGGGACTACTTTAGTCGGTGGCCCTTCTCTAGGCGTTTCTTTCTACGTCTCTAAAGTGTCTGTGTTGCTATTTGGCTGTTTTGCACTTTCTGACTTCTGCGTAATACTAACGCGCTAGTTAGTCTGCCTCTGTATCTTCAAGACACGCAACTATAAATCTGCAGCGTTAAATAACTATAAATTATAAATTAACTTAAATATAATAACCTACAACTATAATTTGGTTATCTCTTTGTTTGTGCCTTACGTTGTGGTGGTTGCGTTAGTTCTGACTTTTGCGTGTTTCTCACGCAAGCCTCAGTTACCACTAGCTGCGCTGTCCTCCTGCAGCAAGCTGCCATTCCTTTCAACGTACGACACAAACAAGACAAATACCTAGCATATCTTGCTGCTCTGTATGCCGCCCTACCATACCGTGCTACCTATCTACATAAGTACCTTGTCAAATTCCACCTCCTCTTTCTGCCTAATCCCCTCTCTCTGCATCTGTACCCGCACCTAGTTGTTAAACGTGCTTCCCTACGCCGTCTACACGCACATTATCAACATAAGCAGCACAGCCTTAAACTGGCAGCCAATCGCCAAGTTTTTCTGCCAGCCACCATCTGGATGGGGCTCGAAGCTGTCGCAAATCGACTGGGGAACACCGCACTAGAAGCAGCAGCTGAAATTCTCCCAGATTGCTTGCTCCCAGATTATCTTTGTAACGTCCTTTACTCTATTGCGCACCTTATCCGCCTGCAGTCAATTACAGTAGGCAAGCTGGTGCTGGCCTGCATCTGTATGTTCCTTTGCCCGGCACCACTGGCAGCACGCCTTCCAAGACTCGAGCATCTCCTCCAGCCTCTGCACCTCCTGCTGCTCGCGCAACGCCAGCTCCCTCTCCTGCTGGCTCAAGTTCCTGCGCGCCTGCAGCTGGGCGTTGAACTCGGCCCTCTCTGTCTCGTCCTCGTCGCCCACAACTGCTTCTACCTCTGCTCCAGCGCTGTGCACCTGCAGCTGGCACCAGCCGCACAGCTCTTCTCCTGGCTCGCAGCCCTCTCTGGTGTGGTTTCTGTCCATCTTGCGGTCTATAATAACTCTCATGCAGCCGTCACCCTTAACAAGCTTGCGCACACCCTCCTCTGTGTCTTTAGCCCAGCCGCTAGTGTATTGCTTGCCTTGCGGGCTGTACGTGGCGCCTCTGATAAAAATAACCTTGCTAGGAAGCCCGCCGCAGCCTGCACGTCCTCCTATCTGCATTACGTCGCGCATTTTCTGCGTGTTCCTCAACCTAGCAAACAAGACTGCCCTGACAGTCTCTCTGTCGATCCCTAGCCCCAGCGCGTTCGTCGCCACAAACACGTGCTCTGTCCCTTCTGTGAGCTGGCGCAAGATCTCCAGCTTCTCCTCTGGCGTGCCTACCTCGCGGTGCTAGCAGACAGCTCCCAACATCGCAGCGTACCCCTGCGCCTTCTTTCTAGAGTTAGTGTACACCACAATCTGGCTAGGCAGCAGGTACTGTTGCTTCTTCTCCTCTACTAGCTCCGCCAGCATGTTAGCTTTGCTCTTTTCTTAATAGTTGTACCAGTGCACCTTGTACGCAAGGTTAGGCTGGCTTATTAGTGCACAAAACCACTTGCACTGCTCCTTTGGCGGCAGCGCTATTAGCTGGATGAACTTGCTCTCCTCTGTGGGTTTCAGCGTCGCCGTTAAGCACACAAGCTGTGTTTCCGCCTTAACCAGCTCGCGCAGCTTCAGCACCTTAGTCTGCCAGCCCTTAACTGAGTCTAGTATGGTGTGGCACTCGTTAATAACAACGCGGTCCAGCCAGCCTATAGATCGCTGCCGGTTAATAAACTGCTTGAATGCTAGCGTGGCCACGGACTTAGGCACCACCAGCACGATCGAAGCCTACTTGTGCGGCCGCTGGCTGTCCTACAGGACGCAGTCAATCCTAGCGGCTTTGCAGCGATCTATTATGTTCTGCTTAAGCGCAACTACAGGGACAACTATAATTGTAACGCTGGTAGAGCACAACGCTGGCAGCATAAATGTTGCGCTTTTGCCTCTGCCTGTGCCTATGATTACTACCACAGGGCTCTTCTGCTTTATGATGGCCTCTATGGCGGGCTGCTGCACGCTTCTGAACGTGCTGCCCTTCCCCTGCAGCCGCTCAAGCGCTGCCTGAACGTCCACCCTCCGCATCTGCTTCCAGCGCCAGAACTGTTCCTCCACCGCCTCCTTTCTAGCTTCAGCGGCCTGGGTCCCCTTTGTGGGCGGCGTCTTTAATGTCAAGCTGAACTGTAGAAAGCAGTGCCAGGCAATGCTGACCTGCTAGAGTGCCTGTTGCTGCGCTATAATGCTAAAAGGCGACTTATCTATAGGCCTGCTGTAGATCTGACCAGCAAACTTGGACCCGTGCCCAGATCCCAGATCGATCAGGTCGTCTTCCACGTCTTCTTCTCCCTCGTTGTTGGCCCAGTTGAGCGCCTTCAGGATGTCCTTGTCTTAAAGGTACTGGCAGAAGGTGGCCTTAGTGTTGTGCCTCTAGATCTGAATGTTAAGCTTAGTCTGGAGCCAGTGCAGCGTAACGCGCTTGATGGCTTGCCGCACTTAGTCTGTACCCCACCGCTGCGGCTTCTTCACAGCTGCTCGCTTGCGTTTCCTGCCTGATCCTGTCTGGGTGCTGCGCTCGTCTTTGTTGCTCCCTTCTCCCTCTTCTTCTTCTTCTTCCTCTCCAACTCCCTCTCTGTCCTCCTCCTCCTCATCTTCGTCAACGAGCCGCTGCTTCTTCCTTCGCTGCGGGCCAGCCCATGTCTCCTCTCTAATCGGCTCCCATAGGAAGGCGCTGGGCTCTGGGACGTGGCGCCTGCTCGATGCGCGCTCCAGCTTCTGCCAGAACAGGAGGACCATCCACAGGTAGTAGAACAGCAGCTCGCCCACTTCGCGCGGCAGGTAGCGGTGAATGACCTTGGCATTGCTGGTCTGCCTGATGCCTTTGTGGTACATGGTCACGTACACCATCAGCCCGTCCTTAACAAACAGCCTGCAGCTCTCTGTGTTAGGCATGTTGGTGTGCGTGACCGTCACCAGCTCTGTACTGCAGGCAGGCGCACCACCTGTCATATGCACAAGCACCAGCAAGTGCTTGCAGAACAGCCGCAGCGCCTTTTTGTATCTCTGCACCTGCTTCTCCACCCACGTCACACCGCTCCCACCAGGCACAAAAGCTTTTACGTCGACAAACGCCTCTCGCAGCTTCTTCTTCTTAACAATCTGTTAGTCTAGCCAGCAGCTTCTGTCTACGCCGCCAAACGTGTTACACTTGTCCTAGAAGAAGTTAAATCTGGACCGCAGCTCGGCGGGATTGTCCACGATCTTGTCCCATTCGATCGTCGGCAACGGGGTCGCTCCCTCAGCGAGCTGGCCGAGCTCGTCGACGTCCAGAAGCAGCAAGTCCCTCTCTAGTTCCCTACGCGTCGTCTCCACCAGGCTATAGATTATTAAGCGCAGCGCAGGCATGCTGTACTGCGTGTAGCTGTGCAGGATTGTGTCTCCTACCCACTAAACAGTGCCCTCCGCAGTTACCTTGCCCCTGATCTTCTTGCTATACGCCTGTAGCTGTAGCACCTAGTCTATAGGCGTAGGCAGGCTACTGTGCGTGCTTAGCGTTATAAAGCGGTTAACTATCTCCTGCACCAGCTCTACGTGGCTCCGCGCTATGTCCTCTGCGTCCTCCTGTGCCCACGACTCTGCTTCTATAAGATCTGCTACCGCTTTCTTCCGCCCCTGCACTGCGCTGTACAGCACTAGCATCTTGGCTACTATTATAATAGCAGACAGCGACGTTGTATACATAAGGGGGCTCTTCCACCTACAGTCGCAGTCTACGCCTAGCACGGCGGTTACGCTAACTAGGGCGCTTCTGTAGTAATTATCCTTAACGTGGTAGTCTAGCAGCAAAAGTAGAAAGGCGAGAACAAGGCGCTCTAGCTCCTTCTCTGTGTCATTATCCAGCTCACTTTTATTGTTATTGTTATTGTTATTGTCTGTATTCTTGCTGCTGGGCTGCTCCGCACACACAACCTGCTGGATCTGCCACAGCGCTCGCGTCTGTTTGCCAGTCAGTCGATACTGCGGCTTTCTCCCACTAATTGTCTTTGCTGTTGAAGTCTCCTGCGTGCCTGCTCTACCATTGTCTGGCCGCTGGCTAAGCACATCCTCGTTGTCGTCGTTGTCGTCGTTGTCGTCGTCGTCGTCGTCCGCGGCGCTGGCAGCCTGTGGCTCTGGCTCTGGCTCAGCCAGCTTGTGCGTCCGCCAGATGTAGCAGACAATAGACAGCCAGCAGCAACTGTACTTAATTATCGTCTTCCCTGTCTAGAGCGCGTTGAACAGATGCTTGCTGTCTAGCGCTTCTACCTTGCGGCGCTCGATGTACTGCACAGCAGGGAACCTAACCACCTTAGGCGACGATGCTTGCTGGGCCTTGTAGATGACTATCTCAACCGCCTAGCACACCCTCGCGAGCGCATTCTCTGTCTTGCTGGGCCTCTAGAGCTGCGTCAGCAGCCAGCTGCGGTCGAAATGGCCAAGGTGGCGAGCCCAGCGGCTTCTTCTCAGCCACTTGCGCTAAACGTAGCAGTTACTGTCTGGCTCAATCTGGCCGTGCGCGTCTTGCTAAGCCTTCTCTACTGCTATGCTGCTCTAGGTAAATAACGTCTTAAGGGCGCGTTGCAGGTTTTCCTCTTTGACAGCGACGCCCTGCGTGGCCTTATCTGCAGGCTGGCTGACCTCAAATAGCCGTCTAAGCTGGCTGGTGGGCTGGAACTTCTGGCACTATACTTCCCCTGTCCACATCTGGCTGCCTAGTGGTGGTTGTGCGCCCTGATGCGGCCGCCCTCTCCTGCGCAGGTTGTCCTACCCGTGCTCCTTCCTGCAGTGGTCCTTTATGCCCTGCAGCGCGCGCGCGATGTACTTACATAGCTCTACTTTACACTTAAATCTATCTTTGTACAGGGCTAAGTAAGGTAGTAGCTGTACCTTAGGCAATAGATATACAACCTTGTCTGCAGACGTTACCTATCCCGTAAGTGTTCTGGCTGCAGACGCAATTGCCTTCTGTGCTGCTACGGTCAGCTCCTGGTGGCTGCTGTGTAGGTAGGAGGACACCTGCGACGACAATACACCTTAACAGTAAGTCTTGCAGACAGCTATATAGTAAGTAGGAAGGTATGTAAAGACGCTGTTAAACAACTCTATATAATAGTGTTAGTGTTTATATAGACAGGAAATGCTGTTAGGGTTTGTAGTTTATTAGAGACAAGCCTCTCTGTTTTAACTGCTACTGTGGATTAACGTGCTCTTATTAAGACGTTGTTTTAGGTTTGTTGCTCCTCAAGTTCTGCCAACGCTGGTTAGTGTGGTGTGGTGGTACATCTGTGCGCGGCCTGATTTTGTGCATTAGGCTAACGCGCGCCTTAGGGGACCCGGTCAAAAACCAGCCCCCGCCCCCAGCACTACCCAGCATCTTGTTCTGTTGTTCTACAGCTTGGCTAGAGCAACACACACCTCTTTAGCATGTACTGGTCTACCGCGCTATACAACGCTGCAGAGCAGTTTAATAGCAGCGCTCGCAGCTTTCCTCTAGCTAGCAAAGCTAGTTTTAGCAGCAAGTATGGGTATAAACTGCCAAATAAGGACTACAAGAAGCTCTTCTTCTGCTGAGCGACCATCTCACGCTTGCAGCGTGATCCAGGTGCTCGTCCGCACAGCGCAGGATAGCTGATCCCCACCTGTGACAATGCCAGCGTCTGCAAGCCCGTCTTTATTGCCCACTCTGTCTTGTTAGCAATCTGGCTTCTGCGCGAGACGCTCGCTGACGACGTCCTGCCAAACGATACCTGGGACTGTCTGGTCTGCGCGGCTTAGTCGCTTGCGGAAGATGGCATAGTAGAGCCGCCGTCTGCGCAGAAGCCGTCTGCCTCCCCTCTGACCTAACGCAAGAAACGACCAGCACCCTCTGCACTAGCGCTGTCGCCTAAGCGCGCTCGCACAGAAGCGGTTGAGACGCCAGCAGCCAGCCCTCAGCCATCTGAGCAACTCAGCGAACTGGAAGAGCAGCCAGGAGAGCAGCCCGGAGAGCGGCTAGGACAGCAGCCCGGAGAGCGGCCGGTAGAGGAGCAGCACACCACCACCACCGTTACTAACAACAACTGCCGCGCTGAGCAGGAACGCATTAAGAAACACGAAGCTGCCCTAATAGAGCGCAGCCTGGATCTTAGCCTCGTCGCGCCAGACTAGAGGGCAGGTGACGATGAATGTGGCGCCTACGCGTCTATATCCTCTAAGGACAAGAAGGTTATATTATAGCTTTTTAAGCAGGAAGCTGTAGGTAGTAACAAGAAGAAGTTGAACTTCTATAACGCTGTTAAGACGCCTTACTTAAAGGCACGCGAGTTTATAGCTAAGGCGCGCGCTCTTAGGAGCTTGTTGTCTTAAGAGCACGCTGCCCACTTCCTCCAGGTCTGGCGAAAGCGCGGAACGCTCTTTAGCGGCGGAGTGGCTGCGCAGTATAACGCCCCTTCTTTGCAGCTGCAGCATTTGCGTGCAATATTGGTTAATCCCTTACGGCAGAGCAGCGCAGACCAAGCGTTCTGCTCTGCGTGGGAGCGATGCAACGTCTATAACAAAGTAATAAAGTTAGTGCATATTAAGTATAGGTAGGCGCAGGCGCTCCTGGGCAAGGCGTTGGCCGACAAGCTAGCGCTGATCAAACACAACAACAAGCTTGTTAGCAGCAATAAGACAAATTAATTTAGCAAGGGCCTCTGCTGAACAGAGGCTATAGACTCTCTCCTGCACTTAGTTAACTCCAACCCTAACCCTTCTAAGAAAGAGCGGGATCTCTTTTAGGTGTGGCTTGCTAGAGCATTTAAGTGGTACAGGGTGGCTGAAGGCCTAGGCTGGGGCGTGCTCCTGGTTATGCCGGACAACGCTATACTAAAGACTTAGATTAAGCACAAGATCTGCTCCTAGGGCGTTAACGTCTTTATTGAGCTAGTTAGGAAGAAGCGTCCGGATGTCTGTCTTGCAGCTAAGCAATTCGATGAATGGTTAGGCCCAGAGGGCATCGCGGGAGGTGAGATCAAGGGGAAGAAGACGCTGAGCATTAAGGTTAAGGCTCTAGAGACAACTTATAAGGTAGAGGAGATTAAGGACAGTAAAGACAACAGCGAGGAAGAAGAAGAGGAAGCAGACAGGCGCGTTAAGATTGCGCAGTCGCAGGCCCGCTTTAAGAGCGCGCCAGCGGCGTCTCTGCGCCAGACAATGCTGCCTAAGTTGTTTAAAGCTATATAGCATAAACGTTAGTATATTTAAGTTATAGTTGCTAGCGCTTGTTATATGTTATAGTAATGATATAGTTAGTCTCTACGCGCAGGGGCGCGCTCGCTTACAAGTAGGGAAGGGGCCAGCCCTGCAAACCACCAACCTCACCTCTACCTTAACCCGCAACGTTATCTACTTTTTCCATCCACGCAGTAGTCAGGCAGCAATTCTAAAAAGTGCAAAATGCGCGCAGGGCTTGGTTGCACCCTTTTGCTGGGTCGCATCTAGCCGGCGGCGTGGCGCTGGGGTCTTATTCTATTGTTGAAGCGGTAAATGAATTAGGGTCGCCCCGCCCTACAAACCGAAGGGGCCGCACAGGCCGCAAACAAATGAATTAGGGTCTAATTTGAAAAGTATTAACTGTCAGAGCGTTAGCCGCATCTTAGCTTAAACAGACTTAAAAATAGAATTCTAGCGTACAACTGAATAGTATTCCAGCGTACGTTGTAACTGAAAATACGCAAGTGTCCTGTAGCTGTTGTTACTAACAAACCTAAAGCTGTAACTCCAGTGAAGGTACACTGCAACTACCTATTTAGGATAGAGTCTAAAAAAAAGAAGGGTTTTAGGTATAAAGAAGAGTAAGAATTATTTTCTAGTATAGTTACTATAAGAAGCTAGCTATACTTCTATAGAGTCTACTTTCTTATAGCTATATAAAGAATAAAACCAGTATTTTTACTTAGTATACTTTTATAAAGAAGTAAAAGCTACTTTATCTTTCCTTACTACTAGATAGAGATAGATAGAAACTACTTTACTTTTTACTTATAAATAAATAAAAGTAAAGACTTTACTTAAGCTTAAAAGTAGTAAGCTAACAACTATTCTTACTAGTAGAATACTAGAAGTACTACTACTAGTAGCATAGTATAAAAGATAGAGGGAAGCTTACTTATAGTAATAGATTTTATAAGAAAAAAACAAAAAAAAAAAAAAAACTTCTAGCTTTACTAAAAAGAAAGGAGAAGTAGGTTCTTAGTTAGCTTAAGAATAGAGTAACTAGTATAAAGAATAAGTAAAAGAGCTAGCTAAAAGAAAGAACTAGCTAGAAAGTAGTAAAGTAAGCTTTAAAAAGAAAATACTATATAGTAAGATTAGCAACGCTAGTTTGTTACTAGATAGATAAGAAAAGAAAAGACTATAGAGATAAAGAGATAAAGCTTCTTACTATACTAAGTATAGAAAGTCTATATAGATAAGTAGTAGAAGAAAAGCGTTTTATAGTTTATTTACTAGTTAAGTTAGCTTTTACTTACTTTCTATTCTTTATTTACTATACTTAGTTTATACTTACTTTCTATTCTTTATTTACTATACTTAGCTTATACTTACTAGTTTTATCTCTAAAGCAAAGAGACATCTCTTATTATAAGTAGAATAGAAAGCTTTTACTCTTACTTTTCTAGTACTATATAAGTAACTTCTTTTTTTACTATATAGAAAGAATTATAAGATAGTACTATAAAGTAAGAAAAGAAAGTAGTATTAACTAGTAGAAAAATACTAAGATAAAGAGAGTAGAGATCTAGTAGTAGTAAGGTAGATATGCTATAGAGTAGCTTTTCTACCTACTTTACTAAAGTTAATAGCTAGTAGCTACTCTTCTTCTGCTTAAAAAGAAGTAGAGAGTATAGATTATAGAGTAGAGTATAGAGTATATATTAATAAAGCTAACTACTAGAATAGTATTCCCTTCTAAAGAGAATAGAGAAGATAAAATACATATGTATATTTTACTATTTAGAAGCTACTATAGTAGAGGGAAAAGTAGAGCTTTTAAGTATAGAAGATAGATTTTAAGCTTTCTAAAGTGGTTTCTTCTATACTAGTAGCTAGATTGCTAGATACTACGCTAGTAGAACTAGTAGTAGATTTACTCTCTACTTCTTTTATATCTTTTTCTAGGTCTAGTAGTGTAACTTCTAGTAGAATCTTATAAAGGAAAAGAACCTTCTTAGTATCTACTTCTACTACTTTACTTAGTAGCTCTACTATTATAAAGTCTTCTTTAGTAGTATAGCTAGTATCTTTTAAATAGTCTTCTTTAAGCTTAGATAGTGTTTCTAAGCTAGAAATAGGGATATCTCTCTTAATTAGTTCTTGTAGAAATACTATATAGTTAACTATTATATCTCTATATAAGCAAGTAGCTTTACTCTTAGAGTAGCAGATAAACTTAGGTAAATAGCAATAGTAGTATACTAAGTTAGGTGGTATAATACCTCTATTATTAATAGGTGTTTTTATAACTTTAAAGATAGATCTTACTCTATTCGCTAAGCTACTTTTATAGTTAGAGCAATCCTCTAAAGAGTGTGTGCTATAGCTAGTATACTTATATCTAAAGAAGTAGTTAATACAAAATTTAGTAGTAAAATCTTCTATTTTTTCTATTATTTTAACTTTTAAGGTCTCTACTAGAATAGAGTTGCTAGTTAGGCTTTCTTTAGCTTTTTCTAGACTTTTACTTCTTTTTAAACAACTAATACACTTAGCTACTTCTAGAGAGCAAGTTAGCTCTTGCTTATCTTCTAGATATTCTTCTAGTATTCTTCTATTACAAGTTCTATCTAGTAGAAACTCTATTAACTTGTTATTATCTATTACTTTAAACTCTTCTAACGTAGTTATACTACTAGCGTTAATAGAAGTCTCTACTAATCTATCTTTTATAGTACTAGGATAAATTAGAAAGGCTTTGCCTTCTTTTAACAATCTAGCTACTCTACCTATACCTTGTATAGTATTAATAAAGCTATTATAGATATAGATAAAGAGAATACTCTTAATAAAAGGATAATCTATCCCTACTATTAAAGCGCTAGTAGCTACTATGCTAGTATAAGTACTATTATTACTATCTAGAAATAAGCTTAGATTTTTCTCTAGTAGCACTTTTTCTTCTAGATCTATAGTGCTATAGTAGTAAGGTATAGCAAACGCCTTAGCTACCCTTCTAGCTTCTTCTTTAGTTCTAGTATAGAGAATTATCTTCTCTTTACTTTTTAAAGACTTTACTTCTTCTATTAGAATACTTCTAGCTATCTCTATAGGCTTATTACTTTCTATAGGTATGTAGCTTATATTATCTCTAGTAGTGGACTCTTTTATAGTATAGGGCTTATAGATACTAAACTTTAACTCCAATAGATTAAGTAAGCTACTAGGTAGCGTAGCGCTTATAAATACTAGATTAAACTCTAGATTAAGAATCTTATTAATACTTTCTAGCCTAGGCCTAAAGCTTTCTTCTAGTAGCAGTAAGTGTGCTTCTTCTAAGAAGATAGTAGTAGATACTCTATCTATCTTAAGACTATACAAGTAGCTTAAAAAGCTAACCTCTAGTAATAAATCTATAGATATAAACAGTGGATTTGCTTTTATCTCTTTAGTATCTAGCGTATCTAGATTACTAGCATCTATTAGCATACTATTAAGCTTTAAGCTTCTAGATCTATTATAAAGGTCTTTTAGTAAGCTTATTCTAGGTACTACTACTATATACTTTCTATTAGAATATAAGTAGCTAGGTAGAAAGAAGAGATTGGATTTTCCTCCTCCTGTTTTAGATATATAGGTTAAGAAAGGAGTAGAATCTATTATCTCTTTAATAGCTTCTTCTTGCCTAGGGCTTTTAAAGTCTTCTATTTCTATATTTATACTTTTATATAGCTCTTTTAAGCTCTCTAGTAAAGTCTTTCTTCTACTACTTATAGCTAAGTTAGTTAAGCTTCTAAGTTTAATATTCTCTCTAATAATCTTTTCTCTCTCTTCTAGACTTATACTATTACTACTACTAGTTTTAGTAATAATACCTTCTAAATAGTTTAGCTTTTTAAGCTTAGTGCTTATAGGGCTAGTTAAGTCTATACTAGACTTTCTTTTACTAGGACTACTAGGTAGAATAGGTAAAGTGCTAGTTAGACTAGTCTTTTCTTTTTCTATATCTCTATTTATAATAGCTTCTATTTTCTTACTATAGCTACTAGAAGGTATTTCTCTAGCAGAAGAGCTTTTAGAAAAGATATCTTCTTCTTCTTCTTCTTCTTCTTCTTCTTCTTCTTCTTCTTCTTCTTCTTCTTTCTTCTTCTTCTTCTTCTTCTTCTTCTTCTTCTTCTTCTTCTTCTTCTTCTTCTTCTTCTTCTTCTTCTTCTTCTTCTTCTTCTTCTTCTTCTTCTTCTTCTTCTTCTTCTTCTTCTTCTTCTTTATTAAAGTCTAAGCTAGGTAGAATACTACTACTAAGACTTATAGTAGTGTTTCTATTTAATAGCGCTTCTCTTTCTCTATTAGTAGTAAGATCTTTTATATAGTTAATATTACTACTAAGAATACTAGAGCTAGTTCTAAAAGAAGGCCTAGCTAGATCTAGTTTATCTTCTAGTAGTACCTCTTTACTTTTACTAGAGTTAGCATCTTCTTTTTCTTTACTAGTGCTACTGCTACGATTCTCTTCTATAGTAGAGGTAACTAGATTCTCTTTATCTCTATTAAGTTCTTCTAGAAGAAGACTATCTTCTATATCTAGACTATAGTTACTACTAGAGTCTTCTTCTAGAATAGCATCTTCTTCTATAGCTAAGTTACTATTACTACTAAGATTATCTTCTATAGATCTATTCTCTTTAGTAGTAGAAGCACTAGCGCTAGATCTACTACTACTTCTAAAAGTACTAGTAGGTATTCTTTCACTTATTCTATTATCCTTACTACTTTTACTAGTGCTAGTAGTATAGACTAGAGGCTTTTTTACTTCTTTACTTCTACTAGAAGCTAGGCTTTTACTCTTATAGTTTTCTACTAGGTTTAGAATAGTACTATACTTATTCTCTTCTTCTACACTCTTTTTCTTACTAGCACTAGTAGTAGCTATAGAAGTACTAGGTATATAATTAGCACTAGTAAAGCTATTACTAGAGTCTAAGCTATTGCTTCTAATATTCCTTCTACTATTATTCTTACTAGTAGAAGTAGCCTCTAGTCTAGTAGTAAAGATAGGATATAGACTAGAAGTACCTTCTTTAGTGCTTTTATTAATCTTATATAGACTTCTTTTATTTCTTATCCTATAAACTCTAGTACTATTATCATCTTCTAAGCTAGCGTTATCTGCTAAGCTACTAGTAGTACTATTACTAGAGATATCTATTATATCTTCTTCTTTACTAGGTAGCGTATCTACTCTAGTATAATGCTTCTTATTAATAGGCTTTTTTAGTATAACTACTTTAGGGCTACTAGTAGTAAGAGCCTCTTCTTTTCTAGAACTAGAGCTAGAGCTAGAGCTAGAACTAGAGCTATTAATTATAAACTTCTTTCTCTTACTTATAGTAGTAGGAGGTCTGCTCTTCTCTCTACTAGAGCTACTACTAGAGCTACTACTACTACTTTCTCTTCTTATAGTATCTTTACTAGAAGTATTATTATATACTTTATCTAATATATCCGGTGTACTAGTACTATAGTTAAAGTTATCTTTTAAAGTAGTATGGTTATTAAAGTCTATACTACTATAGCTTACCTCCTCTTCTCTATTACTAATAGAAGAAGGTGTTTTACTAGAGCTTATAATGTTTATATCTTCTATTAACTCTTCTATACTCTTAGCTTCTTCTCTTCTAATAGGCTTTACGCTAGGTAGAATAGAGTCTTCCAGCCTAGTAGCTATAGCGTTAAAGACTACTAGCTTCTTATCTATAGTTCTACTACTAAGCTCTAGAAAGTTAAAGATTCTAGTAGTAAAATCTATAGACTTTTGCTCTAGGCTACTAGTTTTACTAGCTAGGATATTACTATCTCTAGCATAGTTACCTAGTGCTACTTTAGTAGAGTGATTAAACAGTATATCTTCTATATTATTCTCTTCCTCCTCTTCTTCTAGTATACCTTCTAGATCTATATTTAATCTATTAATAATAATATACTTTATAGCTTGTCTATAAGTAGAGATAGAGACCTTTATACCTAGAAACTCTAGGCTTTTAATACTAAGTAGATTAGAGATATCTTTACTAGTAATAAGCTTATTATTAACTTCTAGTAAATAAGGACTAGCTTTCTTTATATTAAACACCTTAAAGTTTAGGTAGTTATAGAAAGGTATGCCTAAAGTTATATATACTTTTAGTAGGTAGCTAAACTTAGGGCTAAAGAACCTAACTATGTTATTATCTCTATTAGTAATACTATTAGACTTGCTATAGCTAGTCTCTACTTTTATTAGCTTAGTAATGCTATCTATATATAGGTTTCTAGAGCCTAGCTCTAGGCTATTAGTATACTTTAGTAACTCTACCTCTGTGCCTCTAATAGGGCAAGCTGCTAGTAGATAGAAAGCTAGACCTAGTAGCTTAATAAACTCTTGCCTATCTTTTAGATATTTTCTTATATTATAGATATTAAAATCTATACTAGTGCTAGTAATGCTATTAATAAAGAACTTAGAGAAGATAGAGCTAGTATCTTCTAGTCTTTTAATTAGGTAGAAGCTATAGTCTTTTAGGTTATAGTCTCTATTGTTAGTACTATCTTCTAGAAAGCTATAGGTAGGACTAGTATCTACTACACTATCTTCTAGCTTGTTAAAGTCTAGATCTAGATTACTAGGATTAAGATAAAGAATTCTAGAGAATAGAAACTCTTCTAAGGTATCTTCTATATAGACAAAGAACTTCTTAAGCTTCTTAATATCTACTTCTAGACTATTATCTACTATAAAGAGATTGCTACTAATATCTCTTATTCTAGGCTTAGTTAGCGTGTTAGTAGCTATAGCTCTAGTATAAGCTCTTAAAGAGGTTAATTCTTCAAAGCTATTACTAGAGTTAAATGTTAGATTTCTACTATAGTAGTCTAGAAAGACCTCTTCTAAGCTAGTAGAATTACTACTAGTAGTTAACTTATTATATCTACTATTAACTATAGCTATAGAGAATAGCCTAAGAGAATAGATTAGATAAGAGCAATCTTGCTCTATGCTAATAGCTGCCTTAGTAACTCTTGTATTTAGATCTATACTTTTAATAGCTAGAAAAGTAATAATAGCACTATTAAAGCTAGGGTATTCTTCTAGGTTATCTTGTGCTAGAGGCTGCTCTAGCAGCGTATCTACTATAGCTATTAAATACTCTTTACTTCTAGCAACTAGCGTAGTAAATAGAGTATCTAGTATACTATCTTCTAGGTTTTCTTTACTAGCTTCTAGAGAGTCTTTTATATTCTCTACTATAGTAGCTACTAGCTGTTCTACTAGAGAGGGTACAATAGGTTGCTTACTAGTAGTAGACTTATCTCTAGCTCTTTCTCTAATAACTCTATATAGATAGACTATAAATAGACTAAAATACTTATAGTACTTTCTTTTCACATCCTTACTAGAGAGTAGGCTAAAGTCTTTTAGATTCTTCTCTTTATTAGTAGCTAGTACCTCTGTTTGTAGCTGCTGCCTAAGCCTTCTATTTAGCTTCTCTACTAGAGGTTCTATAGAGTATAGAGTCTCTTCTACTAGCTTAAGTAGATTGTATTCTACTCTCTCTTCTGTAGTAGTGCTCTTCTTTATAGGAATAGTAACTAGCTTAAGTAAGCTATTGAGATTCTTATTATTAAGAAAGAGATAGAACTTAGTTTTACGTATAGTAGAAGGTATCTCTTTATTCTCTAATAAAGTAAAGCTTAGATTAGTAGCATTAGTAAACGCTTCTAGCTCTTCTCTATAGCTATTAATAAGGCTGTTAGAAGTACTAAGAGTAGTAGTAGTAATAGTAGGCTCTATAGCGCTAGTAGTACTACTATTATCTTTTATAATAAAGTAGTTTAATAAATCTTTCTTCTTAAATAGACTTTGTATCTTAATATTACTTTTATAGAAGGTCTTTTTACTACTAGTAAAAGGTATTTCTTTCTCTTTTCTATGCTTTTCTAAGTGTAGGTATAAGCTTTTAGTAGTACTAAAGAGACTATTACACTCTTTAACTAGGCATAGATAACCTTCTTCTATAAGCTTTAGTTCTTTAAAGAAATACTTATAGTTCTCTATAGAGTGTAGATTATTAATATTAGCTATAGAATAGTCTTTAATATCTTCTAAAAACCTTTTTACTTCTCTATCTTTAAAAGAAATTCTATGCTGCTTTATAAGATGCTGCTTAGTTATTTCTACTATATTAGTACTTTTATTACTATTAATACTAGTTAGGCAGCTACTATTAGAGCAGAATAGAAGCCCTAGATCTTTAAAGTAAGATAAGTTATAGCCTAGCTCTATAGTAGGAGTATAGTTAGAGGTAGACATAGTAGTATACTTAGCTAGTTAAATAGAGTTCTTTTATAGTATTTCTATAGGTATATTAGTAGGCTTCTAGTAGAAGATGTAGCTAAGGGTAGAAATAGAGAATACTTACTTTTATAGTATTGAGTAATAGATATAGAAGGTAGAGGTCTGTAGATAGAATAGTATAGTAAAGAGTAAAGTAGAGAGTAGAGTAGAGAAGGATAGTAAAGAGAAGAAAGAAGTGTTTATATAGATAGCTAGCTCTAGCTATTAGTAAATCTAATTAGCGTTTAGTTACTAGAGAATTACCTTTATTCTTAATTCTACTGCTAGTAATTAAGAATTAAACAAAGAGGAATTAGTTAATTCTTCATTATTCTACTAGTAAGTAGAAATGAATAAAAGAAGAATTAGTTAATTCTTAATTACTGCTAGAATAATTAAGAATTAATTAAAGAAGAATTAGTTGATTCTTAATTATTCTACTAGTAATTAGGATTTAATAAATAAAGACTTAGTTAATTCTTAATTACTGCTAGAACAATTAAGAATTTAGTAAAGAAGAATTAATTAATTCTTAATTATTCTACTACTAATTAAGGATTAAGTAAAGAAGAATTTATTAATTGTTAATTTTAGTATAGTAAATAGAAGACTACTAGTTAAGACGTAATAGAAAAGAAGATAATATAAAAGTAGAGAAACTCTCTTTCTATTTTATACTACTACACTACTATCTACTCTTCTATAACCCTAACTACTTATACTAAGGTACTAAGCAAAATACTAAAGGTAAGAATTCTATATACTACTATCTTCTAGAAGCTAACTTCTATCTTTTCTAGATGTCTAGCATTGAGACGAGCTATAAGAATCTTAACTATAGTACTACTATAGCTAGAAGATTTCTTAAAGAAAATCTTAGCTCTTTAGCTTTAACTTCTACCTATCTACTAGGAAAGAATGTTTATAATATAAGAGACAAAGCTAGTAATAAGGTAGTAGGCTTTCGAGGCTACCTAGTTAGCTATAGCAAGCTACCTAGCTTAGTAAAATATATTTATAAGAAAGGTATAGCAGTATAATCTTATAGTAGAAGTATCTATGCTAATAGCAGACGCTAGGCTTAGAACTAGGCTATACTAGGTTCTTTATTATTATAGTAAACTCTTTTAAGAAAGAAGAATACTATATTACCTACTATAATACTAGAGTAGAAGATAAAGTTACTCTAGTTACTAGTAAAGAGTTCTTAGAAGAGTACGTTAGTAATAGACTCTATACTATTCTAGAGCTAGATAATAGGTATGTCTCTATGCTAGTATAGTAACTATAGTAGGCAATAAGTCTAGCCCTTCCTTCTTTAGTAGAGAAACACTAGAGTACCTAGAGAATTTAAAAGAGAAAGAAGAAGAAGAAGAAGAGAAAGAAGAAAGTACTACTAGTGTTACTAGTTCTACTAGCTCTACTAGTATAGAAGAAGAAGAAGATCTTTTTATAGACTATTAAATGCTATAGCTCTATTTTAAGTAGAAGTCCTTTAAGGTTAAAATTAGTTCTAGAATCTTATCTACTTTTTAAAAAGGATAAACTAAGAAAAAAGAAATGTCTCTAGCTATAGTATAGGTATATAAATAGAAATAAGATAGAATAAAGATTAGTTAATGCTATTACCTTTATAAAAGGATTGTTAGTTCTTCTCTTTAGTTACTGTATAAATAGAAAGTTACTAGCTATTGCTAGTAAAGAATAGTCTTAGAAGAATGCTTTTCTCTATATTATACTTTGTCTTTATCTATTAAAAGAGCCTCTACCTATATACTAGATAGAAAAGATAGAGAATTCTCTTTTCCTATTTCTATATCTTAAGGGTACTTATTACTATTAGCTATATAGAGAAATAGAAAGAATTAACGCTAGTTATTCTTATAGATACTAAGTATAAGAAGTAAGAGTTATTCTCTCTAGATATTCTCCCTAGGTATTCTCTCTAGTTATTCTATCTACTTATTATCTATAAGGGATAGAAAGCTAGTTCTTCTCTCTAATAATCTCTACTAGATATTACTTTCTAGAACTACTATCTCTACTACCCTAGGATAGGCTATAACTGCTAGAAAAGAAGAAAGAAAAGAAGAAGAAAAAGAAGAAAAGAATAAAAAACTAACTACTTATTCTAAAGCGCTAGTTGTTCTTTTAGATAGGTTAGTAGAGTATAATACCTAGTAAATAGCTAGTAGATAGCTATTAGCTATAGTGTTTATAGCTATAGAGATAGTAGAATAACTAAAAGATAGTTATAGATACTAATAAAATGTTATTAACTATTTTATTATCTTCTAAATAAGCTACTAGAAGAGACTAGATCTGGTAGAGATATAGTAAAAGAAGCTAAAGCTTAAGAAATTTCTAGATATCCTAAAAAAGTAGACATCTAGAAATTTCTAGATAACCTAAAGGAGAAGATATCTAGAAATTTCTAGATATCCTAAAAAAAAAAAAGACATCTAGAAATTTTCTAGATACGTTACAATAGGCTAGAAATAGCAAGAAGAAAAGAAAAAACAAAAAAGTTTCTAGATATCCTAAATTTCTAGATATCCTGCTGGATAAGCTGTTAGGATCACGCACTCCGGGTCAGGTCGTTTCCTGATAGGAAAGGCTCGTATGCGGAATTAGGCTGTGCATGAAAAAAATACAAGATCGATTGCGTTAATGACAGGTTTGATTTGTGTCGCGTGTGAGATCAGATATATGGGGAACTGTAAAGACTGTGTACTAAGATGAAAAGAGAATGCCATCCATGGAGATATTGTACAAAAACATGCTTCGCATGCTCGTCAATCCTTCACGTGTGCTCATATAACCAGGTCACGGGCACTACGAGAGCTTCCCGGTACCATCCTGGTGCACATGGCCAGTGGTGATCCTCCTGTCATCCTCGTCTTTGAAACGAATGGAGATGACCGGCTGCTTATCGTTTGGATCGTCAATGGACTGGTGCCACCTGCTTCCCTTGATCTCTGCCTTCTTGATGGCTGGATTCTAAATCATGTAAGCAAGTTTGTGGCTAGACGAGCGTTGCGTATCGACATACATTTTTCTCAGCTTGTTCGCAGAATGCACTGACTACTGGGCGGCTCTGGGAGTCGAGTTTATCAAGGGTGACAGTGCCGATGTATTTGATGAGTCTGCGGGATGATGCTTGCATGTTGGAAGTTGCGATGGTGGACTAGTAACGTTTGGAGGGATAGTGAAGGATGTTGTGATGTGCTTAATAATGAATGTTGATTGATGAGAATGTGATGAGGCATGGTTGATGGAAGGCAGCCTCTGCTCTTATACTCTCAGTTCTTGGACTTCGCAACACTAAGCTCTTGATGCTGTGCCGCAACACTGAGCTCTTGATGCTATGCCGCAATACTGAGCTCTTGGTGCTGTGCCGCAACAGTTTGAAGCTTCACTCCAAGTAGAATCCAGTACTTGCTAAAATAGCAAGACCGTTGCTCTATCCTCCGTCTTTCGCTCATGCAACTTCAGTCACATCCCGAATGTGGCTATGAAGAGGTGACACCAAGTCCGAACGAGACATTGTGGGGTGAGAGGTTGATGCGCGAGTGCTCTGAGTCCGACTATAGGAGAAGTTCAAGAAAAGTCGGCGCGTAACGAGCTGAGTCCGCGTGATGGTGAGACAGGACCCTGTTTTGCTAGCGTCGTTGTTGCCGCCGGCCAATTGATCGACGAGCACAGACGCGTCATTGACCGTGCTAGGCATCAGTGCGGCCAACATGCCTTTGGACCGTCACACTAACTTCCCACAATGATATAGTGTCTCTACACCATGCTGAGATTTGGTCAACGCGCATGTACTCGCTTCAAATTTCCCTCCTACATCTCCCGAATTTCGCGCTTCCAGAGTACGAAAATGAATGCCAGCGAGCTCTTCGAGGAGGAGCGCCTTCCGTGGTATAGCCATGATAAGTTTTATCCAGCACGACCTGGTGAGATTCTCGATTCTAGCTTTAAGGTTATAGGGAAACTTGGTTACGGTGCATACTCTACGGTCTGGCTGTGTCGGGATATCCGGTATGTTTGGTGTTCTTCACCCCCACCTACCCTTCAAAGTCTGATCATCCATTCACAGAGAACGAGACGCTGGCTTCGTCGCTGGCTTCGTCGCTGTCAAGATTTGTACCCGAGATGCTGAAAAGACCCCACAGCTCAATCGAGAGCTAGATTTTTACGAGCATGTCAGTTCTATGCAATCACAGCATCGCGGCCAAGCATACATCCGCGGACTTTATGGCGAATTCGAGCTTGACGGTCCGACTGGCAAACATTTGTGCTTTGTTCATCCACCCATGCACATGACTATTCGACAGCTCCAGTATTACAACCCAGCACACAAGCTCAACGTTCCGCTTCTGAAGTGCACGCTAGTCAATGTGCTAAAGGCGCTGTCGTTCTTACACGAGGAGGCTAAGGTCGTACATACAGGTACGGCAAGATGATGCAACATGATTGAACTAACTGACAAGTTAGACATCAATCCTGGAAATATCATGCTGACTGTGGATGATGACACTATTCTGGAAAACTTCGAGAAAGCTGAAGCAGAGAACCCGTCATCATCCAAAGTGATTGACGACACACGCACCATTTACAGTTCCCGTAAGCTTCCCCATCCTACGAGTGATCTTTGGGGCCAACCAGTTCTCTGTGACTTTGGAGAAGCACGGATAGGAGATTCCCACTCCGGCTTAATTCAGCCTGAGCTATACCGTGCACCAGAGATAATTTTCGAGATGGAGTGGGGCTCTAAGGTGGACATTTGGAGTGTCGCCACGTTGGTAAGTATTCAATAGTATTATAAGGAAGTCTCAATGACTTACTCTTCATTAGGTGTGGGACTTGTTTGAAGATGAGCATCTATTCGACGCCCGTGACAACGAGGGCAACCCATCAGAGACACATCATGTTTCCGAAATGGTTGCATACCTTGGAACACCTCCGCTTGAATACACGCAAAGCAACCATATGACAAGAAAGGTCTTCGACAAGCAAGGTTAGTTATTGAGGTCGCCCCGACATAGACTCTGCTAAGTTCAATAGGACACTGGACGGGTGGCTCTAAGAGTGTAACTATTCCTAAGATCTCACTCGAGAAAAGAGTCTCGGTGCTTGAAGGGAAGGAAAAGGAATTGTTTCTCGATTTCATACGCTCGATGCTCAGATGGCGGCCGGAAGACAGGAAATCGGCGACCGAACTCCTGAAGCACCCATGGATAGCCGTCACTATATAGTTGCGACGATGATTAAGCAACCATTGCACTGCAAAGTCATTCTCGCGGAGTCTTTGTATCAGTTACATGTTTAAGATTGATTTACAAAAACATATGCTTCTTCACTTCACTTCCGGGCATTTCATGTCATCATCGCCGACCTAGCAGTTGTTCTGGCCGACTTTAGCATCCGCACATGATATTGACGGCTTGGACCTCACTCGTTTTGCTCCCGACTGTCGGCCAATTCAATCTACGCAAAAACTCCTTTTGTCGTTAAGTGATTATAAGCCGTACGAACTAGGATTGATTTAGCAGACTATGGATGCCAGGTCTTCTGGAAGCAACAAGCTGGAATAGCAAAACAACTACAAAGACTACAGAACCTAGCACTTAGGAAAATCTTAGGCACCTTCCGAACCTCACCTATAATACCTTAAGAGGTAGAAGCAGCACTAGCCCCTCCTACTATAAGGCTAAACTCTGCAATAAGAAAGTACACCTTTAGAGCTAGGAAGCTTCTAAAGAACTACCCTATCTACACTGCTACAACACAGCTAAAATCCACCCTACAAAACACAGACCTAGACCCCAGCGCAGAGCAAAGAGAGGTTAACTGTACTAGGCTAAGAATAGGACCTCCTATATACCTTATGCAAATTATATAGTCTATAGAAAAGGCTATGCCTAGTATAAGAGAAGAGAAACTAAAAGACTTCTACTTCTGCCCCTAGAACAAGGCTATAGCATACTAAACTGAAATCTTAAGACTACTAAAAGAAGAAGAAGTAAAAGTATATAAAATATAGATGCTATAAACAGTAGGAAGTAATATACTAGCTATCTAGACAGACGCTTCTTCTATAGAGGGAGGCCTAGGTATAGGAGTAGAAATTACAGTCCTAGACTATAAATAAGAGCCTAAGGAAATCTACGCTATAAACTATAATATTAGTAAAGGCTAAATTGTGTATAAGAGAGAACTAGAAGGTATAATAAGAGGCTTTAAAATTGCAGCTACTATAGCTACTACAGGACAGGACGTCTAAGTCTTTACAGATAACCAGGCACCTATCCTAAGACTAAAAACTCCTTTAAATAAGCCTAGACAGGCTTAGCAAATACGCTGCATAAAGGCAGCTAAAACTATTAAAGATAAAGGAGCCACAATTAGCCTTAAATGGACCCCTGGCCACTAGGATATTGCAGGAAACAAGAAAGCAGACTCTCTAGCAAAAGATGTAATAAAAAAGAGGCATACCTCTAACCTTACAAGTATTGCTATAACTAGAATTTAAGTTAAAGCTATTACAATAGACAAGTAGGATTATAAACTAGTTACCTACACAGCTAAAGTAATCCTAAGGAAAACAGACACCTACGCAGTAAAATACTAGCTAGGACTAGCAAATAAGATAAAACTACCTAAAAATACTAAAAGAGAGGTAGTAAGTGCCTACTACTAACTAAAAATAGGATATAGATATAATAAAGTATACCTACATAATATATAGAAGGTAGGTAATAACAGATATATCTACAGCTAGACACAAATAACACAACACCTTCTACTTAGCTGTAAGGAATACAGACACGTAAGGAAAACAATATAGGACAGCCTACAAGGATAACAACTTTTAATACAACTACTACTACATACAACCTAAGGAATTCTAGCTACTCTAGCTTTTATTTTAGACACTAGAGTAGGCACCTATAAGTGGTACCTACAATAAACAACAGACACCTAAGAACTACTGTTAACTCCCTAGAGCATAGGCTCTCACTACAGGACTTTAAACACATATTTACTATCCCCTTTTACAACTACACTCCTTAAATTACTAGAGTAGCTTAACTGCTCTCGTCTTATATAGTCTTAGACTTACACAGGACGTTAAACTTATTAATTAATTAACTAATGTTGCGTAGTACCTAGATTTCCTCGGTTACCTAGTATTATTTAGGCTACTCTAAAGATAAGGAATATAGTAGGATAACTAAGAAGATATAACAACACTATATTAAAGAAACAGCAATATTATAGCTATCCTAACAGAAAGCTTTAGACACTAGGTTATTTAACAACTAAATATAGCTATAGCAGAACTTAATATACGTATAAATTACAATAGAAGATTACTATAGAAAGTAACAGCTATAATGTAGCATAAGAGGCTTAGACATCTAGAAATATCTGTAATCAAGGACCTTATGTATTAATCTAAGGGGGTAAAGATTAAAGGTATTATAACAGTGTAATGTAACACATACAGTTAATTAAAGTTAAAGCGTTAAATATAAAGAACCCTACAATTAAATAACAAAGGCCTAGGTAAATAAATAGCTATAGACTTCTATAAACAAAAGCAGAAAGCTTTAATAAGGAAAAGTGTTAAATGCTTATTACCTGCTAACACTCTTAGTACGTGTACAACTTCTACTTTAAGGACAACAGGCCTGTAAGATCTATTATCTGTCTACTATAATTATTTTTTAATTCTTAAAGGAACAGTTTAATATTATAGTTAAGGTTATTAAAATAGATAAGAAAATTATTACAGTCAAATAAGAGGTTAAAAGATAGTGCACGTCCCTCTTAATAAGAATTAAGCCTTCTGCTCTAGATATATAAGTGTTAGATTGGATGGTACTAGTAATGAGTTGATAATAATGTATTGATTGTGTGTTGTTGTTCTATGTAAGGATGATTTTCGTCTTATCTAGGTTCTAGTAGGGGCCCCTGCACGGTTTTTTGGCAGGTATATCGCCTAAACTATTTCCCTAATACCTTTCATTTAACACACCCCCTTAGCTTAGAATCCTATTGCAAGCTACATAAATTAGTTAATTAACTTCTTAATATAAGGTCCTCTAGTTGCTCTTGCATCTTCTTAAGCAGGGTATCCCTTAATGTACCCTTCTAGCCCTTAACAAGTCCTAACTAATTAAGAAAGCTGGCCTATTTACTAATTAGCAACAACTTTGTAAATCTATCTGCAATTATATTGTTAGATAGGGTATATTCTACTTTAATTATTTTATAGTTAACTTCTTATTATAACTAGTAGTTATGTATATTAATATACTAAAGCTTAATTTATAGCTTAGCAACATCTATAGTAACTAGACGTATTGTCTGCATCTTGTTATATTTAATTATTATTGTTAGATTGCTTAGGGTTACCTAAAGCTCTTTTAATAGTTAAGAGGTATATATTGCTTCCTTAGCTACTTAAGACAGTGCTAGGAGCTTAGCCTTAGTAGTTAACGTTGTAACAGTATCTTGTTATTTTGCTCTCTAGGCAATAAGTCCTCTAAATAGCTTAATAGCGTATCCTTAGGAGCTCTTATAGTCTACAGTATTATTAGCAAATAATACATTACTTTTAACTTTAAGTCCTTTGCCCTGTCTAAAGTTAAGTAGCAGATTTCTGAGCTTCTGTAGCTATAGGAGCACTTAGTTAGCAGCATCTTAGTGTTTATTACTTAGGTTAACTAGAAAGCGTACAAGTTGCAACGTAGCCAACACTATGTTAGGTTAAGTAGTTACTGCTGCAAATAACAGGGATATAATCTTTTGCTAATGATAATTAATCTATAGTAGTTTAGCTAGACTGTTTCTAAACTTAAGTTTAATTCTAGATATTAGCGTATTATACCTTATATCCTGTCTAGTTACTAATTAACTAATCTTGTTAACGTATGCGGCTTGTAACAATTAATTTATCTATTACTATCTATTACGTTAGACTTCTACACTAAAGAACTATTAAATATTGTCTTCTCTAGTGTATAGGTATTGTTCCTGTATCTGTTTAATAGTATTGTCTGCCTCTTGTCTGTGCTTTAGGTAGTATGTAATTATAATATTGTCTATATAGAAGAAGATAGTTATTGTATCCTTAATAATACAATATAGCTCTTATAGTACTTATTAAAATCTAATTCTAGCTAATATTAATGTAAATTCCTTCTGCTATAGTGGAGGTAAGATGCAGAGTCTGTATAGGGCTTTCTATACCATTAGTAAGGTGCCTGTCTTCTAGTATCCTCTTAGCATCCTTACGTATATTTTGTAGTTAATTACTGTATAGATAAACGCATTTATAATATCCTATTATTTTATTTTAAGATTATTTTTTACAGTAATTACTATTAGTATTTTAAGTAATTAGCCTATAAGTGTTGCTGTATACATGTCTTATAATATAATATTATATTATTAGTCTCCTCTAACTATAAGCCTTGCTTTACACTTATTAAGGTAGTAGTGTTTATTAACCTTGTATGTATAGACCTACATATAGTTATGTATTTATTATCTAGACTTCCAAACAAGAGCTACTAGGACTTTAGTCTCTAACTCTGTTTATTTATAGCTTTACAGGTGTTCTTCTTCTGCCTACTTGAACATCTTATAGAGAGGGTGCTTCTCTAGCTTTAAGTATGCTGTAGGTAATAGTAGGAGTTTGTTCTAATATAGTTTAATTCCCTTTGCTATAATCCTTTTTAGTTAAGCTTTGTTAGATAGTTTTCCTTTATATTAACTAAGGTGTTTAGCCTTAGCGTCTGCTATAAATACAGCTGCCCACAGTGTCGTTACAGACGTTCCTAAGTCTTATTTTAGTTAGTCTGTTGTCTTATTTTAGCTTATCTATTTAGTTAGAAATTCTGTTAGTAGGGGAGTTAGTAAAGGCGTTAGATATACCTCTACAATCTTCCTACCTTAGTATTATAAGGGTTGTTTAGTATACAGAGTATCCTCCTATGTTGTCTAATTCTTATAACATGTTTTAGTTTTAAGTATATAGCTCTGTATAGCTAGGAGTTTAACTATGCTAATCTAAATTGCAATCTCCTCTAACATGTTACGCATATGGTTATCTATAATATTCTCTATTTTACTGTTAAATATTGTTTATTTATTAAACACTACATTACAGGTGCTAATTATATTAGCTATTAATAGAACCTAGATTTAGTATATGTTAGTAGACTAATATCCTACTAAGTATTTAATCTATACCTTTAGATCTAGTCTTTATAGCCTTAGTTCTCCTTAATAGGTGTTATTAGTTATAGCGAATTCTTTGCATTTGTATGCTCTTAGGTAAGCCTAGTTTAGTTTTTAAGGTCTAGTAACTATGCTATTTATAGCAGCTGCGCGCATGAAAAATATTTGTACAGTAATCTCTACTTGTTTAGATAATTTAGCGTCTAATTGTATAAGTATACTGCTGCTCTAGTAATTTCTAGCTAGAGTTCCTATAGTAGATTTGCGTCTAGTTGAATTGCGCGTGCCTTCTCTTTTATTACACCCCCTTAGTATTTAGCTGCTCTGTTTTAAGCTTATATGTCTAGAGTAGAAGGCTTAATTCCTATTAAGAGAGAAGTGCACTACCTCTTAACCTCTTAATTAACTATAACAATTTTGTTTACTCTGTCTTAATTACCTTAACTGTAATATTAAACTGTTTCTTTAAGAATTAGACAAAGATCCTAAGTAGACAGATAATAGATCTTACAGGCCTATTGTCCTTAAAGTAGAGGTCCTACACGTACTAAGAATGTCAGCAGGTAATAAACATTTAGCTCTTTTTCTTGTTAAAGCTTTCTACTCTATTATTGTAGAAGTATATAGCTATTTATTTACCTAGGCCTTTGTTATTTAATTGTATGGTTCTTTATATTTAACACTTTAACTTTAATTATCTTTATACGTTATATTACACTTTTATATTGCCTTTAATCTTTACCCCCTTAGATTAATGCATAAGGTGCTTAAATGCAGATATTCCTAAATATCTAAGACTCTTATGCTATATTATAGCTATTACTCTCTATAGTAATCTTTTATTATAATTTATACACACATAGAGTGCTACTGTTGCTATATTTAGTTATTTAATAACCTACTATGTAAAACTTTCTGTTAGGATAGCTATAATGTTACTGTTTTATTAACATAGTGTTGTTAGATCTTCTTAGTTATCCTACTATAATCCTTGTCTTTAGAGTAGCCTAAATAATACTAGGTTGCAGAAGAGATCTAGGCACTACGTGACATTGTCTAAGCGTAGTACTTATTTGCCTTAAGATTCCTCTGCTAATATATTAACAGTACTATATCCTTATATCTAGACCTTAGAGTTCCTAGTCTAGATATAGTCTCCTATTGCTGGCTAGTATACGTCTGTAAGTCTTAAGAGGTTATTATAGATATGCGTATTTAAGCTAGATTCTAGGTAAAATACCTTCTTTAATAGATATCCTTAATTACTTACGCTATATACTGCTTCTATACTACCTTTATTAACCTAAGCAATTTCTTAGCTATCTAGGTATTTAATAATCTTTTTTAGTGTTTAACATGTCTTAATATATAGAGTAAATAATGAATAGTTTATTATTACTAGGCTAGGTTGCTTTAAACTAGTGTTTAGTTTGTTTACTATTCTTTATAAGTCTAGCTTATATTAAAGTTTATACTATACTATCTTTGTAATATTTTAATTTAGGTGAAACTACTTAGGGGTTTCTAAACTATTGTTAATATAGTGATAATTACTAATATTATAGCGCTGTTTGCAAGCTAGACATATTTCTACAGCTTCTGCTACATTCCTTCTTTAGAATTGCTTAGGTTTATTACTAGACGCATTTATTTTGCGCTTTAATTGTCTTTAGTTTAGGGCTGTAGATAGCGCTCTAATTTGTATACTTAAGGCGTCCCTCTATGTATTTAAGTTAGATTTACTACTTGCTACAAAGGCCCTACTATCCATTATAGAGGCATTTTTTATTCTACCTTATGTTAGATAGGCTAGGCTTATATACTTATAGAAGAGTTTTATTATCTATCTTCTTTGTATATTACTTTAGTTACTTTCTGCACTAGTAAACATTACTATCTATTCTAGGGCAATCTTTAAGACTACTTTTAGGAAGTTATCTATAACTAGGTTGGTCTATATTATGTCTTCTATTTTAAGGGCTTCTGTGTAAGTTAAAGCTTAGTTATATTTGCTAAGCTATAGTTCCTAATCTTATAGGACTCTTATAGGCTTTAGTAATTTTGTTAGATAACTAACCTTACCAAACCAAGTTGGGGTTAACCTCGGCTAACTTAGGGGCTAGCGGCATACACACATAAAATTAGCCATTAAGACAGATAATTATTAATTAATTATCTTTATTATCAACTTTGCATATTAAGCATATTATCTAACAATTAAGAGTCTTACTAACACTACTAAAATACTCTCTTAAAATGTTGCTATTAACAATGCGCAATTTAATAATAAGTCTTATAGATTACATAACCTACACACCTAAGCTGCATTAACTACAGACCTGCTGCGCCTCTATAGATGTATAGGAGAAGATAGACCTAAATTAAACTATTCCTCTAAGGACTCAACTACAGGTACCTAACGCTCTAGACATTACTAACTATAAGAAGAGGCTAGCCCTTAGCAATAATATAAAAGGAAACCCTTAGCTTCTAGAAACTCTATCTAAACTATCAGCTAACAGCTTAAAGGCATAGAAGGAAGATAATAACTATTAGAAAAGTTGCCTTAAATCCTACGAGATAGCGGATAGAGACTACTACAAGGAACAAGCTAACCTAGATAAGGTAGTAATATTTATCTAAAGCTTAGTATTACCATACCTTATAAAGAACTGCTGCTAACTAGGTAATTTAATTTAAATATATCTTATTAGCCTTAAACACACTATTTGTATTAATGCTAGAGAAGAACAATTACTCGCACGCTACTAATACCTAGCAGCCCTTAAACTAATAAGACAACCTAGAAGCTAGGATACTAAGCTCCTTAAGTATAACTATGCTGTAACTAATGCTAAAACTAAGGGTGTTGCTAAAATATATAATATACAAGACACTATCTAAGACTTCTTAGATTTATTAAGAAAAATAGCGCTAACCTAGATAATAATATTCTAGGACTATAGTAAATTAGAATAAAATATAACTTATAAAGAAATAATAAAACACTTCTAAGAGTATATAAGTAAGTACTACCCTAATAGGAGATAGTAAAGAGGCGCCTTTGCTGCAGGAAATATCTTAACTCTTACTACTAGTAGTAAATTTACCCTAGACACTAACAGGGACGCCTTTTATATTATTAAAAATGTATTATCTACTCCTACTACACAGGGGAGTAAGGGAAGACCTTATTAAAAACAGAATATTAGTTAAATAACTACATCTAAGTAGTCCCTAAGAGGGGATACAGCAGTAGCTAGAGGAGCAAAATGCCCTGCTTGTAGACAACGCTATAGACTAGGTAATTGCTACTACGTCTATAAAGTTAAAGCACTAAAATTATTTACCCTATATAATAGAATTACTAAGATAGTATAATTTAGAATAAAACAAAATACTAACCTTTAAGATTAGGTTAGGTCTACAAAACAAGCTTACACTAAGACACTAGCTATTAAGACATCCTAAACACTAGAGGCACTTCTAGGATAACTACAGGGACAGAAGATATTAATAATTAATATAAGTCTAGTTAAAGAATTATACAATATAGAGCTACTAAGCTACCCTCTTAGAAACTCCTTTACCCTTAACTTAGGATTACTAATCTATATTACAAACAATAAGGACTAAATACAAGACCTTACTCTACCTACATTAAATAACTACCTATAGGCAGGAAACTCCTAGGTATAGATATAGGGATATAGCTCGGTCTATCTCTATCTATTAAATATAAGCCAACTAACTACTCTTAAACTACATAATATAGCATAGTGCCTAGACATACTTTGTAACCTTGTCTTATTCTAACAACTATATTAACAGGGCATATAGTAGGACACAACAGGAGATCTAACTTAGCTTAGATAAGTAGACAATACCGCTATTACATCTTTAGATAAACAACATAGATAATAGGTACTTAAGGAATAGTTATAGCCTGTATTTGCAATATAATTAACACAAAGCTAAATACCTACGACTACTACTGCTCTGCTATAGCACAAGCGAATAGGGCCCACTAGAGCTAGTACTATTAAACACCTTATCTAACAATCTTAGGGAGTAAGAGTTAGGGGTATTACTATAGTCTAACGTAATGCTTACAGACAGGCTAAGACTAAGAGGTAAATAGTTAAATACCGCAAATAAGCAATAAAGGACTAGGAGAATATATAGTAATTAACTTTTACTTATATAAAGAAGGAAGCTTTACTAAGAAAAAGAGCTAATTACTTGCTATTAACAGGCAATCTAGCACCGAACACCAACTTTTCATAGTTAGAGAAAGGTCGATTTCTATCGATTTTTCATCCTAATTTTACGAACATGCTTTCCTAACATCTATTTCCAGCGTCTGTTTTGTAGTACAGGCGTTGGAACAGGCGCGCTGGCTATTGTAAGCTGAACAGAGTGGTTATCTAGTCTTAGTTAAGATGAAATCTCTGCAATAGCCCGTGCGTTTGAAGATTTAGAACAGTTAAAGGCACAATAAACAGAGAACTTAGCTATAGCTATTGCCTGCCTAGTAATTGCTACACAGCTATTACTTTATTACAAATACCCCCTATTATAACTAGCTATACCAACCTCCTATACCTAGACAAAATTAACTAAGCAACGGCTTAACCTACCCCTATACGACTACTCTATCAACAAAGTAATAGCTCTCCTCTTAGGCCTATAGATACCTGTTGCCTTAGTAAAGCAACAGGTCTATATACCTAGCTACAACCTATACAAATACCCCTATTATAACTAGCTATACTAACCTCCTATACCTAGACGAAATTAACTAAGCAACAGCTTAACCTACCCCTATACGACTACTCTATCAACTAAGCAACGGCTTAAACCTACCCCTAATACGAACACTAATCGACAAAGCAACGGCTCTCTCCTTAGGCGTATAGATACCTGCTACCTTAGTAAAGTAGCAGGTCTATATCCCTAGCTATATCCTACAAAATCGACTAAGCAACAGCTTAAACACCCTCAGCAGTCTTCTACTAGCAATAGTAATAGACAAACAAACAACAACAACAACAACAACAACAACAACAACAACAACAACAACAACAACAACAACAACAACAACAACAACAATAACAATAACAACAACAACAACAACAACAATAACAACAACAACAACAATACAAAGACTGTCTACTGCAATAGCAATAGCTAGCAATAGACAACAAACAACAAACGCTAGAACTACCTACTTGTAGGATAGTTCTACACAACCCTAATTTAATAGGGTAACAGCTCTTCTCAACAACCTAGGGCACAGGCCCTTACTATTAGACTACAAACACACATTTACTATCCCTTTAAACAAACACAGTCCTTAAATTACTAGAGTAGCTTAACTGCTCTCGTCTTATATAGTCTTAGACTTACACAGGGCGTTAAACTTATTAATTAATTAATTAACGGGCAATCTAGCTCCCTCTAGGACTTCTACTCTAAAGATAATTAACTAGGAAAAATAATTATCTAGTTTCTAGGCACTCTTACACAATTTCTGTTAAAACAATACAAGATCTAGGTTAAGGTGATTAAGTGTAATAGTAAAATTACTATAATAAAACTAACGTGTTTCACCACCAAGCGGTCACCACCACCAAGCGGTCACCCCTCACCAAAATCGCGACTATTACAGACTATTACTACTGCACTACAACACTGCACTAATAATTACTCTAGCCTAATATACTATTTAGAAGCGTTACTATTATCTATATCAATAATTTCTACTGTACAGGTACGCATGTTGTAGCTAGTCTTACTACAACGCCTACAGTGCCTCTCCTTACATACCCTCTTTACAGGCTATTTAGCTACCTCCCTACTACTACAGTCCTTCTTAGCTATTAAATCCTGTACGTTGCCTACTGTAAGACTCTCCTCTATTTAAATATACTTTCTTTTACAACTACACTACTCTGTTAGAGTAGCTATTGCCTTATAGATACTAGCTAGTTACTGCGCCTATAACACTAAATTATAACCTATAATAGCTATGCCTTTTATAAGCAAATTAATAGCCTATAGAAGAGGAAAGACTAGTAATTCCCTATGCCTTTATATGCGCTTACAAACTAGCGGTAATTACGCCTCTATCTGCTTTAGAGTAGCTAGCGTTTTTAACTCCTATAGGGTAGCCTCTAGTAGTAGAGGTGTTAGCGTGCAAAGCATCACATTAAGCTTTATTAGCACTCGCTCTAGGTTATAGGGTACTAAACTAGAGCCTCTAAAGCTTACTAGGATATTTTCCTTTATAATTACCTTATTAAAGGTAATGTAAAAGGCTAGTAAGAACGTCTCTTTCTTAACTTACGTGACAGAGTACCTTGCCTAGCTGTTAATCTTAGTAGAGTACGCCTGCTTTAAAGTGGCAAAGCAGCCTATATTAAGTAGCTACAGTAGGTGCAATAAGTAAGAAGGTATATAGGGAGTAATAATCTTCTGTTCCTTATAGTACTTATAGAATTTGTAGCTCTAGTAGCTCTTATAGCTGTCTATAATTAGAAGACAGTATACGCCTACAGTACGCTCCTTTATATATGTATTAAAGTACTTTAGCTACTTTACACTAAGTTTATTTGTTATCTAGCTGTTAGCACTAGTCTTAATTACCTAGTTATAAGGTAGTCCTGTATACCAGCTTAATATAAGGACCTTACTACTAAAGATAATAAAGGGTAGAATAGCCTACCTACTAGCGTAGATGCCTTAGATAATTATAACCTAGTTATAATTACCTAGCTATATCTTCTTAGGATTGCTTTGTTTCTTAGAGCCTATAAAGACTATCTAAGCAGTAATTATGCCTATTATAAAGCTAGACTTATTAAAGTTGTATATGTCTTTATCTAGGATCCTATACTTCTTCTTTATGTTCCTAACTAGCTTAAAATAGGGCTCTATAATGCGTAGATCTTTATTTAGGGCTTATTAATAATTGTATAAGCAACTATGTTAAAGCTTAGCCTCCTTAGTATGCGTCCTAAGCCTGTCTACCTAGTTCTTACTAACAGGTCCTTTACTGCGTGTAGTAAGGAGATTATTAGCTATTTCTTACACTATAGTCCTTATAGCGCCTATTTCTTACGTATCTAGCTTAAGTATACATGCTACTATTACCTCCTCCTCTGTCTTATCTAGCTTAGTTAAGTTAGGTTAATAGTTGCGTTAGGCACGCTTTCTAGCGCGTTGTTATATTAGCGTTATTTAGAGGACGTTAAATGCTCTAGACGCGTGTTTTATAGTATTAGGAGGGGTAGCCTAGGTAGCCTAGATAGCAAGGTAGAGTGTGCCTTTGTTATAGGTTAATTGCGTGTTACGTTGTAGTAGCATTGTTATAATAGTCTATAATAGTCGTCATGTTAGTGAGGGGTGACTGCTCGGTGGTGGTAACTGCTTAGTGGTGAAACACGTTAGAAGTAATATAATAGTGCGCTGTATAATTAATTAGGCTTAAGCTTTCTGCACTAGACACCTAAGTACAGAACAGAGGTGCTAAACGCTTAGGGGGTGTAATAAGAGATAAGGCACGCACTATAAGATTAGACGCAAACCTACTATAGAAAATGTGGCTAGAGATTATAAGGGCTGCAGTATACCTATACAACTAAACACTAAGGTTATTAAATATCTAGAAAACACCCTATAATATGTTCGTTACCTATATAGCTTAACTAGCTAGCTTTAACACATAAACTAGGAAACTAAAATAGGCATATCTAGAAGTATATAGATATAAAGCGTTTGCTCTTATAAGTAATACCCTTTAAGGAAAGTTATAACTCTAGTAACTAGACCTAAGAGTATAGGTAGAATACCTAGTAGGATACTAATCCATAAATATATACTAGATATAGATTCTAACTTTAGTAAAAGTCATTAGTATAAGAGATGTAATCGCTAATAAGGATACTGTCTTTAGTAGCTAGTCTTAGGAACTAATAGACAACCTTATGCACAGCACTCTTAAAGAGATAGCAATATAGACAAGAAGCGTAGAGCTTCTGCCTCTAACCTAAAATAAGGCTAAAATCTAGTTATTCTATAAGGATAACACTATTACATACTTAAGTACTATAGAAGATTAAGTAGGATATAGTAATAGACAGAAAGCTAGATATATATATCTAACTCCTCCTCTAATCTGCTACTAGTTGCACTGTTAATAAACATGCTGTTGTTATCCTAGTTAGTAAGAGGTAACAGCTAAGTAGGAGTTAGTAGGTAGCACCTGCGAACTGCTAATTAGTTGAATTAACGCTAGCGTAATCTTAAGGACCTTTATAAACTATCCTATAGAAAGCTGTTTTTATAGCTAGTATATAGGGCAGATATATAGGCACATACTAGGACAACAATATTAATAAGGCTAGACTAAAATAAATGCTAATAAAGGGCCTTAAGCCTTATTAAAGCTAATTCCTACTAGAGCTAACAGCATAATTAAACCTAGAGGACCACCTGCTTTGCAAATAGTTTAAAGAAGCTAGGTAAGAACACCCTAGCAGCTATTAGAACATAAAGTTATAGTCTAAAGTACCCCTAACAAAGACTAAGGTAGTAAGACACTAGATATTTAAATGTATGTAGGTATACACGTATAAGCTTAATAAGAACTACTACCTACTTAGATATAAGGCGCAACTAGTAGTCTAAGGTAACTAGTAATAAAACATTACTTCTAAAGATACCTACGCAGCAACACTAGCTAGTAGGTCCTTTAGAATGCATATAGCAATTTTAGCAGCATGTAACCTAGAACTTAAGCAGTTTAATGTTATAAAGGCCTTTATTTATGTATTAATAAATAGAGAAGTCTATATAATGATGCTATATAGGTATTAGAAACTAGGTACAGTCCTACAGCTACACAAGGCACTATATAGACTAAGGATCTCTCTACTCCTCTAGTAGAAGGTATTTACATCTACTATAACAAGCTATAGATTTGTAGTTGTTCCCTATAAACCCTATTACTTACTTAAGAATAGAGTTACTATCTTCTTCTATATAGATAATATTATTATAGCTTATTACTAGACTTAAAATTATAAGGCAGATAAGGCTATTAGCTATATTACTAACAAATACTCTGTTATAGGAGGAAACAATCTGCGATAGTTCCTAGGAGTAGAGATAACCTAAGACTAAGACAACCTAAGGATCCTTCTCTTACAGGCGTTATACATTACTAAATTTAGCTCTCTAGCAGATAAGACAGACATATAACATAACACACTAAAATTTTACATTAAGCTTCTACTAAATAAATAGGAAGCTGCAGCATTAGAAATTAACAAATACTAGAGAAAGATTAGATCTCTCCTCTTTGCTGCAGTTACTACTAGGCCTAACATTGCCTTTGCTATATCTAGGCTGGCACAGTTTCTAACTAACCCTAGACAGCAGCACTATAACGTAGCAGATTAAGTACTATGGCACCTACAAGGAATATAAGACCTATCCCTTACCTTTAGAGGCAACGAGCACCTAGTAGTTGCTAGTAATGCCTTGTTTGCTAATAATACTCTTAATAGGAAGAGCTCTTAAGGATATACTATTTAACTACATAGAGGACTTATTACTTAAAGAGCTAATTAACAAGACACAGTTACTACATTAACAACTAAAGCAGAGCTACTTGCCCTAGCACAGGTAGCTAAGGAAGCTATCTTTATCTTACAACTATTTTTAGAGCTTAGCATAAACCTCTTATAATTAACAATTACTATTTAATATAACAATACATAGACTATCTAATTAATTAATAATGAAACTCTCTACACTACAAATTAAAATACAACATGTAGACATTTATAACTAATAGCTATAATAAGAGGTAAATAAAGGCATTATAACAGTATCCTATGTCCTATCTACAGTGGTAAAAGGGTAGGGGTTAGGTAGGGGTAGGGTACATCACGTGATGTACCCCTACTCTACCCTACCCCTACCTACGCTAATTCCATACCAAGAGGGTAGGGGTAGGGTAGGGTCCACATAGGGTAGGGGTAGGGGTAGGGTAGGGTCTACATGGGGTAGGGGTAGGGGTAGGGTAGGGTCCACATAGGGTAGGGGTAGGGTTAGGGTAGGGTCCACATGGGGTACGGGTAGGGGTTAGGTAGGGGTTGGGTAGGGGTTGGGTAGGGTAGGTGTCAGCGTCCAACTCTTTAACTAAAGCGGTTATTGCAAAACCTTGTACTACAGAAATGTAGAGCAAAATAAGCGCCTTTAAACGGTCTATATACTGTAAGATTCCGATTAAAACTGGTGTAGCTAGAGCAGTTGTTACGTAGGCCTACACTGTAACAACCTAGGACTTACACAACAACTGCTGTAACTCTGCCAGTTTTGATCAGAGTCTCACGGAATATAGACTATTTAAAAGCGCTTGTTTTGCTCTACATTTCTGTAGTACAAGGTTTTGCAATAACCGCTTTAGTTAAAGAGTTGGACGCTGACACCTACCCTACCCAACCCCTACCCAACCCCTACCTAACCCCTACCCGTACCCCATGTGGACCCTACCCTACCCCTACCCCTACCCTATGTGGACCCTACCCTACCCCTACCCCTGGTCCGTGCGGACCGTACCCTACCCCTACCCCACGCTAGAGGTACCCCTACCCTCTCCCTACCCAACATCCGTGCGGACCCTACCCTACCCCTACCCCATGTGGACCCTACCCCTACCCTACCCCTACCCCTAGTCCGTGCGGACCGTACCCAACCCCTACCTAACCCCGGGGTACCCCCTAACCTTTTGCCAGCGTAGTCCTATCTACTTAGATGCTAGCTAATAGACTTATAAAGGCTCTGCCTACAAGCAAGTAGTTAACCTTTCTAAGGTAGCTAGCACTAGAGAAACATACTAAACAAAGAAAGCCAGCTAACACCTAGATAGAATTACTTAACGAAAAGTTTGCTAACCTAGGGGTACAATAAGAGCTAAATATGTCCAGCTTTAATAGAGCCTTAAAGCTGAGGGGGTGTGTTAGAAAACCAACCTTGCTGAACCAAGCTGGGGTTAAACTTGGCTAACTTAGGGGCTAGCGGCCTACACACATAAAATTAGCCATTAAAACAGATAATTATCAATTAATCACCTTTATTGTTATCTTTACATATTAAGCATATTATCTAACAAGTATATAGGCCTAAAGTATTAGTCTTTGTTACTTCTTAACTTAGGTTAACGGGGTCTCTTAGTCCTCTATCTTAGCTTGTTACTGCATAACTACCTTTGTAATTCTTCTTATAGTGCTAGATAGGTAGGCCTAGAACAGTATAAATCTCTTTGCAATCTTTATAGCAGTAATTATACTTTAAGTAAGTGTCTATACAATGTTAACTTATTAATATAAGTATAGTAGACAAGTAGGCTACGCACAAGATATAGGGGAGGATTTGCTGCTGCTAGCAACAGATGCTTCTATTCTTAAACCTAAGCTTAAGACTGTAGACTAAGGGGTGCCAGCATATCTAAAGCTAAGGCTATTAGACAGATTTAGTCTTCTCTCCAGCGTGGCTCTCTAGGGCTTTCTCTAACTAATGCATTTTAAAACCTATTCAAGGTAACTGTTCTTTTTATCTTTTATTTTTTTATTTCTAGTGTATTATCCTAGTCCTGTGTAAGAGTTTAATTAATGCGTAAGAGGGGAAGGTTTTACGTACTTTTCCCTTACAGGTAGTAAAGAGAGCTATTGCAAGAAACAGGTCAAGTAGAAAGGCAACTAGGAAAGGATGCAAGAGCAGTAAGACAACAGATGTAGGTTATCTTATCTTTACAGGAAGGGTGCATGATATATCTTAACCTTCTAATTAACGCTAGGCTATTCTGTTAGCAAAGCTTTAGACACAGATATACTACTAGTGTCTAGAAGGGGACACAAGTCAGCACACCTCCTTTAGTCTAGCTGGGCTTCAAACGCCATCTGTCTAAGCTAAAGCCACCCTATCTATGCACAAGTGGGTCACATTATAGAGACGCCTTGTTGACTAACTGCGTCTTAAGATTAGTATGACACACCTAGTAAGAGTAGGCGTCCTGTAGTAAGAGAGCCTAAGTTTATTAAGCTTTACGTCGATTAAAGCCATGCAGGGTGGTACCACAGGTAAGGTATGGTAATGAAGTGATCCACACATACAGCAAGTTCTTTTAGTAAGGCAGCTAATGTAGTAAAAGGGATATTACGCGGCCTAAGCCTCTAGTTACAATATTATAAACAATTATAGTATAAGTAGAAGCAATTATGTGCATTTATATAAATTAATTTAGTGTAAGTAGGAGCTATCTATTAAACACTGTATAGATAGGATGCTACATTAGCTTATTGCATAACCTAGAAGCAACAGCAACAGCATGTATTATCTTATGCTCTAAGAATAGTAATTAGATAAATACGCGCGTTCTAAAACTCTATTCCAAAATAACAATGACACAGGGTTAATCCAGTCCTTTCGCACGTCGGAAAACACGCTATTCCCGCACTGCGCATCCGCCGAAAATTTCACCCTTATGTTGGAATCCATCCATAGATCGGGTACAGTGGTTGGTATTGCGGAGGTGGTTGTCGGTCTAAACAACAATTGCCTGTCCTGCAACCTCACTTTTTCTTCCCTCCAAATACACTCAAGATACAATTTGCTGCACCTCTAACAAGGGAATCAGGCCCCACCCTTGATTTCTATACTGTAAGAGCGGTCTCTGGCTTCTCCTAGCCGCTGTCTTTCTGGTTGCTCTGTTAAAGGTAATTTGGCAGACTCCGTATCAGAGAAGTGGTCGTCACCTTAGATGTCTTTAATTAGGAGTTAATAATCGCCTCCCCTAGAATCTCAAGTTGCAGCAGCTCTAGCTTTGTTCAATCTTGTTTGCCTGTTGTTTCTTTATATTATGTTAGCTCTAGAATGGTCCTGTTAGGTGTACTAACTTGTACTAACGTACCCCACAGGCAAGTCAGACAACAGGCAGGTTAAACACTTTTGCCAAGCCCCTACCAAACACCTCCTCCTACACTAATGTCTTCTTCACAATACTATTTAAACGTGTTAAAGGAAGCGCAGATACAACTTGCGCTCTAGGCTCTTAAATAAGACGCAACTCTATCTCTGTAACAAGCTGCTGCTATTTACAAGGTCTATTAAAGCACACTAAGTAACTAGTGCACTAGACAACCTTTTTACGCTAATTCTATAGCTAACTTACAGAAGCTAGACAATAATAAGGTAGAGGTAATTATTAAACATGTTTCTAAGCTAGATGCGTAAGTATTTTCTTCTTAGCTTTTAGATATAGCTACTATAGCTAATTCTTTACGCACTAAGCATAGTCTAGGCTCTATTAGCGTAAACTAGCCTAGTACGTTTATTAAGCAACACCTAGAACTTAAAGTTAAGTTTAATTGTAAGTACAACTATAAGAGATCCCTCTGTAAGAATCCTAAGGTTCTATAGGGCTAGTTTAGCCTAGTAGCTAACACTAAAGCTAGGTATAGCATCTAAGATAAAGACATGTACACCTTTAACAAGACAGGCTTTATAATAGGCTAGATCTCCCTTAGAGTAGTTGTTACAGCTTTAGAACAACAAGGTTAGCTAAAAGCTATCTAGCTAGGTAACTAGGAGTAGGCTATAGCTATAGTAAGCATTAATGCTAAAGGATAGGCTATTCTAGCCTTCCTTATCTTTAAGGCTTACTACTACCTCTCTGCCTGGTATAAGGAGGAAGAACTGCCTTAAGACTAGGTTATTAGAGTTTCTAACAATAGCTAGACCACTAACAAGCTTAGTATAGACTAGATAAATCACTCTAACAGGCATATAAAGAAGCGTACTGTTAGCACCTACTATTTGCTTATTATTAATAGTTATGAGAGCTACAACTCTCTTAAATTTAGCAATACTGTAAGGGTGATAAGATTATTACTTTCTATTTGCCCTACTTATTACACCTTACACGGCTCCTTAATGTAAGTTATTTTGCTGCTTTAAAGAAGGCTTATAGGCGCTAAGCTAATGTACTTATTTAGAACTAAATTAATTAATTATAAAGACAGATTTCCTACTATGCTTTATACGCGCCTATAATGCTGTAATCACTTCTAGGAATATCTAGGGAGGGTTCTAAGGTGATATATTAGTCCTATTCAACTTAGAGTAGGTTAAAATAGCCCTTAATATAAGGTTGCCCACTCTATTACTACTACTACCTATTAAGAACAAGCTCTAGCAATTGCAAACCCTAAGTAACACCCTTAAACTTAAGTTGTAATCAACGCTTATAAAGATAAGGATTTAGAGGTATATAGATAGTTTGCCTACCTCTATAGTTAAGGCGTTTAAGAAGGTAGTAAAGGAGGAAGCAATAATTGCGTATAAGCAAGTGTTAGCGCAACAGGAGATTACTTAGCTTTTAGCTGCTAATAAGGTAACTATATAACAAAAATAATACAAAAAAAAAAGAAGTTTAGGCAGAAGGGACCCTAATAGTTAAAGAGGGCTAGCAATTAATAACTCTTAAAAAGTTTAGGGCGTGTAGTAATAGGAAAAAGGCAAAGAAGCAGGTGCGTGCTAAAGTACGTAAGCCCCCCTAAAGACGCTGTAGAGTCTAGACAGTGTAATTAGACAGGACATAACACACAAACGTGTAAAAAAGAGGTAGAAGTAGTTTCTAAATAGTATTACAGACTATACTGCATGTTACAGCACTAAAGTAGGTTATTTTAGGCTATAATAGGGTGGTGTTTAGTGGGGTTTTAGTAAAAGTGTCTACCTTACCTGTTGTCTAACTCGCCTGTAGGGTACGCTAAAGGCATTAGTAAAAATACCAACACGCAACGTTATTTTTCTTCGTTACTTTTCTTCCACTACCTGTTCTTGTTGTAGAAAACTTTCGTCTTTACAGAGGCCTTATTATCTATTTCTAAGGTTGCTTCGTGCTTAACTTTCACTAAAAGATCTTTCTAAGACAGATTGTTAAGGGTTTAGCATGTAAAGTCTTTCGCTTTATAGGCTTCCGCCTATAACCAGATTCTACTACTAAACAGTAACACAGTCACTTATAAGGAGTAGGCTATGTGTTTAGTTATTTAGCCTAAGGTAAGCTACTTTCTTTGCTTTAAATGTAGTTAGAGGAAGTAGGGCAAGGTTTCCTATTTTAGTTGTTAGCGCATAAATAATGTCTTTTTAGTTAGGTATAATAGATATTAATAATAATGTTAGTTGTATAAGGGTAGACCTAGAGCTATGGTTATAGGTATATGCAGTGCGTGTGCGCTTTAGCTTAGAAGCTTTAACTACAAAAATATCCTGCATACTACTATTTTGTTTTTAATGTCGCATTATTGCCCTAAGACTCTCTTCTCTTGCTTCTGTTATAGTTGTAAACGTTAATAACAAACAAAAAGCCAATGTAGTGCAGGATAAGCAATCTAAGGTGTCCTAGAAGGGTTAATTATATTTTAAGGCAACTAATAGACATATTAGTGGCACGCACTTAACAATTATTATAAACAGGATTAGTGTTCTGTCTTTGCTAGACCCTACATTAATTAGTAAGAGTTTTAACACATATTTTGCCTATGCATACCTTCTTAAGAGTAATTCCAGGCTATTATATACACTTAAAGGGAGGAACTTTATGTGTTAGTTTAACTGCCTATACAAGCCTAGGGACGTTACATATATGTCTACCACAATACAACTACATTTCTCTACTAGATATAAGGGAAGGAATGCGGAGTAATTTAAGTTATCTCTTAGGATAGGGTAAATACTAATGTGTACACAGGGCTGGCCTTTATTAGTCTATACTGCAGTATTCACTATTGTGTCTCTTTCCACTCTAGATCTAGCGCCTGTGTTAATAGCCTAGACCTGCAGTTTTATAAGCTAGGTTAAGTCTTTGTCTAAGAACTGCTCTAGCACAATAATTGTATATCTGTTGTACCTTAAGTATTTAAGAGACGCTACAACAGCGTTTGCAGCCTGTCTTTAGGATTAGCAGTAATAACAACAGGGCTTAGTTATATACAGTCGCGTTGGCAGTATATACTACAGCTTAAGCTATCTAAAAGTAAATGTTATGTAAGAAGGGAACTAGTAAAAGACGCAGAAGCGGTAATACAAAACTAAAAGGACTTCGTAGCCTTGTGTTAAGCATACTATAATATAATTAATAGCTAGCCTAAGCTAAGCAGCAAAAGTACGTACAGCTTAAAAAGGACATATCTATTAGAATAGCTAGTCTCTTGTATATAACCTTGTCTACGTATAACTCTACAACTACTATAGTAGTCTAGGATTACAGCATTTATACAAATTTCACAATAATTATTAGAATGCCTACTACTACACTTGGTTGTTCCCTATCTACGCAAATCCACATAACATTATTTAGAAAGATTAGATAAATATAGTGTTAAGCGATCTAATAGGAAATGCACATTAGCCGCCTGTAGCTTACTTAACAAGACCACTCTAGGACACTTAAACTAGAAATTACTGGTTTATACCTTAGCACATAAGGATTAGTGCTAAAAGTAGTTTAAGCAAAACTCTAGGTCTTAGAGCTGTGCTCTAAACTATTTAGAAATGCCGTTTTGCAACAGCACTAGCGAACCTTAACATCCCCCTTCTGCAAAGACTAAATATAAGCTTTCCTATCTCGAAAAACTTAGTAAAAGCATTAAATTAATATAAATATCCTATTATAACCTTGTAAGGCAGTGTTATTTAGTAAATTAATAGCATTAAGGTTCTGTTTGCAAAGTTCTGTTAATTTGTAACAACAGGAAGTTTACTTAAGTAGTGTAAATCTCTTCTAGAAGGAATCAGCGCTTACGACGTATTTTAAGTTATCTAAGAACTCTAGAATTTAACTAACAGCGTTATTGTTACTTTAACACCGCCACACCAGCTACAGAATGCTCCTAACTGGACTTACTAGCTATGTAATACTCTAAAGCTGCTACATAAAACGTACTTCTAACGTATCTTAAGTAATGTAAGGTTACAAAGACTAAGTAGGATTGCTTTACGCACTGCTAACACTAATTTAACACAAAAACTTAATTTACTTAAGTCTACTAAACGCTTTACTTTAACAAATCTGATTGCACAAGCATAGGCGATATATTAGGAGATACCTAATTACTTAAATTAAGCTAGTTTATAGTACTGCCCTTAACTTATCTTATTTAGTTAATTAATTAATTAATGTGCAGTATTATTAGACTTACTGCTTAAAAGGGGCTAGAAGGGCAAATTATATGCGTTTAAGGCAGTAACTAAAGCACATAAAACAATAAGGGACGCTGTTATAAAGACATACCTACACTCTTCTGTTTATTTTTAACTTATAGAACAGGGAGGTCTACAATTTTTACTTTTAATAGCTAAGATGAAGTTAGAGTAAGTATAGAGACGCCTAACTTTTATTGCTGTCTAACGTTTTACAACACAGAAAGTCTTCTAAAAGAGAATATCTAGCTGCTGTGTAATTACTTTAGAGAGCATTTATTAGATCTTAAAATACGATCTAGGGCTTTTAATTTTAAAGTAATGGAATACCTTACTAACTAGCTTCTTGTCTAAAACATAAACGTGGTAGAAATTGTTTAAAAACGCACCTGCTTAATAAAGCTTGTTTGCTGTTATGTAGATACTAGCTTATTTATTTAAGACAGTAAGATACTGCTAAAGCTTGCCAGCTTAGGCAGCAGCGAACATCTTAGACACGCTTGTTCGCAATTCCTAGCTAGACCTAGGTCTGGAATTTATGTTAGATCACCCTCCTATTCTATGCCTTCTGATCTGCAAGGACCTATACCCTTCTATTATGCTTTATAAACCTATTAATTATATTATGCTGTAGAGACATATACAAACATCGCCAACTAATAGAGAGTCTCTAGAAATAAAGGCCTATAAACTTTAGTGGTATACTTAACCCTAATCTAAGAAAACAATAGGAGTATAAACTAAGCAGAGGGCTAGCACTTCTTAACAGACATACCTATTATCTAGAGCAGCAGCACAACTCTCTACTACCTCTTAAGTACAGTAGTGTTAGCCTAATTTCCTATATGGCGCCCTGCGGGGACCTTACACTAATTTTAAAAGAGGTGGGGGTAGGCTAGTAGCCTGCAACATTATCTGCTAATAGAGCTAACTATAATAAGGGTATAACTCTGCCTTCTTATAGGTTAGCAGATTTGTTAGGATATATTTAAACAAGCTATTTATTTAATAAATATTAAATTAAAGTTAGCTACAGGTTTAAAATCTTAAGGTATAAACTGTCTTGTACTAATAAAAGTTATGCTACTTTATCTCTAGATGTAAGACAGGAAACGAGAAGAAAAGGAACTAGTTGCAGTACTATCTCTAGATTAACAGTTTGCAGTACAGTACTACGTTAAAAGTTAGTTCCACTAAGCGAATCCCCGCATCATTACCACGCCTACCACCCCACTTTGTAAGGCAATTGAGATAGCTACACATAGTCAAAACGCTCTAAATTCTGAGGTTGTACTGTTCTATACTAGTATTTTGTTTGCTAGCCTTTTACCTTCCTACAGGTACTTAGGCGTGCTGGCATACTACTAATAAGTTTCTTAATAAGCAAATTTAGGATACAACGCCAGCACTCCTTTAACGCCTTACAAAACTTATCCTAATATTCTTCTGCCCTGCTATAGTTATTAAACTGTAGGTAGAGCTTATGCATTTTCCATTTAAGGCGCTACTAGAGGTGTTTAATTAAGTTAAGATTAGGTAAGTAAGCTAGCTATAGGAGAGTTATAATATTATAATCTGCTATAAACGTCTATACAGTATAGGAGGTATATATACACGCGTTTTCCTACATAAAAAACTAAGACTTATAATAGTAAGGTAAGAGACCTTACTTAAGTGTTTTAATGTAACTTTAGCTGCTATAGCTACTATATAGAGCATTAGGATCCCTCTCTATAATTATAAGTAGATTCTGCTGTAGTCTACTCTGTGCATCTAGCCATATAGCTCTCTACACTATCTAAGCAGGTAGACAACTAGTAGAGATCCTAGTAATTATCCTTAGCTTCTTTCTTTTATTGTTGTAGCAAAACACCTACTACTGTTGATAGCCAGAGCCCTTCTAAAGAGAGCACTTATTACTAAACTTAACTATGTGCTAACGCTAATTAAATGTCTAATGCTTTTAAGTAAACTAAAGACCCTAGAGAGCATGTCTATATGTAAGTTTAGGCCTCTTTTTACTCCTCTAATAGGTTATATAGTATTGCTTAAGTACGCAATAGATAGTTAACTTGCTTAGCTTGTAGGTAGTAGTGTTGTTAGGTAGGATAATCTGGGCGACTTTAGCTAGCTTAGAGTAGGTAATCTAGGGAATTTTTTGCGTTGCGTAGTATAGGAGCTTCTTCTGCGTATTTAATAGTATCTTAGGTCTACCTAAGCAAGGTCTATTGCGTGTAGTTCCTATAGTGTTAAAACATTTGTAAAGATTTTAGATAGTATGCTTGTAACAGCTAAAGTAACTAGCAACTTTATAGGTACCTGCACCTACGTGTAGCCACCTAATTGCCTAATCCTGCTCTACAGAATTTAAGCGACGGCGTTTCTGCATCTAATAGTCAAGAAAGTAAGGGAAACGGAGTGGTAGTGGTGAAGTTGTAGGTGGTCAAAAAGTATGGGTGGCTCGGTTGACGCGTCGGAGGGACGCTAGCGCGGAACTAACTTTTAACGCGCGACTGTACCAGGCAAAGCGAGTCTAACTGCAGTAGTACCTTACTTTTTATCTTAGGAACTGTAAGACTCTATGTAAAGACCTTTGCTTTTAAGTCGATAACTTTAGCGATTTCTAACCTAGGATCTATCTCTAGAATGCGATAAATAAATGCTTTATGTGTGTCTGTGTCTATAGGGAAGCATTAAAGGATAAATATTTTATTGTTACTTAACGTACCCCACGGGCGAGTCAGACACACAGTTTAAGATTCTAGCAATCTTGCTAGTTAATCTCTAGTTTTTAACCTTAAATATCTTTACCTATAGTAGTTAATAAATTTTAAAACCTTTACTATAGAGCTGCACCTATATAAACTATAAGAATTTAGGATTACTAAGCTCTAGCGAATAAAGCTAAAGAGTTATTTAAGAAAATCTAGATTACAGGGATTATTTTAGGGTACATTTCTATAACTTCTTTCTTACTCTAGCTAGAGCTTAGTAATCTAAAAGATGAAGAGTTTGTATATATATAGAAGTATTATATAAAGTTTATAGAGAATTTTATTACGTTATTATAGAGTGATTAAGGCCTAGAGTGTTGATTTTCCCTAGTTAAATCGCTAAAATCTTAAACTGTGTGTCCAACTCGCCTGTAAGGTACGTTAGGTGTTTCCTTTTTCAGTACTATTGTTTGTTACAGGTATTCTAGTTTTATATTAGTTGATTGCAATAACAGTTTAATTACTACCTTACTTAAAATATGTAAACAATATTGCGTGGTGTTTCTGCGTTAACGCAATATAGCACCCTAAATCTAAGTATGTAAATTAAATCTGTAGGTATAGTTTCGGCTCTAGCAGCTTTATACGTTAAGTTGCCTCTTACTGTAACCTTAACTAATTTTTTTTAAGGTTTTGAAATCAGTAATGCCCCTGTCGTTCAGAATGCTTAGACCTCTAGGAAATCCGCAAGACCATTACTATTCACCCTCTTAATGTTAGGGTTACGTTAGAGGATAAGATGTAGGTTAAGGGTGTATTCCAGGTAAGGCTAGACGAATAGCTGCCAAAACAGCAACAATTCCTTGTAACTTATATAGCCTGTGCCTTAGAGGCGTCTAGTTAGTCCGATCCAGCACCAATAGCCAGATAGACCGAACACTAGCATTGTGGTCCGCAGCGTCCCATGCCGCACCCAAAAGTTTCTCCTCCCCCACAGTTACAGGTACAGCCTGCAGGAGTTTGAGTCCCTAGTGTCGTAGTTAGTTAAGAACAAGCTAGAAACTATACTATTACACTTACAACAACAGCCTGTTGACCCTTGTCGAGCAGCTAATCCACTTTCAGGAAAGGCAAGAGCAGAAACTTCTAAACTAGAACACACATTAGTATAAGTACGGTTAATATTATATAATTAAAAACAAGAGTTTATAAGTAAGGTACGAGTTTAGAGAGCAACGTAGCTACCTACATAGAAGCAGCTAAGAGAGAGAAAAAACCAAGCATAATTGAAGACTTCATCTTAAAACACAAGTAGGTAGAAAAGTTTCAGAAGTTGTCTGTAGTTAAGAGTAGCAGAGAATTTAGTTGTCTCGCTTTTGTTTAAGCGGCTTAGACTGAGTTTATATAAGTTTTAATATACTAACTCTATTTTTAGACTGTAAGTATACCTAGACAAACGCACTGGACACTTTGCTTTATAAGTCTAAGTTAAGCTAATACCCTGCAGTGTGTCTATTCTTAGAAAGGAGAGAATATAGGAACAGTATGCATGCATGTACAGGTTTAGAGTTAAACAACACTAGCAAGGTAGGCTGCTCTACAATACCGCCGAGATTTACTAACTTAAGAACAACGCAACAGATTCTGTCGCCTTACTATGCTACTAAGAATCTATAGCGCTGACTTATGCCTGCCTACAGCATTAAACTGCAAGTAGGTAAGAGTAGGCCCTTAGCTGGAACAGTAGGTATTAGGTGCTGCAGCGTACGTACTGTTATACCTAACTAACAGACGTGGTTCCCCTGCCTAGGCGTTGTTGTAGTTGACTTGGCCAGACCGCGCACAGACACAATCTACCAGTAGTGGAACTGTGCGCAGAATGCGCATGTGCTACTGCATAAAGACAGTATTTTCTATGTCTGTGCGTGTAATGCGCAGATTTATGTAACACGCTAAACTGCCCTAACAACACCAACTTCTGAATGTAACGCAATGAAGCCTACGTGCTTACAAAAAACGCCAAGAATGTAAATATCCTGTCCCTAACTACGGAGAAACCCTAACGACATGTAGCCCTTTATGCCGTTAGTGCCCTAGGTTAGCAACGTCTCTTAATTACAATTCTACTCAGCTATCAACCGCGTAATACAACAAAATTGCTGCTCTCGACGTTGTCCAACGGCTGCTTCTTCCCTACAAGTACAATTAAAATCCTACCTAGTCCTGCATCATCCACCTTAAACTCCGCTAATCGGGCCTGCTATCGGGCGTTTGCCTCTGTGTGACCGAATACTATGCCAACGTGTCATTCCACAAGAAGCCGATCAACACATAAGACCCCGCACACCGAAAATTCATTAGATTCTATCTTAATCTAGCAGGGATATACCCCCCTAAGCATCCCAAAGCCTACAGGCGTCTGGTTGCTGCACGCTGCCTGGTCATTTAACCTATTCTTTCAAAAAAAAAAATGAAATTTGTTAAGCACAGACTACTCTGTTAATAAACCTTCTTATCTTATTAAAAGAATCTTCTATAAGGAATATGAAAACTAAAAAAACAACCTATCTACACAACAGATAGCAACAAGCCTTTACTTAGTTTTCTGCTTTTATACCTACTTTCTAATCATAGAGATCTACAAGTTAGGCCAGTAAGAAAAGAATAGAAGGCAGGAATAGTAAAACTAAGACTGCCTTTTAACCTTGTTTTTCAGCCTTAAAAAGCGGACAGAGACTATGTTCCTCTGCCTGTGCATAAACAAGCTCTCCTGTAGTTATTTTATAGTCATTTCTTTATAAAAGAAAAGGAAACACTACCTAGGACTTAAACCCTGGAACTAGGACCCGAAGACTATAGAACTGGAACCACCACCTAATAGAGACTACTTTCTAAACAGGGAGACAATGGACCTAAGCCCTCTAAGCTCCCCTAACTCTCTAGGAGAGACGTACTAGCTTACACCTACTCCTAGACATCTGTCTATACCCTTATTGTTAACGCTTCTATCTTAGCATTTTCTTTAGGAACATAGCAAACTAGCACATATATAAGAAACTTAACTATATTCCTACCTTTAACCTCTTCTAATCAACCTACTAGCAGACCTGCTACTCTAACAGCACCTAGACTCCCCCCTTTCTAATTTAACATTGCTACTAGGCCTATAGTCTAAGCTCCTATTTTCAATACAGTGAAAGAAGCACTATCTATTGCGAGAATAATAGTTATTTAAGCTTTATCTCTTGCTACTTCTAATAAAAAATACTTAAAACTTGTAGACCTTCTGGAAATATTTAGGGATTATACAAAAACAAAAGGAGAAATAAAAAAGGCGTTTCTATCCTAGATTCTTAAGTATATAACCTTAAGTCTGTGTCTAAGACAATTTAAATTAGGGCAAAACTCCTACAAGAACCAGCCTCTGCTACTACTAAGACCTCTACCGCACAGCCTACCTCCTAGCCCACCTTGTACGCATCTGCGGCTGTAACTAACCTTCCTAAGAATACAGATTAGGAAACAATTATAAAGAAAAAACAATCTACTAATATAAAGAACTCTCTTAGTGTACGACAGCTAGTCCTTACGCAAGAACAATAACCTATCTCGTTTACCTCCCTTAAAATACGTAATATTCTTAACAGAGCTTTTACATTTAAAGGAGTAATCTACTTATTATTACCTCTACTAGCTTAAGCAGAAGAATCAACATCGTACTTACGACTACGCCTACCTTTACTGTAAATCACCTACTTAATTAATTAATTAATAAGTTTGATGTCCTGTGTGAGTCTAAGACTATGTAAGACCAGAGCAGTTAAGCTACTCTAGTATTTAAGGAGCGTGTTTATAAAAGAGGATGGTAAATGTGTGTTTAAAGTCCTATAGTAAGAGCCTATACTCTAAGAAGTAAACAGAGGATTTTAGGTGTCTGTTGTTTGTTGTAGGTACCACTTACGTGTACCTACTCTTGTCTTTATAATAAAAGCTAGAGTAGCTAGAATTCCTTAGGTTGTGTGTAGTAGTTGTCTTATTATCAGCCTTTGTCCTTATAGGCTGTCTTACATTGTTTTCCTTACGTCTCTGTATTCCTTACAGCTAAGTAGAAGGTGTTGTATTATTTGTACGTAGCTGTAGAAACATCTGTTGTTATCTACCTTCTATATATTATATAGGTATGCTTTGTTATAACGTAAACCACCACCGAGCCGGCAAAACCACCGAGCCGGCAACTCTGAACCACAGCAAAATCTCGACTTTCTACACCTTACTATGTCAACAACTACAAGGCAGAATTTTCTAAAAATTTGAAATATTCACCGCAGCTATACAAATACTCTATATTTAAATTAACAGAGCTGTAGCTATACTGTAGCACAAGATACTCAAAAACGCACAGACAATTTATGTTTTTTCTTAATAACTTTCTTAATAGAAATGATTATGTTCTATAAGTCTAGAAACAGAGAATTTGTATAGATGCAACATAGTATTTAAATATTTCAAGAACCCATTTAGGTGGTTGTTGAGATAGTAAGGTGCAGAAAGTCGAGATTTTGCTGTGTTTCAGAGTTGCCGGCTCGGTGGTGTTGCCGGCTCGGTGGTGTTGCCGGCTCGGTGGTGCTTTACGTTATCTATATCCTAGTTTTAGTTAGTAATAGGCACTAGCTACCTCTCTCTTAGTGATTTTTAGTAGCTTTATCTTGTTTGTTAGTTCTAGCTAGTATTTTGTTGCATAGGTGTCTATTTTCCTTAAGACTGCTCTAGCTGTGTAGGTTGATTAATTGATTAATTGATTAATTAATCAGTTTAACGTCCTGTGTGAGTCTAAGACTATATAAGACAAGAGTAGTTAAGCTACTCTTGTAATTTAAGAAGCGTGTTTGTAAAGGGGGATAGTAAATGTGTGTTCAGAGTCCTGTAGTAAGAGCCTATGCTCTGGGGAATTAACAGATGTTTTTAGGTGTCTGTTGTTTATTGTAGGTACTACGTACGGGTACCTACTCTTATGTCTGAAATAAAAGCTAGAGTAGTTAGAATTCATTTAGTTGTGTGTAGTAATAGTCTTATTAAAAGCCTTTGTCCTTGTAGGCTGTCTTGTAGTCAGATAATATACTTAATGTGCAAAGATAATAATAAAGGTAATTGATTGATGATTATCTGTCTTAATAGCTCATTTTTTGTGTGTGTGCCGCTAGCCCCTAAGTTAACTAAGGTTAACCCTAAACCCCTAACTTGGTTTAGCAATGTTAGTTATCTAATACACCCCCTTAGCTTTAAGGCCCTATTAAAGCTGGATATAATTGGCTCTTATTGTACCTCTAGGTTAGCAAGCTTTTAGTTAAGTAATTCTATCTAGGTGTTAGCTGGCTACCTTTGTTTAGTATGTTTCTCTAGTGCTAGCTACCTTATAAAGGTTAACTACTTGTTTGCAGGTAGAGCCTTTATAAGTCTGTTAGCTAACATCTTAGTAGATAGGACATAGGTTACTGTTATAGTGCCTTTGTTTACCTCTTGTTGCAGCTAGTAGTTATAAATGTCTACATGTCGTAGTTTAGTTTAGAGTTTTAAGATTTCCTTATTAATTAATTAGATAGTCTAGGTATTATTATATTAAATAGTAATTGTTAATTATAAGAGGTGTATGTTAATTCTGATAATAGTTGTAAGATAAAGATAGCTTCCTTAGCTACCTGTGCTAGGGCAAGTAGCTCTGCTTTAGTTGTTAATGTAGTAACTGTGTCTTATTTATTAGCTCTTTAGGTAATACGTATTTTGTGTAGTTTAATAGTATATCCTTAAGAGCTCTTCCTATTAAGAGTATTATTAGCAAATAATGCATTACTAGCAACTACTAGGTGCTTGTTAACTCTAAAGGTAAGGGACAGGTCTTGTATTCCTTGTAGGTGCCATAGTACTTAATCTGCTACGTTATAGTGCTGCTGTCTAGGGTTAGTTAGAAACTGTGCCAGCCTAGATATAGCAAAGGCAATGTTAGGCCTAGTAGTAACTGCAGCAAAGAGGAGAGATCTAATCTTTCTCTAGTATTTGTTAATTTCTAATGCTGCAGCTTCCTATTTATTTAGTAGAAGCTTAATACTAAATATTAGTGTGTTATGTTATATGTCTGTCTTATCTACTAGAGAGCTAATTTTGTTAATGTATAACGCCTGTAAGAGGAGGATCCTTAGGTTGTCTTAATCTTAGGTTATCTCTACTTCTAGGAACTATTGCAGATTATTTCCTCCTGAAACAGAGTATTTGTTAGTAATATAGCTAAGGGCCTTATCTGCCTTATAATTTTAAGTCTAGTAATAAGCTATAATAATATTAGCTATATAGAAGAAGATAGTAACTCTATTCTTAAGTAAGTAATAGGGTTTATAGGGAACAACTACAAATCTATAGCTTGTTATAGTAGATGTAAATACCTTCTACTAGAGGAGTAGAGAGATCCTTAGTCTATATAGTGCCTTGTGTAGCTGTAGGACTGTACCTAGTTTCTAATACCTATATAGCATCATTATATAGACTTCTCTATTTATTAATACATAAATAAAGGCCTTTATAACATTAAACTGCTTAAGTTCTAGGTTACATGCTGCTAAAATTGCTATATGCATTCTAAAGGACCTACTAGCTAGTGTTGCTGCGTAGGTATCTTTAGAAGTAATGTTTTATTACTAGTTACCTTAGACTACTAGTTGCGCCTTATATCTAAGTAGGTAGTAGTTCTTATTAAGCTTATACGTGTATACCTACATACATTTAAATATCTAGTGTCTTACTACCTTAGTCTTTGTTAGGGGTACTTTAGACTATAACTTTATGTTCTAATAGCTGCTAGGGTGTTCTTACCTAGCTTCTTTAAACTATTTGCAAAGCAGGTGGTCCTCTAGGTTTAATTATGCTGTTAGCTCTAGTAGGAATTAGCTTTAATAAGGCTTAAGGCCCTTTATTAGCATTTATTTTAGTCTAGCCTTATTAATATTGTTGTCCTAGTATGTGCCTATATATCTGCCCTATATACTAGCTATAAAAACAGCTTTCTATAGGATAGTTTATAAAGGTCCTTAAGATTACGCTAGCGTTAATTCAACTAATTAGCAGTTCGCAGGTGCTACCTACTAACTCCTACTTAGCTGTTACCTCTTACTAACTAGGATAACAACAGCATGTTTATTAACAGTGCAACTAGTAGCAGATTAGAGGAGGAGTTAGATATATATATCTAGCTTTCTGTCTATTACTATATCCTACTTAATCTTCTATAGTACTTAAGTATGTAATAGTGTTATCCTTATAGAATAACTAGATTTTAGCCTTATTTTAGGTTAGAGGCAGAAGCTCTACGCTTCTTGTCTATATTGCTATCTCTTTAAGAGTGCTGTGCATAAGGTTGTCTATTAGTTCCTAAGACTAGCTACTAAAGACAGTATCCTTATTAGCGATTACATCTCTTATACTAATGACTTTTACTAAAGTTAGAATCTATATCTAGTATATATTTATGGATTAGTATCCTACTAGGTATTCTACCTATACTCTTAGGTCTAGTTACTAGAGTTATAACTTTCCTTAAAGGGTATTACTTATAAGAGCAAACGCTTTATATCTATATACTTCTAGATATGCCTATTTTAGTTTCCTAGTTTATGTGTTAAAGCTAGCTAGTTAAGCTATATAGGTAACGAACATATTATAGGGTGTTTTCTAGATATTTAATAACCTTAGTGTTTAGTTGTATAGGTATACTGCAGCCCTTATAATCTCTAGCCACATTTTCTATAGTAGGTTTGCGTCTAATCTTATAGTGCGTGCCTTATCTCTTATTACACCCCCTAAGCGTTTAGCACCTCTGTTCTGTACTTAGGTGTCTAGTGCAGAAAGCTTAAGCCTAATTAATTATACAGCGCACTATTATATTACTTCTAACGTGTTTCACCACTAAGCAGTTACCACCACCGAGCAGTCACCCCTCACTAACATGACGACTATTATAGACTATTATAACAATGCTACTACAACGTAACACGCAATTAACCTATAACAAAGGCACACTCTACCTTGCTATCTAGGCTACCTAGGCTACCCCTCCTAATACTATAAAACACGCGTCTAGAGCATTTAACGTCCTCTAAATAACGCTAATATAACAACGCGCTAGAAAGCGTGCCTAACGCAACTATTAACCTAACTTAACTAAGCTAGATAAGACAGAGGAGGAGGTAATAGTAGCATGTATACTTAAGCTAGATACGTAAGAAATAGGCGCTATAAGGACTATAGTGTAAGAAATAGCTAATAATCTCCTTACTACACGCAGTAAAGGACCTGTTAGTAAGAACTAGGTAGACAGGCTTAGGACGCATACTAAGGAGGCTAAGCTTTAACATAGTTGCTTATACAATTATTAATAAGCCCTAAATAAAGATCTACGCATTATAGAGCCCTAGTTTAAGCTAGTTAGGAACATAAAGAAGAAGTATAGGATCCTAGATAAAGACATATACAACTTTAATAAGTCTAGCTCTATAATAGGCATAATTACTGCTTAGATAGTCTTTATAGGCTCTAAGAAACAAAGCAATCCTAAGAAGATATAGCTAGGTAATTATAACTAGGTTATAATTATCTAAGGCATCTACGCTAGTAGGTAGGCTATCCTACCTATTATTATCTTTAGTAGTAAGGTCCTTATATTAAGCTGGTATAGAGGACTACCTTATAACTAGGTAATTAAGACTAGTACTCACAGCTAGATAACAAATAAGCTTAGTGTAAAGTAGCTAAAGTACTTTAATACATATATAAAGGAGCGTACCGTAGGCGTATACTGTCTTCTAATTATAGACAGCTATAAGAGCTACTAGAGCTACAAATTCTATAAGTACTATAAGGAACAGAAGATTATTACTCTCTATATACCTTCTTACTTATTACACCTACTATAGCTGCTTAACGTAGGCTGTTTTGCCCTTTTAAAGAAGGCGTACTCTACTAAGATTAACAGCTAGGCAAGGTACTCTATCACGTAAGTTAAGAAAGAAACGTTCTTACTAGCCTTTTATATTACTTTTAACAAGGCAATTATAAAGGAAAATATCCTAGTAAGCTTTAGAGGCTCTAGTTTAGTACCCTACAACCTAGAGCAAGTGCCATTAAAGCTTAATGTGGTGCTTTGCACGCTAACACCTCTACTACTAGAGGCTACCCTATAGGAGTTAAAAACGCCAGCTACCCTAAAGGAGATAGAGGCGCAATTAACGCTAGTTTATAAGCGCATACAAAGGCATAGAGAATTACTAGTCTCTTCTCTTCTATAGGCTGTTAATTTGCTTATAAAAGGTATAGCTATTATAGGTTATAATTTAGTATTGTAGGCGCAGGAACTAGCTAGTATTTATAAGGTAATAACTACTCTAATAGAGCAGCGCAGTTATAAAAGAAAGTATATTTAAACAGAGGAGTGTCTTACAGTAGGTAACGTACAGGATTTAATAGCTAAGAAGGACTGTAGTAGTAGGGAGGCAGCTAAACAGCCTGTAAAGAGGGTATGTAAGGAGAGGCATTATAGGCGTTATAGTAAGACTAGCTACAACACGCGTACCTGTACAGCAGAAATTATAGATACAGATAATAGCAACACTTCTAAATAGTATATTAGGCTAGAGTAATTATTAGTACAGTGTTGTGGTGTAGTGGTAATAGTCTGTAATAGTCGCAATTTTGGTAAGGGGTGACCGCTTAGTAGTGGTGACCGCTTAGTAGTAAAACACGTTATTTGCTTATTATTGTAACTGTATAACATAGCGTATAACTTTCTTTATTTCCTTATATTAGAAATAGCTATAATAGGCTAAAAGATGTCTGCTTTAGCTAGTCTATATTTCTTAGGGTAAGGTAGTGTTATGTTTTCCCTTACCGTAAACTATTAAACACTTATTAATTAAAAAACCCCTGTATGGAAAAAGTATAGTTAAGTGAAGGTATTTAGCCTTTTTAGTCCCCCCCTTTTTTATACTTTAACCTTAACGTCTTATTACGCAGTCTAAGCAGTTACTTTATTATTTTCTAGTATTGTTTTAGCGCTTCTTTAGAAAGATTTGTGCTAATTTCCTAGGAATTTTCTAAGTTAGGGAATCTGTCCTATTTAATAAGGTATTCCTACTGTCTGTTAGCTAATTACCTTCTATTAAGGACTTTTTCTACATCCTATACCTTCTCTTCCCTCTTAACTATAGGTTCTTATATTTGTTCCTGTATAATTAGGAGTGAACTTCTTAGTGTGTATAGGTCTAGTAGTAACGCATAGAATACTAGATAGATCCCTTTTATTCCTGGTAGGTCTACTCTATATGCACTAGGGCTAATCTAGGCTGTAATAGTCCTAGGTCCTAGGTATTTCTAGTCTAGCTTCTTTTTTAGGCGTACTGTCCTAATGTTCTTACTAAAGACTAGTACTTTGTCGCCTACTTTAAAGGGTGCTAGTAGTTGTTTCTTATCTAAGTGTTTCTTTTAATACTTGTTTAACTTTTCTATGTTTACTTTGCAGGTAGCCTGTAAGGCAATAACTCTAGCGGCTAATTCCTTCGCAAGGGGAGATTCTCCGCCTTTTAATGCTAAAGTAGGCCAATCTATGCTCCTTAGATCTATACTGTAACAGGCTTAGAAAGGTGTTATATTTATAGATGCGTAAATGCTATTATTATACGCAAATTCCGCAATTAAAATCTATAGGGCCTAATTGTCTTATTCTAGAGTATAGTAGCAACGTAAGTACTGTTTAAGAGTCTGATTTTGCCTTTCTGTTTAGCTATTGGTCTAGGGATAATAGGCGAATGTTAAGACTTGTCTTAAGTTTAAATAGTGGCTAAAGGTTTCCTACATCTTTAAGTTTATCAGCGGCCCCTAATCTAAGATAATTTGTGCTGGCGCGCTGTGTAGTTAGATAATTTCTCTAATCTAGGCATATGCTAGATCTCTTCTATCCTAATTAGCCCTACCTAGTATGTAGTTTAACATTTTTGTTAATTTGTAAACCACTACTAGTATAGAGTTGTACACTAACCTAGCCACCTTACTAGAGGGTAATTCTGTAATAAAATCTATTGTTACGTCCTCCTATAGTTAGCTTAGCACTAGCAAAAGTTGTAATAACCTGTACAGTTTGTGTTAGGCAGCAGTTAATCTCCTACATACTAAGCAGTTGTAGCAGTAGTTAGATACGTCCTTAGTAACGCTCTTCTAGGTGTATCTGCGCTAAATCTTCTCTAAGGTCCTTTGTGCTCTAAAGTGTCCTAATATTAGGTTATTGTAACATTCTTTAATAACTTACACCTTATCTTCTAGTTTTATAAGCAAGATGTGCTTCTCTTTAGCTATATTGTCTTTTCCTAGGTTATTTGGTCCTATTTTAACGTTGCTTAACTGTTTTTAGTACTAGAGATTTTGTCTGTGTTATCTAAGTCTGTTGTTAGCTTTGTGTAACTGTTCTCTCTTAATTCTTCTCTTTTAATATCCCTTATGTTCTTTTTTACCCTTATAGACAAACAAAGGGTTATAGCCGCTACTAGGGGAGTATTAGGGTTCCTCTAGTTAGGATCTCCTAAAGTAGTTATATAAAAACCTTATTGTACTTTTATTAGAGGTCTTATGCCTTTCTTATGTAATTAAGACGCTGTAAGGGTCTATCCACAGGGTTTGTAGACCCTAGGCAGTAAATAATTACAAAGTTAAACTTAGATAACACTAGGTATACCCTTACTTGCTAATAGCTAAGAACCTTTATCTCTATAAACTATTTTATGTTTTAGTAGTCTGTTAAGATCTTAAAGAAGGTACTGTCTAAGTATCTTCGCTAATACTATAGGCTTTAGACAATTACAAGAAGTTTCTAGTTATAAGTATTATAGTTGTACTTAGCTTAGATTAACTTCTTTAAATAGATGTCTACAGGCCTCTATTAGGCCGGCTTCCCCTCCCTAGGGACTAGTTAACTAAGCATTCCTGAGATAGCGCCTCTAGAGGCATCTACTTCTATCCTAGTCTGTCTCCTAGGTATAAAATAAACTAAGATTAGTATGTTAATAAATCAATCCTTTATGTTCTAGAAAGTTTATAGGGATTTTTTACTTAGCTTAAGATACTAACTCTCCTCCTTTCTTATTGCTTAACCAGATTTGGCCAAATTTGGCCCTCTCTAGGTTAATTAGGTTAACGTGTTTCACCACCGAGCGGTCACCACCACCGAGCGGTCACATCTCACCAACATTGCGACTATCACAGACTATTACAACAATGCCACCACAACGCAACGCGCAATTAACCTACAACAAAGGCACACTCTACCTTGCTATCCAGGCTACCTAAGCTACCCCTCCTAATACTACAAAACACGTGTCTAGAGTATTTAACGTTCCCTAAACAACGCTAATATAACAACGCGCTAGAAAGCGTGCCTAACGCAACTATTAACCTAACTTAAGTAAGCTAGATAAGATAGAGGAGGAGGTAATAGTAGTATGTATACTTAAGCAAGATATGTAAGAAATAGGTGCTATAAGGATTATAGTATAAGAAATAGCTAATAATCTCCTTACTATATACAGTAAAGGACCTGTTAGTAAGAACTAGGCAGACAGGTTTAGGACTTATACTAAGAAGGTTAAGCTTTAACACAGTTGCTTATATAATTGTTAACAAGCCCTAAATAAAGATCTACGCATTATAGAGCTCTAGTTTAAGCTAGTTAGGAATATAAAGGAAAAGTACAGGATCCTAGATAAAGATATATATACCTTTAATAAGTCTATTTTTATAATAGGTATAATTGCTACTTAGATAGTCTTTATAGGCTCTAAGAAGAAAAGCAATCCTAAGAAGATATAGCTAGGTAATTGCAACTAGGTTATAATTATCTAGTGCATCTGCGCTAGTAGGTAGGCTATCCTACCCATTATTATCTTTAGTAGTAAGGTCCTTATATTAAGCTAGTATGCAGGACTACCTTATAACTAGGTAATTAAAACTAGCACTAACAGCTAGACAATAAATAAGCTTAGTGTAAAGTAGCTAAAGTACTTTAATGCGTATATAAAGAAGCGTACTGTAGGTGTATACTTTCTGCTAATTATAGACAGCTATAAGAGCTACTAGAGCTACAAATTCTATAAGTACTATAAGGAACAGAAGATTATTACTCTCTATATACCTTCTTACTTATTGCACCTACTGTAGCTGTTTAATGTAGGCTGTTTTGCCCCTTTAAAGTAGTCGTACTCTGCTAAGATTAATAGCTAGGTAAGGTACTCTGTTACGTAAGATAAGAAAGAGACGTTCTTACTAGCCTTTTATATTACTTTTAATAAAGCAATTATAAAGGAAAATATCCTAGTAAGCTTTAGAGGCTCTAGTTAAGTACCCTACCACCTAGAGCAAGTGCTATTAAAGCTTAATATGGTGCTTTACACGCTAACACCTCTACTACTAGAGGCTACCCTATAGGAGTTAAAAACGCTAGCCACCCTAAAGGAGATAGAGGCGCAATTAACGCTAGTTTATAAGCGCATACAAAGGTATAGAGAATTACTAGTTTCTCCTCTTTTATAGGCTATTAATTTGCTTATAAAAGGTATAGCTATTATAGGTTATAATTTAGTATTATAGGCACAGGAACTAGCTAGTATTTATAAGGCAATAGCTACTCTAACTAAGTAGCACAGTTATAAAAGAAAGTATATATTAATAGAGGAGAGTCTTATAGTAGGTAACGTACAGGATTTAATAGCTAAGAAGGACTGTAGTATTAGGGAGGCAGCTAAACAGCCTGTAAAGAGGGTACGTAAGGAGAGGCACTGGAGGCGTTGTAGTAAGACTAGCTATAACACGCGTACCTGTACAGCAGAAATTATAGATACAGATAATAGCAACACTTCTAAATAGTATATTAGGCTAGAGTAATTATTAGTGTAGTGTTGTAATGCAGTAGTAATAGTCTGTAATAGTCGCGATTTTGGTGAGGGGTGACCGCTCGGTAGTAGTAACTGCTTAGTGGTAAAACACGTTAGATTGTATAGAGATCCTGTTAGCTAAGAGCACTATTAGGAGGTTGTCCACCTATAACCTCTTAAGCTTTACAAGTGCGTTAACAATAGGTTTATGTCTACCCTCTACTTTTCCTATTACTTAAGGGTTATGTGTAGCTGCCTGTACCCTCTTAATCCTATAGATTAAAGTAAGCCTCTTAACTACTTTAGCGAAGTCTAGTCTGCTGTTAACTATAAGTCTTCTTAAAGTGCTCTACCTGCAGACAATGTCTTTATATAGGAACTTTGCTACTGTTAATAACTTATTATTATAAAGCGCTCTTGCCTTCATCTACCTACTTAAATATTTTCTAGCTGCAACTAGGTACTAGAAGCCTCTGCTTATTAGCATATACACAATATTAATAGTAACTAACTCCTACAGCGTATAGGAGTAGATACTAGTAAGCATATCCTTTATAATCTTAGTTACTCTAAGTTAGCACTCCTTACACGTAGAGACTTTTCTCTTAACACTTCTGTACATGTTAAGCTAGTAGTTTTGCTAAGAGACTATAGAGAATACTGCGTTGATACCCTTATAACTAATAGTTTAGTAGATGTCTAATATAACTACAGTTTAGATATCTGCATTATTAACCACACGCCTAATAGTAATATTCCTTTATGTTTTTTAGAATAAGTAGCTGTCCCTCTTAAAGAAGTTTATAGCTCTCTTCTTCTAAGCCCTGCACTCTTTCCTACTTAACCTAACTAGAGTCTTTAGGGAGTGTAGAAAAACAGCAATATCTTCTAATTCCTAGGAGTATTTCTGTCTTAGAATCTAGGTAGTCCTTGTGTTAACCTAGTTACCTAACACCACGTTTGCTATTAGGTTTTTAACAAACTCTTTAACATTAGATTTAGGTTTGTCTAGGTTCTCCTACCCTTCTAGCTTTAGGTATCTTAATAGTGCGTCTGTAACCATGTTCTTCTTTCCTAGTACATAGCGTATTTTAAAGTCCTAGAGTAGAATTGCAGCAAGCCACCTGTTTATAACTAAGCCTAGAAGGTCTAACAACAACCTATTTAGCTAGGTAATTAATATTTAGGTATTAGTCTTAATAATAAAGTGTATACTATATAGCTACATCCTAAACTTCTTAAGTACCTAAACAACTACCTTATATTTAAGCTTTATTAAGTGCTACCTAATTTCTGCCTTACACTAGATAGTGCTTTTAAACCTGCATAGGTGTTGTTTTCTGTCTAGGCCTATTTGTTTAAGGCATGCTCCTGCACCTTTATTACTTGCATTAACTAAGAGAAACACTAAACTAGGATTTTTATAAGATATTGTTATAAGCGCAGGTGCGTTAATAATGTGCTCTTTTAGGAGTAACATTAAGCTCTATTTTACATTGCCCTATTGCCATACTGCGTTGTTCTTTAATAACTAGAATAGTAGCTTTCCCTTTAAGGCAAACAAGGGTATCTAGATGCAGTAGTTCACTATAATTCCTACAAACATCTAGACCTCTGTTAGGTTCTAACACTCCAGCTAATTTATAATTTTGTTAACTTTCTTTTATGCTAGATATTGTACTTCTACTAAAACTTTGTAGCTAACTACCCCTATTTAATTGTGTCTCTAGTAGCATTTAAGTCCTAACACTGTGCTACTAGCTCTTTCTACGTCTGTAAGGACCCTATCTAGTTACTAGATGTGCTTAAGCACATATCAACTAACACTAGGTAAAGCCTCCTTGCTATTGTAATCTGTCTTTAGACAACTGCTAGTAATATTGTTAAGGAAAAGAAGTGTATTAAGCTAGTAATCCTTAAGAATCTTCGTTATAATTCTTTAGAATACAGCTACTAAGTTAGTAGCCCCTTAAACTAGGGTATATAATTATAAAAGGCTAATTAGCGTTATAACTACTGTTATGTCTCTGCTATCTTTGTGCAGTATTATCTAGTTATAACTAGAGAAGAAGTCTATAAGTAATATAATCTTATAGCTAGCAAACCTCTTAGAGAACTTATTTATAGTTAGTAGGGTTTCTACATCTTAAACAGAGACCCTGTTTATATGTTAAGCGTTGTTAATAAACTAAAATCTACTGTCTTTCTTAGACACTAAATGCTATAGGTTTATATATTAGCTGTTGCATTACTTAAGTGTTCCTTATTTTAACCTATTATTTAGCATCTTAATAAGTTCTCCTTCTAGACTACTTGCAATAGGGAAGGTCTTAACCTGCTAAGCTTTAAGTAGGATTATCCTAATTCAGTATAGAGGAGAAACCTCCTTCTTAATCTGCCTCGATTTAGAAAAAATGAAAGCTATAGTTGCTTCTCTGCTTAGGATTATTTTTTTAAAGAGTGCTATGTTTGCTAGGAATAGAGTATTGCTAAACTTCTAATCTTCTATTCTCTAGGGAGTAAGCCTCTTTCCTCTTAGGAAAGGGGCATATTACCTTTTAAATAAGTAATTAAAAGGCCTAATGTTATATAGCCTTAAATAAAGTATTAGCTGCTGTTGTTTATATGCAACTCTTTTCTAGTCTTCTTAACTAAGTTCTATAGGTTTATTAGGTTATAGATTATTAACAGGTTAAACCTTTACCCCTACTTATTTGTAGAGAGTGTTAACTTCTTAGTTTCTAACTAAATTATGATAACCTCTTATCCTTAATAATTGTAAGTTTATTTAGGACAGTAAGATAAGGAAGTCCTTATCCGCATGTACTTGCCTAGGGTCCCCTCCCTTAGAGATCTATTAGAGACTGCTGGCATTGTTCTGTGTAAAGATGAAACTACTTAGGCCTTTTAAGATTCCTAAATCTATAGTTGTACGTAGGAAGTAGTAGTTTACTTCTACTAAGTAACAGAACTCTAGTATTGTTAGGTCTTTACTAGTATCAGAACATCCCAGCCTAATTAAGGAGTTCCCCTAACTTTTCCCTTATCCTAGTTATGCTTAACTAGGGTAGAGTAGTAAGGAGATAGGTCTAATGCGATAAAGGTAGCGTTCCTCCTGCTATTATTAGACATATTATAGCACGCAGTTCTTCTAAAGATATTGTACTATATAGCTAGTCTTACTAATAAGCACTATAGCGTTCTAAGGATAACTAATCCTATTAGGTTCCTTATAAGTCTAAAGTGCGTTAAGGTTGTAACTTCTTTAATCTAGACTAGGACATTCTACAACGTTCTAACAAATGGATCTATACTACTATTAGCTGTAATAACGCCCTGCTATTTCTGTATTAGGTGTGTTATTTCTTTGTACACTATTCCTAGCGCTTAAGAAGCACTAAATCCTATTAAATTTATCTAAGCTCTAGTGTTAATTAAGCAGCTAACTGCATGTAACCTAATATAAGCCTAGTATGTTAGTAAATCTTAGTACACTAGCTTCTCTAACCTAGTAGTTTCTATAGTTTTAGCTAGCTTATTTAGAGGATCTTTATTGTCCTGTATATTGCTATATGCTTCTACTTAGTAGCTCCTGTAAGCATTCCTCTCTAATCTAACGTTAAAGCATTAAGCCCTGCTGTTCTTAATTGCAGAGTAATTTTTGCTAAATTTAGCGCTAGTGCAGACCCTTATAATTTCTAGCTAATTAGCAGTTAACTAGTAAGACCTGTTAGCTCCTAATTAGTTAGAACCCCTAGCCCCTAGGATCGCTACGTTAACGCTCCTGCTAACTATTAGGTTAGAGTCTAACTCCTTTATAAGATTCTGGAACATTGCTTAGATATAACCCTAAGAGACTAAGTCTCTAACAGTAATCCCTTATACTTCTTAACAAAGAATTACTGTTAGAAACTTGTTTTAAGATAGTTTAAGTAGGTCCACTATTCTATTGTCTAAGCTAGTTATTAACTACTTCCTCTTTTGCTAATTTAATAGTAGAATAGTTTCTAATACCCTCTCTTATAATAGTAGTTTAATAATAGCATACAGCTAAATGTAAGGTTAACTAGTAAAAGGTATTATTTACTTGCTCTCTATTAGCAAAGGGCTTAACCCTAACAAGTCTTTAATATCTACTACTAACTTATCTTTAGCATTATTGTATGCTTACTTAACTGTAGCTTATTAAAATGTTAAAGGTCTTTCTTTCCTAACTGCAGCTCTCTAACCTCTTTCTAGGATAGTATTTACTTAGCGGTTGCGTGCCTTGTCTAACCTAGTTAATGTGTTTAAGGAGAAGCTATCTTTAATGTTATATGCCCCTAGTATAATGTCCCTTTTATTAATATAATTAAGACTATAAACTTTGTAATAGTTATTGTTAAGGATTTAGAAGTTCTAAAAAGAGTGCAATAACTTATAGTCTAGCTTGTAATTATCTATTGTAGTTAGTGCGCTAACTCTTCTCATAACCTTTCTCTGTACGTCTAGACCTAGCCTAGATCTATATATTACTCCTCTAGGCCTAAAGTCTACACCTTTAAATAGATTAGGCTAAACTGCAGAGGCTAGCTGGTCTAAGACATCCTGTGAAACTTCAAAGTACTCTTAAATCTTCTGTTTTAACTAATTAAGTTAATAGGTAGGTAGGACAGATCCTTAGATAGGTTTAATTTAATATTAAGTAGGGCTAAAATAGTATCTGCGTTAACTGTCTTAGTTAAGTTAGAAACTACACTACCCTATGCGGGTAAGTGCTCTATATAACTTATACTTACAGGCTTAGTAGTTTAGCTCTCTACATATATTGCAAGAGTTATTATACTTTCTTCCTTAGGAGTAGTTTACTTCTTATCTTAGGTTAACGTTTCTAGGTGTGTTAGTGATGTAAGAGCTATCGTTCCTTTCCTAGGTAGCACTAGCTCTAGTTGCTTAAGAAATAGAGTAAGCGTAATTAGTAGGAGACTAAAGGATCTCTCTTATCTAATTGTAGGATTTTATAAGGGTGCTAACCTCTGCTAGGGATAACTTCCATCTGCCTATTGCCTAGACGAGCTCTTTAACATCTTTATTAACACCAGAAGGTAGGGGTGTTTTGCTCTTACTACCCTAACTAGCTAGTTAATCCTTAGCCTAGGTAAAAATAGATTTAGCGTTAATTAGCTCCTTAGTGCTGTTTATAAGGCGCTGGGTTTCCTTAGTATATCTATTATCCCTTCTAAGTACTAATTCCTTTAAGCCTTAGCGCTGCTTATACACCCTTTTTATAAAATTGTAGATATTATTAAGTATAAATAAAGATTAATCCTTTATGTCTAGCCTGTTTTACATGTTAAAGAGGACAGGGTCTTTGTTAACCTTTAGCAGTCCTAAGAAGAAGTAGTATCCTTCCTTAGAGGTTAGAATTTAATTATTCTTCTAATATATATTACTATACACTATAAAGTTAGTATAGTAGTGTAATAGTCTAGGGAAGGCTTCAGAGGTTTCTTTAATATAGGCTTTAAGGAACGCTTAATTGCCTATACATTAAGCAGTGTCCTAGTCTTTCTAGTAATCCTTTATAGCAATCTAAAGCTTAACCTAATTATCTAAAGCGTATAGTTTTAGGCGTTTAATAAACCTCCTGCAGTAATTATAGCAGTAGTTAGAGAGGACCCTAACCTTCTACCTGTTACTTAACCCTCTGTTTTCTGCTATGTAGTTATAGTTATTATGAAACTCTGTAACCTCCTTTCTATTAAAGGATAGTTAGATACACCTTCCCTTTGTTAGAACAACAATTTAACAGCTGTTTCCTGTTAGGGAAGACAGTGTCTCTATAGAGTCTAAAGGGTTGTCTATAGTAGTATACATTAATCCTTAGTAGTCTGTTATTTTAAGTAGATAATAGTTTCTTATAATTAAAGTAATCTTTATTACTCTGTCTGTTAGAGCAGCTCAGTCCCTGTCTTTTATGTTCCTCTAGTCCTAAGGAATAGGGCTAAGCAGATCCTAAGGAATAGGGCTAAGCAGAACTGTGCGGATAATATATATAATAAGCATTAGAGATTAGACTAAGATAGTCCCTTAGCTAAGGCTTTTCCAGGTTAACTAGATGCCCGCCTTGTTTTAAGCTTTTTTTTGTTTTTTTTTCTCGTTTTCTAAATAATAGGTCTAATAGTAACGTCCTGGTCCAGAATTAATAGGATAGTTCCTAGGCCGTGCCCCAGTCTTTAGAGTGGCAGATATTCAGATAATAACGTCCTAGTCCAGAATTAACAGGATAATTCCTAGGCCGTGCCCTAGCCTTTAGAGTGGCAGATATTTAGATAATAACGTCCTAGTCTAGAGTTAACAGGATAATTCCTAAACTATACCCTAGCCTTTAGAGTAGCAGAATTTTAATATTACCTGCTATACTGTGCCCCCTAGTTAGGTTACTATTTTGTTCTAGTATAAGTGTTAAAGCATCTTATTAGCAGGCACATTAGAAAGGATACTTATTTTTATTATTGTTAAGGGTTAAAGAGATAGGTGATACAGTAGTTAAATTCTCTATGTAAGTGTTTCTAGTTCTTATTATAGGTGTCCTGCCTTAACAGTTCCTGTTAAGGCCTCTTATACCCTTCTGCCGGCCAGATTACGTACACTAGCTAAGCATCCTGGTTCTTACTAAGGCAATCACCGTGTGTACCGGCACAGTACATCTATCCTAGAGAGATTAGGGAGCTTGGGGGGCTTATTTTTATTTTATCCCTATTTAGAGAGTGCTCTCTATTAGGTGGTGGTTCTAGTTCTAAAGTCCTGGGGTCCTAGTCCTAGGTAGGGTTTCCTTCTCTTTTATAAAGAAATGACTATAAAATAACTAGAGGAGAGCTTGTTTTTGCACAGGCAGAGGTACCTAGTCTCTGTCCGCTTTTTAGGGCTAAAAAAAAGGAAAAAGACAATCTTAGCTCTACTAATCTTCCCCTTATTCTATTTTCGCTAGCCTAACTTTAAGACCTCTAGGAGTAGAAAGAAGGGGTTAAAAGCAGAAATTTAAGGAATGGCTTGTTGCTATCTGTTGTGGAAATAGGTAGTTTTGTAAGTTTCAGTGATATTTAGATAAGGTTATTTTAGATAAGATAAGTAAGATTGTTGTAGGAGTGGTCTGTGCTATGCAAAACCGATTTTGTTTTGCAATAGAACAGGTTAAATAACCAGGCAGCGTGCAGCAACCAGACGCCTAGAGGCTCTGGGAAGCTTAGGATAGTATATCCTCGCTGGGTTAAGATTAATTCTAATGATTTCTCGGTGTACAGGGCCTTATGTCCGTATTTTACTTTGTTGTGCTTGTGGATATTGTACAGTTCTAGACTCTAAGCAACAGGTAAAAGAAATCCACTTAATAAGCTATTACATTAGTAAAGGCTAATTTATATATAATAGAGAACTAGTAGGTATAATTAAAGGCTTTAAAATTACAGCTACTATAGCTACAGCAACATAGAGCATCTCAGTCTTTGTAAATAACCAGGCAGTATTCCTAAGACTAAAACTCCTTTTAAAAAGCCCAGACAGGCTTAGCAAATATGCTGCATATGGGCAGCTAAAACTAATAGAGACAAAGGCGCTACAATTAGCTTTAAATAGGCCCTAGGACACAAAGACATCGCAGAAAACGAGAAAGCAGACACCCTAGTAAAAGAAGTAACTAAAAAGAGGCCTTCCTTAAATATAACTAGCATTGCTATAACTAGAATACAAATTAAAGCTATTACAACAAAAGAGTAGTATTTTAAACTAGACACCTATACAGCCAGAGTAATTCTAAGAAAACTAAACACCTATACAGGATAATACTGGCTACAACTAATAACTTACATAATACTACTAAATAGCACTAGGAGAGAGATAGCTAGCGACTATTACTAACTAAAACTAGGACATAGCTACAATAAGGCATACCTACACAATATATAGAAGTTAGATAATAATAAATATATCCGCGGCTGTATACAAACATTACAAGAACTTCAACTTAGCTATAAGAAATATAGAGAAAAAAGGAAAATAATGCAAGACAGCATATAAGGACAAAAGCTAATAAAGGTTCTACTACTACACATAACCTAAAGAATTATAGCTACCCTAGCTTTTATCTTAGAGACTAAAGTAGGCACGCGCAAGTAGTAACTACAACAAACAACAGACACCTAGAACCCTCTGTTTACTACTAAGAGTATAGGCTCTCACTATAGGACTATAAACACATATTTACTATCCCTTTACAAAAACACACTCCTTAAATAACTAGAGTAGCTTAACTGCTCTTGTCTTATATAGTCTTAGACTTACACAGGACGTTAAACCAATCATTTAATTAATTAAAGATGAAGTGCAGTCTGGGAGGCCTTAAGAACAGCAAGAGGCCTTTAAGAAGGTTGTAAACCTTGTAAGACGGGATTGTTATGGCAGAGAGAAGACCTGTGCTGATATTGCTGGTGATCTTAGTTAGAATGGCCTAGATATCTCAGCCTCTACCGTGTAGAGAGTACCTAGAAAAGCAGGCTACAAGAAGACAAAACTAACAATAAAACCAGGGTTGACAAAACAGATAAGAAAGGAAAGGTTAGCTTAGTATCTTAACCGTAAGGATTAGACAATTAAGGATTAGAAGAATGTTATCTAGACTAATAAGACTGCTGTAGTACTCCTTTATTAACGTAGAGGATATAGACTCTCAAGAAATGTAGATAAGGCTGTTGTTAAGAGCTGTATCTAGAAGAGATAGAAAGGCTACTCTAATTTTATATTCTAGGGTTGCTTTACATATAAGAAAGGTCCTTATTACTACTAGACAGCTAAGACAAAGTAAGAGAAGGAAGAGGCTATAAGGAAGATTAATAAATTAAGCTAAGAGATAGAGCCTTTGATATAAAAGAGGTAGGAGCTTATAACAGGTATAAAGAGGCTTAGTCTACGTACAAAGCCTAGTAAGAGATCTTAATAGAGATAGAATTAGAAGAGTAGAAAGCTATTATGAGGCAAAGGCTTAGGTATAAACTAGTGGCGCTACTATTTAACTATTATAAGGCTAAAGCTATTCCTTTTGCAAAAAAGTGTATAAAAGAGAGACCTAGTACACTAGGTTAGGAGAATAAAGCACCTGCTTATAACTACTATATACAACGTGTAAATGTATAGCTAAAAGTATATAGCATAGCTACTTTAGTGCAGTAATTTACAACGTCTAAATGCTACTAAGCCTTCTTAGTTTTAATAGAGAGATATACAATAAAGAAAGACGTAAAAAAAGTAGAGCTTAGTCTATTCGGGCATAGAAACAGTGTTAGGATAAGCTACCTTAAGGAAAGATTTAGAGCTGGATTAAGCGCATCCTAATTTATATCTAGAAGATTATTAAGTTAGATAGAGGTAATAAGTACAAGGAGGGCAGAGATTAACTAATAAAATAATAAGAATAACGTTCTGTGTGAGTCTAAGACTATATAAGGCGAGAGCAGTTAAGCTACTCTAGTAATTTAAGAAGTGTATTTGTACAAAGGAATAGTAACTATGTGTTCGCAGTCATATAGTGAGGGCCTGTACCCTAGGTTGTTTAGAAGAGCCGTTGCCCTGTCGAATTAGAGTTGTGTAGAACTATCCTACAAGTAGGCTATTGTTCTAGCGTTTGTTGTTTGTTGTCTATTGCTAGCTATTGCTATTGCAGCAGAAAGTCTTCTTATTGTTTTTGTTGTTGTTGTTGTTGTTGTTGTTGTTGTTGTTGTTGTTATAGAGAGCTAAAGCTCTATCAGAACGTAGCTGTATAGAGAGAGCCTGTAGGCTGTACTCTAGGATTTATTTATCTATTACTATTGCTAGTAACGTACCCCACAGGCGAGCCGCTTAACAGGCGAGCCGCTCACTTTTGCCAAGCCCCCACCAAACTCTACCCTATTATGGCCCAAAACAACCTAGTTTAGTGCTGTAAAGTGCAGTATGGCCTATAATACTATTTAGAAACTACTTCTACCTCTTTCTGACACGTTTGCGCGTTATGTCCTGTCTGATTGCACTGTCCACAGCGTCTTTGGGAGGGCTCACCTCCTTTAGCGCGCACCTGCTTCTTTGCCTTCTTCCCATTACTACGCGCCCCAAACTCCTTTAGAGTTATTAATCGCAGGCCATCCTTAACTGTTAGGGTCTCTTCTGCCTAAACTTGCTTTCTTTTGTGTGATTTTTGTTGTGTGGCTGCCTTATTAGTAGCTTAAAGCTGAGTAATCTCCTGTTGCGCCAACACTAGCTTATGCGCAATTATTGCTGCCCCTTTTGCTACCTTCTTAAACGCCTTAACTATAGAGGTAGGCGAACTATCTATATACCTCTGAATCCTTGTCTTTACAAGCATTAATTACAACCTAAGTTTAAGGGTGTTGCTTGGGGTTTGCGACTGCCAGAGCTTGTTGTTGACAGGTAGTAGTGGTGATAGAGTGCGCAACTTCACATCAAGGGCCATTATGACCCAGTCTGGGTCAAATAGGACCAATCTAGCACCTTGGAACCCTCCCTAGATGTTCTTAGAAGTAATTGCAGCATTGTAGGCGCGTATAAAGCATAGCAAGAACTCTGTCTTTATAATGTAGTTAATCTAGTTATATATAAGTATTTTGGCTTAGCACCTATACGCCTTTTTCAAAGCAGCAAAACAACCTATATTAAGGGGCTGTGTAAGGTGTAATAAGTAAGGAGGCAAACAGAGAGCAATAATCTTGTTATCCTTGCAGTATTGCTGGAATTTAAGAGAGTTGTGGCTCTTATGACTATTAATAATAAGCAAATAGTAGGTGCTAATAGTACGCTCCTTTGTATGCCTGTTAAAGTGCTTTAACCAGTCAAGACTAAGCTTGTTGGTAGTCCAGCCGTTATCAGAGACTCTAATAACCCAGTTATAAGGCAGATCCTCTTCTTTGTACCAGGCAGAGAGGTGGTGGTAGGCTTTAAAGATAAGGAAGGCCAGAATGGCCTATCCTTTGGCATTAATGCTCACTATAGCCGTAGCCTACTCTTGGTTGCCTGGCTGGATAGCCTTTGGCCGACCCTGTTGTTCTGAAGCTGTAACAACTGCTCCTAGGGAGATCTGGCCTATTATGAAGCTTGTCTTGTTGAAGTTGTACGTGTCTTCATCCTAGATGCCATACTTAGCTTTGATATTAGCTACTAGGCCAAACTAGCCCTGTAGAACCTTAGAATCCTCACAGAGGGCTCTCTTGTAGTTGTACTTGCGATTAAACTTGACTTTAAGCTCTAGGTGTTGCTTAACAAACGTACTAGGCCAGTTTACGCTAATAGGGCCTAGATTGCGCTTAGCGCGCAAAGAATTAGCTATAGTAGCTACATCTAAGAGCTAAGGGGAAAATCCTTACATATCTAGCTTAAGAACATGCTTAATAATTACCTCCTCCTTATTGTTGTCCAGCTTCTGTAAGTTGGCTATAGAATCTGCGCGTGAAGGTCGTCCTGTGTGTCAGTCGCTTAGTGTCTTTTGAGGGACCCTGTAGATAGCTGCAGCGCGTTGCTAAGAGAGATTCGCGTCTTGTTTAAGAGCCTGGAGCGCAAGCTGTATCTGAGCTTCCTTTGACGCGTCTAAATGGTGTTGTTAAGAAGAAGACATTGGTGTAGGAGGAGAAGTTTGGTGGGGGCTTGGCAAAAGTGAGCGGCTCGCCCGTTGAGCGGCTCGCCTGTGGGGTACGTTAATAGACTGCTGGGGGTGTTTAAGCCGTTGCTTAGTCGATTTCATAGTTGTAGCTAGGCAAATAGACCTGTTGCTTTACTAAGGCAGCAGGTATCTATAGGCCTAAGAAGAGATCTGTTGCTATGTTGATGGGGTAGTCGAATAGGGGTAGTTTTAAGCCGTTGCTTAGTTATTTCGTCTAGGTATAGGAGGTTGGTATAGCTGGTTATGATAGGGGGTATTTGTATAGGTTGTAGCTAGGCATATAGACCTTATACTTTACTAAGGTAGCAGGTATTTATAGGCCTAAGAAGTAAGCTGTTGCTTTGTCGATAGGGTAGTCCTATAGGGGTATTTTTAAGCTGTTACTTAGTCGATTTTGTCTAGGTATATTGGGTCGGTATAGATAGTTATAATAGGGGGGTATTTGTAATAAAGTAATAGCTATGTAGCAATTGCTAGGCAGGCAATAGCTATAGCTAGTACTCCTCTGTTTGTTGCCTTTAACCGGTCTACATCTACAAGCGCACGGGCCATTGCAGAGATTTCGTCTCAACTAAGACTAGATAACCACTCTGTTCAGCTTACAATAGCCAGCGCGCCTGTTCCAGCGCCTGCACTACAAAACAAACGCTAGAAATAGATGGTAGGAAGGCATGTTTGTAATATTGGGATGAAAAATCGATAGAAATCGACCTTTCTCCAACTATGAAAAGTTGGTGTCCGGTGAGGAGGGCAGAGATGTACGTAGGACTAATTTACTCATTATCTGTACACAGTAAATTGAATCTATTAGGCCTACTACCTCTAACACTACCCCTAACTACCCCGTGCGTTGACTGGGGGGGGGGGGGACTTTTGAAATGCTCCTCCGTAACGCTGCTGCGTATTATAGCGTTGCAAAGTAGTTATAGTATTAGTGTGGTCTTAGCAAAAGTAGACAGCTCGCTTAGGGGCAGCTCGCTTTTAGAGTACGTTAAATTTATCTAAAACTATCACAATGGTATTGTATATGTATAAGAAAAAATATATCTATAGAGATAGCCTCTAAACACCCCTATAAAACAGCAGTTTCTTAATAATTTCTGTATTATAGATTTTAACATTCTAACGTGTTTCACCAGTAAGCGGCCAACACCAGTATCCGGCCAACCCCACCAAAACCAGCCTAACTTGGCGTGCAATTACTCTACAACTACGCAGTCGAATTAAGTAAGGTTTTAAAGCATAATAGATTAGATAGCTCTACATTAAGTCCTGTTGTGGCCTTGCACGTGGCATTTGCTACATGTTAGTAGTGCTCGCTGACGCTGTGGGGCAGCGTCAACCTGGGCCTCCTCCTTAACCACATTATCAGCCTATAAGACTAGTAATTAAGCTTCCTTAACCTGTAGAACTCCCCTACGTGCTATATACTGTCTACGCTTTTAACACTTATATTACTAGCGTTAGTTTAAAGCACGTAGCTTAGCATTCTCCTAAGTTAAGATTGTTACTAACTGTATTGTAAGCTAACAACCCTTAACAAGCTGGGATATAGCTTAACTAGTTAGACTCTATAACTAACGCTTAAGGAGATCTTGTATAAGGCAAGCTTGCTGCTGAAGCTGGTCAACTGTATGTGGTGTCTCTGCTGTCCACAGCCCTGCTGGTCCTGCTGCTGTCCCTAGTGGTGATGGTGTTCTAATAACAGTGAGGCATGACAGGACACGCTCTAGATTAAATGGGATAAGCCCTGTTGCTTGAAATCCAGCCTTAATATTGCTCTCTAATAGAGCAGTTGGTCTAATCCTCAGGTACATCTATAGGAAGTCAAGCTTATTAACATAGAAGATGCTTTGGCAGGCAAGCTCAGACACCTTATGTCCATACACTACCTTAAGAGGAGAGTAGCAGCCAACGTCTAGTGGCTGGAGAAGGTGTGAGGTGTAAGGAGGCATACAGAGGGTAATAATCATATTGTCCTTACAGTACTAATCAAACTTAGGTGTAGCGTGGCTGCTGTGACTGTTAAGGATGAGTAGCTGACAAGCACCTAATAAGCGAGTCTGTGTGTGCCTGTTGAAGTGCTTTACCTAGTCAAGGCCTAGCTTATCTGTTGTCCAGCCGTTGTCACTAACAGCAACAGTCCAGTCAGGTGGGAGGTCTTGATACCAGCTGGCCTAGTAGAGCTTCCCTGCTAGTATAAGGAAGGGTGGGATAGACCAACCTGACGCGTTAACACACTTAATTGTTGTCACCTACTCGCAATTGCCTGGCTGAACGACTGTAGCGCGTCCAACTTTCTTAGAAAATTTTATTGCGTGATTTTTGAGATAAAGGGTTGTGATTTTGGGCAATCTTGGTGAGGTTTTAAGTGGGCGACCCGCCCGTGGAATACGTTACCTTAGTGCAAGTACTAAGTTTAGACTTTAGTCCCGCACAAGTCTTTAGTGCTTACTTTCGGTCAAATTTAAGAACACGAGCAAAAGTACCGCACATGTATTATGGTTGCTGGGATAATTAACGTAGGTAGTAAAGCACAACATAGATGTTTAGATTTATTTTTCAGACAGACTAAGTTGTTTTACTTAATATTTTACCTTGTGATAGTGCTACGTAGGGGCTTCTAGAGGCAATTAAACATTGTATGATGTAGAAATATAGGGGGGTTGGGGGTAAGTCTAATGTTAACTAGTCAAAAAAGCTATTCCGAGTCATCCGGAGAACATCCTGGTCATGCCAGCAACTAAATAAAATCCAACAGTACCCATGTGCTTTCCTTCGGTTAAATCTAAGGACAAAGCATAGGGACCCTACTAGTGTATACCAGAAGTATTTAAGTGTCTTATTTTAATAGCTTTCTATTCCCTCTGAATCCTCTGAAAATAAGGAGCCTGTTATCTTAATATTTACAATGAAGGCATCTTTTGGACTTCTGTTTGTTACAACAACATTCGTCAGCGCTGCAGAATACTGCAACTCTGGTTGGGGAAAACCAGCTAATACAGGATGTTATGACAGTAGGGTAAGTTAATATCTTTTTCTGCTAAAGTATGTGCTAATTTGCTTAGCCTAACACATATTGCGTAGGTCTGCGGGTAGCATAAAAGTTGTGTCTGCTAATACATGTTAGTGCGCAAATAATGGCAAGCAGACTAAATTTTACCCGTATTCTAGGGATTGTCGTGCGCTTATTGACACTAAGTATGGAGGCGAGATAACATTTTATACCAACCCACCGTGTCACCGTGATGGGGTAAGTCTACTATGTAAATACGCTGTTATATGTACCATTTGGCTAACATCTATAATCTATTAGACAATTTATTGTGTAAGTCGGCGACTATAATGTTCTATCTCTAGGATGTGTTAACTAATAAATATAGTGTGCTTAATACCCTTAAGCTGTGTATAGAACTTTTTTTAGATATTAAAACCCTATATTAGACCTCTCTCTTTAAAAACTACCTTTAAAACAGTTTCTTTCTTTTACCCCTAGTGTTTAAATTAGTTATATAAGAGGTATAAGCGGTAGTTTACATAGCTTTTACTAATGATGTTATCCTATATCTTAAAACAGAAAAGTTATGTTAGTATTAATTAATTAAGTGGAGAATAGGATTAGAGGTGCGATCTAACATCCACCTTACTAACTAGCTAAAGTGGCATTAACTTTGTATAATACTTTTAATTGCTATAGATTAGGCCAAGAGTAAGCTAATACAAATAAACCTCTTTATAAAAATTCAATTAAATTGTTTAAGCATGTAAAGAAAACAAAATGTATAGACTTTAGTGTACTAAATAAGAGTACAAGCATTACTTTAGACCTTAAGATCTTTATATAAATGATAAGTAATAGCCACTACAGGTTTTAGTGTACTTAGGAAACAAGAAGAACCACACACTGTGAACACCAGTACCTGTTTTTTTTAGGTAACGCACGTAGCTGTCTTCTCTGTTTATAGTAGGCACTAGGCTTGAAAAAGAATTTTAATCCTGTAGTTTATAGGAGGTGTAGCCATTTCTTATATGTGTTTAAATAATGTTAGATGTATGCGTGCTTTAAAAATAGTAGGTACAATAGCTAGAAAGGAATAGAGAAAGATGATATAAGATCTAGGTACAGCCCTAGTCTTGGAAGTTAGTGCTAGCGGAGTACTGCATCGGTAACGCTCGCTAATAGTTAACGAACTAGTTTTCTAAAACTACGAAATTCTTAACATGTACTGATGGGTAAGCACTGTTATTTTCCAAAGGATTTATCTAGACCTTTTCTTCTGTACTTTTAACTCTGTTAACGTACCTTATGTAACGCACCAGTCACCTAAAGCCTTATCTGATTCCTCTCCAACTTATCACCAACTTAGTGCCGTTACATCCGTGTCCACCCCACAACCTAGGCCAGCATTCTAATTCTTTCTAACTCTTATAAGGTATAAAAGGCACAAGGCTAACAGGTATAGAGAGCTAGTTTTTAAGTATTCTTTTGTACAAGACTTATAGGAATAGAACAATTCTCTATATAAACTATCTTAGTGCTCCTATACACCTCGTAGCAGATACCTACCCCTTTTAGAGACTTCTATTATTCTGCGTTGTTACATTATACTTTAAAACTTATCCTAGCTAGTAACAGCCTCTAAATAATATTACAAAAATTGTTTAGTTATTATAAGTACCCCTGAATTTAGATCTCTTATAGTTACAAACTAAGACTAGGTCCTAATTATTGTTTAATATAACAGTTAGGACTCTAGAGACCTCCTAGCAACTAAAGCCTTTAGGTTTAGAATTTCCTGCAACTTACCGCTCTAGGATTACCTTCAGAAAAGCTGCGTTAAATTGCGCCAAGATAAACACTCAGAAATTATTAAGAACCTACCTAAATCAGATTACTACTAATATTAGGCACTACTAACCCTAGTTCAAAGGAACCTATTAGAAGATGTACTAGGATTTAGGCAACTGTGCCTCCTAAAGAATTAGCTAATAAACTACTTACTAAAAGCAAATTAGATAAGGACTTAGATTGGGACAATCTGCGTACAGAGATAGACTAACTACAGTCTAAAATAGCTAGGCTTTAAGCACGAACCTCTCTACACAAAGATAATCCTGTACCCACTACTAAGTCCCCCTAACTAACTTAAAGATTTAGTTCTCTAAGTCCTGTTTATACCCCTAGGCTTAGTAAACAAACTCTAACTATTAACAAATTAAGTAATAGCAAAGAACCCACCTTTAAACAGTAGCAAGCCTTAATTTGAAACTAACTTAACATTAATTTAGATTACTATCCTATAGAGAGAGCCCGTATAGCTCTAGTATAGGGATACACTTCTAGGCTTACTAAGGAATACCTTAAGCCGTAATACTTGTCTTATAACTTAGATTGTTTTTAGAACGCTAAGGAAATAATTACACTTCTCTACTCTTATTTTATTACTAGAAACAAGAGAGCTAAGAGTTAGGCTGTGTTTAACTGCCTACAAATAGGAAAGGATAATACATTTCTAACTTTTAAAGCACAATTCCTAAGTTCTGCTATCTAGGGACAAGTACCTAAGTTAGAATAGTTTTACTACATATAGACAAAGATTACTCCAGCCCTCTAAAGTCTAAATGTAGGATTTAAGAGATAGTAGAATAACTTGTTTAAACTTATAGTAGAGCACTTAACAGCGTATAACATAGAAAGAAAACAAAACCCTATCTATGCCCTACCTAATACTATCCTAACTTAGACCTAACCCTAAACAGCTAATGTTTAGCCTTGTTCTAATAACCCACTTCTATCCTAACCTAACCCTAGCATTTAGAAGCCTTTAACATCTACTCTACCCCTACCTAGGACTACCCCCTAAGCTACACCTATAAGAGAGCTAACTCTAGGTAACTATTATAACTGTAGCAAGGCAGGTCATTTTGCAAAAGATTGCACTAGTCCTTAAATTTAAGAAATCTAAGTAGATACTAAAGATTACGCTAATGCTAAAGAAGATTTTAAAGAGGACCTAATACCTAAGGGAAATAGTTCTGCCTAGAAGGATAAACTTACCTAGGCCTAAATTAATATAACCTATCTAACCTCTCCTTATCTTATTTGTTTAGTAGACCCTATTTTCTTGTTCCTTCTATTCTATTAAACTAAGGGCTAGGCGTACAACTTAAATCCTTAGTTAACACTAGTGCCTAAGGATTTTTATTCCTAGACTCCAAAATTGCTTCTTTAGTCTCTTTAGCGCTTAGGACTCCTATCTAAAAGATACCCTTTAAGATTACAATAAAAGGATTCTAAGACTAAATTATAACCCTAGTAAACTAGTATATACAGTTGCACCTAATATTTAATAGGCGTAAGATCTGTAACTGCCCCTTTGTTATTGTTAACCTAGAATCTTAGGATTGTATTATTAGTATTAAATAGTTAAAACGTTTTAAGCTCTAGCTTAGTACAGAACGTACTTAGCTTATATAGCTAGTAAAGTATCCTTAGTTATATAACCCTGCCCCTCTATTATTAATATCCCTTAACTACTCTATACCTTCAGCCTACGTCTTACAGGATATATAACGCAGAGTTTACTTATAGGATACAGAGGAATATTATTAGAGCTAAAGCCTAAACTATTCTTTCTATTAGATTAGAGGAAATTTACAATTACTAAAATCTTAAACCTTAGCATTAGCTAAGACCTAAAAGGCTGCTAACTTGCTTCTAATCTAAGCCGCATATATTTTTATAATTTCTACAAACACCTTTTACTTTTCTATAAAAAACCTACAAAATAAATTCTTTACTACTAGTCTATATAAGATTAACTGCCTTATTAATAACTATCTTAACCTAGACAATCTAGAAAACGCCTATCTTCTAAGAAAGTAATTACTAGAGAAATATGCCCTATATGCTAATATGTTCAGCAAAACAGAGTCTAAAACCCTTCTAGAATACTGCCCTTACATCTATAAAATTATCTTAGAAGGATAATTACTAAATTTTTACTTGCCCCTGTACAAGCAGAATCTTAAAGAACTTAAGGCTACTAAAAAGTTTATACAAGATTAACTTAAACATAATTAGATTAAACATAGTAAGAGTCCTTTTGTGTTGCTAATACTTTATGTGTAAACTAAATAGGAGCCTACGCATTTGCATTAACTATTACAAACTTAACGCTCTTACTAGAAAAGACTCCTATCTAATACCGCATATAGATAAGCTACTTACCTAACCCTTAAAAGCTAAGATCTTTACTAAGTTTAATATCTAGAACGCCTTTAACAGAATCTGTATAGACCCTGCGTTAGAGAAATACACTACGTTTTATACCTGTTACAGCAGTTACAAGTATAAGGTTCTACTATTTAGATTATATAATAGACTAGCTACGTACTAATAATATATAAATAACGTTCTTATTAAATACCGTAACAACTTCTATATTGCATACATAGATAACATCCTTATCTACTCTAAAGACCTAGCTGCATATAAGTACCACGTTAAACTAGTATTAGAACGTCTCTAATTAGCTAGACTATAAGTAGATATTAAGAAAAGCAAGTTCTACGTTACTTATACCAAATACCTAGGATATATCCTAACTAATAAGGGAATTAAAGTAGACTCTAAGAAAGTATAAGCCCCAAGAAACTAGACCCCTCCTACTACTGTTACTGGTGTAAAGTTGTTCTTAGGCTTTACTAGGTTCTATTAACAATGTGTACCTAAATTCCTATTCATAGCTAAGCCCCTTATCGCCTTATAAAGTCTAGCAAACCTATTTAAATAGACTGCTTAATGCTAATCTAGTTTTACAAGCTTAAAAGAGGCACTATTATCTATACCTACTCTCTGCTACTTTATCCCTAAGTATAATATAAAGATTAAAACTAATACATCTAATAGAGTTATTACAGGAGTTATGTCCTAATAACACCTAAATAATAAATAGTACCTAGTTGCTTTCTACAGCTAAGTACTCTCTAGTGCTAATCTTAACTAGGAGATATATAACAAGGAACTATTTACTATTTTATAAGCATTCTACAAGTAGGGATTAAAACTTACCTCTACTACAAAACAGATTTATGTCTACTCTAACTATTAATCCTTAGACTATTTTATAACTACTAAAGGCCTAAACGCTTAACAGGCACAATAGGCAGAAGCTCTTGCTCTGTTTAACTTCTGTATTAAATATACCCTAGGAAAGAACAACAAGCGTGCTAATATCCTTAGTTAACAAGAACAAGATCTAGTAAACCATAAATCTGCCTAGAAAGATAACTAATCCTAAGTACTGTTGGGTCCACAGCAGTTACACAAACAGATTAATTCTAATTTAGCTTAGAAATACCTAGCTAAAACTAACCTGGCTGTATCTACTATCTAATTAATACAACCTATTATAGACCTACATTCGCTTAAATTAATCTAAGCACTTATTAAAGAAAATTAGAAGTTCTTTAAGCAAGAACGCTTGTCTCTAGTATCGCCATATTAGATCTATAACAGACTCCTACTCTATTAGGATTAACTATGTGTACCAGCCAACTCTACCTTGTGCACCTGCCTAATTAGAGAGGCCTATAACCAGCCATTAACAGCTTATCCCAATACTAAGAAGACTTATTAGCTACTGTCAAAACAGTACTACTAGAAGGGGATAAGTGCTACTTGTAAACGATATGTCTAGAATTATATCCCTCGTTATTAAGGTCACCTAAAACAGACCTGACTCTACAGATACTTACATCCCTTGCTAATACCTAACAAACTAATGTAACATCTGTGTATTAACTTTAAAGACTTCCCTAAGGACAAATTAGGCTATAACTAGATTATAGTTATTATTAATTGCTTAACGTGTTTCACTACCGAGCGGTCACCAACACCGAGCGGTCACCCCTCACCAAAATCGCGACCATTACAGACTATTACTACTGCACCACAACACTTTACTAATAATTATTCTAGCCTAATATACTATTTAGAAGTGTTACTATTATCTGTATCTATAATTTCTGCTGTATAGGTACACGTGTTATAGCTAGTCTTGCTATAACGCCTATAGTGCCTTTCTTTGCATACCCTCTTAACAGGCTGTTTAGCTGCCTCTCTACTACGACAGTCCTTCTTAGCTATTAAATTCTGTACGTTACCTACTGTAAGACTCCCCTCTGTTTAAATATACTTTCTTTTATAACTGCGCTGCTCTATTAGAGTAGCTATTGCCTTACAAATACTAGCTAGTTCCTGCACCTACAATACTAAATTGTAACCTATAATAGCTATACCTTTTATAAGTAAATTAATAGCCTATAGAAGAGGAGAGACTAGTAATCCTTTATGCCTTTGTATGCGCTTACAAACTAGCGTAAATTACGCCTCTATCTCCTTTAGGGTAGCTAGTGTTTTTAACTCCTATAGGGTAGCCTCTAGTAGTAGAGGTGTTAGCGTGCAAAGCACTACATTAAGCTTTAATAGCACTTGCTCTAGGTTATAGGGTACTAAACTAAAGCCTCTAAAGCTTACTAGGATATTTTCCTTTATAATTGCCTTGTTAAAAGTAATATAAAAGGCTAGTAAGAACGTTTCTTTCTTAACTTACGTGATAGAGTACCTTGCCTAGCTGTTAATCTTAGTAGAGTACGCCTGCTTTAAAGGGGCAAAACAGCCTACGTTAAGCAGCTATAGTAGGTGTAATAAGTAAGAAGGTATATAGAGAGTAATAATCTTCTATTCCTTATAGTACTTATAGAATTTGTAGCTCTAGTAGCTCTTATAGCTATCTATAATTAGTAGACAGTACACATCTACAGTACGCTCCTTTATATGCGCATTAAAGTGCTTTAGCTACTTTACACTAAGCTTATTTATTATCTAGCTGTTAGCGCTAGTTTAAATTACCTAGTTGTAAGGTAGTTCTGTATACTAGCTTAATATAAGGACCTTACTACTAAAGATAATAAAGGGTAGAATAGCCTACCTACTAGCGTAGATACCCTAGATAATAGTAACCTAGTTATAATTACCTAGCTGTATCTTCTTAGGATTAATTTGCTTCTTAGAGCCTATAAAGACTATCTAAGTAGCAATTATGCCTATTATAAAGCTAGACTTATTAAAGTTAAATATATCTTTATCTAGGATCCTATACTTCTCCTTTATATTCCTAACTAGCTTAAACTAAGGCTCTATAACATATAGATCTTTGTTTAGCACTTATTAATAATTATATAAGTAACTGTGTTAAAGCTTAACCTCCTTGGTACGCGTCCTAAACCTGTCTACCTAGTTCTTGCTAATAGGTCCTTTACTACGTGCAGTAAGGAGATTATTAGCTATTTCTTACACTATAGTCCTTATAGCGCCTATTTCTTATATATCTAGCTTAAGTATATATACTACTATTACCTCCTCCTCTATCTTATCTAGCTTACTTAAGTTAGGTTAACAGTTGCGTTAGGCGCGCTTTTTAGCGCGTTGTTATATTAGCGTTATTTAGAAGACGTTAAATGCTCTAGACGCGTGTTTTGTAGTATTAGGAGGGGTAGCTTAGGTAGCCTGGATAGCAAGGTAGAGTGTGCCTTTGTTGTAGGTTAATTGCGCGTTGCGTTGTAGTGGTATTGTTGTAATAGTCTGTAATAGTCGCAATGTTGGTGAGGGGTGACCGCTCGGTGGTGGTGACTACTTAGTGGTGAAACACGTTAACTAAATAAGCTATAACAATCCTGTGCTATAAAACAATTATAGTACTTAGGATAGTAAACTTGTTTATATAATAGGTATATTAATTCAGACACTCCTCTAAAACTATTGTAAGCAACTAAGGACTACAATTTGTGTTAACCTTCTAGTTAGAAGTCTACTAGATTATAGGCATAAAGGTTAAACTATCTACAGCCTATTATAAGGAAACTAACAGCTAAACAGAAATCATTAATAAGTACATAGACTAGCAACTTCGCCTATTTGTCTTGTACTACTAAGATAACTAGTCTAAACTCCTCCTAATTATTAATTGTGCCTAACTTACTCTGCTATATTCCTTAATTGGAATATTGCATTACTAAGCTATCTATACTAGTAAGCCTAAACACAGTTAGGATTAGAACAAAGCTAATTTAGGTATAAACCTAGTTAAGAAACTTAATTATAAGGATGCCTTAGCATTAGCTACCTACATGTATAACGCCTAGAAGGTAGCTAAAGAAAATATAGAAAACGCTTAAGACTGTATGCGCTCTGTAGTTAATAGCTACTATTACCCTATAAACTAGACTGTTAGTAACAAGGTGTATCTTTCTACCTAGAACTTAAAAATAGAGCAACTAAGCTGGAAGCTATCTAACAAGTGGGAGGGTCCCTTTAAAGTCCTAGAGCAGGTAGGTTACTTATATTGTTTAAAACTTCTAATAGGTTTAAGAATATATAATATGTTTGCACTAAATGTCTTATATAAGGATCCTAACAACCCCTTACCTAGACAAGAAGCCCTAAAACCTGCAGGTATCCCTATCTAAGGCGTAGAAGAATAGGAAGTTTAAGAAATTTTAGCTAGTAGGATTATCTGCTAAAAGCTTAGGTACTGCGTAAGCTGGGTTAGCTATAACCTAGACCTAACCTAGTATCCTGTGGAGAACTTTACAGGAGCTCTATACAAGCTAAGGTTGTACTATAACAAGTACCCTAATTAACCTAGGCCTCTAAAGGCACTAACTAAGTAGATTAAAGCGTAGGAAGAAGGCTAGGAGATTTAGTAAGCATAAAGACATCTTAATTTAGAAAAGGACAAAGGAAATCTATTAAAGCTAAAACGCCTCTAACTGTGTAATACATCAGAAAAACAAAAGAAAGAATAAAAGAGAGAATTCTCCTCACTATATAAATAAGGAAACCCTCTTATAGTCCCTTAATGTTACTTATAACAGAGTTACAGTTAGCTAGGATATCTAGCTTATAAGCACTACCCTTCTTCTTAGAAGGTAGAGCAGTTACTGGCGTTGCTAACACCTCTCTAACTCTAGTGCCCTAACAGACAATCTCTTGTCGCAGCTTAACCACCTTTCTAGTTAACACCTCTACATTCTCTACTAACTCCGCCATCCTCCTCCTCTCTAACACCCCTCCCTTAGTTAGGCTAACATAGTACTGGTGTAGCATTACGTTAGTAGCAGAAACTCCTTTAAGCTAGGTAGTTGCTACCTACACTACACTTGCTAGATCCTTTACTAACTCTATAACAACACGCTAGGTATCCTGCTATAACTCTGCTGCCTCCTCTACTAACTATGTATCCTCCCCTTCCTCCCTTACCTCCTACCTCTACGCAGCAAGGTTGCCTAAAAAAGTTGCATATTCTAGACTAGCGTAAACTAGAACCTAGAAACTGTTAGTATTAGGTAGGAACAGGAAAAGATTATACTTACTAGGCAACAATTCTTGTTTTTAAGTGTGCAATAAGCACACTTAGACAATAACGCCTTAAGGAAGCTATAATTAACCTGCCTCTTCCTTACAAAGGCGTAAACTAAATAAATACAGATAACCCTATAGGCCTCTGTAAGAGCTCTAGGCAGGACTAGTATTAGTATAGTAACTAAGTAATAAACCTCTAAATATTAGCAAGAATATAAGGCAGCGTAGCAGGTGTACTTATAGTAAGAAATAGTGTCTATTAGAGTAAGGAAAGGTGTAGGAATTAACTGTTTATATACACATGCAACGCGCCTAGACTATAATAATAATAACAAATAGATAGCGTACTAAATAACAAAGGAACTAGCTTATTTTTACCTTAAAATTAGGCAACAATATTTTAGGCAAGAAAGAGTTGTCTTTACCTTGGACAAAAACAACAATACAAAATTAAAACAACATAACAGTAAGCTACTAACACCCTAAAACAATACTAAATAGGTATAATTCTGCTAGAGGACAATAATATAGATTTTTATGCGTATTAGGACAATCTACCTATATAAGAGGGGGAGTAGTATAACACACTAGTTACCTAAAGCCTTATCTAATTCCTCTCTAACTTATTACTAACTTAGTGCTGTTACATCCCTTTTTACCCCACACCCTAGGCCAGTATTCTAATTCTTTCTAAATCTTATAAGGTATAAAAGGCACAAGGCTAACAGGCATAGAGAGCTAGTTTTTAAGTATTCTTTCGTATAAGACCTATAGGAATAGAACAATTCTCTGTATAAACTATCCTAGTGCTCCCATACACCTTGTAGCGGATACCCACCCCTTTTGGAGATTTCTATCATCCTGCGTCGTTACACCTTACGGACAAGTCAGACACTAGGCAAGTTAGACTCTTTTGCTAAGCCCCTACTAAACCACCCTTCCTACACTAATGTTTTCTTAACACTACTGTTTAGACGCGTTAAAGGAAGCTTAAATACAGATTGCGCTTAAGGCTCTGAAATAAGACCTAACACTATCTCTGCAACGCGCTGCTGTTGTCTAGAGGGTTCTTTAGAGCACACTAAGCATCTAACGTACTAGACTACCTTTACGCGCTAATTCTATAGCTAACTTATAGAAGGTTAATAGTAATAAGAAAAAGGTAATTATAAAGCATGTTCTTAAGCTAGAAATGCTAGAACTTTTCTCTTAACTTATAGATATAGCTACTATAGCTAATTCTTCGCGCGCTAAGTATAATTTAGGCCCTATTAGCATAAACTAGCCTAGTACGTTTGTTTAGTAACACCTATAGCTTAAATTTAAGTTTAATTATAAGAATAACTATAAAAGAGCTTTCTAAAAGGGTTCTAAGGTTCTATAGGGAAAGTTTAGCCTTGTAGTTAACACTAACGCTAAATATAGTATCTAGGATAAAGTTATATAATATAAGTAAAAGTATTACTTAAATTAAGAAGGTGGTTATATTATATACTAAGCCCTAATAGTTTGCTAAGATTATCTAATACACTCCCTAATAATCACGTGCAGCTTGTCCCTAATTGTCCTTTAAGCCCTTGTTACTTAACTCTCCTAATAATTACGTAGATCTAATCCCTAATAGCCCTCTAAGCTCTTATTACTTAACTTTATTCTTTGCTCTACTACACAGCTCCCTTACCTTAAGAGCTTATCCCTATTAAGCTTACATCTAGTCTCTATGTTTCCTCACCTACTTGCTAAAGCCTTACCGCCTGCTCTAACAGAAGCCTTTAGCTATTGTTTGCTCCTAGGTCTATTTACTTTAAACAATCTCCTAGTGCTACCTAACAGCTCCTTAGGCTATAGCCTAAAAACCTGCCTTCACTTAACTACGTTTAACCTAACTCTAGGCACCTAAGGCTGCCACAACTAATCTCTAAAGTCATATCAGTCTAGGACTAAGAAACTAGATCCTAAATCTTACTTATAAACTAAGATCTGTTTACTATAAAAGTTAAAATAAGCCTAATTACCTGCTGTTTGTTTGTTGTAGAGACCTCTAGCTTGTTTGTTTGTTAGCCTATGCTGTTAGAGAAAGACAGCCTAATAACCTATTAGACCGCTTTTAAGAGACTATAATTCCCTAACCTGGGAGATAGCTAATTAGTAGGCCTTTAATTATGTCCAGCATCCTACCACCTTTTACTAGGCAAGATTCTAGTCTTACTAACGTAATAGCAAATAAACTTTACTGCTTTTAAGAAACTTTTAAAATAACGCATCTAAGTGTAGCACTATAATAAGGAAGCAACTAGGACCTTTAAAAACAGCTCCTAGGTCTACTGTATCTCTTTCTTATTACCTTTAACATCTACTTTATTAAGCGCTTAACTCTCTACTTTTTTAACTTTTAGAAACACATTAAGCATTTAGACCCTTACTTCTTTATTATGTCTACCTTGGCGTTTAGTTCCCTAGCTAAGCGTAGTAGTAGTAGTAGTAGTAGCAGCAGTAGTAGCAGCAATAGTAAGAAGCTTCTACGTAGAGGTTAAGGTGGCCGCACAGGCTTTAATATTAGCCTAACTAAGGCTAATTGTCTTCCCTTATAGGAGTAAGCTTAGCTTATTTAGAAGGCCTTAATTTCTTCTCTTTTAGCCCAAATATGTTATTAATAGTTCTTTTTTAGTGCTTTCTTTCCTAGACAAATATATAGACAGCTCCTTAGCTTTAAATATTACAGAAGCCCTTATAACAGCTCTTATTAGTAGTGCTAATCTTGCTCCATTCCTCTATAACATTGCTACTGCCTATATACCCGTCTGCTTGTTTAATACTCTACCTTTTAGGCAGAATTACTATATAAATTCCAACACTGTATACTATAACTAGGCACCTAGCTTCTTTTATTACCTCTACTACTCTTTATGTGCTAAAGTTCCTAGCAACCCTATATCTCTAGACACTCTTAGCACTTAAAGGTAGTCTTTACGTGCCTTAGATAGTATATAATCAACGCTTTAGTATAGCTTAAGGTAGGTTTCTAGCTTAGTAATTATAGACTCTAATATAGGGAAAGCCTTATATAGCGCGCTATAACGCCTACTCCTTACATAATAAAGAAAGAATTTGACATAGGGCCCTGCACACTAAAACAACATTAGAATCTATCTTAACCTAGCGAGGATATACTATCCTAAGCTTCCTAGAGCCTCTAGGCCTCTCATTACTGCACGCTGCTTGGTTCTGCAACCTGTTCTGTTAAAAAAAAAATTGGATTTGCAGAGCACTTACTACCCCTGCAACAAATATTTTATCTTATCTTATCTTAAAAAGATCTTATCTAAAAGAACACAAAAACTAACAAAACATCCTAATGCCACTAATAGCAACAAGTCTTTCCTTAGCTTTCTGCTTTTAACCCCTTCTTTCTACTCCTAGAGGTCTACTAGTTAGGCCAGTAAGAACAGAATAAAGGCAAGATTAGTAAAGCTAAGACTGCCTTTTCCTTGTTTTTTAGCTCTAAAAAGTGGATAGAGACTAGGTACCTCTATCTCTGCAAAAAAAGCTCTCTTCTAGTCATTTCTTAATTATTTCATTTTTAAAAGAGAAGGAAACCCCTACCTAGGACCAGGACCCAGGACTATAGAACTGGAACCACTACCTAATAGAGAGCACTCTCTAAAAACAGGGACAATAGAAATAAGCCCCCTAAGCTCCCTAATCCCTCTAGGAGAGATGTACCAGCCTACACCTACCCCTAGACCTCTGTCTATACCCTTATTATTAACACCACATTAGTAATCTACTCTAGGAATACACTAACCTAGTATATTTAATAAAACTGCAACTATAGCTCTTCCCTCTGCTTCTTCTAAACAACTAGCTAGCAGACCTGCTACTCTAACAGCACCTAGACTCTCCCCTTTTTAATTTAACATAGCTACTAGACCTATAGCCTAAGGTCTTATTGCTAAGACAGTAAAAGAAGCACTATATATTGCTAGGACAATAGTTATATAGGCTTCTTCCTTAGCTACCTCTAACAAAGAACAATTAAACCTCCTAGACCTTCTTAAAATCTTTAGGAATTACACAGAAAACAATAGGATAAACAAGCAAGTCCTCTCTATCATGGCTTCCCAAGTATTGAACCTTAAATTAGTGTTAAAGACAATTAAAACAAGAGAAAAACTCCTCTAAAAACCTACTTTAGAAATTAAGATCTCTATTATACAACCTACTCCTAAGTTTACTTTATATACATCTACATGTTAGATAGTAAAATAAATGTGTAACAAGGTAACTTTAAAATATTAATGATTGTTGTGTGTTACTGTTCCCCTGTGTTCAGTGAGATTTAGGTTCTTCGCTAGTGTGCTAAGCCTATTGGTCCCTGCTCGATTGTATAGATTCGGCCTTGCTAGAGCTTATTCTATATAACACTACAGCTACTACTAACCTCCCTAAGAATACAGAGTAGTAAACGGTTATAAAAAAGAAAAACCCTACTATTATAAAGGACTCTCTAAGTGTACGCTAACTAGTCCTTACACAAGAAAAAGAATTGTCCTCTTTTACCCCCCTAGAAATGCGTAACGCCTTTAACAAGGCCTTTATAGATAAAGGAGTAAATCTCCCTATAATTGCCACTACTAGGGTAAGCAGAAGGAACAACATAGTACTTACTACTACGCCCACCTTTACAGCAAAGAACCTGCTTAAAAACTAAGTAATCTAGTAATTAATTACTTTCTATAAGGAAGCCCTTCTAATAGTGTGGGTAAGAGTATTGCTTAATGCAAGACAGGTGTTGTATTCGATCTACTATTCTTCTCCCCCACCCTAAGAGCTTAGTTCTATTAAGCTTACGTCTGGCCTCTATCTGTTGTTCTGCCCTTTTTCTGTTCTGAAAGGAGCCCTACTATTGTTTGCCTCTGAGCCTCTTCACTTCAAGCAACCACCCAGCACCACCTAGCAATTTATTGGACTGTGGCTTGATGGTTTGCCTTCACCAAACCACGTTTACTTCCAGCACTAGGCATCTAAGCCTGCTACAACTAATCCCTAAAGCCCTATTAGTTTAGGACTTAAGAAAGAACCTTGTGTGTAACCTAATCTGTTTGTGTTAGATTGGATGGTAATAGTAATGCGTTGATGATGATGTATTAATGTTCTGTTGTTGTTCTATGTAAGGGTGGTTTTCGTCTTATCTAGGTTCTAGTAGGGGCCCCTACACGGTTTCTTGGCAGGTATATTGCCTAACCTATTTCTCTAATACCTTTTATTTAACACACCCCCTCAGCTTAGAATCCTATTGCAAGCTGCGCAAACTAGTTAATTGACTTCAACGTAAGGTCCTCTAGATGCTCTTACATCTTCTTAAGCAGGATATCCCTTAATGTACCCTTCTAGCCCTTAACAAGTCCTAACTAATTAAGAAAGCCAGCCTATTTACTAATAAGCAACAACTTTGTAAATCTATCTGCAATTATATTGTTAGATAGGGTATATTCTACTTTAATTATTTTATAGTTAACTTCTTATTATAACTAGTAGTTATGTATATTAATATACTAAAGCTTAATTTATAGCTTAGCAACATCTATAGTAACTAGACGTATTGTCTGCATCTTGTTATATTTAATTATTATTGTTAGATTGCTTAGGGTTACCTAAAGCTCTTTTAATAGTTAAGAGGTAAATATTGCTTCCTTAGCTACTTAAGACAGTGCTAGGAGCTTAGCCTTAGTGGTTAACGTTGTAACAGTATCTTGTTTATTTACTCTCTAGGCAATAAGTCCTCTAAATAGCTTAATAGCGTATCCTTAGGGACCCTTTTAGTCTATAGTGTTATTAGCAAATAATATATTACTTATAATTTTAAGTCTATTACTCTGTCTTAAGTTAAGTAACAGATTTCTTATCTTCTGTAGGTACAGAAGCACTTAGTTAGCAGCGTCTTAGTGTGTATTACTTAGGTTAACTAGAAAGTGTGTAAGTTGTAACATGGCAAACGCTATGTTAGGTTAAGGAGTTACTGCTGCAAATAATAGAGATCTAATCTTTTGCTAATATTAATTAATCTCTAGTAGTTTAGCTAGACAGTTTCTAGGCTTAAGTTTAATTCTAGATATTAGCGTATTATACCTTATATCCTGTCTAGTTACTAATTAACTAATCTTATTAACGTATGCAGCTTGTAACAATTAAATTGTCTATTACTATTTATTCTGTTAGCCTTCTATACTATAGAACTATTAAAGAGTATCTCCTCTAGTGTATAGGTATTGCTCTTATATCTATTTAATAGCATTATTTGCTTCTTATTTGTGCTATAGGTAGTACGTAATTATTATATTATCTATATAGAAGATAATAATTATTCTATCCTTAATTATACATTATAGCTCCTATAGTACTTATTTAAATCTTATTCTAGCTAATATTGCTGTAAATTCCTTCTACTATAGTAGAGGAGAGATGCAGAGTCTATATAGGGCTTTCTATACTTTTAGTAAGGTACTTGTCCTCTAGTATCCTCTTAGTAACCCTATATATATTTTGCAGTTAATAGCTGTATAGACAAACGCATTTAAAACATCCTATTGTTTTAGTTTAAAATTGTATTTTGCAGCAACTACTATTAGCATTCTAAGTAATTAATCTGTAAGTGTTGCTGTATATATGTCTTATTACGTAATATTATATTATTAGTCTCTTCTAACTATAAGCCTTACTTTATACTTATTAAAGTAGTAGTATTTATTAAGATTATATGTATAGACCTATATACAGTTAGATATGTATTATCTAGACTTCTAAATTAGAGCTGCTAGGACTTTAGTCTATTACTGAATTTGTTTATAGCTTTATAGGTGTTTATTTTCTACTATTTAAATATCTTATAGAAAGGGTGCTCCTCTAGCGTAAAGTATACTGTAGGTAATAATAGGAGTTTATTATAATATAGTTTAATTCCCTTTGCTATAATCCTCTCTGAATAGGCTTTATTAAAGGTTTTTCCTTTATATTAACTAAGGTGTCCTGCCTTAGCGCCTGCTATAAATACAGCTGCCTACTGCGTTGTTATAGTCGTTCTTAAGTCTTGTTTTAATTTAGTCTGTTGTCCTATTGTAGCTTATCTATTTAGTTAGGAATGCTGCTAGTAGGGGAGTTAGTAGAGGCGTTAGGTTTGCCTCTATAATCTTCCTGCCTTAGTAATATTAGGGTTGTCTAACACGTAGAGTATCCTTCTGTATTATCTTATCCTTATAGAATGTTTTAGATTTAGGTATATAGCTCTGTATAGCTAGGGGTTTAACTATACTAATCTAAGTTGTAATCTCTTCTTACATATTATATATAAGGTTTTCTACAATATCCTCTATTTTACTATTAAATATTGTTTCTTTATTAAACACCACATTATAGGTGCTAATTATATTAGCTATTAACAGGACCTAGATTTAGTATTTGTTAGTAGACTAATATCCTACTAAGTATCTAATCTATACCTCTAGGTCTAGTCTTTATAGCCTTAATTTTCCGTAATAGGTATTATTATTTATTGTGGATGCTTCGTATCTATATGCTCTTAGGTAAGCCTAGTTTAGTGTTTAAAATCTAGTACCTATGCTATTTATAGCAGCTATATACAAAAAGAATATTTTGTACATTAATCTCTACTTATTTAGATAATTTAGTGTCTAATTGTATAGGTATACTGCTGCTCTAGTAATTTCTAGCCAGAGTTCCTATAGTAGAATTGCGTCTAGTTAAATTACGCGTACTTTCTCTTTTATTACACCCCCTAAGTGTTTAGCTACTCTATTTTAAACATATACGTCTAGAGTAGAAGGCTTAATTCTTATTAAAAGGAACGTGATCTATCTTTTAACCTCTTGTTTAACTATAACAATTTTGTTGTCTATCCTAATTACCTCAACTATAATATTAAACTGTTTCTTTAAGAATTAGACAAAGATCCTAAGTAGACAGATAATGGATCTTACAGGCCTATTATCCTTAATGTAGAAGTCCTACACGTACTAAGAGTGTTAGCAGGTAATAAGCATTTAATTCTTTTCCTTATTAAGGCTTCCTGCTTTATATTTATAGAAGTCTATAGCTATTTATTTACCTAGGCCTTTATTTTTTAATTATAGGGTTCTTTATATTTAATTCTTTAACTTTAGTTACCTATATACGTTACATTGCACTGTTATAATACCTTTAATCTTTACCCCCTTAGAGTAATGCATAAGGTACTTAATTACAGATAGTTCTAAATGTCTAAGGCTCTTATGCTATATTATAGCTGTTACTCTCTATAATAATCTTCTATTATAATTTATACGCATATAGAGTGCTACTATGGCTATATTTAGTTATTTAATAACCTACTATCTAAAGCTTTCTATTAGGATAGCTATAATGTAGCGTTGGTAGATCTTCTTAGTGATCCTACTATATTCCTTGTCTTTAGAGTAGCCTAAATAATCCTAGGTTGTAGAGGAAATCTAGGCACTATGTGACGTTGTCTAAGCGTAAAACTTGTTTGCCCTAAGATCCCTCTACTAATATATTAACAGTACTATTGTCAGATAACCAACCTTGCCGAACCAAGCTGCGGTTAACCTTGGCTGACTTAGGGGCTAGCGGCACACACACATAAAATTAGCCATTAAGACAGATAATTATTAATTAATTACCTTTATCATTATCTTTGCATATTAAGTATACTATCTAATAATTAAGAGTCTTACTAATACTACTAAAATACTCTTTTAATATGTTGCTATTAATAATGCGTAATTTAACTATAATTCTTATAGATTATATAACCTACACAGCTTAGCTGTATTAACTATAGACCTGCTAGGCCTCTCTAGACGTATAGGAGAAGATAGACCTAAATTAGACTATCCCTCTAAGGACTAAACTACAAGTACCTAACGCCTTAGACATCACTAACTATAAGAGGAGGCTAGCCCTTAGCAATAATAAATAAGGAAACCCTTAGCTTCTAGAAGTTCTATCTAAACTATTAGCTAACAGCCTAAAGGTATAGAAGAAAGACAATAACTATTCGAAGAGCTACCTTAAATCCTACAAGATAGTGGATAGAGACTACTATAAGGAACAAGCTAACCTAGACAAGGTAGTAATATTTATCTAAAGCTTAGTATTACCTTACCTTATAAATAACTGCTGCTAACTAGGTAAATTAATTTAAATATAACGTACTCCACGGGTGAGCGGATCAAACGGGTGAGCGGATCACTCTGCCAAGACCACACCAAACCTCCACCTTACCACGCAATGCCTCAACAACAACATTAATCTACGCCCTTAAGAGAAGCTGCAATACAGCTTGCGCTCTAGGCAATTAAATAAGACGCAACACTTACCCTGTAACGCGCTGCAGCTATATATATCGCGCCTTACAGCACACTACACGCTTAATACACAGGACAACCTGCACAAGCTAATTATACGCCAGTTTAACAGATTATAGACCAGACTAAGGAGGAGGTGATTGCTAAGTACATCCTTAAGCTAGATATACAAGGATTTGCCCCTTAGCTGGCTGCTGTAGCTGATATAGCCAATTCTTTGCGTGCTAAGCGCAATATAGGCCATGTTAGCATAAACTGGCCTAACACGTTTGTTAAGCGCCGCCCTAACCTTAAAGTAAGGTTTAATCGCAAGTACAACTACAAGAGAGCCCTCTGTAAGGATCTAGAGATTATTAGGGGCTAGTTTAGGCTTGTAGCAAATGTTAAAGCTAAGTATAGCATCTAGGACAATAACACGTACAACTTTAATAAGACAGGCTTTATAATAGGCCAGATATTAACAGGAGCAGTTGTTACAGGCTTAGAGCGTTAAGGACGGCTAAAGGCAGTGCAGCAGGGTAATTAAGAGTGGACAACGGTCATATAGGGCATTAATGGCACAGGGTAGGCTATTCTACCCTTTATTATCTTTAAAGGCCACAACTACCTCTCTGCCTGTTACAAAGAGGACAATCTGCCCTATAACTGGGTTATTGGAGTCTCTAAGAACAGATAGACTACTAACAAGCTTAGTCTAGACTAGTTAAAGCACTTTAATGCCTATACAAAGACGCGCACCTAAGGAGTACACTAGCTGCTCCTTATTAACAGCCACAAGAGCCACAACTCCCTTAACTTCTAACAATACTGTAAGGAAGCAAAGATTGTTACACTGTGTATGCCTCTACACTTATCTTACCTCTTACAACCACTAGATGTAGGTTATTTTGCCCCTCTAAAGAAGGCATATAGGCGCTAAGCTAAGAATCTTATATATAACTATATTACTTATATTACTAAAACTAAGTTCCTACTATGCTTTATAGACACCTATAAGGAGACATTTACTTCTAGCAATATCTAAGGAGGCTTCTAAGGCGCTAGAATAGTCCCCCTTAACCCAGAACGGGTTATAATGGGTCTTGATGTCCGCCTACGTACCCTACCGCTACCTACTGTAGAAGATAAGCCCTAGCAGTCCCAAACCCTAAGCACTACCCTTCAATTAGGGTCGCAATTAACGCTGGTTCAAGAGAGGATTTAAAGGCATGCAAGCAGCTTACTAACTTTAATAGTTAAGGCCTTTAAAAAGCTTGCTAAAGGCGCAGCTATAGTAGCGCACAAGCTAGTGTTACCTTAAAGGGAGATTACTAGGCTTCAAGCAGCAAATAAGGCTGCTACGCAACGTAAATTGTATAAAAGAAAGCAATTACAGCAGGAGAGAGTCCTAACAGCTAAGGAAGGCCTTTAATTAACTACTCTAACTAAGTTTAGGGCGCGTGGTAATGGTAAGAAGGCAAAGAAGCGAGTGCGCGCTAAAGGAGGGGAAGTAACCTAAAGACGCTGTACAAAGTGCTACAATGTTAGACATAACTTACGTACATGTAAGAAGGCTGTAGAAGATGTTTCTAAATAATATTATGTACTGCACTACTGTATACAAGGCCAAAGTGGGCTAATACAAGCTATAATAGGGTAGAGATTTAGTGTGGTCTTGGCAGAGTGATCTGCTTACCCGTTTGATCCGCTCACCCGTAGAGTACGTTAGCTTATTAGCTTTAAACATATTATTAGTATTAATGCTAAAGAAGAACAATTACGCGCACGCTACTAATACCTAGCAGCTCTTGAACTAATAAGACAACCTAGGAGCTAGGATACCTAGCTCCTTAGATATAACTATGCTGCAACTAACGCTAAAACTAAGGGTGTTACAGTACTACGTTAAAATTTAGTTCCACTAAGCGAATCCCCGCATCATCACCACGCCTACTACCCCACTCTGTAAGGCAATTGATATAGCTACATATAGTTAAAACGCTCTAAATTGTAAGGTTGTACTGTTCTATACTAGTATTTTGTTTACTAGCCTTTTAACTTCCTGCAGGCACTTAGGCGTGCTGGCATACTACTAATAAGTTTCTTAATAAGTAAGTTTAGGATACAACGCTAGCACTCCTTTAACGCCTTAAAAAACTTATCCTAATACTCTTCTACCCTGCTATAGTTGTTGTACTGTAGGTAGAGCTTATACATTATCTGTTTAAGGCGCCACTAGAGGTGTTTAATTAGGTTTAGATTAGGTAAGTAAGCTAGCTATAGGAGAGTTGTAATATTATAATCTGCTATAAATGTCTATACAGCGTAGGAGGTGTGTATACGCGCATTATCCTGCATAAAAAACTAAGACTTATAATAGTAAGGTAAGAGACCTTACTTAAGTGTTTTAATATAACTTTAGCTGCTATAGCTACTATGTAGAGTATTAGGATCCCTCTCTATAATAATAAGTGGACCCTGCTGTAATCTACCCCGTGCATCTAGCCATATGGCTCCCTACACCATCTAAGCAGGTAGACAACTAGTAGAGATCCTAGTAATTATCCTTAGCTTCTATCTCTTATTGTTGTAGCAAAACACCCACTGCTGTTTATAGCCAGAGCCCTTCTAAACAGAGCACTTATTACTAAACTTAACTGTGTGCTAACGCTAATTAAATGTCTAATACTTTTAAGCAAACTAAAGACGCTAGAGAGTATGTTAACAAGTAAGTATAGGCCTCTTTTTACTCCTCTAATAGGTTATATAGTATTACTTAAGTACGTAATAAATAGTTAACTTACTTAGCTTGTAGGTAGTAGTGTGATTAGGTAGAATAATCTGGGCAACTTTAGCCAGCTTAGAGTAGGTAATCTAGGGATTCTTTTGCGTTGCGCAGTGTAGGAGCTTCTTCTACATAATAGATAGTATCTTAGGTCTGCCTAAGCAAGGTCTATTACGTGTAGTTCCTGTAGTGTTAAAATGTTTATAAAGATTTTAGATAGTACGCTTATAACAGCTAAAGTAACTAGCAACTTTATAGGTACCTGCACCTGCCTGTAGCCACCTAATTACATAATCCTGCTCTACAGAATTTAAGCAACAGCGTTTCTGTATCTAATAGTCAAGAAAGTAAGGGAAACAGAGTAGTAGTGGTAAAGTTATAGGTGGTTAAAAAGTATAGGTGGCTAGGTTAACGCGTCAGAGGGACGCTAGCGCAGAACTAACTTTTAACGTGCGACTGTACTAAAATATACAATATACAAGACACTATCTAAGACTTCTTAGATTTAGCAATAATAATAGCGCTAACTTAGGTAATAATATTCTAGGACTATAGTAGATAAGAACAAAACATAACTTATAAAGAAATAATAAATTACTTCTAAGAGTATATAAGTAAATACTACCCTAAGGGGGGATAGTAAAAGGGCGCCTTTGCTGCAGGGACCAACTTAACTCTTACTACTAGTAGTAAATCCACCTTAGACACTAACAGGGACGCCTTTTATGTTGTTAAAGACGTATTATCTACTCTTACTACACAGGGGAGTTAGGGAAGACCTTGTTAAAAACAGAATATTAGTTAAATAACTATATCTAAGCAGTCCCTAAGAGGGGATACAGCAGCAGCTAGAGGAGCAGAAAGCCCTGCTTGTAGACAACGCTATAGACTAAAAGATTACTACTACGTCTATAAAGATAAAGTACTAGAATAGTTTATCCTATATAATAGAATTGCTAAGATAGTACAATTTAGGATAGAACAAAATGCTAACCTTTAAGATTAGGTTAGATCTGTAAAACAAGCTTGTACTAAGACACTAGCTATAAAGACATCCTAAACACTAGAGGCACCTCTAGGATAACTACAGAGATAGAAATTATTAATAATTAATATAAGTCTAGCAAAAGAAATATACAATATAGAGCTACTAAGCTACCCTCTTAGGAACTCCTTTATTCTTAACTTAGGATTAACAATCTATATTATAAATAACAAGGACTAGATATAAGACCTTACTCTACCTGTATTAAACAACAAACTATAGGTAGAAAACTCCTATGTATAGATATAGGGATATAGCACTGTCTATCTCTATCTATTAAATATAAGCTAACAAACTACTTTTAAACTATACAACGTAGCATAGTGCCTAGACATACTTTGCAACCTTATCTTATTCTAACAACTACGTTAACAGGGCATCTAGTAGGACACAAAAGGAGATTAAACTTAGCTTAGATAAGTAGACAACACGGCTAGTCTACCCTTAGATAAATAACATAGATAATAGGTACTTAGGGAACAGCTATAGACAGCATTTACAATATAATTAACATAAAGCTAGATACCTAAGACAACTACTGCTCTGCTATAGCATAAGCGAATAGGGCACCCTAGAGCTGCTACTATTAAACACCTTATCTAACAATCTTAGGGGGTAAGAGTTAGGGGTATTACTACAGTCTAATGTAATGCTTACAGATAAGCTAAGACTAAGAGGCAAATTAGTTAAACACCGCAAATAAGTAATAAAGGACTAGGAGAATGCATAGTAACTAACTTCTACTTATATAAAGAAGGAAGCTTTACTAAAGAAAAGAGCTAATTACTTACTGTTAATAGGTAATCTAGCTTCCTCTAGGACTTCTAATTTAAAGATAATTAACTAGGAAAAATTATTATCTACTTCCTAGACACTTTTACATAATTCCTGTTAAAACAATACAAGATCTAGGTTAAGGTAATTAAGAGTAATAGTGAAATTACTATAATAAAACAAGAAGTATTATAATAGTGCGCTGCACAATTAATTAGGCTTAAGCCTTCTACACTAGACACCTAAGCACAGAACAGAGGTGCCAAACGCTTAGACGGTGTAATAAAAGATAAGGCACGTACTATAAGATTAGACGCAAGCCTACTATAGGAAATATAGCTAAAGATTATAAGGGCAGCAGTATACCTATATAACTAAACACTAAGATTATTAAATAACTAGAAAATACCCTATAATATGTTCTTTACCTATATAGCTTAACTAGCTAGCTTAAATATATAAAGTAGGAAACTAAACTAGGTATATCTTAAAGTATATAGATGTAAAGCTTTTGCTCTTATAAGTAACACCCTTAAAGGAAAGTTACAACTCTAGTAACTAGATCTAAGAGCATAGGTAGGATACCTAGTAGGATACTAATCCTTAAACATATATTAGATATAGATTCTAACTTTAGTAAAGGTTATTAGCATAAGAGATATAATCTTTAATAAGGATACTGTCTTTAGTAGCTAGACTTAGGACCTAATAGACAACCTTTTGCAAAGCACTCTTAAGGACATAGCAATATAGATAAGAAGCGCAGAGCTTCTGCTTCTAACCTAAAATAAGGATAAAATCTAGTTATTCTATAAGGACAACACTATTGCACACTTAAATACTATAGAAGATTAACTTAGATATAATAATAGACAGAAAGCTACATATGTATATATAACTCCTCCTCTAACTCTGCTACTAGTTACACTGTTAATAAACATGTTGTTGTTATCCTAGTTAGCAAGAGGTAACAGCTAATCAGGAGTTAGCAGGTAGCACCTGCTAACTGCTAATTGGTTAGAATTAACGCTAGCGCAATCTTAAGGAACTTTATAAACTATCCTATAGAAAGCTGTATTTATAGCTAGCATATAGGGCAGATGTAGAGGCATATACTAGGGCAATAATATTAATAAGGATAGGCTAAAACAAATGCTAATAAAGGGGCTTAAGCCTTATTAAAGCTAACTTCTACTTGAGCTAACAGCACAATTAAACCTAGAAGACTACCTGCTTTATAAATAGTTTAAAGAAGCTAAACAAGAACACCTTAGCAGCTATTAGTACATAAAGTTATAGTCTAAAGTACCCCTAATAAAGATTAAGGTAGCAGGATACTAGATACTTAACTGTATGTAGGTATACACGTATAAGCTTAATAAGAACTACTACCTACTTAGATATAAGGCGCGACTAGTAGTCTAAGGTAACTAGCAATAAAACATTACTTCTAAAGATACCTACGCAGCAACACTAGCTAGTAGGTCCTTTAGAATGCTTATAGCAATTTTAGCAGCATATAACCTAGAACTTAAGCAGTTTAATATTTTAAACGCCTTTATTTATGTATTAATTAACAGAGAAGTCTATATAAGGATGCTACGCAGGTATTAGAAACTAGGCATAGTTCTATAGATATACAAGGCACTATATAAACTAACAATCTCTCTACTCTTCTAGTAGATGGAATTTACATCTACTCTAACAAGCTATAGATTTGCAGTTGTTCCCTATAAGCCCTGTTGCTTACATAAGAATAGAGGTACTATCTTCTTCTATATAGATAATATTATTATAGCTTATTACTAGACTAGAAAATATAAGGCAGACAAGGCTCTTAGCTATATTACTAACAAATACTCTATTACAGGAGGAGATAATCTGCAATAGTTCCTAGGAGTAGAGATAACCTAAGACTAAAACAATCTAAGGATCCTTCTCTTACAGGCGTTTTACATTAACAAAATTAGCTCTCTAGCAAATAAGACAGACATACAACATAACACACTAATATTAAGCATTAAGCTTCTACTAAATAAACAGGAAGCTGCTGCATTAGAAATTAACAAATACTAGAGAAAGATTAGATCTCTCTTCTTTACTGCAGTCACTACTAGGCCTAATATTGCCTTTGCCACATCTAGGCTGGCACAGTTTCTAACTAACCCTAGACAGCAGCACTATAACGTAGCAGATTAAGTACTATTATACCTACAAGGAACACAAGACCTATCTCTAACCTTTAGAGGCAGTAAGCACCTAGTAGTTCCTAGTAATGCATTATTTGCTAATAATACTCTTAATAGGAAGAGCTCCTTAGTATATACTATTAAACTATATAAAGGACTTATTACCTAGAGCGCTAATATATAATATACAGTTACTACATTAACAACTAAAGTAGAGCTACTTGCCCTAGCACAGGTAGTTAAGGAAGCTATCTTTATCTTATAACTATTATTAGAACTTAGTATAAACCTCTTATAATTAACAATTACTATTTAATATAATAATACCTAGACTATCTATTTAATTAATAAGGAAGTCTCTAAACTATAAACTAAACTACAATATGTAGACATTTACAACTACTAGCTACAACAAAAGGCAAACAAAGGCACTATAACAGTAACATATGTCCTATCTACTAAGATGTTAGCTAACAGACTTACAAAGGCTCTGCCTACAAGCAAGTAGTTAACCTTTCTAAGGTAGCTAGGACTATAGAAACATACTAAACAAAGAAAGCTAGCTAACACCTAGATAGAATTACTTAACTAAAAGCTTGCTAACCTAGAGGTACAATAAGAGCTAAATGTGTCTAGCTTTAATAGAGCCTTAAAGCTAAGGGGGTGTGTTAGATAACTAACCTTGCCAAACCAAGCTAGGGTTAACCTTAGCTAACGTAGGGGCTAGCAGCACACACACATAAAATTAGCCATTAAGACAGATAATTATTAATTAATTACCTTTATTATTATCTTTACATATTAAGCATATTATCTGACAACTATATCCTTATATCTAGACTTTAGAGTTCCTAGTCTAGATATAGACTCCTATTTCTGGCTAGCGTACGTCTCTAAGTCTTAAGAGGTTATTATAGATATGCGTAGTTAATCTAGAATCTGAGAAAAATACCTCCTTTAATAGATATCCTTAGTTGCTTACGCTACATGCTGCTTCTATACTACCTTTATTAACCTAAGTAATTTCTTAGCTATCTAGTTATTTAATAATTTTATCTAGTGTTTAAGACGTCTTAATGTGTAGAGTGCTTAATTAAGAGTTTGTTGTTACTAGGCAGGGTTGCTATAAACTAGTATTTAGTTTGTTTACTATTTTTTGTAAGTCTATCTTATATTAAAGTCTATACTATACCAGCTTTATAATAGTTTAATTTAGTTTAAACTACTTAGGGGTTTCTAAATTATTATTAATTTAGTAATACTTACTAAAATTATAGCACTGTTTATAAGCTAGACATATGTCTACAGCTTTTGCTACATTCCCTCTTTAGAAAAACTAAGACTTATTACTAGATGCATTCATTTTAAGCTTTAATCACCTTTAATTTAGGGCTGTAGATAGCGCTCTAATTTACATACTTAAGGCGTCCCTCTGTATATTTAAGTAAGATTTACTGCTTACTATAAAGGCTCTACTATCTATTATAAAGGCACTTCTTATTCTACCTTATATTAGATAGGCTAGGCTTATATGCTTATAGAAGAGTTTTATTATCTACCTTTTTTATATATTACTTTAGTTGCTTCCTACACTAGTAAATATTACTATCTTTACTAGGGTAATCTTTAAGACTACTTTTAGGAAGTTATCTATAACTAGCTTGCTTTATGTTATGTCCCCTATTTTAAGGGCTTCTATGTAAGTTAAAGCTTAGTTATATTTACTAAGCTATAGTTCCTAATCTAATAGGACTCTTATAGGCTTTAGTACTTTATAGTACCTTTCTTATACCCTTCTAATCTTATTATTAAGATCTACTCCTACTGCTGCCTTAACATTTATAATCTTAGTCTGTAGGGTACTATGTTTGTTAAAGCAGCTTACTTATAGATAAGGGCTAACTATAGTATTTAAATGTTTTATTATTACAGCTATATATTTCTATTTATCTTAGTAGTTTTACTTATATATTTTATATAAGTTAAAAATTATTTTAAATTCTTACGCGTTACTATTATATACTTTCTCTCCTTCTACTAAGAGTTTTAATTATTATATTAGGGTATTAGTAATTACTATAAAGGTATTAATAGGGTTAATTAATTCTTACGTATTTATGCGCGTATTACCCCTTATAGTTTATATTAAGGAAGATGCCTAAGTGCTCCTTAGAGCAGAGGCTGGTTTATATTCTAAGATAAGTAGAGGTTATAGTTTAATAGGCTTTACGCGTAGTTAAGTGTTACCTTCTAGGTCTATAATATCCCAGATTTTTAAAGCTTTACATTGCATCTTAAGTTAGTAATACTAGGAAATCTATTTACTTAAGTTAGTAAGAATAACTATTGCGTCCCTCTAGCTTTAGCTAGTTACTATTTTGCTTGTTATTAGCGCTTATTGTAGCAGCAGTAAGACTCTTTATTATTAGATTAGATAGTAATAGTAATAAGTTAATAATAATGTGTTAATTATCTGTTATTGTTCTATATAAAGGTGATTTTCGTCTTATCTAGGTTCTAGTAGGGGTCCCTACACAGTTTCTTAGCAGGTGTATCGCCTAACCCATTTCTCTAATACCTTTTATTCAACACCTATATTATACTTAGTATCTAAAAAATTAGATATATTAGCTATAGTAGCTAGCTAAGGGGTAAATCCTTATGTATCTAGCTTAAGGATATACTTAGTAATTACGTCCTCCCTAGTCTAGTCTATGGTCTGTTAAAATAGCGTATAATTAGCTTATATAGGTTGTTTTATATATTAAGCGTGTAGTATGCTGTAAGGCGTGTTATATATAGGTGCAGCGCATTACAGGGTAAGTATTACATCTTATTTAATTACCTAGAGCGTAAGTTGTATTAGAGCTTCTCTTAAGGGCGTAGATTAATGTTGTTGTTAAGGCATTGCGTGGTAAGGTGGAGGTTTGGTGTGGTCTTGGCAGAGTAGTCCGCTCACCCGTTTGATCTGCTTACCTATGGAGTACGTTATATGTAAGTGGTACCTACAACAAACAACAGACACCTAAAATCCTCTGTTTACTTCTTAGAGCATAGGCTCTTACTATAGGACTTTAAACACACATTTACTAACGTACCCCACAGACAAAAGAATCAACAGACGAGAGAATTACTTTTGCCAAGCCCCTACTAAAACTCACCCCATTATAGCCTAAAACACTACAAATTAGCGCTGTATAAGGCAACACAAGCTATAATATTACTTAGAGACTACTTCTATATTATTCTTGCACGTTTACGCGTTATGTCTAGTCTTACTACACTATCTACAGCGCCTTTAGGTTAGCTTAGCCCTATTAGCGCGCACCTACTTCTTTGCCTTCTTACTATTACTACACACTCTAAACTCTTTTAGAGATGTTAATTGCTAGCCCTCTTTAACTATTAGAGTACCTTCTTTCTTAACCTGCTTTCTTTTATGTAATTTTTGTTATATAGCTGCCTTATTAGCAGCTTAAAGCTTAGCAATCTCTTGTTACGCTAACACAAGCTTGTGCGCAATTATAGCTGCCCTCTTTAAGACCTTCTTAAACGCTTTAACTATAGAGGTAGGCGAGCTATCTATATACCTCTAAATCCTTATCTTTATAAGCATTAATTACGACCTAAGTTTAAGGGTGTTACTTAGGGTTTATAACTGCTAGAGCTTATTATTAATAGGTAGTAGTAGTAATAGCGTGCGTAGCTTTATATTAAGGCTGCTTATAACCTGTTATAGGTTAAACAGGACTAGTCTAGCGCCTTAGAACCCCCCCTAAATATTACTAGAAGTAATTGCAGCGCTGTAGGCGCGTATAAAGTATAGTAGGAACTCTGTCTTTATAATATAGTTAATCTAGTTATATATAAGTATTTTAGCTTAGCGCCTATACACCTTCTTTAAAGCAGCAAAATAAGCTACATTAAGAGGCTGTGTAAGGTGTAATAAGTAAGAAGGTAAACAGAGAGCAATAATCTTGTTATCCTTGTAGTACTGCTAGAATTTAAGAGAGTTATAGCTCTTATAACTATTAATAATAAGTAAATAGTAGGTGCTAACAGTACGCTCCTTTATATGCCTGTTAAAGTAGCTTATCTAGTCTAGACTAAGCTTGTTAGTAGTCCAGCCGTTATTAGAGACTCTAATAACCTAGTCTTAAGGCAGATCCTCTTCTTTATACTAGGCAGAGAGGTAGTAGTAGGCCTTAAAGATAAGGAAGGCTAGAATAGCCTATCCTTTAGTATTAATGCCTACTATAGCTGTAGCCTACTCGCAGTTGCCTGGCTAGACTACCTTTAGCTGACCTTGTTGTTCTAAAGCTGTAACAACTACTCCTAGGGAGATCTAGCCTATTATAAAGCCTATCTTGTTAAAGTTATATATGTCTTTATCCTAGATGCTATACTTAGCTTTAATGTTTGCTACTAGGCTAAACTAGCCCTATAGAACCTTAGGATCCTTATAGAGGGCTCTCTTGTAGTTATACTTGCAATTAAACTTAACTTTAAGCTCTAGGTGTTACTTAACAAACATACTAGGCTAGTTTGTACTAATAGAGCCTAGACTACGCTTAGTGCGTAAAGAATTAGCTATAGTAGCTATATCTAAAAGCTAAGAGGAAAATACTTACGCATCTAGCTTAGAAACATGTTTAATAATTACCTCTACCTTATTATTGTCTAGCTTCTAGAAGTTAGCTATAGAATTAGCGTGTAAAGGTTATTCTGCGTATTGCTTACTTAGTGTAGCTTAAGGAACTCTGTAGATAGCTGCAGCGCGTTACTAAGAGAGAGTTGCGTCTTGTTTAAGAGCCTAGAGCGCAAGCTGTATCTAAGCTTCTTCTAACACGTCTGAATAGTGTTGTTAAGAAGGCATTATTATGTGAAGGGTGGTTTGGTGGGGGCTTGGCAAAAGTGATTCTCTCGTCCGTTGATTCTTTCGTCCGTGGGGTACGTTATCCCCTTTTACAAACAAGCTCCTTAAATTACTAGAGTAGCTTAACTACTCTCGTCTTATATAGTCTTAGATTCACACAGGACGTTAAACTTATCAATCAATCAATCAATCAATCAACCAACATTCAAAGTTTCAATTAGTATGCTGGCGCCCGCAGCGCTGGAGACGATGAGTAATTCGATATGGTGTAAGGATTCTTGGAAGCGTCCGGAATTATACTGAGGACCACAAATGGTGGCCTAGATAATGACTTGAGGGGTTGCCCGTATAAGGTGGGGCCGTATAGGTGTTGAAATGAGAAGTCTTCATAGTATGCTCCTTTCGGTATTGGAGATACAAGCAAATTACCAATCAATTGGGAGCTTGTCGATAGCAGAAAATTCTTGCAGCTTTGAGCCGCGACGAGCGCGAACTGAATCAGGCAGAAGTATCATGTAAAGGAATCCTTAGCCTTTTCTCTCAGCCTAAGCCAGGTACCTCCATTTCCTTCGTACCTGTTTACCGCCGTTTGAGACCTGGATCCCTGTACTGTGCTATCTCATACTCTGCCTTGGATAGCTATTGAGTGTTGCGTTGCCAAGAACGGAGTATGAGGAACCGGTGTCAATTACTAGAATGGATGCGGCGCCTTCGATGAAGGAAGACCGTTGCCAGGCATGCCACAGATGGCCATGCGCATTGTACCGTTCTCTTTAGTGCATCATGAGGATGTCAACCTTGGAATAATAATCACTCGGTTTCGGTCTCAAGTTGTGCTTCGTAATGAATTACCCAGCGCAATGCCAGAATTGGAATGGAGCTTCCGAGAACCCATTGAAGAAACGGCACACTGCAAAACCTGCTTCACTGGTTGCGGTTGGCATGAAGATTAGTGCCTAGACTCAAACCCCATCATCAACGGCGGCAGCCATTGTGGACCTGCCTCTACAAGCCGACAGTTTCCTGGAAGTTGGCTGATGAGATAATTTATGTCATTTATAAGGAAGTAGTATTAATAGTGGTAGTGGTAGTGGTAGTAGTAGTAGTAGTAGTAGTAGTAGTAGTAGTAGTAGTAGTAGTAGTAGTAGTAGTAGTAGTAGTAGTAGAGGTATATAAATGCTCGTTGCAGTAATTATAGAATTATCTACATATCGACAGTTTGATGCATGACAAATTCTCGGCAAGCGCTTCTCTGCTGATCATTAATGGTTTCGGAAAAAGTCTTCCATCGATTCATGTCAAATTCTGCTTCGTAGTACATGTAGCTCATTTGGCATTCCACCTGTCGATGACTAGAGTTCTTGCCATCGACCACGTCCCGCACGGCTTCAGCTACTTCGAAGCATACGAGTCGCAAGTCTGCCCAACAAATCAGCAAAGCGTGGAACAAATTGATGCAGAAATGCCTTACAGGATTTGAAAGTCCTGTTGTTGTCTTGGTATTCATACCGCTCACTCAGCACCGAACGAACTTGAGTGGAAGAAGACATGGCCTCGCCTGTATTAACCGAAGCTAAGACACGCTGCAACACAGGTTCAAGCGCGAGTAGTGTGTCGTTTTCCAGAGAACCCCACGACGACATCGTCCTTTTAATCAAATTCCCATGTAGGTCGTTTATATGACAATCAAATGCGTCCTTGTAGCTCGTGGGCTCTCTAGTAGCACGCAACCTTTGCATGAGCGTCAGCCAACCCAACACTACCGCAGGCGGCGTAATTTTACTGTAAACTCACCATGGCATTTGAACCAGATCTCTAAACGCCATCCGCGCAAACTCACTACTCTGTTGCATCATAATCGCAGCGCCCTCACCTGACGACGGCACATTCCCGAACGCGTCCGCCCACCATTTCAAGCTAGACCAGCTCCTGAAGTCGAGAATCTCCTTCATATACTCCCGCAGAAGGCTCTGCTCAGCGCCGCTCAGCGCAGGCGGGAAGTTCACAAACCAAATCGGCGCAAAGTTTGCTGCGATTGCTGTCGCGCGCACCGCTACCTGTGCGATGATAGGGATCCCCGAGCCGAGCGGCAGCCAGGGGATGAGCTGATTAAAAGTCTGTGAGAGTGCTGATCCTCCCATGATGCCGAAAATGCTTCCAGGGTCGAAGTTGGCTGTCTCGGTGTCGGCCTGCTGTGACGACTGCATTTCAAGGTCGAGGCCGGCCGGGATCTTCATCAGAGCTCCGATGATGGCGGGGGGAGTGCTTGGAGAGGCCATAGCTGTTGTGTTTTGCTGACGGCTTCAAGTGTGCTGTTTTGTATTTCCTGCAAGTGCAGACAAGGTGTAGATTGTTTAGGAGCAGTCAGAAGCTGTAGTGATGTTGAACTGATACAAAATGCCCTCGGTCGAACAAAACAACACAGACCACAAGAACAACTACCCACACCTGCATCAACGCCCTTTGTTCTACCACGCCCCGAAATCGCTCCATAAAACTGCATTGCTACCACAAAACAATAAAGCTAGCGTATTCCTGCAAGATACCTAGCTAGCCGCATCACCAATCACTGCATTAGTCCGTAGCTTTACCTCCCGTCTCAGCTCAGACGAGACCTAGTAACACAAGCACGTCATTATAACTCAGCTGCACCATCATAAAGAACGAGGCACAGACTAGCACAAATACGGGTCACCACAACTGTTCCGCAGGATTAGTAACCCCATGTACACATATTATTCTCTGTTTTCAATCTAAACGGTGGGGCTGCTCGACGCATTCGTGCCTTGCACTTGAATAGTCCCCAGCCCTGATGTGATCTTTTCGGTGCATGTACGCTTTTGACGTGGTAGCTTTCATGTTAGCGGGTCATGTGAATACGGGTTGAAGGGTTCGTGGCATGACGTGTTTGATGGGTTGGGCATGCATGAAATGCGGGCATATCTAAGAGCTTGGCAGGGTTCTATGTGATATTGGGCTGTGGAGTTCTGTTTGCATCTTTGAGGGGTTTTGCATGTATGTGATGCGGCGGAGTGATCGTGATGTACAGGAGGTACGCGCGTCCTGGAACACCAAGTCCCCGTTATCAGCGAAGATCTCAGGGCACCTCGTATGCTGCCAGGCTCTTCCTGTGTAACGAGATGACTTCTCAGCAGCTGCTAGGAATCTGCATTTTGTTTCGACCATGTGCCTCTGCTAGTCGCTGTGATTTCTGGCCCTCTCGTGCAGGAGTAGGAACGTGGCATTGTTTTATCATTTGTTACTTCAGGGGGTTTTTAGAATTTGCCAATCACAATTCAGTAGTCTCTTACTGATCACAAATCCACTGCGTGTACTCTTCTTGCGTGAACCAGTCCGTCATTAGATCCTTACGTGACATAGTCGACAGTCATACGCTGCACAATAGCCTTGCCAGTACTCAGCACATTCTCGTCCAACTTCTGGTCCTCGAAAAGCCTGCCATTGAGAATTGCTTCATATCCCATATTGCTTGTTTTCACTTCAGAACCAGCCCTTTCAAAACCAATAACTACTAGCTTCATCGCTGAACAAGGTTGGTTAGCTTATTCTTCACCACAAGATAGACTCTTATGATAGGGACTATTGGACGTACATCCTCGAGACATCTCATCTCCCCCAGCATCTGGCAACAAGATGGCGAATCGCTGGACCTTTTCCAGTGTGTCAGCAGCCAAAGTCATGGCCTCAGAGATGTAGTTGGGGATGATGGCGAGACGTTCGTTGTTGATAGGAATGCCCTTGTCCTGGAGTGCACTCATGACAATGTCTCGAAAAATACGTTTGTCGTGGTTATAGTTGCCTGTCAGAGGGGAACTGCCTGTGTTCTCTGCTGCATCGCCGCGCATGGCCATCCTATATTGGCAAAAGTGCCATGGTTAGTCTCATAGATAATGGAGACGGCATTTGAGGACGAATGGAACTCGGATGATAAGCAGAGGTGAAAGTAGATAAACGCGACTTACCATGGCGTGCTCCTCATCAAATTGTCCAAAAGCTTTGAACGGAAGGAAGCTCGGTTCCAACTCGCTCGAGCGGATCCATGCTCGTTGGGAGGGGTCTTTAGTTTCTCACTGACAGTGCTTTCAATCCTCGTGGCCCAGAGATAAAGTGTCTGTTGCAGGTATCGAGCACCATCGCTCGAAGAACTTCCAACTAGGCCCTCAGGGCCGACTGGATTGAGGTAAAAGACAGTTTGCGGGTCCGCATCTGAGTCCAAGGCTTTGATGGGATCATCACGGCCCTTAGCAAAGATGGTCTTTTCGAGGGCTGCGATAGTTGAAGACATAATGAAGGGGTACGGAGATAAAAGATTTCTAGCGGGTACTTGGGTTATGCGCGTACTGTTTACAGATTACAACAATTTCTTAGCAGTACATCATGTGTAATATACTGTTCTAACAAGGAACTCTTGGACTGGGCCGAGGCGCTAGGGCATGCACTACAGCCGAGACCATCACACTACTCTGGACTCAGCTCCGCCCCTTACGCGTACCAAGAGTCTCGGCTTAGCTTCATTTAGTGTACGAATAAAGATTGTGGTCAAGGCTTTTCCGTTTTCATTTGCAGCGGATGCAATCTGAATTCATACGGTATACTCACACGGAAAAAAGCTGTTGGTTTATGGATCCTTGTTGATGCATGCAGTAATGGCTGGATCTACTAAGCAAAAATCAGCCGCACCACGCAGTTCAGACAAAGCTGATGAACATCCCGAAATTGCTCTTGCAGCCAGCCACATTCCGAGCTATAGCGAGACTTCAGCGCGCCTCGGGCTGCAAGTACCCGAACGGTTCAGTGGAACGAGCCCGAAAACACTGCTTGCAGGCGAGGCGGTATGGCACCAATGCTATGCAATGGTGTGTGTTTGGACATATAAAGTCTGAGATGCGACCGCTGAACTTGCTATCATCTTCAGAAGCACTCGATCTTGCATACTCCTCTTTCGATTAGTTCTTAACCTACCCCAACAACCCGAATTCGCAACATGGCTGGTACCGCAGAGCTTGGACTTTTGATCCACGCGAAGGCGCCAAAAGTTGACATTCCAATCGGCCACTTCGACGCTGTTATTGCTGCGGCCGAAGACAGTGCTCTCGACGAGAAGACAGTTGCAGACAAGTCGGTGAAGGATGCCCAAGAAGCACCTTCTCTGTGGTTCGTGAACTTTCCTTCAAAAGAGGCCGCCACTTCTGGCTCTAAGGAGCTAGGCCCTTATATGCAAGATGTACTTGACTATCGCTGCTGGGCAAGTAATGTGTGGTGGAAGACGGTGTACAGCAACAGTAAAGTACCTCAAGATGGCTCTAAAGAGTCCACCGCAAAGCGTAGCGCCTTTGCGGCCAAGGTTGGAATGAAGCACATGACGCAAACGCCATGGTAAGTCTCGCCAGTCGGGAAATTATGACTACTAGTGTGCACAATATTGACCAAACGAAGGCTCGCTATGAGCGCCAACAACAACGTGAGCAAGAACATCGAGTGTTCGACCAACGAGTTCCATACCAAGCTTATCACCGATGTCCTGGAGGGCTTTGTAGACATAACGCCATCGGTGTTCAAGGCTCTTGAAGCTATTCTGCAATCACTTTCCAAGACGGTGGAGGTTTCTAGCGAGACTGGAGAGACCAGAACTATTGTTTGCGAAAAGTACCAGTACATCCCTGAAGCAGACTCGATCCGATCCTGTAAGCACTCGCGCACGCTGCCCATCATGAACAACCACTAACTGCGCACGAAGATGTTCGACTCATTTCGTTCAGTGTCAGCAACAAGATGCAGGAGATCCATACCGCCAAAAGGGATAGGAAGGACGTAAAGTGCACTATCGAATACGTTGAGTATGAGGCCGCATTCAATCGTTCTTTGTGGCGGGAGACATCGAGGGCGTTCTTGGAGTCTCAGAAGAAGGCGAGCTTGGAATTTGTCCAGAAACAAACTATTGATTGCGACCCTTGAAGGCACGTTGATGAGGCTTCATTCGGCTGCGCAGGTCAGGCACACTCTTTGACTAGTATCATGCATCTAGCGATGAATCACACTCTTTTGCTCCAAAAACGAGTTTTACCTTGCATGGCGCTGACTTTCTCCACGCCGTAAAAGTAGTATACAGGACGCAACGGTTATCAAAAAACGGGTGAGGTTGTTATTGAGTCTGTGGCTTGTCTATTATTGGAGAGCAATGGCACTAGTGTAGCATGCAATGTGGCCCCTGCATACCCGTGCCTCAGCTGAGACTCGATTGCGGGCGGGCAGACAGCGGGACATTGCAAGGATCGCCATATTCGGCGGGAGCCATAATTACCCCGCTTGTTGTACCTAGGTGACCTAGTGTGCAGCGGCGAGTCCGATTGGGCAGAATACGTGTGATTGACTCCATAGGAGATGCGCCCACGGCTTCCTGCCTCGTGATTGACCGGGGACTGCCATTTCGAAGGGACGGCCCTTTCCCGGCGCTAGCACAGCCCAGGCTTAACAGGTAGGAGCTACGACATGGCGCCATGTCTACTACGGGCAACAAGGGATGTACATGATATCCTTTGTTAGTATGGACTCTCCCTTCATTGACGTAATTTTTCTAAAAGATGGCTGTAGCAACTCGTATTCTCGCTACCCCATGTCGCAACGCCTCTGGCGGATCTCGGGGAACCTCTCCGCACCCACCCTTAGCTGCTATGGCTTTCGAAGACTCAGCTGAACGCCAAATTGATCAGCCCATGATTTCATAGCTTGCTCGGTCTTGTTTTCTCAGTACAGTGGTGCACGTTTCATGCCTCGGCAACGTCACATCTAGACGGAAACAGTCGGAAATCTCCTTTTCAGCTGAGAAGGCCCCACGTCGACTGTCAGCTAGATATTTCTGAGCTATGAACCTCATACTTGGTATCATTCTTTGGTCGACTGGCTTGCGCATCGCAGCTGAACCACAGCATTCGTGTCTTTGGTCCACATTGCTGGATCAGTCCCTGCGGCCGGAAGCAGCTTCGCTAGATGCTTCAGTACGGAAGCAGCTGGCTGTATGGCCACAACTGTAGCTACCTGGCAACAACTGCAAAGTAGCCAAAAGCCATGTTTTAATCTCGAACCCCGTCTTTGTTGCGAGGTTATGATTGTTGACAAGCACAGTCATTGAGTGTAGCCCTTCTGTCCACTGTCTTCGAAGATCTATCTATCCACATCCAACCGTTGCGACACCATGCCGCCCATTCTCATCAATGGCAACCTTGTCGATCTCGACTCCGGCCACCCGAAAAACAGATCCCTGGATGATGATGCAGACAAATCAGGAGATTACATCATTGTTCAAACATCCAATGTGCTGAGCGCAGCGCAGTTGGGGACATTGCAAGAGCTTGGAGCCCAGCTTCAGGAATATCTTGCGGAAAACACCTATTTGTTTCGCTATGCGGCTACGGACATGACGCGCGTTCGACAATTGGAATTTGTCACCAAGGCCGGCGAATATCAAAGGGGCTATAAAGTGAATGGTCATCTTCAAGCTGTATCGAACTACGATCCTGCTCAAGAAAAGACTGTCTATCTGGTCTTACATCAAGACAAGAACACTGGTCCTGAGTCAGTAGCAGAAAATATCGCTGCCGAGACTGGACTCTCAGTCGATGAAATTCAGGTGGATGGCAATCGTATTCAGATGACTGTGCCCCTGAACAAGCTAAAAGAGCTATCTCGAAACGATCTTGTTCGTACCGTGGAAGAAACGCCTGCAGTAGAGCTGGCGAATACTTTCGCAAAGCAAGTACTTAATGGGGAAGTTGTCATCAATGATACAGGATACCGAGGGGCTGGCCAAGTTGTCGCTGTGGCAGACACCGGCTTCGACAGAGGCCTCAGCGATGATGTTCATCCTGCTTTTTCAGGAAGGGTCAGAGCGCTTATTCCAATCGGGCGTGAAGATTCTACAAACGATCCTGAGGGACATGGAACCCATTGTGCAGGCTCGATACTTGGCGCAAAGGTGCTTGGCGGTGAGACGACGGTTGAAGGCATTGCTCCTGAAGCAGAACTTGTGCTACAGTCACTACTTAATGACCTCCCTCCTCCCGACGGGCCGAGTCTTTTCCCGTTGGGCATGACCAGCGACTTGAAGAACATGTTCACCCGACCCTTACAAGACCACGGAGCTTATATTCACAGCAACTCCTGGTCTAGCAAGTGGAAGGGCGCTCAGCAGCCCTACGGTGAGGCAGCAAGACAGGTGGATGAAGCCGTGTATGAGCATCCTGAACTATTGATAGTCTTTGCAGCCGGAAACTATGGTTACAAGACGCCATTCGGATCAATAGAGGGGTACGCTTCAGCAAAAAATTGCCTCACTGTCGGCGCAACGGACTCGAGCAGACCAAGTGCTGCTGGACGCTACGTCTCTTCAAAAACATCGTTGAATGATGCTACAGAGATTCCGACCTATAGCTGTCGCGGTCCTACGTTCGAGGGAAGGATCAAACCGGATGTTGTCGCACCTGGCACAGCAATCCTATCTGCAAAATCTCGCGATGCAATTGACAAAGAGGTCTACGGTACCTCTCTCCAAAGAGACTACATGTACAGCACTGGTACAAGCATGTCAGCAGCACTTGTATCTGGCTGCGCCGCAGTTCTTCGAGAAACTCTTGTTAAAAGTGGCCTTGAACGCCCCCCGGCCGCTCTACTTAAGGCTATGCTGATCAATGGTTCCTACTCTCTGCATCATGCACATGGAGGAAAAGAAGGATTTGGTCGTGTCAACCTGAAAGACTCCATCGTCGACACAAGCGAAGCGAAAACTGCTGGCTTTGTCATCGGACAACCGCTCAGGGACATTTTCGACGACTACAGTTTCACGGTCGAAGTTCCTGTGAAAATTCACTCAAAGTACAGCCCCGGTGGTCACACCCCCGAACCAACTCCGCCAGTAACTAACGGTCTCACACTCAAGGCAACACTTGCCTACACGGATGCCCCTGGCGCAGCATTACAGAACGATCTCAATCTTATCTTGACCACCAGCGATGGAGTCTCTCGGAACGGTAATATGGGCAGCGACTCAAATAGATATGACGATCGAAACAACGTTGAGCAAGTAGTTTGGAAGGCAATTCCACCAGGCAAGGTCAGAATTACGGTCAGAGCGGCTAATATTACATCCAAAGAGCAGGACTTTGCTTTGGTGTGGAAGCTCATTGATTTTGACGACTGATAGTAGCGGGATGTGACCAATGTTGCAGACCAGGGCGCTCTACTTGTAAATCGAGACACAAGTCCAGTTAGCCTCAAATTCGATCTCCCGTAACAAGACTACAAATTTTATCAAGTCCAGTGTATACGCGACCAAAATTTCAGCTGAGCGTCACGTCCTGCGTAGGATCATATTGTGTTGTTGAGAAAGATGCCTTATCTCCTGGAAGCCGCCTAATGTCTTCGCGGTCACAATGAAGAGCTGCTTCCTTTGCACGGGTCTGGAGCATTCCAGCCGACTTTTCCATACCGTACATCATGCATGTGGACGAAAACGGGAGCACTACACAGGAAGCCCCAACAAGGAAACGACATTAGCCGCTTGGCCTTACTTGCGGGGCAGCGTAAACACCGAATCAAGCTTAGTTTGGTCACGAATTATGCAGGTCGCTTGCTCTACGCAATTGTTGGTGCCAGTTTGGAGCACATTGATGGCCGCATCGTATTCAGACCAGCTTGCCGGTATCGTGGGAATGGTGGCGGCACAAGTGCGAGCTGAAGATCACGACAAGACGTCACCAAGGCCACCATTTCATAGCCTATACGCGTCAATACGAGAATCCTAATTTAAAATCACGTTCGGTGGCACAGAGCGAAAATTTCAAGCACTATTTGATGTAAAGTAAATAATTAGATTTTGCGAGCAAGGAAGTGATGTTCTGATTGAACTTTCCATAATTAGATTAACAAGCACATCGAACCTTGGAGGAGTCCAGACTCAGACTAATTCTAGTGATGCGAGCTCACTGTAGCTTTCCAGGGCCATTGTCGTATGTATAGGTAGCTAGGTGCACACCGGTTTTTTTGTCGACCAGTTTGCTGCTCTGCGTGCCTTTAATTGGTAGGACGCGGATAACTTGGCTAGGATGGGCGTTCAACCTCGCCAATCCAACCTGGAACAACACGTATTCAGGCTCACCGCGAACCATATCGCGCTCGAGGGCGTACCCATCAAGACCCATTGGCTCATTGGACCATCGAGCTAGAACAATCCCTTCCATGAGTCCGTTCACTTGTAGATTGTTTACCCCCAGCATTTCCCGCATAAAAACTCTGAAGTTCTCAATGTCTGGCAAAGACATCATGCTCAGTTGCTTGCGAACTGTGTATGTGTGAAGGACAATCTCTCCTTCCTCTCCGGGAACGGTAAATCGCATTGCAGCGTGCAGTGAGAAGTTGCGATTGTCTGCGAACCATGCTGGTGAGTCGGACATTGGCGGATGAGTGAAGTGGATTGGGTAGGGCTCGTGCCGATGAACGAATTCGTCAGCAAGTGTGCCATGGTAAAGTATTTTTCCTTCTGGGAGCACTAATTGAGACGCCAAACCATCAGGGGCGTTCATTGTAACGATAGCTTTTAGCAGTGTTCAGTAAACGTGAAGAGTGAGGGAAGAAGGCAGACATCAAGAGAAAGCCTTTTAAAAGAAGATTTCTGAATGAACGTCTAACCAAAGTGGGGTAAGCTAGCGACCTGAAAACAGACACTCGCTCACTGTACAGTTATGTGAAAGTCTAAATTATTCTGAAAACAACTCTCTCGCGGATACGTGAGTGCTACTAACCTAGGAGCAACCTGACCTCAAGTTGTACGGTAGGCAGCATTTCTACGTTTGCAGCACTGTACCACTGACCTGTCCATATCTTCTAACTGCATCAACGCCACTGATTCATTTAGCTCTCAAGTTCACGACATTAAGTAACCCCAGAAGGCTGGAGTTTACCGCTAGCAAGCTCCGATATCTCCATCCAGACAACTCAGGCATCGAAATACATGAGGGAAAAGCGTACGAGTTGTCGGTACTTAGGCTTCGTCAAGCTAGTTGGAAAGAGAAGGCTGGATTAACGCTAAGATCAATCTGGGGAATGAACATTTTGTATCTAATGCATATGAACGTTGGTGAGGCGGCGCATCAACACAACTCGAGTAGAATATACACGATAATCTCCATGCGGTGTTGGGAGACAAACAACTAATTGCATGTAGTGCTGATGCAACCTGCTCAATACTTCTGTCGTAATCGCATAATGAAATTTGGTTTCCATCACTTCGAAGCCTTCACAGTCACAGTCAAGAATGGGATTGGCAGGCTGCCCTTAAAAACATCCGATTTCTCTTCGAGTGAGCATGTCTCAATCCGAGCGGAGCAGCAAGGATAGCACGTTCTGAAGCAAAATATGTCTTAGTCTTCAGCTCTGCGGGGAGTTTAGGAGTCGGATTGTCCGGAGGCTCTTGGGCCAAGTAAACCTCCAGCAAGTGCATCCCATATCTAGGCCATGACCTTGAAGAATTGGGGCCGATGAAGCCATCGATGATCGCAACTGTTCCTTCAAACATCCAGTTATAACGACAGCCTCCAATTTACTGCAGCAGAGAATTCTAATGGAGCTAATCTTTTGCATGGTATAGCGCCTGTACCGCTGGTAGCCAACGATTGCGGCTATATCTTATTTCGAGGCGCCTGTTGTGTGGCAAAAAGTGCTGGGCAGTCGTTCATGCATTGCGATCAAGTCTTCTTTCGAATTTGAGGCTTGACTCATAACCAGTTCTTCTCCAGACTTCAATGCGTGTGTGTTCTGTAAGTGCCTTTTTTATGCTGAGCCGATGCTCATAGGTTGTTACCAAATACCACAACAGCGATACCGGCTGGTGGTTTCAATTTTAAGGATATATTGACAAACTGAGCGCGACGCTTTGAGTAGCTCGAAATGGCAGTAAAGAGTTTTCAGGAATCTGCCACACGTAGTTGAACGATGGCATTTGTGTGTGTAGATTTGGAAGACAGTGAAGAAGTCTTCACAGTAACCTCTTGTTAGCAAGGTCGGTACTGTGATCTGTAATGACAAAGTCCAGTTAGGCGGTCGCAATTAAGCCGCAACTTTAATATTTGCTTAACACAATGGGCTGTAGTGCAAGATAGTGAATTGTCTCTTCAGATTACATGGCAGACGAATAGTTCGAATAAGCATAGTTTCCCAGCCCAAATTTCCTTCAACCGTCATGATCGATTATTTATTCTCCATACAAGACCTACCTCACCGCTCTCCACCTGTTATGCAACGGCTGGCGGCGTTGATTATCGCATTTGGTCTCCTCTTGAATCTTGTGACATGTTCGATCTCGCACCATGTGTGCTGAGACGCAGCTTCTCATATCAACATTGTGGCAATCGAGATGTTGTTTAAGTCCCCTCGGTTACGCTGATAGCTCCCCAGTTCGTGTCAAATACGTGCCCAAATTGTTCTGAGGCAGACGGTTCTTTTTCGACGGTTCTTTCTGCACATTGTACAAGTCCATACGAAAGGCCGACGTCACGACATGTTTTATAGTCGTCGACACCAATCCTCGAAAAAGCTGTACATCCGGTGAGTAATGCAGACAATGGTACCAGGCGTTGACTTCCACAACCTGTGGTGATGTTGCAGAGCGGAAGCAGTTAGAGCCGTGAATCAATTCGCCCCACTACCCCACACGCTTTCAGTTTTGTCGGATGCACTTCGCCGCTGACCATCCTTCTGTCCGGCACACGTGTGCGCGACTTCACTTGCGATGCACAACAGCCTAAAGCCAGCTTCCGTCCCAACAAGGTCGTGCAGGATTCCGTTTCCACACGATGAGCTCTAGAGATGCCGTGTTCGTCATGGACAAAGTGCGCAAACGCGTTGCCGAGGCCTGTGCCTTTTGCCGCCGGAGAAAGGTCTGTCAACACCTCAACATGAACGCTCTACTGTGGCTGACTCTCGCAGATCAAGTGCAGCGCGGAAAGGCCCTCGTGCGTGGCATGCAAGACGTACAACAAGATTTGCAGTTATGAGGGCGGCCGAGACACCCCGAATGCCGCCCGCACACGGCAGCCCAAGCTACCCGTCTCCGTGACTGCCTCCAGTCCCACCAACGTGACTGCCGTGTGCGGCCCTGCAGTTACCGAAAACCTCCCACATGTTAACTCTGGTGGTGAACGGCCGGTCAGCGTTTCTCGCATCATCACCGAGAGAGGCATGTCAAGCTACCACGGCCGGACCAGCACTTTGTTCGACGAAAATGTCCACTATGACCGTCCTGTAGCCGAAGCACAGCCCAAAATGCCAGAACAATGGATCGAAAATGGTCTTGTTGCTGAGGCCACACGTCAGCGTCAACTTGAAGACTTCAATCTTCGAGGACAAACTCTAGACTTTGATGGCGTTGATCCTGACCTTGGCATGCACTTGCTGAATTTGCACTGGAATCGGCAGCATCATTCGTTTCTCGTTACCTACCGACCAGCCTTTATGAGAGATATGGCTTGCGGCGGGCCCTATTTCTCGAAGCTTCTCCTTAATGCTATATACTTTGGGGCTTCTAAGTTCTCCTCGCGACATAAAGAAGTTCGCAGAGTTACCGGGGACGTGCGAACTGCGGGATGGCAGTTTCGAAAGCGCGTCCGTCAACTCTTGGGAGAAGCCCTTGATCGGAGTGAGATTACCACCATCCAAGCACTGCTTGTCATGACGAACTCTCTATTTGCTCTGGGCGACGAACGAAGTGCAGCTTGGACGTATGCAGGGATTGCATTTCGCATGGTTGTTGATCTAGGATTACATGTAGACACACTCGACCTCGCAAGTACTTCAAGTCTATCAAACGAAGACTACGAGATTCGAAGACGCGTATTTTGGGCTGCATTTGATATGTTGTCCTCTCTTCCACCTAGCACCTAATTCTCTGCTTACCCCACTCTCGTCGTCGACAAAATTCAAAGCCTCTACCAAGGTCGACCCGTCAGCATCAAAGAGCCTGATACTCTGGTACCTATCAAATTTCTCGATACTTACGAAGAGCTCGAGCACTGGGCCCCTTTTGCGTACACTGCCCAAATTGATCAATATCCAGGCTCTCCGGCTTTCAGCGTAACCACTTTCAGACAACTTTGTCTTCTTTCAGTGATTCTGAGCGAAATACTCAGTAGTATTTACACCGAAAGAAGTCCAAACACCAGCCCAGCAGACCTCCTAACAAGGCTGCAGGGTATTCACCGAAAACTAACATCATGGCGAGAGAACTTGCCAGGACACCTTGACTTTCATCATGCAAAGACTAGTTTCACACCTCCGCCGCATGTCATGAGCTTGCAGTAAGCCTTTCATTGTCCCCAAATTGTTCACTGTTTACTGATGAGCTACCAGCGCCTTGTACAACGTGCTGACAATACTTCTTCACCGACCTTTTGTGACCGACGGGCACCTCTACAACACTTCACGCGCTACCTCCGTAAGCTCATTCAAAATATGTGCGACAGCTGCAGATAACATCGTTGAGCTCCTGCGCGCGTACGACAAAGCTTTCAGCGTACGAAAAGCCCCGTACCTAATCTCATACGCTACCTATGTAGCAGCGACGATACACGCGCGCATTGCTGCAAAACGAGGAGCCGATTCCCACGCTCATGGGAATCTTGTGGCGTGCTTGGGCGTATTTCGTGAGAACCAAGAGACAAATTGGGCTGTACGGCGTGCAAATGCAGTCGTCCAAAATCTTATGAAAAGATTAGGTCTGGACGTTCCTGATTTCACCAACGTTGACGGAATCAACGCAGCAACCCACTGCAGCACAGACAGCTTTTCAAGCCAATCGATTGAACAAGAAGAGAGTATCCAAACCCCCGATATCGATGGCATCCTCGAAAGCTTCGTCCGCGAGCAGGAAGACGCCCGACTACTGCAAGCGTCACCACAAGCCCGTAAATCAGCTAACGGCATAACTGCAGCAGTTTTGGTGCAAACACGTGGTCCTCTTTTGAAGACTTCTGGTGTATATACTGATGAGCAAATCCCAATTCCTGTGCAGGACCATTGTTGTGTAGGTCTACAGAGTCAGTATTCGCAGGCTGCGGAAGCTTCTATGCCAGTGGACGACCTACTTTACGGTCTTAATGGGTCTGCTCTGGATAACTTTACCTTCTTAGACTGGGAGTCTATGTGAATTCAGCAGCCTGGCATCCAAGGCTGTTTTCGCGTGGTCTCTAGAGCTTCGCCACAGTACCCGCTGTATTCCATGCTCGCCTTTTCGACAGGACCAACGATTTTTGATCGTGCGCTCATTCTTTGCATACGTTGTCCCAGGTGAAGTCGCTCTTTGCCTTCACTGAACACATGTTGCGGCCGCTTCCGTGGCATAAGGGAGCGGGTAGCTTCCATATCCGTTACGGTAGTCTTACTGTGTTTCTGTTGCTATTTGGTTAGTTTCTACCATCACTTCAGGAAGTTTCTACGTCGTAGCTGGGCGATAGTACCGCGTTAGGAACTACCGCTCCTGTGTTGACCGCCCTACTAAATCGAGCGGACTGAGCGGACCGCGGCATAGGTATCTTCGGCAAATCTCTCAACACTCAGTATCCGCGAAGGCACAAGTTGCGGAAGCGGATACATCAAGCGAATCCCGGATACGTACCTGTAGCGCGGTCGGAGTTCACCATCTTACGCAAGGCTTTTTGAGACGTTACATGTGTGCATTCCCTATATCAACGACCATAGAGACAGCGTATGGTGGGCCATTAGGCACAAATCTCAATACCGCTTTTACATCGCAGTTCCGTAGATGCTTCGCAGACTTGTTCAAGCCTTGCCTCCTTAGCCCTTGAAGTACTCAAGTTGTTACGAAAGTCTTTACCACCCTACATATTTACATATGCCATCCGAGCCTACAGCAACCCCTGTTCCTAGGAACAACAGGGCACGATGTAGTCTTCCAGCCACGCTCATGCGGAAGGAGCTGCGAAGGTCCACGGCACGCCCAAATTGGCGCTCCTGTCCCCTGCGCCAGCAATTACACCCACGGGCTCAATTTCTCAGGAAGATGATAGCCTGAGTATCCAACTTGTATTGAGGGTATGGTGGCATGGCACAACGCTTCAAGTAATGATATTAGGACACACAAGGAGGTTATATTGCTGGACGCGCTCTCCCGGCGGCTCAGCACAATGGAGCGATCACGATCTTCTTCGAGCGCGGGTAGTCCTGCGAGTAAATGTTTTGAATACAGCAGCACAAGTTCTCCTCCAACTTCACAATAAGAGATCCTGAACTCGGAACAGAGGTTTGTAAAACTCTTCCATGCGAGCGGAGCCATCGAGTTCGGAGTCGTAGCGGCATGTATGGATGATTGGGCCATGGTTGAGCGGTGCAGTGTTAGCCGTACAGCGAGACGATTGTTCGATAGAACAGTGTATTATTATCAGTAGAAACATGAAACCATCAGCGTAGCAGTCTATCTCTGAAGTGGGCAAATTTTTCTCCGCGTTCCAACTACTAAATTCAGAGAGGCCATCACAAAGTCTTGTCAGTTGGCTCGTATCAGAAGACGTAAGGTACGCCTCAAGCCAGCACTAACCCAACTTTGAAGATCCCAACAGAGGACGACAGCCAGATTAAGCTCTAGCTGAGAAACACCTACAAAGAAAAAGGTGCACGAGCTGAGCCCTGAGTGCAGGCCTCTTTGTAGCACCGCATATCCGAGTAGTGACAGAAAATCCTAAGGCTGCACTCACAATATTAGGATGGTATGCAAGTTTGACAATGGCCTTGATCAAACCATGTTGTACCCCAGCTATGCCATTGACTCGCTATTCGACTGAATACCAGGTCATTAACTCATTCACGCTTAGTTAGTCATCCAGCGACTCAATCTGCTGGGTGGACGTTCTGTGTGAGATCTGCCGAGCCTTTTATCAGGCTATCTCCTACATCTAAAGACGGTTGCAAGGCAGTTACATAATCCCATTCCTATCTTGTTTTCCGATCTCGCTGTCAGTCTATATCGCAGTGGTGAAAAGATACAGCCTGTACAAGTGTAGCTCCCAGTCAACTCCCGCATTATGGCGACAAATGCAATGTTACTGATCAGCAGGAATGACCATGACGTTCCCCATGATCGAGAGATGGTTTGGCTGCCGCTATACTCATCGTGGCTATTGATCTGCCTTGCTTTCTCGTGACGCAGGACAGAATATAGCTGACAAGACTCACTCGTCGTCTGATCTGTTTTCCTGGACGTCTTAGATCGGTCTGTTTAGACAGCTTCCGAATGATTCCCGAAACTGACCCTTGCCTTCGTTTCCACGCAGATCTACCTCGAACTGGACACCAACTGTAACACAGACAATTGAGAAGAAAGAGATTTTACGGATTAGATTTGTGTCAAGAAGGACGGTGTAGAAAATAATTGCTAGAATCTTACAAATGAGCTACTACCAGTTCATGAAGCCAATATTCAAGTCACACAGCGTTCTGCCTGACGCAGGTTTCAAGTGATTGAAGCTGCAAGGATTCATGAGGTATCATCGAGTATTGCGGCACTAACTGAATGGTCCTACCCAACTTCTACGATCACGTCACGCGAAGCAGAATGATGAGGCCTAGAACTAAATTTCACGCAGGCGCATTGATTTTGGCGCGTTGTGCTACCTGATGTGTCCTAAGTGGCGTTCAAATACCACTATTAGTTAGTATTTCAACCGAGCAACTCCGGTAGTAGCTGAGATTGTGGATCTTGATCCAGCATCATCATTCAGTACGTCAACGTCTGATTTATTCGTATAAATACCTGCTTAGGGCCGGTCCTTTGATAATCACACTGTGCATTTGCAAGCTACTTATACGACACTTCCCAAACGTCTCCGAAGATGTTGCTTACTTCAATTGGGCTTATGCTCGCCTTGCTGAATCTCACAGCTGCAACCAAAGAGCCTTTGCAGGTTGCACATGTAAGATTCAGTGCATACTTATGAACGCTTTAGCTTGATCTAATTTCTATAGTATGATGACATCAAAAATGTCAACCCTGCTATCGGAATCGCACCACCAAAACCTTATAAGTTGTGAGCTCATCTCCCTTAGCCTTTCTATAATCGTACTCACATACTAATGATAGTCTTCAATACATTGGGTACGGTCTCGGGGCTCCTGTTCCAGGCACTATCACCATTCAAGCGTCATCAGCTAAGAATGCTATCTTTGCACCTTATCTACTTGCTGGCGCGCCCCTTGTAATGCCAGTTGTCTTTTCCAACTACACTGATAGCAAGGTTCTTTCTTTCGACTTGAAGAGCATAGCAGACGGCTGTTACGCAGCCACCCAGAATGGCATTCTGGCCCCAGCTATCAACTGTACGATCAGGTACACGGGAACCAAAAGAGATGGCAAGGAGGTGGTATATGACTCAGTTTACGGTACTGGGGAGATTCTTGGACTTGCACTGCACGCAATTCCAGTCAAGAGCCATGAATTCCCAGTGCTTGATTTCAGCGACTTGGTACAGGTGAAACCGAAAATCATCAAAGCTACATTACCGAACCTTCTGGGAGCTGTAGCTCAGATGGCGTTTGACGACATGACGTATGAGGTTACCTTGAAGTAAGCTGAGGGCTAAGAATTAGGAATTGATGTGCTAGGCAGAGCCGTTGAAATCACCACACTCCTTCACGTTCGAATTATTTTACCGGACTAGTAAAGCCAATGCAAGCTAATATTCCCCCCTGTGAGACGAAAACCCCTCTGTGGGGAAAACCAACAGGGATACTTATGTGTTATGCAATGTATGGCTCCAATACCCAAGGGCGAGCAAAATCAGAAACCAAAGCGCAAGGACTAAAATACTTAACAGATGACCATATCTGACGCAGACATACCACAAAAAGATACACAACAAGAACATGTAGCTGAGGTCTAGAAGCCACCCACCATATTCAGGGTGCCGGCCTGTGCCTTCAACACCTCCTCAAAGCTTACAAAATCCATGTGCCCCATCGGTGGATACGCACGCGCTTGCTGCAGCACTCCTCCTTCCATGATTTGTGGGGAAATTTCCTGTCTCATGTGCTTTTTCAATTCGTCCTTGAACGCTGGCGGTGCCAAACCCGAGTGGTATATTGTCCCGAGCCCTTGGGCCTGCATGCGCTGAATGTGCCCTGCACCTTTACCAAAGTCATGAATATGAGGATTCAGTGTCTCGATCTGCAGAATCTTCAGTTTTCGTGTCATCGGTCCAAGTGTTCCCGGCTCTGGGGTCGCGAACCCGAGCCGAGGGGGTGCCGAAGGCGGCGTAGGGGGGAAGATACCAGATCGCTCCCATACATCAATGAGCTGGAAAGGCTCGACTGCGTAGCCCGTTGCGAAGGAAAGCTGCAGGGCTAGGTCGACGCTCATGGCGTGCTCACCCGCGTTGGCCGTTCGTATAAAGTCTTGGTCGATACACTCGCCAATGATGGAATTGAGCAGGCGACTCATCCACTCGTTCACTACTCGCGAGCAGCGTCCGAATTCCTGTGGGACAAGCTTGTTACCAACAATCTTGGGCTTTGACTTCCACTTGATGCGGACCATAGCATGCGGGTGGCTATCTGTATCTGTGTTCTCAGGGCCAGTGTTGTGTAGCGCGTAATGTAGTCCTGCGGCATACACTTTGCAGTACTCGTGAACTGCCCCTGGAACGAGATTGTCAGCATCAATGAATCCCACAAATTGCCTACCGGCGAGCTTCGCAAAGACTGTGCCGATCATCATTGCTTCGCCTTTGCCGTTACGGATTCGTCTAGCGTTATTGTGCCGCTGTGACTCAGATGTGTTTTCAACAATCTGTGGCATGCCAGCGTCCAAGAAAGCACGCGCGAGGCCTGGATCCTGCTGGTGGACAGCAATGCCTTCTCGTTGTGTGTCAGTGCAAAAGTCTGCCAACATCCGGAACTCGGCTTTGTAAATGTCAGTATTGCTGTTTGAGACTAGGACGATCAAGCAGTCATGAGGAATGCCGCGCAACACGCCCTCAAGAATGGAGCGCTCTTCGTTCATGCACGGAACTACGATAGCAAGTTGCATCTCAATGGCGTGAAGTGCGGTGTGAGACAAGGAGATGTCTGAGGTGCCATCAGCAAGGCTTCGATGTTCATTTGGTCCTGTAATCAGGCCAGAATCGAGTTCTGTAACGCGGAAAAGGTCGTGGATTTCGACGTTTCCCACGCGAGCAGTCTGAGGTTTAATGTTGATTTGCATGTTTGAGGTGTGAAGTGATAAAAGTATGTACATCACTAAATGGCAGACTTACTCACAGTCCTATATACATGAAGGAGCATGAGCAGCGCTAGGGGGTTGAAGCGTGAATGTACAGTGTAAAGAAAGACAGTGACCGTGGAACAAGGAAATCGTCGGGACAAGTACTTGAACTTGTTATTATGAAGCAGTGATCGTGCAGACATACAGTGCACACAAAGGATGCTTCGATTCGAAACGTGCATCAATGCAGTCTTAATTGTCGCAATGCGAAAAGACCAAATCCTTCCATCATAGTCCAGAAGCCCATCAGAAAGTCGTGCTTTTGCCTCAAGGGTCTGCTGAAGTGGGCTTGGAGGCTCTAACCTGCATTGCTAGTGAATCCAGAGAGACATTGACCTAGGAGAGTGGTGGTATTACTGAGCGTGTGAATCGCGAACGTACTTACTGGGCCATCTATCTCGATTGCTCAGAAAGTCGCACGCATGCTATCAGCAAGCGGAGGCAGGGGCGGGTAGAGACAAGGGACATGAACAGTAAGAAAGAAATGACATCACAAAAATTACCTGTGCCTACGGTACCATGAGTTCGTTATGAATCATTGCGGTTTGAGATAATGGTAAAGACTGTTGTAAGCGGAACTGCCTATGGTCAGATTGCAGATATGTCGAGGGCTGCTTGGTGCACGTGCAGTCAAGCACCGTAGCACCGGAGCGCCAACTAAGATGAGAGTTCTGGATTGGCCTTCGTTGCCCACAGAAAGCATGGGTCAGAAGGGCCCAGAGAGGAAAGCGCCCTAACCAAATGACGCAAACAGGGAGCATGTGCTCTACGGTTGGTCGGTCGATCAGTCATACGCCGACTTGAAGGACATTATGCTTCATCTTAGGGCATTGATTGCATCAGACCACTCATCTTGATGCGTTCGACGACGCTGAGCTAGTCGAGCTCCGTACTCGATGCAGCCCAGCAGGGTCCGCTTTGTCCTTTTCACCGGGCACCACTCTTTGACACCAGGAGCACCAACTCCTCAGTTTCCCGGCGTTTTCTTTAGGCAGCCACTGTATGGACTTCTCCCGCTCATCTTCATACATCTTCACGCACTCGCCGACTCTAGTGTGCTTCTTGTGCTTCACCTTGAGCACTCCACCAATGCCCTCCATCTCCTGCACAAGGTAGCTTGTACCTCGCCACCTTTCTGGGGAGTCTGGTGTGTTGTGGCGCCTGTCTCGCGCAGCCAATGCAGCCAGCGTCTCTGCCTCACAAGCCTCGTGCTCAACGATACGAGCACCCAGGCATTCTGCTCCTCGTCCGCACTCGACGCCTTGCTCGCCCTCGCCAGCCCCTGTACCGACGCCACCCAAGTAGTGGCTGTAACGCGTGCGCCAGCTCCAACCACGCACGTAGTTGGTATCGGCACTCTTTAAATCCTTGCCGCATGGCGCGCAAAGCCATACCACATTGTCGCAGTTACACGGTGTTCTCTCGAAAGCAGGTGCGGTGAAGGCCCGGGGCGCACCACTCTCACAAAGAACGGGCCGTAGATTCGGCGAAGACGGCGGCGACGGCGACGGCGAGCTGCCCGAAGACGACGTGCGCCTCTTTATGGCGGCCATGAGCAACGGCAATGGTGATTTAATGCAGGTGCGACATATCCGCCGATGACGGGCGCGCAGAGCGGGCGTTGGGGGTGGCTTCATGGTGCAGTTCTACTTCTTGTCAGCCAGCGCCATTCCAGCTCTTCCGGCACGACGTCATACTCGGCACACGACAGCTGCGCAACGCTGACACTCGCCCACCATGTCTCGCGCGCACTTCCCAATCTTCCCGCTCGTCATATGGCGCGACGACTGGATGCTGCCTGGCCGCTCGCGGAACCGCGCCTGCAGCTGCGAGTCGGTGTCGTCATCCTCATAGCAGCAATGCAGCGTGTGTTTGACAAGCTGGTCACGGTATTCCAATAGGTTGACGCGGAACTGCCTGCACGTGCGCGAGAGATCATGTAACGTGTTCAGATCGAGCTGTCCGGCAAGCTGCCTGACGATACTGTATCGTTGGTGTGGTTAGCATACCCTCATGGCACGGAGCAGGTCTGTAGGTTCAAGCTCACGGATAACAGCTGAGGGCTGCCGAGAACCCGTTGATGTTCGGGTTAGGCCTCTCGCCAGCTGTTCTCGCATGCTCATTGTTTGTCGAGGCCAGCAGATCGTGCAGCAACGGCTTCACATCTGGGATGCTGGCTGTTAATGTGTGTGGGGCAAGATATGCAGGGAGCCCGTCCTCTTCCAGATCAACTAGGACCACCATTGTGGGAAGCAACTGCAGAGAGTCGCAGCATTGAAGTCAGGGGACGTTCAACAGATAAAGAAGAGACTCGCTGAAAGACGTTGTCAGAGCGATGCCGGCGTCATGACAGGCTGAAGTACTGGGCGAGCGCCCCACCACGGGTCACCATCTGATAAGATTTTGACGATTTGATCTTATCAGATCGTCAGGCCGTCCGTGCTCCCAGTCTCGACACGCCCACGCCATCTTCGACCACGGTAGCCACGCGAGATTCGCGCCAATCGCGACTCGGTCCTTCCAGATTGCCCACAATAGCATTTCACCATCTGCCCCCCAGACGGCTAGATCCGAATCTCCTTTCTCCCGTGCTTAAGTCTGAAACGACATCCTTAGCCAAGACAACCTGTTATGCAGTTGGATCAAATAATCCACGTAAGATAGATTTTGTTTCACCGCCGTTGTCAAAATGCCTTTGGCAATCTCCGTAGCATCCCCGTCACAGGCGAGGTATACCAATATGCCACGAGCAGCGTATTCTGTTCTTTTTTCTTCCCATTGCCTCGGGGTTACTCATCTAAGTACCCCCTCGCTGTCTTATAGCCCGTAGTGACGATATTTAAGACTGCAAGAACTCTCGAAAGATACTAGAAGATCGCCAATATAAGAGACCGGTCATCGAGAACGCAGAGCGAATCTCAATCACAACGTCCGGAAGTCCGTCGAACAGATCCATGGTTTCCTTGATAATTATGAGTAGATTGTCGAAGCATTAGATCATTTATTAATGCCGTGTGATAAGGAATTATGAAAACGACCATGATGTAACCACAGAAGCTAGATTGTCAACATTGCAGCGAAAGCAAAACGACTTCATGGTACAAATCTACGGGCCAGGACCGAATGGCCATCCTTCAGTTCCTATCATCATGATCGAGCCCCCCTGAATGGTCTCAGCCTTTGTCTCGAGCTCGTCGATATCCCAGTTCGCCCAGATCATCTTAATGTTCAAGAATTCTGTCTTTGGCTATGAAAGCCATACAAGAAAGAGTGCAGGCAGCTCGACTGAAAATCACTCGTCAGCATATGCGCCCCCTCCAAGACCATCGGTCGTCTTGATTGGCACACCCTGGTGCAGGTGTGGTTTTCCTGCACCTATATCAGTCGCTTGGGTCGAATCAGTACCGAGATTGTCGCTCTCACTTCTCGCACCATGTTCGATGTCAATTCGTAGCCGAGGGACAGTATGTAGAACAAAACATACTGCAAGAATCTTGAGGCACCACGATTATTATCAGCCTTGAAGCCAGCTTACAACGCGAACCGAAAGTTAGGATGCTCATCTCCCAAGTCCATCATGCTCTCATGCCAAATCTCTGGCAATTCAGCCCTTCTTTAGTCCCTTCCCTGGTTTTCCCTTTTGCAACACCACCACATGATAGTGGCAGCTAGAGCTCCCGGGCACTCCAGACCAAGACCAGTGCTGAAGCCAGTGCGGAACTTTGGTGTCTCTTAAATAAGAAAACGGTAGAGCTGACGAACGTACCTGCAGTAACAAGGTTGATGATAGCCGCGATAGATTGATTGATTGATTGATTGATTGATTAATAAGTTTAACGTCCTGTGTAAGTCTAAGACTATATAAGACGAGAGCAGTTAAGCTACTCTAGTAATTTAAGGAGTGTGTTTGTAAAAGGGGATAGTAAATGTGTATTTAAAGTCCTGTAGTAAGAGCCTATACTCTAAGGGGTTAACAGAGGTTTTTAGGTGTCTGTTATTTATTATAGGTACTACTTGTGTGTGCCTACTCTTATCTCTAAAATAAAAGCTAGGGTAGCTAGAATTCCTTAGGTTGTATGTAGTAGTAGTCTTATTAAAAGCCTTTATTCTTATAGGCTGTCTTATATTATTTTTCTTACGTTTCTGTATTCTCTACAGCTAAGTAGAAGGTGTTATATTGTTTGTACGTAGCTGTAGATATATCTATTATTATCTACCTTCTATATATTGTGTAGGTATGCTTTATTATATCTATATCCTAGTTTTAGTTAGTAATAGGCACTAGCTACCTCTTTCTTAGTATTTTTTAGTAGTTTTATCTTATTTATTAGTTCTAGATAGTATTTTGCTGTGTAGGTGTCTATTTTCCTTAGGATTACTTTAGCTGTGTAGGTGTCTAGTTTATGTTCCTACTTGTCTGTTATAATAGTTTTAACTTAAATTCTAGTTATAGCAATGCTTATTAAGTTAGAGGAAGGCCTCTTTTTTGTTGCTTCTTTTGCTAGAGAGTCTGCTTTCTTGTTTCCTGTAATGTCCTAGTGGCTAGGGGCCTATTTAAGGCTAATTGTAGCTCCTTTATCTTTAATAGTTTAAGCTGCCTTTATGCAGTATATTTGCTAGGCCTGTCTAGGTTTGTTTAAAGGAGTTTTTAGTCTTAGGATTGCTGCCTGGTTATCTGCGAAGATTTAGATGTCCTGTGCTGTAGTAGCTATAGTAGCTGCAATTTCAAAGCCTCTAGTTATGCCTTCTAGTTCTCCATTGTATACAATTTGGCCTTTGCCAATGTTGTAAAATAGCCGCGATAGCTACGGCACGTTTGCATCCACTGCCCAAATTGATCGAAACCTAGATAATCGAGATCGGCATTGCAAGGTAGCAACCACAAGCAATGAAAAACATGCCCATGTAGCGTACTTTTGGGTTAGTGGGGTGTACAATCTCGACAGCAAGAATGGAGGCAAGGACCGCCCAACCGAGGATGTAAAAGTAATAGCGGCGCTGAAGAAACTCGCCTATGTATGCAAAATATAACTAGTGTTAAAACCATGCCTACTATATCTAACTAATACAGCCAAGAACCCCTGTCATGCCTTCTAGACTCACAATATTTACGCCAGACACCATAGTAGCTTTTAGGGCTGAGTCAGATATGCATAAATCGTCCTCAAGGCTTGTTAGCCTATGGCTACGGTACACCGCCAGTGGAGCGTCTTCTTGTCCGCACCATACCCCTGTCCTAACCAGATCTTCGGGTCCGTTACGAGCCTTCGGTGAGCCATCCCGCTCGCTCCGCCATTAATGGTCCTTTAATTTTCCGTAGCTCTGTGCGACACGGACATTGGATGCCGAACGCCGTGTCAACGAAGCAAATACGTATAGCAAAATCGAAGCGGGCACAACGCATCCTTACACATCATATATCTGTTTATGTTGTCTAACTCATGTTGCAATATGATCTAAATCCTTCCAGCAAACGCTGGGCAGCTTTCTCAGTCAACACGAACCATGCACATATTCAAGCTCTCACCACCTTTTGCTTGACATGCTGCAACCACAAGCAAATACAGCCAAGGCCGATATATGTAATCATAGCTAACTATCTCTTAGGAACATCTAGCAGGCTTGTAGTAGACTCCATCATCCACCATCAAATCGAAACTCTGGCTTGATTATCCAGCATGGCATGCTTAGTCCACGAGGCGACTGCCCTGAGACCAACAACATAACCGTAACGACAACTATCTGTTGTTCGTGCAAAGTATGCAGGCAGGATTTTAACTTTCTTGCACATGTGCTTGCGTAATAAGACTAAGTAGAGTGGAATTCTCGTGTCTTTCCATGAAGTCGACATATGGTCTGTATACACTGCAAGATTTCAGGATCTACACCCTGCTTAACGATAGTCGATGTTTCCCATCACCTATCCTAAAGAGCAGAGAGTTTTGTCCTGGGGCTTAGTCACCCTGATGACAATTGTGACTTTTCTGCTACTCTACAGGTTAAAGGCGACCGAACATATGGATTTCGACCCTTTTGTAACCTGATATTGCGTATGTGAATGTCCCTGTCGCGAATATTTGTAGTTGTACTAGAACGAACGCGCGCTTTCACATCCGTGCGAGCGGAGCTAGTGGCATGGATATACTGAGTATAAGACTGGCTAGTGATGTCCAGGTGACGAAGGAACCAGACATCGGGAGATTATTGACCACACACTTACCACAGTCTCACGATAACAGTGATATTAGGGAGTCTTCAACTCAACTAATCTGAAAATAATGTCCCGGTAGCACTAAGACTTTTTTGAAACTTACTCCATTGCAAGTTAGGGGGTGATGTACCCGTCACACAATCAATTAAATGTGAAAAACAGCACAGTATTCTTCCATAGCGGTTCTACGGCTTATTTCGGCACGTACAGAGAGGGGTCGATATGCAAGCGTGTCTTCGCGCCCCCGCGGCAAGAACCCTGCGCGAACCTGCAGAACAAGTGATCCAATTGTAGAAGCAGACCTCAAATGGTTTACCACTGAGTCATTTCTTGAAGGAAAATCTGTCTCTTACATCACAGCACCATTACAGTGGTCCAACGAATATACTTGACTCCTTGGTGCCATGAACTTTCGCTAGACGCACCAAGCATTGCCGTCGTCGGCGGCGGAATCGCTCGCGTCACACTTACCATTGCGCTACTTACTCAATACCCGTCCTTTCGTATCACCTTCTATGAGTCGGCGTCAGCGTTCGGTGAGATTGGAGCAGGCGTCGGTTTCCAGCCTGTCATGGTTCGCACAATGGGCATGATAGATCCCCGCATCGCTACAGCGTTCGAGAAGTGCTTTCGAGGCAATGAGGAAATAGATCCTCCAACTTGCTTTACCGTCCGAGTGAGCGATCAGAGAAAGAAAGATGTCACTATTGGGAAAGCCCTGTTCGTTATACCTGCAAGGGATGGAACAAGGGGCGGCGTGCATCGTGCGCACTTTCTAGCTGAGTTGGTAAAGCTGATACCGGAGGGTGTTGCACAATCTGGGAAAAAATTAGTCGAAGTAACAAAGATGCACGACGGCTCAGGTATGTTTCTCTGTAGTCCATGTCTCTTACTAGGTCATTTCTGACATTTGCGTGAAGATTTAATGCTGCATTTTGCAAATGGCACAACTGCTCAACATACCGCAGTCCTTAGCTGTGATGGTATTAAGTCGTGTATCCGTTCCGTAGTTCTCAATAGATCAGACCCGGCTGCTGCTATGTTCTCATGTAAGTGTGCGTATCGCGGGCTGGTTCCCATGGCCAAGGAGATCTTGGGTGAAGACGAAACCAAAACGCCACAGCTTCATCTTGGCTATCACGGTCACGTTTTGACGGTTCCCATTTCTAATAGGAATATTCTGAAAGGTACGTGGTCCAGTTTCTTCCTTTCATCCTTTGCAATTACTAACATCCCCATAAGTTGTCGCATTTTCTGCTCGTCCAATCTGGACAGACCCTGACTGGGTAGTGCAGTCATCCCGCGAAGATATGCTGAGAGACTACGAGCACTGGAGCCCGAAAGTGCGTGCAATCATGGCACTTCTCGATCATTCACCAGCTTCCACATACTACACGTCTGAGCCCTGATATGTTTAGTCGATGAAGCCGCTCATGCATCGACTCCCCATCAAGGTTCTGGCGCAACTATGTGCATTGAAGAAGCACATGAACTGAGTCAAGTGCTCTCGACCTGCCGCTCGAGGTCAGATCTCGAACGTGCTTTCTACGCTTACGATATAGTAAGGAGGCCTTGTAGCCAGAAGCTGGTAAAGACTAGTAAAGAGGCCGGTATGTTGTGGGACTTTGAGGGTGAAGGGGTGGGCGATGATCTGTAGGCTCTTGAAAGGAATGCAGTAACAAGGATGAGTTGGATCTGGGATCATGACATCAGCGATGACCTGGAGAGAGCAAGGGCTGTCATGGCTGAACGACATTGAAATCGAGCGGAACAAAAGCTGTTGTGATACCCATTTCGGTTGTGACATCTCATGGAAGTGTGACAGATTTGATGCTGGCCACGTACAAGTCAAACGCAACAACGAAAAAGAAGGACTGATGGGGGGAAATCTTTCGTGTGAGTTTGGAATTTATGAAGCAGATACCTCTCGAGAACAAATAACTGTTTTGGTTTTTGACGTATCGTTGCCAAACAAAAGCTCTCGCTGAGGGGCTCTTTACTTAGTCTGTACGTGAAAATAATTGCTAGGCAATGGCGAAATCTCTCTAACAGTATTTGTGTTTCTTTTGACTAGGAAAGAGCTTTACCAGGACAGACCAAGTACACCTGACGTGTTCGTGTGGAACGTTCCCACAGGCCATAAAGCTCAAATATCTTCATCGCAATGGGAGTAAATGGGGTGCTACAGCAGACGTTGGAGAAAAGCGATTGCAATGCCCGATCAAATGTTGGAGGGTTTGTACTCGTCACAAACAGATTCAATGGTTACACAGTTCCAGTTCAGGATCAGAAACACAAAGTTTCAAATATGATACACTGAACTGAGTGGCCCTTGAAGCAACGAGTAGATTAAGATATGCCGCAAAGTGTGAAAATATTTGACTACACATCTCTTGGTTCACTATTGTCGGCCCGAGATTTACTGGCCGAAGGTGAACTTGGGAATGTTAATGTCGGTGACCTTCCAGGTAACACCACCATCGTTTGTGGACATATCACCACTAACGCCTTGGCCCTTGCTCAAAGTCTGGTCGTAATTCGGGTCGGCAGAATCGAGAGTGATGACTGTGTTGATCCACTTGTGGGCAGGCATGGTACCGCAGTCGTTCTCGGGACATTCAACCGCGCTACCCCAGCCCTGAGCATGGCCATCGCTGGTGCTGAGTGTCGGCAGCTTCTTATTGTTGATGAAAACATATTGGGTGTAGTTGCCGGTCGCATCATCGAACTTGTCTTTGGATTCGTCAGGCGTGAGCTTGTGCTTCAAGGCTCCTTTGACTTACAGTGCATGGTGATCTTATCGCCTTCAGCAGCGTCAGTGCCGGCGGTCTGGACGGGCATCTGAGTGTTTGCTGAGAGGCTCAAGAGTGTGTATGCATAGATGCTCCATTCATCTCTGTTCGTGCTGTCGGCGATGGACTGGATCAGATCACCGTTGGAAGTGCCCATGCCGACCCAGAGAGAGGCTATGCTGTCGTTGTTGATCTTAGGGGATTTTGGTAAAATCAGAGTGGATGTGGACTCGCGAATCCAAGAATTACCGCCAACTGGGCCGGTGCTGAAAGATGGGCCCATAGCAGCCTCCACAGAGGCGGCAACGGCGAGAACAGGAAGAATCTGGCGTAGAGAAGGCATCTTGATAGGTTGAAAAGAACGACTCCAGGTTTGTACACAAGTAAGGACAAAAACGAAAGATGAGATGATGTTGAAAATGCAACTAAATGAGTGTGGATATCTGCTGAAAACCGCGAACCAAGCTGCTTTTCAACGGGGACGGAAACATGTATGCACAAGGCTTAAAAAGTGAGACTTTCTGCAATCCTTATTTTTTCTTGGCTGGAGCTTATCATCCGATCCTGCATGTGTTTAATGTTCGGGCCGTGCAGCCGTTCTGACAGGTTGATGGTTTCAGACATCCTAGCAACCCTGCAGCAACGTTGACATCCGGAGAAATTGAAACATACCGGTAGTGGGTCTCGCTTGGCATCCTTTCTACGAAACTGACGGCATACCACATCTGCATAGTAACGCATGTCATCCCTTCTAATAATGTGTTCTGAGAAGCCTTTTCATCGAGCGAATAAGCCCTTTCCGTTCTTGCATGACTTTCTCGGAAATTAACTGTATAATGCCTGGCGGTATGTACGAACCTATTCCAAATCTAGAGCGTTAATTTATTAACTCAGACTATGAACGCAGGCTGGTAAATAACTAGCTGATTTTCTGTAGTTGTCACGTTTTGCACTGCATGCTGTCCTAATTTGTCACCTAACCTGTCACTTTCACTATCAACTAAATACAGCTAGCCATTCGGAACCTCCCGCTTGTCTATGACTTAATATTGTTTGTAGCCATGAAGAGCCGGGATGGATAAGTACATCGCGCCAGGCACCAATAATTGTAAATCATCACGATAATATCAACACGGTTGACAAGCGAGGGAAGCGCGAAGGGGAGTCCGTGCTCTGGTCAGCCCATATCGGCTTTTGAAACCGTACCGTATCCGGAAGTGGGGATAGCCTTGCCAGTCTTGCCGAGCCTGTAATGAAGTCAAAACAACAATTGAAAGTTCCATGTGTGAGATTCTCCTATTGGCGACTTGCATGAAGTATACGATAAAGGTAAGACACGCTGATAATTTCAAACACCTCAAGGGTTCCTAAAGACCATCAACAAGTACTAGCACTTCAAATCCACGATGCAGGATGCCGTAAGCCTTCAACGTTGATCGCATCTTGTCTACAAGTCTTCAAGCTATCTCATAGCCTTGGCCAGAGTCAGTCCCAGCTTCGTTGTCGTTCGCATGAGCTATGATTTGGCTCTGAGGCTCATGATCCTCAATCTCCTCCTCGCGCCGTAGGCTGGCGTTACTGATGGCCCTGCGAACCGGAAGCGGAACCAGAGAGAGGATATTGGAGATCTCGCGAGCGACCTCTTTTAAAACCCGATCTCCACCCCCCTAGTCACATTCTCTCGTCCACACCTGCTCGGCAACTTGAAAAGTCGGTCTTTCGAGGATCTAGGAAATGTTTCCAGAGCCCCCGACCTCAGAAGCCAGGCTTTCGCGCAGTGTTTGCGCAAACTCTGGAAACCCCTGTTCGGTGTTGGCGCCGTTGTGGGCTTCAGCTGCGTCGACGTGGCTCGTGCTCTGACAAAGAAGACCTCTCAGCCACTGTGCTTTTCTCCTTCGCTATCAATGTCTGGGTAAAAGCTGCAGGAATGAGTGTATACTGCCGAAGGCGAGTCAGGAATTCCACTACCCATATCGACCTCCTCAAACTCAGAATTAGGGTAGTGCAGCAGGTCATCCATACCCTGCGTCAGAGATTGTACCTTTCTCTGAACCTTCGAATTCAGGTGTCTGTGGATTGATGGTCTCTTGGATGAATGTTGTTAGATCAGCGACAATGTCGGCTTGGGGATATAGGCCAAACGTCCAATCTAACTCGCAACACATGTTCCAGTGGCGAAACTACTCGCTCTCTGTGGCTGGCCCGAAGGTAGTCTGGATTGTTTTATGATGGTGTTTGCTTTCCGGATGTATAGTTGTCTGTTTGAATTGGAAGGGGATGGGTTCAGAATTTAGATTTCGCATGCTTGTTTGCGAGCGTGAAGTCGGAGTAGAATTCGAGTCAATCAAGGAAATTGGACTTGTGAGGTGCTGCAGGGGATCACATATTTGAATTTCAACTGGCGAGATCCATGTACTAGTTTTGCGATTTGTTTGGGTAACGCTTTGGTCGACGGAATCTCATCGCTCGACACTCTATCCGAAGGAACATATCTAACCTTGGTCAACATTTTATTCAAAGAGCGTACGAAGAGCTTGGTTCAATGGTGATGCATACCCACGCAGCCGTGGTTCTTCAAATTGTCAGTGTGAAATCGCATCCAGAAACATCGAACGTCTCCACAATGTATGTCTTCCAATGCCACCCAATCTCCTCTGCACGCCTATTCAGCAGCCCCAATTTCCTTTCACTTATCTCTGCGCGGCCTGTTGTGCGCTCATCATGCTCAAAACCCCCACAATGTTGGTGGAGTCGCGTCGCATGAATATTGGGTTCACGCACCGGTTCCACCCACCAAACAACTCAACCACAGCATGAATCGTAACTACGAAGCACTACGAGAGCAGGCTCTCTCCGAGCCTCCTCGTCAGCTCGAGATTCGGTTCGCGGATGATATACCAGTTGCGATCCCATGTCTGCAAGAAGCGATGACGATCTGCATTGAGTATTTTGACGATCCATACGTATTCCAAGGCCTAGTCTTTTTCTTCAGCGCCCTCCTCTCCCCCCAGTCCTCACACGGTCCGCAGAACGAACAAGAGGTCCTGGAACTGTGGGAGTTGCGTTTGGAGGAACTTTCAAATCCCAATCACGATGCGTATCGAGACGCCGAGACCTGCGGACGAGTGGATGCAGTCATTGGGCAAATCTCTCCATGGGCAACATACAAACATCTCCAAGGTATGGTTGCTTTTTTTCTTTTGGGCGATCCTCAATCGATAGATCGATGGGTCTCGCCGAGTTACGCGATCGTCAATCGAGGTCATGACTGGATCGTGCGTTGTGCTCTGGAGAGCGATATACCAGAGCACGTCAGGGGTTGGCTCCAACTCATGTACCAGAAGCAGCCCGAAAAAGTCATCGATACACCAAGCTACGAAGACATTGTAGGAACTTTCACATTCGAGCAGAGCTTGTGGAACGCTGACCTTGTCGTTGGCTTGGGCGGTATCGTCCCAGTCATCAAATTTTACCTTCGACAGGCCATGACCATTGCTGACCACTGGGAGGCATGGGTATCAGCAGATATGGGTTTTTTGGCATCACAGTCTTGTATGCCTGACTACTCGTGGTGTGTAGCGATCTACAAGGCGATGTGGCAGCAGTTCAAGAAAGACCTGCGGGATCCTTTCTCTGAATATCCCTATCAGATTCGGGATCAGCTGAAGCTGCTTAGCTACATGCGAGTCTTCGAGGAATGTTGGCAGTGGGTGCATCTCGAGGCTGGAGGCATACCTGCCGATGGATTCGACGGTCACAACGTGCGACTACAGGTGCACAATAATGTGCTTGCCAAAGTACGAGACGAACTCCAATCTTACGGCACTGATGTTACAGCAGTCCTTGACCGAGAATTTAGTTTAAAGAGTTTACTTGATGAACAAAGGATCATACACATCACGCACACCGACAGCTATCCGTATCTGGATGATATTCAGACTCTTGAAAACGGCCTGTGTAAGTGGTTCTACCCTCACCTTCCAGGCATGACCCAAGAGCAGTATGATGCACGCTACCCAGTAACTGAGCCGGACGACGACATGGACAGCGTTTCGGAGATGAATTTCCACTACGAGGAATTCGAGCTGGACGACGTCGAAGTAGAGGCGTATGGAGCTAGACTCGGCCTTGCTGATTTCGCACTTGATAAACAGCCTGGTGCAGATGATATCTGTACCATCTGTCAAGCTGTCATTGGCTTGGGTGACTCGGCTGAGCAGCGTTGTGTTGGTCCCTTTGGGTGTCTGGATATCTTTCATGCTGAGTGCCTAGATGATTGGGTGAACGGTGCGTCAAAGACGTCCAATCTGTGCCCAAACTGTCAGACAGAGATCACAACGCAACAGCGACCGCACCGACCAAAACAGTAGGTAGATCGGGAACTTCCAATAGAGATAGATTTATAAGGTAAGATGTAAAAACCATGACATGAACGGATTGAACGGAATGGTGAGGTAAAGTGAGAGTGTAAAGTCTTGGAAAATATATTCAGAACCTAGGGCGGTCGGCCTCTATGACCCTCGCTCGACGCAGTTGGAAGCAAAGAGTCTTACCGTCGTCTTGCTGGCATTTGCGCAGCAACCAAAAGCACGGCAAACGCTCGATCGGTTTCCGCACGACTGTCACCAGTGTGCATAGCCCCTGCTGATAGCCTCTGGGCTGGCATTGACAAAGGCGCTGACGTTTCGCAGGCTGTGCGCCTACCGCCTTGTCCGGGTGGCTGGAGCCACGTCATCTCAGTACTCTTGTTAGTTTCCGCACAACTGTCACCAGTGTGCATAGCCCCTGCTGATAGCCTCTGGGCTGGCATTGACGAAGGCGCTGACGTTTCGCAGGCTGTGCGCTTACCGCCTTGTCCGGGTGGCGGGAGCCACGTCATCTCAGTACTCTTATCGGTTATACAGCTCGAGCTCCGGTCTTGATGGAAATCATGGTTCAGCGACGTTGAGCGCCTCAATATTGGCCGAGTAGCCGTCTTCGCTCTAGAAGCTGGAGATGAAGTCGTGCGAGCTAGGGGAGGGCGTGCCACAAGGAAGGACGAAGGCAGGTAGGTACCCCATGACAACGGTTGCTGTACCAGTGACTTCGAGTTTGAGGACGACTCGAAGACTACCTCGTCAATGATAGGTGAAAACGATACCTTCTTTGGCAAGAGTGGTGTCCGTCGGCTGGGGTTGTCATCAGGCGAGGCTTCGGGCTGGGACAACTTTGTGGGCGCTGGAACCGGCGGGCTGGGCGGAGAATTACATGGGAACACGATCCCGAGTGCATTGAGCTCCTCCGGAGGACGATGCTGATTGTCCTCTGTAGCTGGGAGATGTTTCTCAACCCCCATGTACGATGTTGGACTTGCGTGTAACTGAGGTATGAGCGCCCGCGATGGCCCTACAGATGTCTTCTGACTGGTGGTCATGAGGACTGGCTGGTCATGCTCACCCAGTCCATCATCTTCTGAGATCCTGACATAACCTTTATCGTTCTCGAGACTTGGCGATGACCACCAGTCAAAATAGCCTCGTTTCTCTCTCGCCTCGCCATGCCTGAGAATAGTTGACCAGCGCTCATTGGGAACTGGTAACGGAGCCGAACTGATCAGCATTGCTGGGGGAGGCGAAAATGGCTCGTAGCTCGACACGCCTAACGTGGGTGGAGTGTTTGGCGCCGATTGTGTCATTACCCATTCGAATGAGTCGACACGTCTGTGAGAAACCGAAACTTGAGACAGTTTGTCGTATGGACTCTCAGGCTCTCCACGCAGCTCTGGAGTGGTAACTGGAGTAGGTGGCTGCTGTTCGCAGTGGTTCGTCACGCTCTCGCTCTCAGACCTTGGGGGGCTGGTCAGGGCAAAATACATGCTTGATGTCTTTGCCATGCATTGACAAAGTCCGCGCGCTAGGGCTTGATTGGGGAATTGTTAGCAACATGTGGTGAAAGAAACATGGGTCCGCACTGCCGATACGCAGAGAGCTGCAAGGCAGTAGCATGCGATGTAGTCTCGGACATGACACGATAGACTGCAGTTTGGGCGTTGAGATTGTGTTGGAATGACAATGAACAAAGGACGAAAAGCAGATCCCAAGATGAGCGAGATTGCTTTGTCAGCACACACGTGAGCACACTGTCCACCTCAAACTCTGCAAAAGACATCTCGACGTACTGGTTGCAATAGAAGGTTGCAGTAGTTGTGATCTCTACAGATGCGATAATCGCGTCATGACCCTCGGGAATGCCTCGGTCAGCGAGCTCAATAGAACAGAATGTGCATGTGCAGCCCGCCCCCCTCCAACAGCAGCACTTGACGAACGAGTGGGGCGTTGCGATTGGCGTCTTGAGCAAACTCCCGCCAGACGCGCAGCACTATCGCTGCGCAAAAATCGGTATCGTTATCCTGCCCGAGTTCCAAGGGCGCGGGTACGGGCAGGAAGCCATTGAGTAGGCGCTGGACTACGCGTTAAGCGCGCGGGTTTGCATAGGGTACGGATCAGGGCGTTTGAGTGGAACGCTGGAGCTGTGAAGTTGTACGAGAAGGTGGGATTCAAGCTGGAGGGGGGAGAGAGGGAGGTGTTGTGGCATGAGAGGAGGTGGTGGGATGGGTTTTCGTTGGGGATGGAGAGAGAGTGGGTAGGGATGCAAAGTGCATTGAAGACGGATGAGATTAGTCAAGGAGAGCGCTGGAGGACAAGCAGAGCTATTAGGATTGAGGAGAGCGAAAACTAGTTGATTTGATGGTGGACTTAGGCTACCAAGGGGCACGAGATGAGGTCTTGCAAAAAGACGTTTCGTCAATTTCCTCAAGGAAATACCTCTTGCATTCCATTCATGCCATTGTTTCTCCCCGTGATCACTACAGAGCTGTTTCCTCGCTTGGCCGCGGCATCGTAGAGAGATTGGATTGTGCTGCTCCACAGCTCTTTGTCCATGCGATTGATCCTCCGATCGTAAGACAGCAAACCGTTGACCTCTCCTTCGACGTCTGTGGTCTGTGTCCAGACGCCGCCAGAGCAAGCATACCACTCGATCTGCTCGCGGAGTTGAATTATGTTCTGCAAGGACCGGTAGTTCCAGGCTTCAGTTGTGTTTGTAAGCTCGTAGGCTGTCTGCTTGGACAGATCGTCGAACCAGGCGTGATCGAAGCTGAGTTGCTGTCCGACACCCCCAAACTCGCCTTGCAAACCGATGCGAGATGGGTCGTATGCAGAGTTGTATCCAGAAGGACCGGAGCCTGAGACTGACCAGAACGGCGAGCCGCACTGTGGTGTGGAGTAGTGGTGGTTGTCCTGCAGCAGTGCCGTCAGCGTTCCAAAGTTCACTTTCCTTGAGAAACTGTCACCTACATCGAAGTCCCCAGCAGTGTGGTCCGTCCAGCCACTCACTGCATTCACAAGACGGGTTGGGTCTAAGGAGCGCACGAGATCTGTGAGCTCAAACTCGGGCCACGGCTGGCTTGGATCTGTCGACTGGCCCCACTCTTCGTTGTAAATAGTCCACGCAAAGATACTTGGGTAGTTCTTGAGTTGCTCAACAAGCAAGCCCAGTTGCCTGTCGAACTCTTGCTGTGCATCCGGTCCCTCCAACCGAATGATACCGCAGGCGTTGTTTGGATCTGGCAGATCGGGACGCAAAGAAGGCATGTCCTGAATGATCAGGAATCCGAGCTCATCCGCGGCCTTGTAGTACAGCGCTGGCTCGACCTTGATGTGTTTGCGAACCGCATTGAAGCCAACCTCTTTGAGCTTCTCCAAGTCATATCGCATAGCTTCTACTGTTGGTGGGGTGTAGATGCCATCAGGCCAAAACCCTTGATCGAGAGGGCTCCAGAAGAACTCAAACTTCCCGTTGAGAAGCGGGCGCTGTACACCATCAATGACGCCTCTAGAAATAGTTCTGAAACCAGTATAGCTCGAGATCAAATCGTCCGCTAGCTGGACTGTGATGTTGTACAGCGTTGGCGTGCTGGGTGACCAAAGATCAGGAGAGTCGACTTTGAAGATAAACGGAGCACCGCTATTGCCTGTAGCAGTAGCCTTTGCTACATCTGAGCCCAACTCGTGGACGGTAATCTGATATGGAGTGGAGCTGTTAGTACTGCTGTGGACTGTGACATTTACTGCGGCAAGTCAACAATCAACTTTTGAGCATCTCGAGATGCATACGTACCGTTACCATCCGCTCCAGCAGCCAAATCCAGCTTCGTAATGTACTCCTTGGGCGTGGATTCGAGCCAAACTGTTTGCCAGATCCCCGTACAAGGTGTGTACCAGATCATGCCCTCGCGAGTCAGAGTTTGCTTGCCGATGGGAATTTGATATCGGTCCGTATCAGTAGGATCAAAAGCGTGCACTAGTCTAGATACTTCAATGTCAGCGTGCGCAAATTCACGGTCGCACAATCCACCTACAGCTCGTTTGTGCCGTTGTTCGACAGGTGGTCGGTCACGTCAAAGGTAAACTCAAAGTATCCGCCCCGATGGAATCCTACTGCTTTTCCATTGACAAAAACCGTGGCTTCGTAGTCAACAGCGCCGAAGTTGATCAATACGCGATTTCCAGTTGGCCAATCTGATGGTATGTCGAACGACGTCTGGAACCAGCTGTAGAGATGGCCCTTTTCCATGATACCTATGGAGCATTAGTAAAATATAGGTGCACATCGAGTGGCAAACTTACCGGACAAGGCACTTTCGAGGCAAGATGGGACCAGTACAGCGCGTTCGAGCGTTTGCCCCGTGGGCGGTGAGCTGACTTGGCCAGCCGTCACATTCCTCCACCTCCAGACGCCGTTGAGGTTCTTCCATTGCGATCGCTGGACTCTTGGGCGAGGGTGCTCAGGCCATGGATTTGTGCCAACGTCGGCGGTCCAAGGTGTATCGAGGGGACCTGTCTGCAACTTGTAGCCGATGTCGTTATTGTAGCGTGGTACGATGCTACTTGAGACAATCGCGGCCGAGGCCAAAACGACAGAAAAAGCTCTTGGAAGTCGCATTCTCGTGGTGGTGGATGCGTCTATGCAACCAATGTAGAGTTTTCCCCGCTTTCAAAAAGGGAGGAGGATGCTCCGTCCAAGTATTTAAGGGTGTTCGGCCTGCATGCTTATGACAACATCGGACCCTGGTACCGGTAGTGGATGCATGCCTTCGGCTTGGCCTGGGGCTTAGCGGCGGGACTCGGAGGGGTAGCTATGCGCCTTTGTCGATCACGATACCTAGCCCTGACGCTTCTCGGACCGGCTCTGGAGGTGGCATGTTCGTACTCAGATGGAGCTGGCAGCTGATGCTTTGCGCGCGAGGGACTCGCAGACGAAGGCCAGCATTCCGCTCGTTGACGCAGCCGTGATCAGGCGAGAGAAGGGAAGAAGACGCGAGCGCTTGAGGAGGCTGGGAGCGTAGTGCAACAACGCTGAAGGTGCCTACGGAAGAGCACGGTGTCAGATGATGGCGCCGGATGAGATGCCGCATGGCCTGATCAGCGTCTTGGCTGGCAGCTGGCGGCGGAAGTTGGAGGCTCCCCGCACACACCAGCGTGCAGGCGCCCTGCATCAACGCGAACTCTCCAGAGGCGATGATCCCGTTGAACAGACGAACGCATCGCCAGTTCATGGCACAGTAGATCGTGGCATAGCTCAGAAGCAGTGTTCACGTTGTACTTGAGATGAATGGCCGTGTGACATGCGCTGGCGTAGAGGGTGCGGCGCGAGACGAAGCAGCCGCGAAGACCCAAGGAGAAGGCTTGCCTAAGGAGGATCGAGTGGACACTTTCTCGTTTGCTCATTTACAAGGACACACTCCAGATGTACCCCGCATATTAGACAAAAAAGCAGTTCGAAAGCTACCAGAGCACCTGCTCAATGAGGCTACACGCTTGGTACATTGAGATAAGGACTATAGAGAGGCTATCGTTATAGCCATGCATCCTTCAATATAACAGGCTTTTTCTGCGCTAGACGCGTGGTGTCGCATGCATCTACTGTGAAGGCGAGGGGCGAGGGCCACGGGGTATTTAGTCCAACGTTTCCCATGTGTTCCGTTCTACATGTCCTGTGCACAAACGCTCTCCAGCTCCACTCGGCGCTGGGGCTTTTTTTTCCAACTGCCTGCGAACCAGTAGCAAAAGTAGGGAGCCTTCAATCGAGCGTGGTTATGATGCGATGTGACATTGGCGACAGCCTTTGTCGAGCTTCCTCTGCAACGTTGGCGGCCTAAACTTCCATACGACGATCCATCCCGAACCCGCAATCTGACGGACCTCGGCGGACGATTTACCACATTAGACAAGACGAGCGAACCTCGGGTCAGCTCCACGTGGAAATTCAAGGCATGCGGAAGAAAGATCCTTTCCAAGATTTCTTCTGTGTTGACGAGTTGGATCTTAATGGACTCGATGGACTTGATGGTGGCTCCGAAGAACGAGGAGAAGTCGGGGTTCTTGTTGCCGTTGGTGAGCCCGATGAGCTGACTAACGGGGGAAGTCGGGGTGTGCGGTTGTAAGAAGTGGGCAAAAAGGTTTCCATTGTGCGTATCGAAGCACTGTCGTCTTCCGAGATTCCTGCAAGGGTCATACGGTCGGAGTAAGAGTTGACAACGGAGTTCACTCGAGTCATGGAAGAGGTTGACAGACGTATGGTGTCTGCATCTGATCCGGAGCTCATTGTCGATATCGTTCGCAGCGACGTTACACTCAATGCTCGATCAGATCCGGAGGTCGATGATCGACTGAATCCAAAGTCGTGTTTGTGCGCTCCACAATGCACATCCGGAATGGTAGTGTAGGCATTCAAGATCTCAAGCAGTTCATCGCGAACGCTTCGAGCCGTCGGTCGAGCAGCTGGAGTCGCACTCAACATGCTGCGTATCAACGTCAGGATGTGCGGGATCGCGCGAAAAGCATCCTCGTCGTGCTCGCAAGACGCTTTTTCAAGGATGTTCATCCAACTCTCCACCTTTCCCAGATTGAAGTGGTAAGACGAATCTGTCCGGCCGCTTTTGCCGCCTGAGTTGGTCCTTTGCTTGGTGGAACGATGCTTGACGAATTCGTGAGGCTTCTTCTTCAGCATAAAGGTCACAATCTCTAGGTAGACGCAGCCAAGCGAGAACATGTCCGCTTGTTCGGTTTCATGAACTCTTGATCGTGGCTTTAGAGCTGGTTTGGTCCGCCGGAATCCAAAATTAAACGCACCGAGGTCGTTGGTCGAGGCCTTGGATAGCTTCCTTCCCAATGAACTGCTGCTATTGGACGATCTTGCTGAGCTTTTGCTTGTGACAGAGGTTCGTGTGTTGAAAGGAACCGAAGTTGGCGCTGGAGCCTTTGGGTCCAAAGAATCAAGGGCGGGTTGTGTCGACTGTGTCTCTGGCGCGCTGTAGATGTATGCGTCTGTTGGATCCGGTCTCTTGTCTTTTTGGAACGTCTCGAGGCTACTGATATCACTAAATGCAATGGCATTGCGGTCGTCGATGATGATGTTCGATGGTCGTATCGCGGAGTGGCAGAATCCATTCTGGTGCAGAGTCGCAACCGCATCCACCAAGCAATGCATCCAGTTCAGTAGGAGCCATCTCCTCTCTGGTTTGGGTAGCTTCCTATATTGGATTGGATCTCGATGGTCGATGAAAGTGCGGAGAGTATGTTGCCCGACAAAGCTGGTCAGCACATAGCCGGTGCCTTTGGCTGTATAGGAAGCCCACACAGGAGCGATGTGATCATGCTCAATCATGCGAGCGCTCTCTACGTCCATCATGAAGACGGATTCCAAAGCGGTCGACGACTCTGGGTTTCCCAAAGCAAACTTCCTCCGGACGTAAACATCTTTGGGTCTTCTCGGCAGGTGCACACGCGACCAGTTTTGGAGGCTAGCTGCAGGTGGAAGACCCATGACGTACTCCAACGGAACCTCCTCGTTTGGCGCGTAGTCTATGTGCACACCGTTTTGGAGTTCTCGCAGGAGGAAGGTGAACTGTGTGGAGTAGAAGCGGGCACTAGCATGTTCGTCGCGTCTGTTTGAAAGCGCCAGCTGCTCGATGTCGTCCATCTCTAGCGGCAGGTCATCATCGTCCCACGATCGATCGACCACGGCGAATATGCCATCTGCTTCACCGATCTCAGCCAGTACGAGAAACAGGCGTCGGGCCTTCTCTAGGATCCATTCCAAGTAGGTGTCGTCTGACAAATCGCCGAAACCCACAGGCTGAGTTAGGCGTTCCCTTTCGCGGGGCTGCAGGCGCGAAGTAACAAAGTCCTTTGTGACCTTCTCGTTGATTCTCTCGTCGGTCCACCAGATCTGCTGAAGCGCAGCGTGGGGTGTAACGAGTGAGTGGCCGGCATAGCCATATATCATGGCATTCAACGCTACCGTTTGGTCGTTGACCACGTTTGTTAGCGTCCTTGCAGTCATGGTTTCGAGCGGAGATGGGACCGAGGCCCAAGTGTCAATGCGGTGGAGGTGGAATGCTCGGTAAAAGACCCTGGTCGCAGGGAACTTGGGAGGTGTTGCACACTGCTTTTCATTTCCGGGAGGGCGAGAGGGAGTGTGAGCGTGGAGATGGTACAAGACGTTACTTGTTAAGCTCGAGTAGGTAAGACAGCGCCTCGAGGCGTCAGCGGGGCCAGATTCATCGGGCTTGCAATCGTTGTACAGTGGCTCATCAGCCCTTCGGGACGATTCTGCTTGTAGCAAGCGGCATGGCGCGGATATCTGGCTATTCGCTTGCGCCGATGAGCAACCAATCAGCAGGGCCCGGGCGCCAGGCTCGCAGGCATGGCGCGCGGCGTGGGAGGGGCCCCTTGCCCCATGCAGCGGCTGTTGGCCCAGAAAACGGCCGGCCATGTGAGATGGGAGCCAGGGTTGCCTACGTTGCAGGGACGATAAGACATTGCGCGTGTGCGTGTGCGTGTGCGTGTGCGTGTGCGTGTGCGTGTGCGTGTGCGTGTGCGTGTGCGTGCGTGTATGTGTGTTGGTGCGAGGGCGTGCAGCGGAAAAAGGGCCTGTGGGATCCAGGCCAATCGCATTTTTTAGACGCTTTGGTGGCAGGAACAGCCATCAGCAGGTGTGAGATCAGGCCGACTATGTTCTGCCTCGCGGCGGCATCGCGGCTAAAGAAGTGATCTGAATGCCTACTGTGCTAAAGACGATAGACCCTGGGCGAGGCAATCCCACCAACAAGGCATCGCCGTTGGGAAATGCCGGTTGGAAATGTCAAACTGTCGCATGCACGCCACACGAATGGCGGCGCAATTGCGTGACATGGGAAGCGGATCGTGTTGGCGAGAGCGAGGAGCGAAGGATGGATGGTCAGGCCCCAGTTGTGTTGCGCAATTCCCCGTACCGTGTGCTTTGGTACTGTGTGAATCTACCGAGTAAGCGCAACTTCTCTCGCAACCCTGCTGTTGTCTCCTGAACGGTGCGGCGGTTCATTGTTCTGAACGCTCAGTCGGCCGAAAGTAGGTTGCGGAGGGATGGAGGCGTCGGGCAGTGTTGCCGCAATACGCTGACGCTCATGCTCATGCTGCCTCTGCCTCGGTCAACCGTCACACACGAGTGTTCCGGTGGAACGTCGCGCGGGCTGTAGGAGCAGCCTGAATTGGTGAAGCTTGAGCCGATAGCGGCACAGCCGTCTGAGTATCAGATCGGATGCGTACCGTTGCAGATTTTGTGTTTCTTGCCAAAGAAACCCTGATTGCAGGTAGTGTGGTGTGCTGAGACTGGATTCTCCCACTACCCACAGACAATGGCAGTTGCCAGACTGCAGGAATTCCGAGCTTCCGCCTTCCGAGCTCTTTCCAACAACGACGCGCACAGACGGACGCTAGAACCGCGCCGGATCTTGCGTTCCCTCCCCTTGCACACTTCCACACTCCACCACGCTGCACCACACTCCACCACACTGCCTCCACCACGCTGCCGGGTCAAGCGCTCAACCGGCGTCGAAGGAGCTGGCTGGAACCTGCACCAACAGTCAAAGTGACATGTGAATGTAGCAGCCCAGTCGTGTGCACCCTTCTTCGACTGAACCCCACCACCGTCCTAGCAAGGCTTGTCCAGGTAGGACTGTCCTTGAGCACCGGTCTCCGCGTGACGTAGACATGGCAATCATTCCATGATGGAGTGACTATTGGATGACTGCTACAGGTTCTGCTACAGGTAGGATTGGATTACTGCTACAGTAGGATTGAATTATTACAAGTAGGATTGGATTACTACAAGTAGGATTAGATTACTGCTCAGTGCTACAGTAGGATTGGATTACTACAAGTAGGATTGGATTACTGCTCAGTGCTACAGTAGGATTGGATCTGGTCCATGAACTACGGTCAAGGTACTTATAAAGAAGCAGGTCGTGCTGAGAAGTTGCCTACAGGCCACGGCCACGGCCACAGCCACGGCCACAGCCACGGCCACAGCCACGGCCACAGCCACGGCCACAGCCACAGCCACAGGGACCATCCAATCCTACCTCGACCATGGCGCTGGGCGAATACGAAACGAAGTAGAGAATCTGCAGGTAGACAGGCGCTTTAGCTCTGCGGCCTCTGTCTGCTCTGCGCGAAACCAGACCAGGCGTGTTGAGGCGCCGGTTTTCCAGCTGCAGCCAAGGCCACGCCGTCGCGCGCTTGACGGCACATCAGACAAGCTTATTTCCTTTGGAGCCACTGACACAACTCTGCCGGCCAATCAGGCAGCCGAGTCTTCGCATCGAGAACGCACGGCTCTCCGCTTAATCGCAAACACCAACGTGAAGCGGTTTGCCTGCTGTTTCGCATGGCCTGGATGGCCAAATGCGAAGGGAGCTGATTCGACGCTTCACACGGGGCTAGAGAGGGAGAGGCAAGGCCGCCGTCGCGACTGCCCGTCAGTCCATCGTCGCCGCGTCTTCTCCTTGCTTGCCTGCTGGGTATAAGAGCCTCTTTCTCGGTTGTTTCTCGCTTGATCCATTCCATCGTTGCTGTCGTCGTCGTTGTCGTTGTCGTTGTCGTTGTCGTTGTCGTTGTCGTTGTCATTGTCGTTGTCGTTGTCCTTGTCATTGTCCTTGTCGTTGTCCTTGTCGTTGTCCTTGTCATTGTCGTTGTCGTTGTCCTTGTCATTGTCCTTGTCGTTGTCCTTGTCATTGTCCTTGTCGTTGTCGTTGCTTGCTGTCGTTGCTTGCTGTCGTCGTCCGCCGTGCTGTGCTGCTGTCTTTGTTACACAACATCCCCTCTCTCGTCCATTCGCCGGCCTCTCTCGACGCCCACCCACCATGCTGCGCTCCTTCGCGGCTTGTGCGCTCGCTGGCGCTGCCGCGGTTGCTGCGATTCCCACCCTCTCGGTCAAGGGCTCCAAGTTCTTCACGAGCGAGGGCAACCAGTTCTACGTCAAGGGTGTGCAGCGTCCTGTCATCACGTGCGGCAGCCGCTGACCCCCCCAGGCATTGCCTACCAGCTCGTCCCCGACGACCCGCTCCTCGACGCGACCCAATGCGGCCTCGACGCTGCGCTGATGAAGAGCATCGGCACCAACTCGATCCGCGTCTACCACGTCGACCCGGCTGGGGACCACACCACGTGCATGAGCGCGTTCGCCGACGCCGGCATCTACCTCTGGCTGGACCTGGACACGTTCGACACGCAGATCGAGCAGAGGGCGCCCACGTGGAACGAGAGCCAGCGCGATGCCTTTGCCGCCGTCATGGACGAGTTCCAGCAGTACGACAACCTGGCCGGCTTCTTCGTGGGCAACGAAGTCCTCACCACCGCCAACGGCTCCGTGGCAGCGCCTTACGTCAAGGCCGCCGCGCGCGACATGAAGGCCCACCGCGAGGCGAACAAGTACCGCAGCATCCCCATCGGCTACTCCGCCGCCGACATTGCGAGCCTGCGGCCCATGCTGCAGAACTACCTCGCCTGCGGAAGCAACGCGTCCGAGGCCCTCGACTTCTTCTCCCTGAACGCCTACTCGTGGTGCGGCGACAGCGACTACAAGACGTCCGGCTACGCGATGCTCGAGGCCAACGCGACCGCCTACAGCATTCCCATCTTCCTGTCCGAGACGGGCTGCCAGACCGTCCGTCCCCGCACCTTCCAGGACCAGACGGCCATCTTCGGCGACATGGCAGACACCTGGTCCGGCAGCATCATCTACGAGTGGATCGAGGAAGCCAACAACTACGGCCTCGTCTCCTACGGCACCAAGGTGGACCCCGCGAGCCCCTCCGCGCCGCCCGACGGTTTCCCCCGCTCCGGCACACCCATCCCCCTGCAGCCCGACTTCTCGAACCTGGGTAACGTTTGGAAGACGCTGAGCCCGACCGGTGTCCAGGAGAGCGCGTACAAGCCAACCAACTCGGCGCCCGAGTGCCCGGACCAGACGAGCGGTGTGTGGGATGTCAACCCCACGTCTGCTCTGCCTACGCTCGGCCAGGTGTACAGCGCACAGCCGGCTACTGCCACGGCCGGTGCAAGCGGAAGCGGAAGCGGAAGCGCGAGCGGCACCGCGAGGCCCAGCGGGACTGCCAGTGGGAGCGCCAGCCATGCGAGCGCAAGCAGCACCGGTGCGGCGACGGATGGACGGAGCCGCGAGCTGACGGGTGCTGGAGCTGCGCTGGTGGCTGTCATGGCTGTGTTTGCGTGGTGGTAGTGGATGATATCTGACGACTCGTGGGCCGGAGCTTGGTCCCTATACCCACCCCAACTCGTTTCTGTAGCATGAGAGTCAAAGCATGGTAGATTTATAGCACGTAGACTCTGTCTGATTGTCTGAACTCTGAATGAATGTCTGAATTCTGAACTCTGAACTGAACTCTGAACTGAACTCTGAACTCTGAACTGAACTCTGAACTCTGAACTGAACTCTGAACTCTGAACTGAACTCTGAACTCTGAACTGAACTCTGAACTCTGAACTGAACTCTGAACTCTGAACTCTGAACTCTGAACTCTGAACTCCGAGACTCTGAGACATCGAGACACCGACACCAAGACACCATTCGACCTAACCTGCACCAATCAAAGAGATGCTGCTAACTAAGCATCTCTCACCCTTATCCTCAACTGCCTTTACAAGCCTCTATAATACATCCTTCTCACTACCCCACATAAGAGAGACTCTTATACTAAGATAATACATATATTAAGAAGGTGTTTTAGGTGGTGCTGGATTTAATCTACCTCAATAAGCATTTACAATGTGTCCTCCTTACTAATCTACGTGTCTTGGAGTCTCTGTTTAGTACTGGAGATAGATGGAAAGAGGTGGTTTTGGTTGGTGCTAGACTTGTCTGCTTTATGAACCTCTGCGACATAATCTTCTCGCCAATCCTCGCACTCGTCTCCACAACCCCCTCATCCATCAAACTCCGTTAACACATTCATTGGCTGCACTTAACCTCCTTGTCTGTAATGATATTAAGCGTCACCCTCTTGCTTAACTACTACTACATTACACACCCTACACACCCTAACCCCCTTACCTATCTAATAAACTCTGTTAACATATTTATTAGCTGCACTTAACCTCCTTGTCCGCAATAATATTAAGCGTCACCCTCTTGCTTAACTACTACTACATTACACACCCTACACACCCTAACCCCCTTACCTATCTATTAAACTCTGTTAATATATTTATTAGCTGCACTTAACCTCCTTGTCTGTAATGATATCAAGCGTCACCCTCTCGCTCAATCGCTGCGGACACCGCCTGTAGTCGGCATACAGCGTCGCATTGAAGAAACTACACATATCCCGAAGAATCAAACGCGCAGGCCCCAGCTGCTCGAGCGTGCAGGTCCCCGCGGGCAGGAAGGCACAGGGTTCCATGAGCCGCGGGAGAGGTGATGGGTCAGTATATGAATGGATGGATGGAAGGGTGTACGAGGAACCGATGGCGGATGCATGGTGTATGGATTGGAGGGTGAGATGGAGGCCATGGACTCACGTTGGAGTAGGTGTTGTGGTTGACGCAATTACATGCATTGCCGTTCTCGGCTCACCCGTTGGCTTTGTTGGCTGCGGTTTGGCATTTTTTTTTACGCATTGCGCTGTTGCTGGGGGTATGAGGGCGAGGGGCTTGTCGTTGTCGCTACGCAGTGTATCGATGTTGTGTGCTATTGTTGTGGAGTGGTTATCTGAGGGTCTTAACGGCATCGGTACTTTGCAAAGTTCCCCGACTTCAGGGCTTGCGTGAGGTTGAAGGTGAGCTGTGCGCTGTCGAGGGATGCAGCGGTGAAGGCGAGGGTTAGGGTTGAGAGACTCATTTTAGAGGATTGTTGGAGTGAGTGAATGAGTGGAGAAGTTTAGTAGTGTCTAGAGTTGAGTGATAGATGAATCGATGGATGTGAGGCGGTACTTTATATACCTTTTCTCCCTCTGCTATACACATCCCCAATCCCTCGTCGAGACATACCAGACTCTATCCACGAAACTTTCCAAAATTCAAATTACATCGTCGACCTCAGCTCCAAGCCCCCGGCTCTCATGCCGGTATTGCTTCGCTGCAGGAACCAGCCTTTTCAGAGCAACCTACTACCACGCTGGCCTCGAAATTGCTTGTCAAGGCTGACCTTAGACAAGGTCCTCCGCATCTGCTCGCGTTGTTGAAGTTGAAGCGCCACGTGCTGTCCGTTTCCCAGACGAGTCACTTTGCCAAGACCCGTGGTTCTGGCAGCTCGAAGTGGTGCATTCGGCCTGCGCTACTGGTTGTGTACCGCCTTGAACTCAGACCACGCGGGAGATGAACCGCTCGTAAGGCGTGCTAGTGTGCATGTGGGCTGGTAGTAGGTAGGCTGAAGCTGGAGCGCGACTAGCCTCGTCGAAGGCTTTTGACATGTCGGTCTGGAACCATGCATACTTTTCAATGGTTGGCGCTTTCCGTACCGTTGATGCGATGTAGCACTGCGCCATGCACAGGAATCAGCACGCCTCGCATGTCCAGTCTCGTTCGGGGAATACAAATAATCACAGCTCCCTGTACCTCGCACTTCAACAAACGCAGTGGGAACACCACTTCTCAACCTCACATAAACCGCGCATCGCGACCGTTGAATTTCAACACACAACCCACGTCTAGTCAAGCAGCCGGGCCGCAATGCACTAGTCTAGCGCAAGCGCCACAGACAGCGGTGGGGATCCGGGGCTGTGGCTTGGACAACGGCCGTTGTGTTGGAGGATGCGATCCATGATGCGGGTGCAGGGCTTGGCCGACATGTCGATCTTGATGCTCAACTATCGCGGTCGAGATGCTTTTAGCAGGCTTAGCAGAGCCTGAAAGACGCGGTGGTAAGCGAGGTGTCAGGTAGAGTGCTTTGTGTGAGGGTTTGTCTTGTTTGTGTACTTTTTTCTTTGTTTTTGTTCTTGTCTCCGCTACTGGTTCGCCTTGCTTGCCAAGAAGACATACACCCAACATAGTCCACACGACATTGTTCTTACCACCAAACGAACTCGTCGTTCTCGCATTTTCCGTAGCCCAGTGTCATGATCATTGTACCCTGATAGAAAAGCAAACCATCTGAGATGCACTTTTCCTATCTCCTTCAGACACAAACAATAAATTACGCATGTCAGGCCAGACAGGCAGGGTCCACATACGAGGTTGTCGATACTGGTCAAGAAGCTGTTGTCGGGCGTTGAGTGCAGTACGAGACGAGTGCGTAGAAGAAGAGATGACAGCAGGGCGGTGCAAATATCTCAGAACATGAACGTGAATCCTGCTTGCTTACAACTATGGTACACCCGCAATGCACGCGATTTCTACCGCTACTATACACTCCTCCATACAATTCTCACAGCGAGATCTCGCCCTTCCAGGTGCCTTCGGTCAGCCCCAGCGTCTCGATGCAGTGCTGCCACCTCGGCCCGCCGCGCTCCCGTCTGCGCAGGTACTGCAAGAGCTTCTGCCGCCTGTGGACCAGCAACCGCAGATTGCGCTTGTTGTGCTTGTCGCCCTTTCCACGCGTGGAGAGGAAGTCGGCGACGGTCTTGATCTTGGCCGTCAGGATGGCAATCTGCACTTCAGACGAGCCGGTGTCGGGCCCGATGCGCTTCCCTGTGGCGGCGACGTTGGTGTCCGGGCGGACGGCGGGCGGGGTGTTGGAGTTGATGCTGGTCAGGTGTGGCGCGCGCGGGGGCAGGGCCTTGTCGGTGTTGTGTCGGCCGAAGGTCTCGATGCAGCGGGTGATGTTGACGCGCATGCGGTCCTTGCTCGAGCCGTTTTCGAGGGCGGTGATGCGGGCAATGGCCTCGGCGGCGCGGGCGTGGTCGCTCTGGCTCTGGGCCTCGAGCTCGTCGACCGACGGCTGCAGGTCGGCGGCGGCTTTGTGGCGCAGCGCGTCGCTCCACTGGTAGGGGCCGGTGCTGGTGGGCTTCACCACCTCGGCCAGCGGCACGGCCAGGCGCCTGCTGCGCTCGAGCTGCGACTCGATGATGGCCGGGTCGAAGCGGTAGTTGAGCTGGGCATCGGCGGCGACGGAGTGCTCGGCGGTCGCGGGCGGGCGGGCGGTGTCGAAGGACTGCACGAAGGGGGTGGAGACGCCGCGGACGGGATTGCCCAGGCTCTCGACGCGCGTGTGCTCCAGCTCGGCGCGGCGCGACAGATTGGCGGCCTTCTTGCGCGCCTTCTGGGCGGCGATGTAGGGGTCGTGTTCGTAGCGCTGCTTGCGCTCGAGCGAGGTGAGCTTCTTCTGCAGCGGCGACGACGTCGAGAAGGGCCGCAGCGGGCGGGCGAGAAGGGACGACGACGACGACGACGACGACGACGGTGACGACGACGACGACGGTGACGACGACAACGACGACAATGACGGTGACGACAACGACAACGACAACGACGACGACAACGACGACAACGACGACAACGACGAGCGCGAGGCCCGCAGGCACAATGGCACGGCGATCCGGGGCGGCATGATGATGGACCTCGACGCTGCACGCCCTGCATCCCTCGTGTCGGCCGTGAGTGCAAATCGAGGCCGATTGTTTCTCCGCCGCCGGCCCGCCTTGCCCGATGCGGCTACCGCCGACGCGAAATCCCACAACCCTCTCCCCTCCCCTCCCACAATTGTGCATCGCGACAGCCACTCTCTCACCACCGACCAGCAGCTCGCCCTCGTGCCCCAATCCGTCACCATGGCCCCCTCCAACCTTCCCGCGATCTTCAACCCCACCCAGCAGGACATTGAGATGCTCCTCGCTGCCCAGTGCCACCTCGGCGCGAAGAACCTGCAGGTGCACATGGAGCCGTACCTGTGGAAGACCAGGGCCGACGGTGTCAACGTCCTGAACGTCAGCAAGACGTGGGAGAAGATTGTCCTGGCCGCGCGCATCATCGCCGCCATCGACAACCCGGCCGACAGTGAGTTTCCGACTTGCGCCCGGCCTCGTGGATTGCGCCGAGAGTTCTAGTTCACGGCTGACCACTCCAGTCTGCGTCATCTCTGCCCGTCCCTACGGCCAGCGTGCCGTCCTCAAGTTCGCCGCCCACACCGGCGCCGTCGCCATTGCCGGTCGCTTCACCCCCGGTAACTTCACCAACTACATCACCCGCTCGTTCAAGGAGCCGCGCCTGATCATCGTCACCGACCCGCGCACCGACGCCCAGGCCATCAAGGAGGCCTCGTACGTCAACATCCCCGTCATTGTAAGACCCCCCTCCCCGGCACACTCCGTGCTCGACGCTAACCCACCAGGCCCTCTGCGACGGTGACTCGCCCACCGAGTACGTCGACGTTGCCATCCCCACCAACAACAAGGGTCGCCACGCCATCGGTCTCGTCTGGTGGATGCTCGCCCGTGAGGTCCTCCGCCTGCGCGGCACCCTCGCCTCGCGCGAGGCCGAGTGGGACGTCATGACTGACTTGTACTTCTACCGCGACCCCGAGGCCGAGGAGAACAAGGACGCCTCTGGCGTCGAGGAGGCCAAGGTCCCCGGTGCCGACGAGGTTGGCCCCGCCGCCGTCGAGGCTGGCTTCACCTCCGAGTGGGAGGTCTCTGGCGCCTTGGCCGGTGCCTTCACCTCGCAGGCTGCCGCTCCCGGCGCCTCCTGGGACGCCGACGCCTCTGACTGGGCCGCTGCCTCTGGCGAGCAGGCCCAGCAGACTGGCAACGAGGGCTGGGGCGCCGAGGCTGCCCCCGCTACCACCACCCAGTGGTAGACGCGTTGTCGCGCCCTGTCGTTGACCGCCAGGCGGCCGACAGGCAGGACAGGACAGGCATGGAAAAAGGAAGAAAAGCAAAATGAGACCATTTCATCGTTTGTCCCACGCTCCGGCTGTCTGTGTGAAGGGGACTTGCAAGGAACATGACCAAAGCCACTGCGCTGATGAGGGAAAGATATCCGCGCTGCGCCTGTGTGTTGATTTCAATATCGACGTCGACTTTGAATGTATGCTGGGAGCAGAGCGGGGGAAAGCCCTGCGCTGGCGGTCGGGTTGTTCTTGAGCTGACGGCCCATTCCTGAATCCATCTCCTCACTACTCATTCGTGACCCTTTTTCGTGACAGTGACATGTGAAGATACAGTGTATCCCTCTTTGTCTCTGACTCTTCCTCTTCTAAGAGTCTTCTCACTACTCTCTCTACTTACCTCTCTATCATTTCTCTTTACAACAGATTATCCTCATCTACCTCGTCTATCTTAGTCGTACTAGTTTCTCTAATATCTCTACTCTTCTTAATTTATCATCATCACTTTTAGCTCTCTATTCCTCTTTCTATTCCTCTCTTTTATTTTCCTAATCCCAGTATATACCTCTGTAAACCCAGCTATCATCAATACCGTTATTATTTTAATTATAGTTCTACATTAGTGCACACCGACCCTCATTAACTTTTACTACCACTCTCTTTGATTACCAACCATTCCAGTATCTCGGTGTGTGGTAGATGGTTCTTATCTATCTTGATTCAGCAGTACTGGTACTACTCCTCCTACTGCTCCTACTCCTCCTCACTCTCCTCGCTGGTCTCGGCGCCCGCCAAGCCCTCCATCATCTCCATATACAGCGGATCATCCTCATCCACCTCCTCCGCCTTGGCAGCAGCACCGGTACCCGCGACGTTGCCACCTCTCCTGCCCTCTGCGTCAGCGTCGGCATCACCATCACCATCACTGTTATCATCACCCTCGATATTGGTGTCCAACTCCCCAAAATCAATCTCCTCGTCCTCCTCTCTGGCCCCGCGTCTAGGCGTGTTCTGCACACTGTTCGCGGCGCTCGCGAGACTGATCGGGCCGTTACTGGGACTCGTCGCGCCGCGGTGCGTTGCCAGGCCCAGGTGTGCGTTTCTTCTGTGCGCGGGACGAGGGTCGGGGACTTGGATTTCGAGTCCGCCATCGTCGTCGTCGTCATCGTCGTCGTCTTCTTCTTCGCCTTCTGCGTCGGCGTCGGTGTCGGCGTCGGCGTCTTCCGAGGAAGAGGGGCTGTGGTGGCGAGGCGGGTGCGGGTGTGGGCTTGGGAACGCCGAGTCTGGTTCGCCTTCTGCGTCAATGTCCATGTCGTCGTTGTCGTTGTGGGTCGTATCGACGTCGCCATCGCCGTCGCTCTCGTCGCTCGAGGCGATGAATTCCGCGCTCTTGATCTTGCTGGCCGAGGGCGCTGGGGCCGAGGGTTTCGATGCAGACGGCTTTGCTTTTGCGGCGGAGGTGGAAGTAGAGGTGGAAGTCGATGCAGGACGCTCGGAGGCTCTCCGCTCCAGCTTCACGCTCGGCACCCCCTTCTTCACTCCGCCCTTGGCAGCGGGCTTCTTTGCAAACACACTCGCCGCCTTGCGCCTCTTGGCCAGCGGGTCCACGGCCCGGCGCGCAGGCAGGACATGGGTCGCGGTGTGTGTGGAGCGGGCGTCGGGACTGCTCGCGTATCCAGCCTCTCCGGCCTCCTTCGCGCTCTTCACCGCGTGCAGGAAGTGGCGGAAGTCGTAGGGATTGCCGGGCTCGGGCTCCAGGCCTTCGTCGCCGCGCTCCTGCGTCTCGCCGAAGAGGTCGTGCTCGCCCGCGTCTCTGTCGTGCAGGCTGTCCTTGTGCGGCTTCTTGGGGTAGATGGTCACGTGCTGCGAGGAGACGTCGGCGCCGTTGTGCGTGGACAGGTTGAAGGTGTAGCTGCTGTCCAGGCGCTCGAGCGTCGCCCTCTGCGTCGTTGGGTCGAAGAGCAGCACGTACGACGTGGTGGGCGCGGTGCGGCTGCCGTTGAAGACGAACACGTCGCTGTCGCCGTCGCCATGCTCGTCGCCGTCGCGCAGAGACAGATTGCACGTGCTTGCTGTCGAGCGCCGGAGCGTCGTGCTGCGGGTGCCGCTCGCGAGGGCGGGCTTGTGGTTGTCTGGGCGTGTTGGTCAGCTGATGTCACATCCTATCGTCGGACAGCGGTGCAGGCATACACTTCACACTGCTGAACCCGCTCCCTCTGTCCTCTTTGCGGATTGCCCCGCTGACGTCCAGCGTGTACGTCGCCTTGCGGTGCGGTTCGACCCGGCCGTCGATCATCGGAGACGCCATGCTGGGTTGTAGTGCTAGCCCGACTTTGCTTTCGTTGGATGTTCCACGTTTCTGCAGCTTCGCGTTGGGGAACTAAGAGTCTACAGGGGGGGAGAGGTCGAGGAGAGGACATGCAGGGTCCTAAGGCTCTGGGCGTTCGTTCGCTGCTCGTCACGCTTGTCCCCGATGATCCGGTCGCCTTCCGACTCCCACTCCCGGGGCCGCACGTGGGGCCGCGCTGCTATCTTTAGCCCGCGTTTCACCTTGCCTTGCCCAAGCCCTACACCATTAACAATTATACACTGTTAATAATTATACACTATTAACTATTATACACTATTAACTATTATACACTATTAACAATTATACACTATTAACATTTATACACTATTAACATTTATACACTATTAACATTTATACACTATTAACATTTATACACTATTAACATTTATACACTATTAACAATTATACGCTAGTAGCAATTTTACACTAGTAACAATTATACACGCTTGACAACTATGCACCATTAACAATTGTACACTATTAACAATTATACACCATCACCAATCATGCTGACGGAAATTGAATATGCTGACGGAATTCGATTCATAATCACTAGGCACACGCCAACAACACCACCCTACACAACCTTCCTGTACACCAGCGACCCCACCCACTCCCCTTTACTCTCATACGCCCTCTCCGTCAGACTCACCCGCTCAAACCCCAATCTCTCCGCTAACCTCGCACTCCCCTCGTTCCGCGGTTCACACTCAATCTCCCATTGAAACCGCACCCCCTCCCCCTCCCGCACCCCACCGCACGAACAAGCCCCCCACAGCCTCCGTCGCAAACCCCCTCCCCGCGCCCCAGGCAAGAACGAGAACCACAGATCAACACGCCCCAACCCCCCTCCCCACCCCGCTGGTTGCAACGCGTGGCGTCGTCGTCGACAGCAGCAGCAGCAGCAGCAGCAGCAGCAACGCCATCCAAGCGCTGAACCCGCGCCCCAACCCGCCCTAGGAATTCCCCCGTTTCCTGCCAAACAACAGCGAGTTCCACCACCGTCCGCGGCGCCTCGTGACGCTGCTGCAGGCTCTGCGCGACGCTTTCGCGCGCTCTCTCGCGGGTCCAGGGGCCCCAGGTTTGGTACCGCGCGTTGTCTGCATTGGACTCAAGGATGAACAGGTTCTCGGCGTCCGCGGTGGTGTATTCCCGTAGCAGGAGGCGCCGCGTGGTCAGTGGTTCCCAGGCGTGGGGTGAGGTGGGTGAAGACATGGGTCGGGGGTTTTCGAGTTGGGTTTATGCGAGGGAGGTGCGGTGGCGCTGTGAGAATGCTGTCTTGCGGGTTTGCTTGTGGACGGCCAGGTGCAGGTAGGAGGTTGGTAGACCTGCCGTTTTAGGGTTGGTTGTTGATTGTGAGACTACAAGTGTTAAGTCGTCACTTGGGCGTACAGTGAGCAAAGAGTGTCAACGAAGATGGGGTTTTGAGGATTAGCCACTTGTATTAGGTCTAACCTCGTCAGGCACAGTCTGCATGAAAACCGGCGAATGCGCCCTTTTCTCCGCAGTCCGCCCTTCCAAGCCACGATCAATCGTACTCTTCGATCTTGATGATCGGAATGTCAGAGTATGCTGGAGGTAGGTCATCGTGTGCAGACTCCAGCAAAGCGTACTCCGCGTCCATTGTCTTCTCCTGCTGTCTCTTCTGGTACCAGACGCGGACGAAGAAGATGAAAAACGCTAGTAGCAAGGCCACGGGCATCAGGAGAGCGTTGTGCTGGATGTGGTCCTCCCAGTACTGTCCAATCTTTCCGAACACCATGTTCCACTCTCTCGACCAGGAGCCTAGCTTGCCGTACTCGTCCCACTCGTTGGGATCAAACAATGTTTTCACCATAGCCAACTTTCCGCACTTCATCCGAATGGCTTGCACGCGCTGCGCTGTTTCCACCACCTGGATGTCCTCGATTGAGAGCTTCTCGTCCGAGTCCTCCGTGCTCTTGACGTGCTTGACCAAAATCTGCACGAGCTTGTGGTTCTCCCCAAAGTGCACTGGCTCTCCATCTGCCCCATACTGAAGACCCGTGACGTCGAACTGCATCCACCACTGTCCTGGAGTTTCGGTACGAAGAAGCACGTGCTCGTACTGGAGTGGGAATTTGTGGTACTTTGTCTGCCAGCCAAAGTCAGGGTCAAGCAAACGTTCACGAACCATGTTGTTCATAGTCTCTTGGGTGAGGTTGGCGGCGACTTGGTGGGCATTGATGTAGAGAGGCATTGCGCCAAGCGGCAAGACTGGAAAGCCATTGATGTGTAATGTTGGAATGGGGCTGGGTTGAGATAGGGCGTCTTTCACGTCGAACTTCAAGAGCTGTGTAAAATTAGCATATGACCTGAACCTACATGATCATGTGCTAAGCATACCAATGAATTCTCCTGCTTCTGCCATGAAGACTCAACAAAGCTCTTCTTAACCAGGAAAGGACAATCCGAGCAATCAAGCTTGACAACATAGCTATTCTTCTCTTCAACAACCGTAATCTCAGGTGCAAACTCGGGTACCGGCTTCTTGTGATCCTTGTACCAATCCGCGGTCTTGTCAGGTGTCAGGGCCCAGTCGAGCTCAAGACGTGGCGGAGCATCCTGTTGAGCAGCAACGACGACAGCAGAGGCAGCCGCAGCGAGGCCGAGCAACGAACGAAAATACATGATTTACAAAAACACGAACAACGCAAAGAAATGGCAGTGAGTGACGACGGTCGGGAGTGGTTGAAGAGTGATCCGCGGATGCCGTTCGGAGACAACGACCCAGGGCCTCGGTCATAAGCTCCTGAGCTAGCACGGCTGCGGTCTAGCGCGAGCGCTATTCTCGGATGTTATGGAAAGGACAAAGCTTGTCTGCCTCATCTTCCGGCCTTGGAGAGACGACCACCCGCCACAAGACCGATATTGGGAGGACAACTATGGCCGGGAGATCACTCAGCGCAGCCTTGGGGTCGTCTTTGCACGACACTCCCTCTTTGGCGCGACAAAGATCCTCGGCCTTAGACGGCGTTTCAAGCCAAGACCCAGCATTGACTCGGGAACAGACACTTGAATAGCTCTTTGACCGCACGGATATCGGCCTCAGCTGTGCTTACGGATGGGCCACCTGACACATCCTCCATTGCCATGGTGGTCCTGGCCCAGTACATTAGGTATTCGTATTGTATGATGATCCTCTCGCACTTTTCTGTATTTTTCCCGCAATCTTAGTCCTCTTTTCATCCACTTACCATCCAGCACGATTACCTTGACGCGCTCGCAACCGGTACACTAATCTCACGGCCTTGGGCGGACTCCGTTGTTTGTGGTCAAGGCCCGTTGCATAGTCCGCTGATACAGTACTGTATATCTACGCGTCTTCCGTCATTAAGTCGTCCGTGATTTTCATCTCAATATTTCGCTCGACAAGCATGGACGCAATGCAAGAGAAAGAGCAAGAGCGAGACTGGCACCACAAGGGTTCGGCATGCTTTACACCAGTTGATACATGTAAGCGCGTTGTAGAAGAAAAAGAGGCGCATACTGACAGCCTACTGAGGTTGTATGACATGGTGGTGTCCCTGCATTGTCTATGGCCGCACCCGTCACCGCATGAACACAAACGGCGACATGAGCAAGTACTCCTGCTGCAATACAAGCGTACGCCATCCTCTCACCTGTTGCCCAAACATGCTAACCTTTACAGTGCGCTGCCTTTGCCGGTATGGCCTGCGCAGGACTGGCTTGGATCTTACCGCTGACCAACCGCGGCGAGGTCCGCGCAAAGTACAACTTGACCGGCAACGGCTGCAAGGACGTTCTTTGCGCGTGCTTATGCTCACCTTGCGATCTCATGCAACAGGACAAGGAGGTCCAGCATCGCGAGGAGGAGGCCAAGATGCTACTGGGTCAGCCTGGAAAGAGGGACTCGATGAATTACGTGCCGCAGTAGCAGCAGCAGCAGCAGCAGCAGCAGCAGCAGCAGCAGCAGCAGCCCCAGGTCCATCATCAATGAAACCTTGAAAGTTCGATTGATCGCCAGCTACACTATACAACTCGTCTACAGTGAATTCCAGTCTCTGCCGCTTGTCGCGCGTGCTTTTCTTGCCTCTACGTCGCATTCACTCACCGGTCCAGCTGTGTCGTAGGAGTAGGTACGCATTAAGCGAGTGTAAGCCCTCGACAACGCAATTCTGACGAATCAAACAACAAGCCAGCCGCGTTCTCGAAAGCACGTGTGTGGCAAGTGCGAAGCAACCAATCCGCACCTCGCGGCTGCCTCATCGGGCGTACCAACAGGGCACCGGGTTCGCAGCTGATTGGTTCGTGGGGACAGCACGAGACGCCTCTTCACATCGGCCGCTGCAAAAGGTCAGACGCTCTGAGAACCTATGCCCAGTTCACCCAGACTAGCTGTGCCATAGTTTCCGCCTCGTTGTAGTACATGTGTCAAAACCGCGCGTGCGCCCAGGATTTTGCTTTCCGTCATGTCGAGTCCCGCAGCGCAATGTTCAAATCCGACATTGCCCTCCTGCTCTCCACGATCACAGCACTCGCCAACGCCTTCTCCATCGCCGTCTACAGCGACGCTTCACGCGCAGCAGACACCCCCAAGTCCCAGCGGGGCGTGGGCCTGCTCCTCAACGGCACCTGCGGCCGCGTGAGGAGCTCCGGCCCAGACAAGTCGTTCGCGCACTGGCTTTCGTACGAGGACCCAGAAGGTTGTCAGAGTCAGTTGACCTGCAGTGTCCTAAGAAAATAAAAAATAGAAACAAAATCTCGTCCATGCCACCTGACAGCCGCTAATCCATCTCTATTCCCTCGAGCGTGAGCCAAATTCTATAAGTGCTTGCAGCGGCGCCCCGGAACCCATGCACAATGGGCGTTGCTACTCGTACACCGAGTACCGGTACTACACAATTGACGGGTGCAATGAACAGGCGCTGCGCGAGTGGAAGGTCCTTTCGGCCAAGTCCCACAAGGCCTCGAGCTACATCGTTGTCCTGGGTGGCGTTGTGGAAGACATAGGGGGACTGAGTCTGGTTGTGGGTGTGCCGTGGTGGCGGTCGAGGAAGAAGAAGATGGAGGGGAAGCGGGGGGAGGTGGAGGAGGTTGTGAGATGGTGGTGCTGGGAAGTGGGAAGTGGGAAGTGTTTGGCAACTACCGTGCATCTTATCGGACTTGGCAACCAAGAGCGAAATCGTGATCCTACCTCCAGAGTAGGCAACCCCCATATATCCACCAAGTCTCAAGCCGTCCAAGGAGTGCCTCCACTCCGTCTGCATAGTCACTCAGCATAGCGCATTAGAAATGATACATTTCACATTGTTCCAGCAGCTGGACACTTTGCGAATCATCTCATGTAGACGATCTGACTCGTACCGACAGAAGGTCAGAAACTTATGCCGCTGAGCAAATACGCGCTTCGAGGCCACAACCTCTCTATATGCGCGCCAACGCGATACCTCTAATTGGTTAACAATGGTGAAAAATTGGTGTCGTGTTGACACAACTGCGCCACCTGCTGATCTCCAAGCGCTCGATGGACGATGGAACTGCAGCGCTTCGTCGGCTGTGCTCGCACGTGATACCAAGCCTCGCCAAGCCTTCTAGTACTTATCAACCATCATTCCCGTCACCCGCGGTGAGAAAAGCATGCCCCGGACGAGCATCAAGATGGCGGCAACAAGGTCCCTCAATCTGGTCGGCTCAACTGGACGTTGTTATTTCTTTAAAAAATTAATACAGGAAAGACCACACATTGGTCGCGTTTGGTTAGCATCGTTTAAGCAACCTCCCATGTCGTGTGTATTTCGAGAGAACTAATACTCCTGTAGATCTGGAAATGATGAATTCATATTAAAAGACATACCTCAAAGCATATTCTCAGCCTTCAACGAGAACATCCGACCAAGACTTCCTCAAACTCGCCACATACGCCTTCCATTGGATACCATCCCAGACCAACGCATATTTGTGTATGAATACCTTAATAATGATTTCCTGAATCTGGTTCGGAATCAGATACCAGTGCGAGCTCGGAAGGAAATCCTTAATGCTACTTTGCAAGGAATTGCCGATATGCATGACCGCGACGTTGTCCATTTAGGTAAGCCTAGCAATCTAGGCATCCACACAGTCAATATGAACAACTGATCTTCTTAGATGTTAAGCCTGACAACATTCTGGTCAATTACCGCCATGTTGAAAAGCAGGTCATAATCGAAAAGGTGCAAATCTCTGATCTTGAGAATGCAGCCTATCTCCCAAAGCCTTGGTGTATCAAAGGAATGCTAGCTGGAAATGACAACTGGCGCAGCCCTGAAGGTCACTTCAAGGGAGAGCTTAACAAACCATCTGATTTATATTCATTTGGGCTAGTAGTAAGTGCTTAATATGAGTAAGGAATTCTATTGCTAACAAATCAAGTGCATTTACGCTATTCTCGGGCGTGTCATACTAGGACCTGACGATGATTTCAAACTACACGAATCAAAAGGTGCACTACCTGCGTTCATCCGCCTGCAGCGCCAAGTATCATATTTTGGGGACAAAGAAGGGTTGAATGGGCTCATCAAGTATGTTGGTGATGAGGAAGCAAACTGCGAGATTCTTAGAATGCTTTGGGAGGAACGGGCGGCAGATTATATTCCATACGTGCCGTTATCAGAGTGGACAGATGTTGACTCGACGTTCAAGGACTTGATTCGAGGATTGAACAATTTGAACCCGTCACAGCGGCTTACAGCTCGTCAGGCATTGGACCATCCATGGTTTAAAGGCATCGAAACTACTTGATAGTAGCGCAAAGACACCAATGGGAATGATGGTGCGCGATGGCATGCTTGAAGCTGATGCGCTACATTAAAGTGTTGCAATATAAGCCATGGTTAAGAGTCACTATAGGTAGTAAAGCATAATATAACTACACTACTAAGATTAAAACGTCTCGTTACAAAGGCATAGGTTACAACCATGTTTTAATCTAGCAAAGCGTTTTTGATTATGCGCTTCCAACGAAAGCGTTATAGTTGTTGGGGCTGGATCCTGGGTTTGACATAATCTGCCTACCCGATCCCTGAATAACTGTCGCCCCATTCCTGATAATCTTGACCATGACCGCGCCCGTCTGACCATTGACGTTCTGTGAGAGGTGGTTCAGACCCTGCTTAGTAGCCTGGAAGGTTGTCGGACTATTGCTGCCAATTTGCACGCTGATCTGGGCAGGCAGGGACTTGATCAGTGCTGTAAAGAAGACCTTGTCCTGGAGACAAGTCGCGGGGGAGAACGTTGTTTGCCAAGGGGCATTGCAGACGACGCCGTTAGGATTCGCAGCAGCAGGGTAGACGCGGTACCAATACGAGAGCTTCTCGGTGGTGACGGCGGGTTCAACACCACCGTTCTTGTAGGTTGCAATGTAGTGCGGCAACAAGGCACGCCAGCCGTCGTGTGGCATGTTGTTCACATACCACTTTGCGCTCCCCTCCGGCGCGTCAGGGGTGCCGGCATCAAAAATAGGGCCCACGTAGTGCGACTCGCCAAAGTCGTTCCAGGTCACAATCTGCACAAATTGCGGCTTGATATCGTAAACGTGCTCCCATCGCTGGTGCCATAGGTCGTCACCCCGCCAGAGGCGCCGCTTGCCGTACTGGGGCAGGTCGGTGAAAAACCAAGGCGATACGCCCATCATGTACTGACCATTCACGCCCTTCCAGGCGACATCAGGATCGGTAGCGGGGTCGGTGGGCATATCGTTGGGGCCGTTGGGCCACATGTTCCAGGAGAAGACTCCATCAATGGTGTTGAGGTAGTTGCGGTGCCAGTTAGGATCGCGGCTCGTGTACTCTGGGATGAAGTAGATGCCACGCGAGGAGAACTGAGACTTGATCGATGCCCAGTCGCCCACGTTGTTGGAGCCTTCGAAGGTGGATACAATGGCTTTACCAGTGTTCTGAAAGCGCGTATATGGATGCTTGGCATATGAGTAGTTCTCAATATACTGTTTCGAGTCAACATGTATCCTAAATAGCTAAAGAAACAAGATAAACCCACAGCTGATAGCACCGTCTTCACATCCGCAGCAGGCCAGGCTCCTTGTGCGCCACCCTCGTAGTCGAACGCGAAGAGCAGCTTAAATTCGTTTGCAACCTCATTGGAGGCCTGGAAGGCGAGGCTGACTTGCGTCTCAATGGTTCCGCGCCAGGGTGTTCCCATGTTCAGGACGAAACCATCGATGCCTGCCGCTTGAGCGAGACGTATGTCGCTGATCCATTTGTCCTTGTTGTACGCGCCATTGTTACCAACCTAAATGTATAAGTATAAAGACATGCACCGTTAATGGTATGCCTACAATAACATGTGCGAACACGCGCTGGGCAGCAGCGAAACGCAGCAGGTTCGCGACTGCGAAAAATAGGGTGCAAAGAAGCAGCATATCGTGTGATAACTGACTGATCGCGATAATACCTAGCAGAGCATGATGCCCGTACTTTACAGTTGGATGGGGACTTTAAATGTTGGGCACCTAAAAGAGTGGAGATACTGGGTGACTGGGCTCCAAATCTTGGACGTTCTGTTTAGAGGTTAACCTGCATAGAATCGAGAGTGTTGACTCTGGTAACTCGTATTCCTGCGGTAGAGGACCTCGTTTAGGCTGCTAGTCCCCTCTCGCAGGATTCATTGCTTATCCGAACTCAGAGATCTGTCCCACAGAACATAGGTATGATAGATTAAATATTCTGCAGCTCTATTCCAGTGCTATAGAGTGTTTATACAACTATACAAGGGCTTAGATAGGTATTTAGTAATTGCGCAAACACACCACGCGCACAAACACGGTATGATTGCAGGTAGTCAGCGCCGCTCTACTGCAAAGTAAGCAGCCACACGGTGATATTTCCCACTTGGGTCATCTAAAGGCTTCAGCTCGCGTATGATACGAAAGTATGCCACTATAATGAACAGCAGCGTAGGCCCAGCCCTCCCTTTGATTAGGAGCCAATTCCCGTTCTGCACTGATCAGGCGTTGATGACAAGGGGATAATCAAATTGTGGGGCGCTATGAGTTCCAGCCTTATTACTAGCTATATATTGTGCATGTGTCTACGCTGTGCATACGTGGCTTGGGACAGGCAAATTGTTAGCCGCGCGCATTCTTTACACCACAATGGAGCCCTTTCTTGCCCTTAGTGTTGCTACTGCCATTGTGCAGTTTCTAGATTTTCCGCTCTAGCGTTAGGTAGCGCCTTAAGAACGGGGATGGAAGATATTGCTGCTCTTTGCTCTACAGCGCGATACATTTTGCCATCTGTGTTTGCATTCGGATCTGCGCCTTACAACAGCAGAAATTGGACCATATCGAGATCATTTAAGCCAGTAGCTGGACTAAACGCAGAATTCAGAAAATCTCCGCAGACGCTGTATTATTGTTGATTGACTAATATTGGTGAACTATGTAGTGACTTACGTTAATGCGTCCCCCAAGCGCTCCAAGTTGAGATTCACGTTCCACCCTTTCGCAATAAGCATTTGGAACACATGTTTACTTTCCCCCTCTAAAGTTGCGCAAATAACGTCTAGACTAATGCAACACCTGCTATCTATGAGCAGCTCAACTGCCGCAGGGTGATTAGCGAGCGCTGCTGCTGCGCATGCGTCCTGTGTCTCAATTGTAGCTTCGCTTGGTGAGACGTGTTCCTTGTTGACAGATTTAATATGACGGAGAGCTTAAACATTGTTGATTCTGACGGCGTTTACGAGATCAGACATTGTGCTGATGGAGTTGCGGGATGCAAAAACAAAGGAGGCTTAGGGTTGCTGGTTAAAGAGCCGTTGTCTGTGCAATTTGCGTCACTAAAGTGCTTTAAGCGCAATCGGAATCCGTGGCTAAGCAGTGCAGATGCTGGAGTGCCGCAGTCTGACAGATGTTGTGGCTATAATTAGCTAAGGCGCAGCCAAGGCAGAACCTTGGTACTTATGCCAATTTGCCCGATTCCCGCACCACCATTACCAGATACGGTAGAGTTAGGTACTTTTGTGGTAAACGGCCAGGAGACAACCAGGCTTCCCATTCGCTCAGCCCTGTTTGAGCAAACGTACCGGCGGATTAGTAGTTAGGTAGGTGACTACTAGCATATACCCGCTGTTGTATGTCTTTTTTTTTTTTTTTTTTCCTTTTTGCATAAATTGGAACGTTGGGTGGTCAGGGTGTCTCTTCGCTGATGTTTCAACCAAGCATTAGATCGTTGGAAGATTCTATCACATCCGCGGCCTCTACAGGGATGAGGTGTTTTCTCGTATACAGTTCTAATATGCCGAGCAAGGTTTCCTCGTCGAAAGTCACTAGTGAACAACCTGGCACATTCACTTTCGGCACATGTTAAATGCGCCGCATTAAGTTCTGACGTTACAGTCGTTATTAGGGATAGTAGTTCACCAAAGACAGACAGCCTGTGGCTTCTGCGACATGATTGTCTAGAAAAGCCACTCAGTACACGTACATCTGGGAAGACGGATAACAACCCTGGACAGAATATTAGATTGCGGTTCCTGCCCATCGAAGCGGGTTGGAATTCCATCGAACATCGCGGTGGGAAAGCCTCTACCTGGGAAGGCGGCACGCATGTAATAGACATGTCTAACTGTATAAGCTTATGTGGTTCAAGACAGGTCATTCATACTTACCGACCGTGTCTGCATCTGCTCCCGTTGACGCCCTTGTAGGATCAAAGTGTGCCATGGAATCATCACGAACCGTAACAAAAGGTCGCACGGGCGAAGGTGGGTGTGAGACGACAAGTTCACTTTGGGCTGACACAGACAGGTCTGGAGACAAAGCGCTGCGGTCCTGCCGTGTAGAGTCAGATCCATGACTGGCTGAATGGTTGGGTATATAGTCTGCAGCGTCTTCCTGCACGACTCGCAGCAGGTTTGATCGCTACTGACAATACTATTCGTTGGGCTTCTACACATGGGTTACGGTCCCTTCACTTTGCGGAGAGCGAGAGTAAACGCTGAAGAGGAAGCCGGAGGTCTATCGAATAGCGACAGAGCTTGAAATTGCACTTCAGGCCTCGATTGGCCGCTACCGGAAAGTGTTGGAGGGCACGAGCACAGCAACCGCTGTTTCAATGTACCAGCTGGGAGACCAGACGGGGGTAAATAAGAAGCTGAGTCGGTGAATTGAATGTGACCCTGGTGCAGACCTTCGGAAGCGCTGGGTATCATGTTGGCATGAGGCTCTGACGTCCTGGTTGGGTTTGTCTCGGCGTTTGTACCTGCTTCACTACTGGATCTGCAAAGCTCTTGGAAGGTGCGTTCGCACAAAGCTTAGTGTCCACCTTGGCGCTTTGTCAGTTAGTTGATAGACGCTACAGTTCTAATAGTGTGCTCTTCTGCTCTTCTCATGTATCTTTTCTGCCTGGCCGCTACAGCTACCATGGACACTAGCGACATGGTGAGCGGTTTGCACAAAGCTCGGTCAAGGAGAAGCAGAGATGAGGCAGATTGCAAAATGATCATTACTGGGGTATCAAAGACGTAGACATTGCTGGGTATTCGCGGACTGCACCAATGCTCGGACTTAGTGGCTCTGCAGGCGTTGATATTCATGCCCACACGCCGAGTGTCCAGCTCACTCGTTCGCCTGCACCGCGCGCGACGCCAGGGCCCATGCTCTGCCGCTGCGGGATGACAGACACCTCTTTGTCTCGCGATGCACCCTGCAGACCATGTTGCAAGTATCTCTCTCGCTCGATCTCGACGATACCTCTCACCCTTTGGTGGGCAACGAGACTCGCACCAGCCCAAGCACCCAGCGTCTGTACACCTCTGATGGTGCCACCAATGGAGCACTCTGGAGGCGGCCCGTTTTTTAGACTGGTGTTGGCGAGCTTGACGTCGATGTTGTCAAGTTCCGGTTCCTGCAGGCCAGCAGACAGCGGTGTGGGTGTCGCAGCACGATCGAGTGTGTCAGAGGCTTTGTCTGCACCATCTTGCCATTCCCTCTCTCGATGGCGCAGTTGTGCTAGCAGTTTCTCTTCGTGGCGCGCACTGCCCTTGCCCCAGTTCTTGACTGGGTCCCAGCCTCTGGACAGGACTAGCACCTCCAGCTCTTTCAGGATGCGAGTCTTCAGGCCTGGCATGTCTGCCACCCCGCCTGTGATGACGATGCGTGACATGCACAAGCGACGAACATCGACAGGCAGAGCGACCAACGTGCGGTAGAGGAGGTAGTGAATTGGCAGGTCTTCATCGTCGAACTCGTTCAGGGGTGCCTCTGGTACAAAAAGCGCGTTTTCAGCGGGCTTGGCTAACGAAGCAAACGCGACTTTGAGCTCAGTCGGTGGTGTGTGTTTTGGGAAGGGGATCACAACGGTAGGCGGAGGTGTCTCGACAGCGTCCTCCCACTCTTCCAGTACAGGTGCCTCGCGCGCAGGGAAGTAGACGGTGCGTCGGTTTCCTCTCGAGCTGGGTTTGCACCAGCCGACCCGCGTGAGCACCTCCTCTACTTCGTCGAACGAGACCTGTGCCTTGGGTGTTCCTGGTGTGGCGTCGTCGTCGAGTTCGGCGTTCAGCAGCCTAGCCATCTCTTCGCTCAGCATCCTGCCCGCGCGGACTGTTCGCTTTTCGTGTACCTCGCGATACTCGCAAACGGCGGTGACCAGTGTTTCGGCCCAGCCAATGTCAACGACCAGCGCTGAGCGCAGGCCTGCGGCGACGGTGGAGAGGACGGGGTTCGACAGGAGGGTGATGCTTGGTGCGTGGAAGCTCTTGAACAGCAGGTCGAGCATCTTGGTGATGAGTGGGTGTGGCAACCGTGGAGGGATGGCAAGCGTGATGCGTCGTGGCTTTGTGTCGAGCAAGAAGTATTTCGTGTATGCTTCCCGTATGGCCCTCTCGAGCTTGTCGCCCACCAGCTCCATGTCGACGGTGGTGAGGTCCAAACGGTACAGCTCGTGCTCCTCGCCCCATGTCTGGTTCTTTCTCGGCCGTCGTCGCCTTTGGCTGTACTCTGGATCGTATTGCCTGTAGTCACCAGCCCTTCTGTGCCTGTCTGGACTGAATGGAAGCGTGCATCGTGGGGCGCTCTCGCCCGGGAAGCCTGCCCGCAGAAACCGCGACCCGATCTCGAACACAGCACACTCGTCCTCTGTGCGGTAGTTGCCGCCGGGCGAGCCGTAGAGGGAGGACGATGCGCGCTGGAGGGGCGTCCGCGGTGTTTCGGGCGTGGCAGCGAGGTCAGCGAGACGCGGAGGGGCGCCTCGGACGGAGCGGGCGAGGGAGGCAGAGGCCTTGCGCTCGCCGCTGGTGGACATGGTGGCGCGCCCGGTGGCTTAGTCAGGTGGCGGCTGGTTTGCTTCACCACCAGCTCCAGCTCGCGATGGACTTGGACTGCATCTGACGGTTGACCTGACCTTCACGTCCACTGGGACCCTGGCAGGCCTGGGTGGCCATCGATGCGGCAGGCGCGCTTGCCCGCTTTGGGCGCTGGCTCCCGCATGGCTTGGCGGCAAAAAATGTTGCAGAAAGCTCTCCGGCGCACAACGGCACCTGCTACCGACAACCTCGCGCCTTCCCACACCGCGCAACTCCCCAGCTCGAACGGAGCAGTGACAACCGAACCAACGTCACCCGGAGCCGCCTTCCAGCAAAAATGGGTCTCTTCATTCTCAGCGAGACGAGGTACGACGGCGGCGACCGCGCACGATGGCAGCTGCAGTGCATCAGAGACTGACGTGGAATTGCAGCGCGGGCTATGCTCTGTTCAAGGCCAAGGACAAGAAGCTGCTCGACAAGGGCGGCGAGCTCGGCAAGGACGTCTCGGCCGTCGTCGAGTCGCTGAAGCTCAAGAAGTTCACCAAGTTCGAGAGCGCCGTCACCGCGCTCAACGAAGCCGCCGCCCTCACCGACGGCAAGGTCAGCTCCATGCTCGGCAGCCTGCTGCAGGAGCTCAAGGACGAGACCAAGGCCTCATGTACGCCCATCGTGAATGACGAGTGCCGCTGCGCACGGATGGCTAATGTTCTGCAGTGGCTGTCGCCGATCCCAAGCTCGCCAACTCGATTGCCCAGATCCCCGGCCTGTCCATCAAGCCCGTTTCCGACTCGTCCACCCAGGACGTCTACCGTGCGATCCGCGAGCACATGACCTCGCTCATCCCCGACCTGGTGCCCGCGGAGATGAACTCGACCCGCCTCGGTCTTGCCCACTCGCTCTCCCGCCACAAGCTCAAGTTCTCGCCCGACAAGGTCGACACCATGATCATCCAGTCCATTGCCAGCCTGGACGTGCTCGACAAGCAGCTCAACACATACGCCATGCGCGTCAAGGAATGGTACGGCTGGCACTTCCCCGAGCTCGCCAGGATCCTGAACGACAACCTCGCCTACTCCAAGGTCGTCCTCAAGATGGGTTTCCGCACAAACTCAAAGGACGCCGATCTGTCCGGCATTCTGCCCGAGGAGATCGAGGCTGCTGTCAAGGCTGCTGCTGAGATCAGCATGGGTACCGAGATTTCCGAAGAGGACCTCGAGGCCACCAGCGCTCTTGCTGAGCAGGTGGTCGACCTCACCGAGCATCGCCAGAACCTTGGCGCCTACCTCTCCTCCCGCATGCAGGCCCTTGCACCCAACCTGACTGCCCTCGTCGGTGAGCTCGTCGGTGCCCGCCTCATCGCCCACGCTGGTTCCCTCATGAACCTCGCAAAGTCCCCCGGTTCCACCATCCAGATTCTCGGTGCCGAGAAGGCGCTGTTCCGTGCGCTCAAGACCAAGCACGACACTCCCAAGTACGGTGTAAGTAGCAGACTTGAAGCTCAACAGATGAACATTGTACTGACAAGCCTCAGCTGATCTACCACGCCTCCCTCATCGGTCAGGCAACGGGCAAGAACAAGGGAAAGATTGCACGTATGCTCGCTGCCAAGTCCGCTCTTGGTCTGCGCGTCGACGCTCTCAGCACATGGGGTATCGCTTCCGAGGACAAGTCCAACGAACCCACCGAAGAGGAGAAGTCACAGATCGGTCGCGATGCCCGTCTCGGCATCGAGAGGAGACTGAGGGCTCTCGAGGGCAAGCCCCTCAAGAGCCTCCCCAACGCGAACGCGACCGCACTCGGCTCAGGACAGAAGTGGGATGTCAAGGAGGCGCGCAAGTACAACCCCGATGCTGACGGCTTGACTGGCGAAGAGCCTGCGGCCAAGAAGTCCAAGTCGGACAAGGTCAACGGCACTACACCGAAGAAGCTTGTCCAGGAGGTTGACGAGGACGCAAGCATGGTTGATGCCGACGATGCCGAGGACTCTGACGACTCCGAGTCCGAGGAGGAGACCAAGGCGTCCAAGGGCGGTGACAAGGCAGCAAAGAAGGCAGAGAAGGAGGCCAAGAAGGCACGGAAAGCCGAGCGCGCCGCAAAGCGAGACGCCAAGGAGGCGAAGAAGGCTGCAAAGGAAGCCAAGAAGGCGTCCAAGGACTCGAAGAAGAGGAAATCGGACGACGACGACACAACCGAAAAGAAGAAGAAGAAGAAGAAGAGCAAGGACTAGACGCATGCATCTTAGCCGATGTTGTACGTTTGACCATGTGAAAACGGGTGGCGTTGGGGGATCTCGCTTGTTTTTCTTTGACGTTTCGCATGTCGTGCTATCCAAGGGCGCGTGGCGCAGGGCTGGATTCATGTACCATTTCTTGTTGATGAGGCATTGCATACTGGGGACGAAGACGAGGTGCGGAAGAATACCCGCCAGCCGCTATGCATACAATTTCACACCAAAACTTGACCGCTGCCGTCCGTACTTGTCGTGACTGAGCCTTGTCCTCCAAGCCCGATCGACTTGTCTATTCTTGCAACTACCAACATGTCCATCCACCACACTGCCAGACCAAGAACTCACCTCCACCACGGCACTCGCCTGCATCCAGCGATCCACCCTCGTCCTCCTTTCCCCTTCCCCCCCCTCCCTCACTGCTACTCACTCACTCACTCACTCACTCACTCACTCACTCACTCACTCACTCACTCACTCACTCGCCGTCTCCTAACGAGGCACCCCCACTCCCACCCCCAGCCAGCTCACACCTTCCTCGTAACCTTCCTCTTCTTCTTGCTAGCCCCGAGCAACTTATTCGCCAGCTTGGGCAGCGCCTCGTCCTCGACTCCGCGCGGGATGGCCGCTTCTTCCTCGTCCAGCACCCGCGCGATGGTCGCGAGGATCTCGTGCAGCTCGGCTTCGGAGAAGCGGGTGCCTGCCTGTGGGCGACTTGTCAGCTAGGGAGGGTGGGGTAGATGCGGGAGGGTGGGTGGATGGGACGCACCTCCTCGATGATCAACTCGAGCATGACTTGGGTCGTGGGGCGGAGGTTGTAGATCTGGATGAATTCGGCTTTGTTCAGGCGGTAGTGCGGGGCCAACGCGCGGAAGAGGGAGTGTGAGCCTTTGTACAGCGTCATGGGGCGGGTTGGGTGCGTGGCTGGGATCAACGGGGTTGTGTAGTCTGCGGTTTGCAGATAGGTCAGGCCCTGGGTTTCTGCTGGTTAGTTAAAAATAGTGGTGGTGGAGGGACTCGGGCTCGCGGGGATACGGTGGAGGTGGAGGTGGAGGTCAAGAACGTACGTCTCGTAGCATGTGCTCGAGGCCTTTGGGCTTCCATCTCTTGCGCTCCGTGCCGTCTTCGCCCGTGTACTCTGCTTCTTCCTGGCGGAGGTGCAGGAGGAGTTCGTGGTTGGAGAGGAGGGCGGATTGTGCGTTTTTGATCTGGCGTCGTTAGATTGACGAGAGCCTTCTAGCGAAGAAATTGGTTGCGCATGATATGGATGAGAGCCTTCCAGCGAAGAGATTGATTGAGATTGATATGGATGAGAGCCTTCCAGCGAAGAGATTGATTGCGCATGATATGGATGAGAGCCTTCCAGCGAAGAGATTGATTGAGATTGATGTGGATGAGAGCCTTCCAGCGAAGAGATTGGTTACGCGTGATACTGGAATAAGACGTCTACATGCGAGGTGATGTTGAGATGGAAGTGGGAAGTGAAGAGAGGCTACAAAAACCGGTACCCAGGAAAATGTTGGAAAGAACAACAGTGCGAATGGATGACAGCGCGGATAGATAATGGTAGCCAGATAGATAGACAGAAGGATTAGACATGTGTTACTTACATGCATTTTGGCGGTGGTGAGTGTGTGTTTGCTCAGGCTCACGGGTGCCCAGACGAAGCACACGCGTGGAGACGAAATGGATCGAGGCAGATCTATGGAAGAATCCCTGGCCGTCGTGAGCAGATATCACCACACTGGCAGTACACGAGCGATGTTCTGGCAGCCTGAGACCATGTTTTCGAAACTACACAGTACAGGCTGGCAAGGACTGGGCCGAGATAAGCCCGGGCTGGTGAAATCAAGCACGGGACTGGCAGATGTCGACATGTGCAGTAGCCACCTACCTGAGCGACCGAACTAGTATTCTACGATTCGAAGCCTCTCAATGTATTCAAGTTGAGTTCTCGATTTTATGGGCACGTGGTGGTGAGGGCGCTTCGAGCACGTGTGGTGGTGTTGCTCGCTCAAGTGAAGGCAGTTTTCCGCGCTAGCGCCATGTAGCGGCTTGGCTGCACACGCCGACGTTGGACCGGGGCTTCTCCATCTCAAGAGCACACAGTCCGTACTTTCAGCAAGCATAGCTTGCCAACATGTGCGGGCGTGTTGAATGCAAACTGCCCACAAGCTAGGTTGTGTCACAGATGGCGTTGGGGGCGCGGATTGGCCTGAATGATCCGGGCAAGGTTGAGACCCCGCGAAGTTGGAGCGCACACGGAGATAATTTGAAACGCAAGCAACGCCTTGGTGACAGGATCTCGGTATCTGCCGAGGGAGAGGAAGAACCATACCGGTAGAGCGTTCTGATCGCATCCACATTTAGACACAAGATGGCTTCAGCTTTGGCAACGGCTCAACCATGTGCTTCGGCCGACCTCGCATGAGCAAGGCCGAGATGGGCAATGGCCCATCCTTGGTCGTGCAGCAGCGGCCGTTGGACACAGGCGGCTCCGAGGCCGAGAAATGCAATGTGAGAGGACAGGGCAGTGCGGGCAGTGCGAGGATTCGTGCTGGGAAAGTGGAGGGCGGACAGATGAGAGCGCAACGGAGGTGAAGGTGGTGGAAGCTGTCAGATGCCCTGTCGCCCTCACAGCCGTGAGCGCTAGGCCGCATCGAGTTTCTCAGCGCAGAGTCTAGACCCCGTCGACAGCGTTGGAGCTTCGTGGAAGGGTGCATTTGGCTGGGGGGGTTGGTGGTGCAGCAGGCCGAGCACGGGAACCGGAGGGACTACGAGGTGGCATGGTGTGCTCGGACATGGCGTGCCTGGGTGGATGAGTGAATGGGTGGAGGAGTGAATGAGTGGATGAGTGAATGGGTGGAAGAGTGGATGAGTGGAAGAGTGAATGGGTGGAGGAGTGAATGAGTAGAAGAGTGGATGAGTGGACGAGTGAATGAGTGGAAGAGTGGATGAGTGGACGAGCGAATGAGTGGAGGAGTGGATGAGTGGACGAGCAGGGACAGCGTGCCAGCGTGCCAGCGTGCCAGCGCGCCAGCGTACGAGAGAGGTTGGGCTGGTCCGCCGGCCATGGCCAGGTGCAAGATACGGGCAAACGATGGGTGGAGGACGGATCGAGGCCAGCAAGCCATGCCCGCAGGCTGCACACTGCATGGCGACGGAAGCTAGCCTTCTGCATGCAGCCAGCAGCAGAGGGTCAGGCCATGTTTGCCCGGGGTGGAGGGAGGATTCGAGTTCGAGTTCGAGTTCGAGTTCGAGTTCGAGACCATCGGTGGGCCCTGAGCGCACGGGCCCCGGCTTTCTCAAACACCCAACGGGCCATGGGCGCAAGCTGCACACCACACGCACCCCGTCCGCACCCCGTCACGCCCGTCCGCACCCCGTCACGCCCGTCCGCACCCCGTCACGCCCGTCCGCACCCCGTCACGCCCGTCCGCACCCCGTCACGCCCGTCCGCACCCCGTCACGCCCGTCCGCACCCCGTCACGCCCGTCCGCACCCCGTCACGTCCGCGCTGCCTGCTGCTGCGCGTTCAACGTTGGTCGTGTGTGCCCAACACCACCCAAGCTTGACCCGGGACCCAAGACCCGAGACCCAAGACCCGAGACCCAAGACCGCCGCTCGCTCATCCACCACCTGCCACCCACCACCCTTGGGCCGTCGCCCTCCGTTCATTCGTTTGCTGCCACTCACTCCCAACCTGCCTGTTGGCGTCCCACGACCCTCTCCGCTGCCACCCCGCGCTCACCGAGGCTTGGCATTGGCTTCCACCCTCCAGCAACCGCGAGCTTCGTTCCAGACTAGGTGCCAGTGGAGCCACGGCCTTAGCCACTCGGCTGTCAGATCCTTCAGCCCCGTTTCTCCTCTACCTTGTCCTCCCCTCCTCGCCCAGGCTAGCGTGACCAAGGCCAGCTGCGACCAGACACTGCGCCGGCGGCGAGAACCACCAAGCGCGCTGTCACCCACCCTGCACATGACGGACCCTCACTTCTCTCCTCTTCCTGCCAGCCTCATGGACACGCAGGAGCCGTACGCTGCAGCCACACCCACCTCTCCTGCCATGCCTGCGACACCGGACGAGGGCACCGCTGTCTTCTGCGCTGACCCAGCGGTATGCAGAGCACGTGCCGAGGTGCCCACGAACCAGCTCCCTTCCTTTTTGGATGCCTTGATTCCACAGCCCTTCCCGCTACCATCCGCCTCACCCCAGCCTCTAGCCACGCCCACCCTGGCCGATCAACCTCACCTGGACCCGAGCTTTGCTGGAACCTTCCTGCCCACCGATGTGTCACTGCCCTCTCCAACGCTGGCCAGGACAGCGCACAACTTCCGTTTGCCCTCGTTTGATGTCCTAGGTATCGCTGTGCCCCACCCTGACCGCATCCCCTTACACTCGACCGCTTCCTTTTCCTCCCTGGGCGCCGGGCCCCTCTCGAAACCAGAAGACCCTCTCCATGCGCTCAGCCCACCGTTGCAATTTCGCAGTCGACTTGACAAGCCCGCCCAACGTCCGGCTGCCAGTCCCAAAGCCACCAGGCAGCACTGGGAACACCAGATCCCGACCTTTACGCCTCCGACGGAGCCGGGGACGTTCAATTGGGGATCGCTCGTGAAAGTGAGAACCGCCGGCGCAGGTTCCCCACCGAGCTCGGAGCCTGGCGTGTCTCCGAATCTAACCCTCACAGCAAGTGCCGCCGCGCCAGGGCAGGCTCCGATCATTGTGCCGACTTACGCGGACGAGATAAGCGAGGCCGTTAGGATGGCGGCGTGGGTGCAGAACGTCAAGGACACCCTCAGTGAGATATTCACCACTACGACTTTGTACCCTCCACATGCTTACTATCTGTAGGCACTGAAACAGAATCACTGGACCTGGCCCAGGTCAAGGTCTTGTCGCATGCCCTCCCTTGTCCGTCAATGACGGGCCATTTGTTCGGTCAGATCATCGAAGCCATTCACGAAAGAACAAACTCGCATACGTCCTGGATTAACGTCTTCCATGCTGTGCCCGGTCGCTTCACCCTCTCAGACCTACCCAGGTCGCCGCCCTCGACACCCGGTCCTGTCGTTGGAGGCGATGAATACTTCACCACCAAGGTCTTCGATAGCGCCGTTGCCATTCCCGACTATCAGCTCGATTCGAATCTCCTACCGCCATCTCCGCGACCCGTCGTCCCCCCCCGGTAGTATCAACATCTCCATAGTGGAGCGTTATATCCCCCCCTACTAACACCAACGAGTATGCCGAGATGTTTGCGTTCAAGGGACGCTCGTTGCTATACGACCGATTGGTGGAGCTGTCGCCTGACAACGGAAACCTCCTCTTCATATACCCAACACGGCAGGGCGGGCGAACTTTCATGAAAGAGTACTTGGGGCCGATCCTCGATCCCCTGCTGAGGACAGTAACCGTCATCCACGATCTGACGTCGGATCTGGGAAAGAGCCTCGGCTCTATGACTTCAGTGGACTACTTGGACGAATACGACCAGTTGGCTGCGCACGTGGACAAGTTCTGCGAGAAGTTGAACGGGAGTCGATCAAGCCGGCGGAGTCTCAGCAACGAGCAAGTCATGTACGAAGTTGTGCAAGCCTCAAGAAAGGAGATGCTGCTCGAGCGCTCCGTGTGGGCGGACGACTGGTGGATCAAGCAGGAGAAGCCCAGGGTTCGTGAAACCGTCATCAAGTACTTCCGAAAAGCATCACGGCTACCGACCAACACGGAGATGACGAGCGCGCATCTGATCGAGGAGGTCTTGAACGGCGTCTCGCATCGCGAGTACCTGGGCGGAGGGCCGAAGAAGGGCGTCGAGGTGGGCGTCTTCATCATCAAGAAGTCACGGTCCACGTAGCACGCGGACCTGACGCTACGACGAGAAAACAGGGAGATGGAGCGGTCGAGCAGCGACATGAGCAGCCTCATGTTCAGCGTCATGGAGGAGAGGCGCGAGTGTAGGAGCCCCGTGTGAGAAGTAATCTTCTCGGCGACGGGACGAAAGGGCATGTGTTATGGCCGGTCAACGGCGTTTACGACACCGACATGTGCGTGGAAAAAGCAAAACTCGGCGATACCCTTGTTCGCATTGCATGGCGTGGCGTTTTTTTTTTCTTCCTCTCATCTTCTTCTTTTTTTCTACTCACGCTTGGTCGAGCAAATTCGCATACACACATGGACACGGTATGCAAACAGAAGGAACCACAATGGTACTCTTCTACTCCAGTCAGACAACACGCAGGACTTTCTGTGCAGTGTGCAGTGTGCAGTGTGAAGAAATCGTCATGCCTCATTCATTCATTCATTCATTCATTCATTCATTCATTCATTCAATGACAAATCATGTGCACTCCCACGGCCGTCGCAAGACATACAAATCGTACAAGTACAAGTACAGATCAGATCAGATCAGATCAGATCAGATCAGATCAGATCAGCTAGCCACGCACGAATCGGGACCGCGAGCGTGAAAGCGTGCTGGATGCTCGACGGGAGAGGCGGGGGGAGAGCGGAGTGGGTAAGTAAGAAAGTAAGAAAGTAAGAAAGTAAGAAAGATGCAGCAGGGAAAGAGAGAGGGAAACGCGCCCCAAAACGCCGCTTTGGTTCAAACGAAGAACAAACACTCTTACCCGATGTATCCCAAATATCCCTTCATGTTGCTCATCTCATCTCATCTCATCTCATCTCATCTCATCTCATCTCATCTCATCTCATCTCATCTCATCTCATTTCAGCCCCAAGCTCCAAGCGCCAAGCGCCAAATACCAAGAAGAAGAAGAAAAGAAGAAGAAGAAGAAGGAAATTATAAAAAGACAGGCTCACGACTTCTTCAAGAAGCCGCCAAACAAGCCCTTCAGCCCCCCCTCGCTCCCCTTCTTCTTATCCTGCGCCGTCCTCGCGCTCCGCTTCTCCGTCGTCTCGCTCCTGCGCGCCCGTGGCCTCTCGTCGCCGTACGCCTTCGCGCGCGAGCGCTCGGACTGCACGCGCCGGCTGATGGGCCGCTCGCCCTTGTCGGAGCCCGGGGCGATGCGTCGGTTGCGGTTGGGTCGCTCGTCGAGGATCGAGACGCGTCTTGTGCCGTGGCGGCGGTCGCGGTCGCGGTCGCGGTCGCGGTCGCGGCGCTCTGAGCCGGAGCTTATGCCTAGGATGCCGGCGGCGTCGTCGGTTAAGAGCGCGGGTGACTCCGTGTCCAAGGCTGTGGGTTCTGGGGGCCCCGCTGGTTCGTCGGCTGGGTCAGGGCCAAGGTCGACTTCCATGGCGGCCGACATTGGAGGGGGTGGGGGAGGGTCATAGACTGGAGGCTCTAGTGAGACTCCACCGTCTCGGGCCCCGGACATCTCGTGTTCTCTTGCTCGTGCAGCTCTTCGCTCTTCCTTGCGGCGGTAGTACTCTGCCTCCTCTTCGGCCGACTTGAATCGGTGGTGATGACCGTGCGAGTGTCGGCGACTGCGATGAGGGCGCTCGCCTCTTTCGCGGCTCTCGTTTGATGAGTGATTGCTGCTGGAGTGATGCTCCCTTTCCTTGCGCAAGGCCGAGGTGGGCGTTTCGACAACCTCAACAGGCTCGGTACGAACGCGAGACTTGGGCGTGACGAGCTTTGAAGGAGGAGTAGAAGGCTCCGCTTTCGAGCGACCGAAGAGTCCTCCGAGAAAGCTGCCGCGCCTCGGTGTGGGCGGTGGAGGCTCGCGGGTACTCATTCGGCGACGAGGTGTACCACGCGGTGACTCAGTAGCCTCAGGTGCAGGACTGGCTGAGTCTTCTTCTGCTGCACGGCGTGCAGCGTCACGAGGGACTTCGACCTCTCTGTATCGAGCCTTCGCCGCCTCGAGCTTCTCCTTTTCCCTTTCCGCGCGCCGTTGTCTCTTAGCTCTTTGCACTTCCTCTTCATCACGTGCGGCTTGCTCTGCTTTCTCCTTTTCCAAGCGCTTTGCATCTTTCTCGGCTTCATAACGCTGTCGTCTTCTCTCATGCCGAATGCGCCGTGCCTCTTCTTCCTGGTTCATCCTGTCTGCTTCTTGCTGCTTAATTAGTTCCTCCTCTGCCTGCTTCGCTGCTCGACGCTGCTCTTCTTCGGCCAATTTTGCAGCACGACGCTGCTCGCGACGCTGCTGTCGTTGCACGTCCTCCTCTCGAAGCTTAGCTGCTTCCTCTTCTTCCGCGACTTTTGCAGCTCGACGCTGCTCACGACGCTTTTGTCTCTGCACTTCCTCCTCTGCAAGTTTCGCTAGCTCATCTGCGGCTGCTCGTTCTTTCTCGACACGACGAGCTTCGCGCCGTTTCTTTCGCTCGAGGTCTTCGTCCACCACATCTGGAGCACGACGCTTACCATGCCTATCCTCGGCCCGGCTTTCACGGTGGCGATCAGTCCGATGCTCTGGGTACGCCGGCTCCTGACTGTCGCGATGACGGTGAGATCGGTGTTCAGGGTATGCTGGCTCCCTAATTGGGCTACCTCTTGCTTCTGCTTCCCTCGCTTTTGGTTTGTTTTTGACGAGGTCGCGGTCTGTCGTGCTGTCGCGGCGCTTACTTTTAGTAGACCCAAAGGGCTTTGCAGCAGCCAGCATAGGAGCCCCAGGGAAGTTTGGCTTTTCTCTAGTACTCGCATCGCTCTCAAGTCTGCGGTGGGAGTGGTGTTTGCCCTCGCGGCGGGAGTGAGAGTGTCTTCGGTGGTGTTTGTCTCGTGACTCAGCAGCAGGGTCGTCTACCGCAGCAAAATCTCGTGTTCTTGGAGCTGGGTCGAGGGAGACCGAGGCGGGAGCTGGGGGCGCTGCAGATGTAGCATCAACTGGCGGTGCGGGAGCCACCTTCTCAATCGACTCGGTCGTAGGTTGTTCTTCCAGAGGAGTCAATCCACGCTCATTAATCTCATCTGCCTCTACAGTTGGATCTGGGACGACATCTTCAATCGGCTGTATGATTTCTTGCGGTGGTGCTGGCGGAGATGCTTCAGCGACAGCTTCCTGGGGTGCATCTTCTTGAGAGGCCGCCGGTGATCCAGGGGCTGCTGACTCGTCGCTTACAGGTACTTCGTTAACAATTTCGTTAGTAGTCGGTTCTTCAGGTGTTGCTTCTACAGGTACGGCCTCAACAGCCACAGCCTCAGCAGGGAGAGACGCAGTGGGTGGAGGTTCTTCAAAAGGAGGCTGGCTGTCAGCTGCTTCGACAAGCTCGATAGGTGCTGACTCGACAGCACTCGGCTCGGGCTTCACAGGCTCTTCCAGGGTTGGTTCTTCGCTAGGGGGCTCGGGGGCTGTTGGCTCTTGAGGAGCGGTGTCCTCGACAGCAGGCTCCTCGACAGCAGGCTCCTCCACAACAGGCTCTTCCACAACAAGCTCTTCCACAACAGGCTCTTCCACAACAGGCTCTTCCACAACAGGCTCTTCCACAACAGGCTCTTCCACAACAGGCTCTTCCACAACAGGCTCTTCCACAACAGGCTCTTCCACAACAGGCTCTACAGCAGCAGGCTCCACGCTTACGGCTTCCGCAGATGCAGTTTCGACAACCACTGCTTCTGAAGCAATAGGCTCAGCAGGAGGAGGCTCGACAGGGGTGGGGCTAACCTCAATTGGTTCGGAGACTGCAACCTCCACAGTAGCAGGCTCAGGTAGAACGTGTTCTTCCACGTCTGCTTTTTGGGGAGCTGGTTCATCAGGCGTGGGTTCGATAGGAGCAGAAACTTCAACTACAAGTGCAGGTTCGATAGGCGCAGGTTCGGTAGGCGCAGGTTCGGTAGGCGCAGGCTCGGTAGGCGCAGGCTCTTCGGGAACAGACTCTACAGGTGCAGTGCCAGGCTCGACAGCACGTTCCGCCTCCGAAGGAACCTCTGGTGCGACTTCAGACGGCTCTGTGGTTGATGCAACAGTCTCATCCTCCTGAGGAGCGTCTTCCTTAGTGGCAGTGTCCACTGCTGGTACTTCGCTTGATGCGGACTCAGCAGCGTCTACTGCTATCGCAGGTTTCGACTCCGTAGTAGGCTCATTCTCTACTTGCGTAGTCGATGCTTGAGGCTCCGATTCAGGCACCACGACGGCATCAGCGTTCTCTGTTTCAGCAGGGCTGTCAACTTGCTCAGCCTTGTCGGTAGAGTCTTCGGCAGCAGCCGCATCATCTTGTGCTATTGCTGGTGATTCAGAGCTGTCTTCGGTCTCGATCTTGGTTGATTCTGGCTCAGGAAGTGGTTCTTGTTGCACGGCGTCTTCCGCTGCTGTGTCTACCGCGGGAGTAGCTTCTGTTTTGGCATCCTCAGTAGTGGGTTCCGGAGGCGCCTCGACAGTGGCATCCACTACGGATGTCGATTCAGTGAGCTCCTGCTCGGTCTTGACCTCAGTCTCAGGTTCAGCTAGGGCAGGAAGCTCTTGTTGCTGTTCGGCAGGAGGCTGCTCTGGTGCTGCTTTTGGCTCTGTGACCAGTTGCTGCTCAACGTCTGCAGCTGGCGCAGCATTATCGGAGACTGGCTCACTAGCTTCGCTTGGTGAGTTCGTCGCTGTTCCGTCATCCTCGCCATCACTCGTGGCCCGTTCTATTGGGACCACATCCGTAGTCGGAGCGCTAGGCGTCTCCGGATGTACCTCTACTGCTAGCTCTTCCTTCTCTTGCAGCTCAACAAGGGTATCCTCACTCTCCGGGATTGGCTCTGGTGCAGACTCTTCATGAATTTCGGTAGCCTGATCTTCGACTGTTGTCGTTTTCCCCTCCTCTGTGTCTTCAGAGGGTTTCGCATCCGCAGCTTTCTCTGCAGCGTCGTTGGGTACATCACTGGCTACTTTTGTCGTATCTTTCTCTTCGTCGCTGGCTTCAGAAATTGGATGATCCGTGTCAGGTAGGTCGCTGATGACTTCTTCCACTGACTGGACTTGCTCTTCGACGGCAGCTTCCATCTCGAGTTCTGGCGTAGGCGTCTTGTCTTCATCTTCTTCGGGCTGAGAACAAACCTCAGTCGAAGAATCTACTGCTACTGCTTCCTCTGTTGGTGCATATGTCACTGTGACCTCAGCGTCTGCTTCTGGCTGCTGTGAGTCATCATCTGGAGCAGATGCACTTTCGGTGACTTCGGCGGGCGAGCTCTTCTCATCTGGTTCAAGATCTGGTGGAGATGTTGCAGCCGGTACTGATGCCGCATCCTGTTCGGTAGGTTTAACCTCGTCCAATACCGCTGTTTCTTCGCTATCTGCATCCAAAGCTTCCTCAGCGTGTGCTAATAGCTCGGCTGGAGTGGCAGAACCCGCTGTCTCAGTATCTGTAGCCTCCTGCGAACCAGTTGATCCTGGTGAATCATCTAATTGCTTGTTTGCATCGTCCACAGGAACTGGTGAGATGGATTCTTCGGCCTGCGAGTCACTGGTAGGTTCTACAGTGGATAAAGTAGACTCAAGGACGCTCTGATCTGCGGGTTGTGCAGTAGCAGTTGCATCCGTGCCAGCAGTAGCGTCCGGTGCCTGCTCGTCCGGTCCTGTGCTAACTTCAGGCTTTGCAGCTTCTACAACATCGATGACTGCAACGTGTTCTTTCTCACCCGTATCGTCTATTGTTTCCTTGGTTTCAGCCTCTTCTGATTCGACTGCAGAAGGTTCTCCAGGCGCAATATCGGTAGCGAGGTCGGTCTCAATCTCCGACGTGGTTTCTGGAGCATCTGTGCTGAGTTCACCTTCCGGGGATACCGCAGTTTCCGCTTCCAGTACTGAATCGTCGGCTTGGTCGTCTTGCTCAGCGGAGGTTGACTGCTCCACCAACAGCTCGCTGTCTTGCTCGTCTGGTTCTTTCTCGGGTTGGCACAGAGCTCTCATTGCCGCAGCTACAAGGACAGGGTTGGGTGGGGCTTCGACTTCAACTTCTGGTTCAGTATCCTGTGTATCGTCTGGTACTGGGTCTTCTTTCGAATCTGCCGGCACTTCATCCGCCGCCACAATATCGGAGTCCGCGTCCACGACATTTTCACTAATTGCAGCATCATCTGAAGTATCTGAAACAGAGCTCACACTATCGACCTCGTTGTGTACTGGTTCCGGAGTATCTGTTGTATCATCGGCGACCCTGCCATCATTTTTGGCTTCTGCAGCTGCCTCTGGGTCGACTGCAAAAGGCTCTTCAGTGCCAACGTTAGTTTCAGGAGGGTTTTCTGCAGAAGAATCGCCAGTGTCTTCCGCCACGAGTTCAGCGCTGCCAGTCGCAGACGTTTGATTGTCTGCTGACTTGTCGGTGTCTACTTCCACCAAAGATGGGCTTGATCCAGATTCAGTACTCGCATCGTCACCATTCTCATCTTCGCCAACGTCTTTGCTGATCGAAAAGTCTGCTTCAATGGCTCTACTGTGGTCATCAGATGCAGCTGCATCGGCTTCGGGCGGCTCCGTCGCGCTCTCGCTGTCATTGACGACTTCTACAACGACAGTCACTTGCGCATCTGTACTCGGTGTGGCCTGGGCAGTGTCGGCTTTTTCAGACTCAGAGGAGACAGGCTCTGTTAATATCGGTTTGGATGCGAGGTCCTGAGTTTCTGTACTAGCTGGCGTTGCGTCATCGAGTAGAGCGTCGTAGGTGCTCTCCACTTCTGTCTTTGAGACATCCGACGGCATGACTAGATCGAGTCAGCTTCAGCCTTGCGATATAAACAATGGGCAAGGCGTGCTTGATCACATAACAGGTAAAAGCGGAGAACCAAGGTGATCGGGAGAAAATCAGCAAAATGTGAGAGACAAGATTGGTAGCGAAGGCGTCAACGCATCCACTGTTCTGGTGGAACCACGTATGTCGCGATGTCCGCTTGACTGCGCGCATGCGCTGCAGCCCGAATAGTGGCTCGACAACGTGTTCGCACGTGGTGATAAGCTGCACCGAACGGTGGTTGACCAAGCACAATGTGGGGCAACCAATCAGAAGCCTTCGGCACACTTCTGGGTTGGCAGAAGCGCAGGCCGCATCATTTCGGGCTGCTCACCTGCAGGGTTGCAATAACCAAAGAAATGTGTATGGATAAAGAGCAAGTAGGGCTATTAGGAGTACAGAGCAACGTACCTGGAATAGGTGCAGATGCGTCTGCAGCCGTAGGCTCTGGTGTCGCTGACTCGTCGTTCTCGACAGCGTCTACTGCCCCTTCCGCATCCTGCACCTCGACCTGTACTGGCTGGTCGTTGCCCTCCTCTTTTTGTTCAATATTGCTTAGTGAATCCGGCTCAGCCATGGGTTTGAGCGACTCAGTTTGATCTTCGGGCACCTGTGAAGGCTCGTCTACGTCGCTTCTGTCCCATTCGTCGTCGCTTTCCTTGTCGCTAACATGTTCGCCATCATCTCTAGCTTGTGGAGGTTCAAGTGAAGCTGTCGAGTCAACAGGTGCGGCCTCTGCGCTTGCTGTCTCTTCGACGGGGACAGAGGCCACCTCTGGAGGTGCAGCTGCGGGGCTCTCGGTACTCGAGGTGTCGTTTTCCGGTGCTGAGGAGTCGGCCGATACAGCTGTCTCGTTTGTTTCATCCAGGTTCTGATCGTGTCCCACTTCCTCGCTAGTTTCGCCATCGTCAGTGGCTTCTTTTACCGCAGGCACTTCCTGCGTGGTCTTGTCATCGGACAGCGGAGATTCTGTTGTTGATTTGTCTGTGCTTGGAACTTCTGGGGCATCCTTTTCATCTGTATCTAACACCTGCGCCTCTGATTTGACAGGGTCGGCTTGTGCCTCTGGCAGACTGTCCTCAGCAACTGTTGTAGGCGGTGTAGGATCTTCGGTAGCAACAGTACTTGTGTCTTCGCTCGTTTGACTCGCGTCCAACACTTCGGAAGTATCTTCGCTTTCGACCAGACTCACATCTGTATCTTCAGAGGATGTCACGTCATTGCTACCTTCACCTCCAGAGGTAGCTTCGTCTGCATCGACTGAGCTTTCGACAACTGGATCAATAACGGCGGTAGAAGAGGTGTCTTCATTTTCCACAGGCTCCAGCGGTTCCATGGGGTCGACAGATTCTGGCGTCCCATGGTCAACCTCAGGAGAGTCAGAGTTGGCGGGATCTTCTGCTAGACTTGCTTCCTTGGGAACCGCCGTCTCTACATCGGCGCTAGGCGGCTGCTCTTCCTTGCCGTCACTGGAAATCGCATCATCTGCGGAATTGTCGAGTGCAAGTTCCGGATCAATGATTGCATCTTCTGTAGCTGACGAATCCATAGGAAGAGCCTGTGCTTCATCTTTAGGCTCTTCAACTGAAGATGATTCGTTGACCGGAGCGGCATCACCACTTGTCGATGACTCTTCTGCCGCAGCTGTTTCCTCAGCGATCGGCGCGTCTTCTGTAGCGGGAGTTTCTTCGATTGATACCGTTTCTTTGGTCAACGACGGTTCTTCAGCTGTTTGTACCTCTGCAACGTCCTCGGATACAGGCGCATCGTCGATCAAAGGTGTTTCACTGACAGCAGCTGATTCGTTGACTTCAGTTGTTTCATCTGTAGCATCGGCGGGAGGCATTGATTCGGTAGTGGTGTTCTCTTCGAGCGTAGCTGGTTCTTCGAGCGTAGCTGGTTCTTTGACCGTAGCTGATTCTTTGACCGTAGCTGATTCTTCGACCGTAGCTGGTTGTTCGAGCGTAGCTGGTTCTTCGTTCGTAATTTGCCCATGATCCGTAACCGTTTCTTCGACTGTCGGTTTCGCATCCGGCACTGGTGTCTCATCTGTAGTTGGCTCATCTTCGGCAGGCGGGACGAGCTCGGCGGCATCCTCTGTGTCAACAGGATTTGTATCGGCGACAGCCTCTGCCCCAGCAACGACCGTATCCGCAGCAGGTGCCGCCACCTCTGCTTCGCCGGCTACGGGCTGTGCATTATCCACAGCTTCTTCATCAGGGGCCGACTGCATGGGTGCCGCACCTGCCGCTGGTGCAGGATCCGGTTCTGCAGCGGGCTCGGATTCGACGACCGGCTCTGGTTCGTGGGTGACTTCAACGGAGGCTTCCGAAGGCACTTCGACAGAAGCTGTGGTGGCGGCGCTTCCTGCAACCTCCGAATGTGCATCTCCATCCTCTGCGGTTGACTTGTCCTCGCCAGGCGCAACTTCATCATCGTTGCTACCCTTTTTGCCCTTCTTCTCCTGCTTTCTGCGTTTCCGTTCATCGGCCTTGCTGAGCTTCTTTTTGGAGGAGCTCGAACTTTCATCTTTGGCGGCCACGTGCTTTTCTTCTTTCGGACCCAAGGATATGGACAGGAAAGAACCGCGTCGCTCTTTCTTCTTGGCTTTGTCGGGCTTCTTTTCTTCTTTCGGTGACGGTGGTGATGGAGGCGGCGGTGGATCTCTTATGCGAACAAATGCGTTAGGCTTGCCCTTTCCGATGATCTTAAGCTTCTTCCTATCATCTTTCTTCTTTTTGCCAATGCTTGCAGAGTCTGGATCTTTCGTGTCAGAAGCAAAGTGTACGGTTTTCTCCTCTTGAGGTTTAGGGGACTTTGGGGGCTCTTGAGCTGCCTGCTCGGACTCACCACTCTTCTCACCATCGACGGTAACGGCCTCTGGCACGGGGTCCCCAGGTGGTGCGGGTGGCGGAGGCGGAGGCGGGGGCGGGGGCGGAGGCGGAGATGTTGGTTCACTCTCTGGTGCGGGCGGTGTTTCCTCAACAGGCTGCTGTTCGACTGGCACTTCGATGATACTGTCACCTGTAACTTGTGGAACAGGCGCCTCCACCTTCGCATCGTCCTCGGGGGCTGGTGTTCCTTCTGCAGGCACTGCTGGAGCAGTCTCCGCAGCCGTCTCGCTCGGTCCTTGTGGTTCATCCTTCACGTCTGCAACGGCAGGCTCACCTTCAGCCTTGGGCTCATCACTGCCTGCCGGCGTCCCCTCTGCCGGTGTTTCGGGTAGGGGTTCGGCGGGTGGTGCTTCGGCTGACACATCTTCCTGTGCTACTGGCGCCGGTGGATCCTGAGTTGCTGGCGTTGACTCTTCCGCGACAGTTGGTGGCTCTGGAGCCTCAGGTAATGCACCCGACATGACAGGTGCACCTCCGTCATCTGGGTCTTAAACTTAGGCAAGGGCGGCAAGGATGGGGCTCAAATCATACCAGAGTCTTCATCTTCTTCATCCTCGCTCTCTTCATACCCATATTTGACGCCGGGATATCTGAAAAGCGCAGTAGTAGGAGGGGCCAGTTGCCTAACGGCGGGCTGTTGTGCGTTGGTTGAGTAGTAGGCTTGGCCGCCTGTGCTAGCACCTGTGTACGGATTCGTCCATTGCGCATAAGTAACAGTATATGGCCCGGCCATGGTCGGACAAACCGACTAGTGTAGTCTCTCGAGGTGCAGAGCAGTGACAAACGGTGCTACGTGCTATACTTGACGTCTTCTCCAATGCATTGCGGTGTAAAACAAACGGCAAGTACGCAATGGCGACATGAGATGTGGGGTGAGTAGATCAGATTGCGGAGAGACGAATAGAAAGCGAATCACTGAGAGGAGAGGCACGGTTTTGTGGAGGTGCGTTGTGCGTGGCTCGACGGCAGTAAGTTGAAACAGAGCGTTCCAACTGACGAAGCAGAGGTGCAGGACAACGTCACGAGGCAGGTTCCGGTAAAGAGCTGAGGTATGCAATCCAGGTGTCGCGCAGCGTGTCGAAATTCAAAGTGGCCTGCCACCCTAGCCAGCCTCACGTTGGCAGCACACGGACTCATGTTGGGAAGACGAGCTTGGCCTGTGCTTGTAATTGGACCACGTAGGAACACATCGTTCGCTGAGTCTGAGAGAATTGCAGCCCGAGAGGTGGGCTCTTGCCGTAGAGACGTTAGCCATCATTGGCTCGACACGAGTTAGCTGCTTGAGGCTGCAGGCCATGTCGCCAGCCTGAATCGTGATGCAGCGTCTGTTGTAACCCACGGCGATTTTGGATGCGGCCGGCCGGCGGTTGCGCGTGTGGGGAATGCGGACTGGTCGACCAGCGTAGCGAGCCACCCGAGCTCGCTATCGGCGGCCCAAGGAAGGTTCGCAATGCAGGGGCGCGCAGAGCAACGTGACGGCTAGAATCAAAAAGTGATGGTGTTGATGGAGAGGCGTGACGTGTAAGTGGGCGTGGCCGCACTCCAGTCTCGAAGCGGCCTAGGCTCATGATTCATTCATCGACTTCATCGAGCCGAGCCGCCGAGTCGTTTCGTTCCACCCACCATCCTTGGACTGCGCGACGTGGGACAACGAGAGCCCCCGGGGATTTGTTTGTGCAACGAAGCCGATCAATCGCAGTCCATTGCAGTGGTCAATCGGTGCATTGCCGTGGTCAATCGATGCATTGCTGCCTCTGTCATCTTTCTCGTCTGCCTGGTCGTGTTGATGACGTGTGTCTGTTGATTGCGGCGTGGGATAACGCAGCGGCTATCGAGGGTAAAGCAATAAAGGAGCCGTCAAAGGTTCCGCCAGCATGGGTGAATGCCGAGTGAGTACGTGTCCGACCATGACTGCAGAGCGTTGCCACCGGCGCGAAGAGCCTGAGAAGGTGTTGCCCAACGTCAAGCAAGTGGTAGTGGACGCCACGGCCAGCCTTAGGCATTGTACTTGGCTTTGATGGCTTTTGCAATATGTTGACGGTATTTTTCAATGGTCATACCATGCTGGAGGTATTCAATCATCTTCGACTTCCAACTGCTGACATACTTGCGAGAGCCACGTGCAGGATTGTAGAGGCAACTGCTACTACGATATCTATTTTGGTCTCTACATTGCTCCAAGACACTCACTCCATCAGTCCCAAACAGACACTGGTCTTGGTTTCTGACGTTGAAAAGGTTTTCGAAATCGGCGAAACGCTCTCCTCGCTCGACTCTCGTCCTTCTCTTCCTCCTGCCACTCCCACTCACAGTCAGACTGCCATCCTCCCTCCCCTCTCTCGTCTTCGGTAAAGCCCCCAAGCATCAAACGAGCACCCGCATCCATCCAAACCCCCACCACACACGCTTTGCAACTTTTCCGTCTCCCATGCGCCGACACTGAATCCTTCTCCAAGCACACATACACCTCATCACCCTCCCATATTGGCGTCTCGAGAGTCGTCCAGGTGATCAAGTCCATTGTAGGTGCTGAACCATCCGCGGGCTCGAGCCAGATAGCCGGCACCTTGCCAAAATCCCCATGCGCCAGCATCACCCCCGGGGCGTCTGTCTCCATCGGAACCATCTTCTCGCTCTGGACGGTTTTCAGGAGAGAATCCAAGGTTATGTGGGGTGCTCCTTCGTTGCGTGAGCTGGCTTCGGCAAGTTCGTACAGCGCGGAGGCTCGAACGTGCCGGCGGTGGTATTGGGGTTTGGTGTTCACGGGCTTCGGGAGATGTTTTGTAGGTCGCGATGCTGATTGACAAGCGACACAGGCTGATCTCCCTATGCGCTTGGCGTATGAGCACAACCAGCAGGAGGCATCAGGGGAGACGAGAGTGGCGTTGGACGGCATCGTGTGAGTTTGAAAACGAATAGTATTTTTGGACGTCAGAGTGCTTGAGTATGGAGCGTGTTCTGCTTGTGTGCTCTTGTGTGGGAATCGCTTCCATGGTTCACGGTACCGATACCGTCGCCTTGACGCAGACACATCTCACAACGTCCAGTGCTCACCTACGACTCTGGAGGTATTGTTCGCCGCTCACCCGCTGCTTGACTCGTGTAACTTGGGTTTAGCGCGTCGTAGTGACAGGAAGGGAAGGCACGATGGCGGATAACTTTGCATCTCACACTTCAAAAACCCCTTTGCCCATTCATCTCACAGCACCTTACCATACCTGAGATCGATCGAAGGGCCGTCTACTTGCTTGTTGCACCCTCCCATTGATCACTGTGCCAAGATGAACGCGCCAGCAACGCAAGCAGAGGGAGGGACTCTCACCAAACCTGGTACATGGTCCACTCCCACACAGCAGCCTACATCTGATTCCCGCAGCTGAGTGGGCCTTTCACATGGTCACAGCAGCATTGAAGTATGCATCAGACGAGAAGATAGGCGTCACACGCGCCTCACCTGACGAGGCAAAACACAGCATCCTGAAGAGCCTCAACTGGTTCGAAGCGCACGGCGAGTACGAGTGGCCCAATTTCTCGCGGCTCAACTTGGACTTTGCACAGGCGATGCGGCTACGTCGCGCGCTCGTCCAAGATGTCTGCAACGTCCTGCAACAGGCAGGCAACATCAAGATCGGCGCGCCTGGTACTCCTGACAGCGTGGGTGGCGGTAGAGGTCGACGGCCGTACGGGGCAGGTGCGTGCCTGCATTTGATTCCTGACATCTGACATCAAGCTGATGCTCTTCAAGACAGCAGACACGTTACCAGCCGGAAACGGATCTGCAAACGTGAAGCCGATGCGGAGGGCGATGCCATGTCCGAGCACTCAGAGGGACAGCACGAAGACGAGGCATTCCTGATGGAAGTCATGACGGACCTCGTAGCGCGCACCAACCTGGCCATGGAAGCACATCTGCAGCAGAAACGAGACGCGCACGAACTCGCAGATCAGCTCCACGACAGCCTGGTCGAGGTGTGGGACGGCCCCCAACGCAACGTCAGCGACCAGCACGACACGCTCCGGCGGAAGGCAGACGCGTGGGAGATGCACAGACGCAGCCACCCGCCCAAGTCGACGCAGCGCGAGCGAACAGTGGCGCCTCGCGTGTCGCCAGCTGCACCGCAAACGTCCCCGGCCATGGCACGGAAGCCTTTGGTAGGACCCGCGCCTGCTTTGGGGTTTGCGTGGGACGCAACAGTGAACGATTGGAGAAAGACCAACACCATTGGCTGATGGGAGTAGAGGCAGATTGTGTGCGGTGTTGAACCGAAGTGCAACTAGCAGCGCCGTAAGCACGTGCGAGGAGATGGACAGGGGAGTGGGGGATGTGAAGGATATACTCACAAGATTACTTATAGGTATTCACAATACACTTATATAAACAACTACCTATACTACTATATATCCTATCAAGCAGCTCTTGTGAATTACAGGCTGTAAGTACTATAGTGACATATTATAAACTTACATATCTGTCTAACCTACACATTACATTACAGCACAACCTAGACCACACCCACAATCCACTCAACTCACAGGATTACTTACGTGTAGACATCCAACACCAACCTATAACCAAGCACACGCACACTGCCACACGTCCCAAGAAGCAGGTCTTGAGAATTGTATATGATGAGTGATAGTTGTGATAGAGTATCGCAAACTCCCATCTGTCCAACTCGCACCATCACAGCGCAGCACAGCACAGCACAGCACAGCACAGCACAGCACAGCACAGCACAGCACGTCACAGCACGGCCCAGTCCACGCCCACGAGCCACTCGATTCCCCCAACGCACACATGCCACGTTGGCGCGCGGAGGCCCACAACGCTGCCGACGCGCACCTGGACGCCTGCAGCGCCTCGTGCGCCGCCTTGGCCGGCGAGCAGGACTCTTAGGTCTCGTTGGTCTGTGTCTCTTCCTTTTCGTTGGTCTGTCTCTCTTCCTTCTCGTCGGTCTGTGTCTCTCGCTTCTCGTCGGTCTGTGTTTCTTCCTTCTCGTCGGTCTGTCCCCGTTCCTTCCTCGTCCTCTGCAAGCAAGGTCGACCTCTCTGCGACGCCGTCCAGCGCCGGTTGAGCGTCGCCCCGGAGGAAGGTCGTCGTTCCGGGGAGACACCTGACCTCCTTCTTTCTCCCGTCACCGTGCACCCCGAGGCTAGACACGCGGAGTTTGAGTTTCACGCCCTCTTCTCTCTCCCACGCTACGCCCCGGTGCTCCCGCGCTGCGAAACCGGTCTGGGCGGCTTCGATGATCCAGCGCTGCACTGTTGCGGCTAGGCCGGTGGGGAGGTATTTCTGCGTTTTGCGCGAGGGGGAGAAGAGCTCGGGAAGTGGGGCTGGCGGTGTTTCGGGGGAGGTGGGCCGCGCTGGGAGGAGGAAGTGGGGGCGCGGTGGTGGCGCGGTTGTTGCCGTTGCTGTGGTGGAGGCGTGCAGGGCGCTCAGTGGCGTGGGTGCGGGTGGAGGGAAGCGGAAGCGGTGCGGTGCTGCGCTGGGGAGGGGGGTTTCTGGAGGTGGTGGTTGGCGGAGCGGCGTCGTGGGGGATGAGGTACGGCGGCGTTTGGAGCGATGCTGGGATTCGAAGAGGATCTCGTCGTCATCGTCGTCGTCACTGCCATCGTTGCGGTGCTCATCTCCCTCTTCCATAAACGCGGCGCCATGCTCGATCGTCTGCACGACGTCGAATGCGTCCCCGCCCGCCCCTCGAGACGGACTCGACTGCGACGCTTCTTCTATGCTCTCGACCCTCTCCCACTTCCGCTGCGCCTTGGAACGCGGCGTGTAGTCGGTCGCTGCGCGCGAGCCTGGCTCCTCGGCGGCGTGCGGGCGTGGCGTTTCAGACGCAACTACGAAGCGCTTCGCCGGCGTGATCTGCCTGAACTGCAGCTCGGGTGTCTGCTTCGGCGTCTGCGGCGTGACGACATGGCGCAGGCTGGATTTGGGCTTTGCTTTGGGCGTCTGCGTGGACGGCGGGTGCGGGGCTAAGAAGCGGTGCGGTGAAGGCTTCTGGAGCGGCATCGTGGTCGCGACATTGGGCTGGTGGCGGTGCCTGAGTGCGAGGCGCGTGCGTGTGCGAGTGCTGTGTGCGGCGTGTGCGGCGTGTGCGGCGTGTGGGCGGTAGTGGGCGGTAGTGGGCGGTAGTGGGCGGTAGTGGGCGGTAGGTAGTGGACGTGTGGGCATGGTGGCGCACGGGGATGATGGGGAAGGCGCGAAAGTGGGGCAGTCGAAGTGCCCTAGTAGGCTAGCACCATGCCGTACGTGGAGTCTTGACTTTTTTCTATGGTAGGTGCGGGAGAGTAGTCGCCAGCTGTTGTGTATTCTGTACTGCAGACTACAAAGCCAGAGCCAGAGCCACGGCCGCAGTGGTACGATCATGGTAGTGGGAGGTGCAGCCCAGCACGGGTAGACCTGCCGCCTCTCCTGCTCAGCTGTCAAGCCACTTGGACTGTGGACTCTCCACGCACCCCGACGCTCGTCCTGTCCTAGACATGGGTATCGTCGATCTCTCAAGCTTGTCGTGCGTGGTGAAGGCGCCGAGACATCACACTGCACCGGCTCGTCGGCGCTCGAGAATCTGCTGCTTCAGTCCCTCGGCGGCCACCTCGGTCTCCAGCACTCTCCCAACCCCCTTCTTCCACGTCTCCTCCAGCGTCTTGATCTCGCCGTGCACGCTCTCCTGCTGCGACCTGCGCCGTGTCTCGACCTCCTCGTGCTGCTTCCTCACGTCTGCCAGCTCGGTCTCGACGCGTTTCAGCATGTCCTCGAGCTGCGCGTTGCCGACCAGCCAGGCGTTCTTTCCAAACTTCTCCAGCAGTCCCAGCTGCGTCAGCCGCCCTTGCACGTACTCGGCGCTTGTGTAGGCCTGCTTCAGCGCGCGGTTCCACTTCTCCAGCAGCTCGGGCCTGTCCTCGTCGCTGGTGGGGGTTGTGTTCTCGGGCGCGTCGAGGTCCTCGTAGCGCTTCAGGTCGATGCCGGACAGCTTCGACGCAGGGTTCCCGTCCAGGCGCGCATGCTCGCGCTCGACGAAATCAGAGAATCGCGGCGTGTACGTTGCGGCGGGGACGAGGGCGGGGTGCAGGTCCGACGTGTCTACGCCGGCGCTCCTGATGTCGGCATCGATGGCTGCACGCGCCGCTGCCAGCCCGGCCTCGTCGACCTGGGTGTCGACATCTGCAGCGCATTAGCTCGTGGGAGAGGGAGAGGGAGACGGCTCGCGCCGCACGTCCAGGCGCCGGCGCATGGGAGCCGAGCAGAAGAGACGAAGCAGAGCGTGTCCACGTACACGGGAGAGAGTCGTAGTATTCGTTGATCAGCGGCATGGCGGGGGTTGTGCACGCAGGTCCACCAGCAGAGAGAGTCGTTGCAACCTTCGATCCACTAGCGCGCCGTCCCCCGGCCGTCCACGAATAGAACGTCATGCACCTATAATAGCCTATTCCTGCAGACACGCCATTCTTCCTGCACCACCCATCATTCCTCCTGCACAGCCTATCCTTGTAGACACATCATTGTTCCTGCACCACCTGTTCCTGTAGACACACCACCGCCCCGCGCGCTGTCATGTGTTCTGACGTACGGGATTGAGTTCGCCGCTACTCCAATGCCCTCCCCCCCACTGCCGTCCACTGCCGCCCACTTCCGCCTTGGACACCGTCTGAAGAGAAAATGGCGCGCTCACACATCGCCGTCGCCTTGAGCGCCGCTGTCGTCGCCCTCGTGGTCATTGGACAGCTCGTCGCCCACCTGGGACTCCCCAATGTCGACCTGTGGCGCTGGACGCTCGAGCAGGGCTTCCACGACCACGACCACGACCACGACCACAACCACAACCACAACCACAACCACAACCACGACCATGATCACGACCACGACATCCAGCAGGACCCGCTCATAAGCGATCGAGGGCCCGTCGCGGATGCATCGCAGTACCTCATCGGCGTAGGCAAGGCAGACATCACCGGGTAGGTCCACCGGCCCGCACGCACAACCCAGCTGACCACGCAGGCCCGTCGTCGAGCTCAACCTGATGGGCTACGCCAACACATCGCAGGTCGGGACAGGCCTGCGCCAGCGGCTTTACTCGCGCGCCTTCGTCGTGGGCAGTCCGCACGACCCCCGCGAGCGCATCGTCTACATGGTGCTAGACACGCAGTCCGGCGACACGGCCATCCGCAACGGCATCCTGGACGGCCTCCAAGCGCTGGGCCCCGAGTACGCCGTGTACACAAAGGACAACGTCGCCGTCACGGGCACACACAGCCACTCCGGCCCAGGCGCCTGGCTCAACTACCTGCTGCCTCAGATCACCAGCCTCGGCTTCGACAAGCAGAGCTACCGCGCCATCGTGGACGGCGCAGTGCTCTCCGTCCAGCGCGCCCACCAGAACGCCGCCTTGGGCACTGTCGGTGTGGGCAGCGCAGACATTGCCGACGCCAACATCAACCGCAGCCTGTTCGCCTACCTCGCCAACCCGGCAGCAGAAAGAGCCAGGTACGCGGACGACGTCGACAGGACGATGACGCTGCTCAAGTTTACGAGGTCCAGCGACGCCAAGGCCATGGGCATCCTGACCTGGTTCGCCGTGCACGGCACCAGCATGCTCGGCAACCAGACGCTGATCACGGGCGACAACAAGGGCGTGGCCGCCTATCTGTTCGAGGAGGATGCCGCGGCCGACGAGAACATGGCCGAAGGCTTTGTCGCCGGCTTCTCGCAGGCCAACGTCGGCGACACTTCGCCCAACGTGCTCGGTGCCTACTGCGAAGACGGCACGAACCAGCAGTGCCGCTTCAACGACAGCACCTGCGCCAACGGCAAGAGCCAGGACTGCCACGGCCGCGGTCCCTACTTCGGCCTGAACGACGGCGGCGCAAGGTCGTGCTACGAGATGGGACGGCGTCAAGCGGAGGGCGCCCGCAGCATCTTCGACACGGCCAGCTTCACGTCCATCACGGGCAGCGTGCGCTCGTTCCACACCTACGTCGACTTCTCCAACTACACCGTCCAGCTCAGCAACGGCTCTGTCGCCACCACCTGTCCCGCCGCCATGGGCAACTCGTTCGCAGCGGGCACGACCGACGGCCCAGGCGCATTCGACTTTGTGCAGAACGACCCGGGCGCGCCCTCGAATCCTTTCTGGAACGTCGTCGGCAGTGCCATTGCGCCGCCATCAGAGGCGCAGAAAGCGTGTCAGTTCCCGAAGCCTGTGCTGCTGAACGTGGGTGAAGCCAACACACCCTACCCGTGGTCGCCGAACATTGTCGACATCCAGGCGATGCGCATCGGCCAGTTGATCATCATCGTGGCCCCCGGCGAAGCCACCACCATGTCCGGCCGGCGATGGCGCGAAGCCGTGCACGCCGCGGCCAAGACGTCTCGCATGGCCAGCGAGCCCATTGTCGTGCTCGGCGGTCCTGCAAACACGTACGCGCACTACATTGCCACGGCGGAGGAGTACGCAATCCAGCGCTACGAGGGCGCGTCGACGCTGTACGGCCAGCACACGCTCGCCGCCTTCATCAACGCAACACTGACCCACCTCCCTTACCTGTCCGACACCAAGCACGGCGCCATCCCCCCCGGCCCCTCGCCACCCGACAACCGAGACAAAAGCATCAGCCTGATTCGCGGCGTGGTCTACGACGGCGCACCCTTCGGCAGCTCCTTTGGCGCCGTCAAGACGGACGTCGACCCCACCTACCACCCGGGCGACACGGTGCGTGCCGTCTTCGTCGGCGCCAATCCACGCAACAACCTCCGCCTGGAAGAGTCGTATGCCTCGATCGAGCGCTTCGTCGACGGCTCGTGGACGCAGGTCCGCAGCGACCGGGATTGGGACGTTGTGTTTGAGTGGAAGCGAGTGAACAGCCTGACGGGGACGAGCGAGGTTGTGGTTTCGTGGGACACTTTGTTTTCGACTCGGCGTTTGCGTCCAAGCTCAGGTTCAGGTTCAGGTTCAGGTTCAAGCTCCAATTCAAGCTCAAGCTCAAGCTCAGAGCTAAAAGCAGGCCGCTATCGCATCCGCTACTTTGGCGACGCAAAGAGCGTCGGCGGCACCATCAGCGCGTTCGAGGGCAGGAGCGGCGAGTTTAGGATCCTGTAGCGCCTACTCACGTTCCAACATTGATATATCCATCTACACGGGGTTCTAGTGCTGGTTCGGGATTTATCGGTGCTTGCTCTTACTACTCTTACTACTCTTACTACTCTTACTGCTCTTACTGCTCTTACTGCTCTTACTACTCTTACTACTCTTACTACTCTTACTACTCTTACTACTCTTACTACTCTTACTACTCTTACTACTCTTACTACTCTTACTACTCTTACTTGCTGTTTACTACCCACGCGCAATAGAGTCACTGCACAGCTACTCACCTACCTACCTCCTAACTTGCTACTTTGTTCTATTATATCATGTCTTACCCATGTATACACATACACATACATACACATACACCTCCACAAACCCTCCCTCGCCGTATCCCAGAATCTAAATACAGTCGTAGACCACTCACCCAGATCCAGCATACCCTCAACCCACATGGCAGTAGGCAGGCACCCAACAGCGCGCTGGAATTGCCGCGTGCCATGTACGGTTCACCGCTAGCGTAGCGAGATTCTGGAGGTGGACACGTGATGCGGCGCTAGAGGTGCTGGAGCTGCGGGCATCACGTGAGTGCTGGAGTGCGCGTCCCGTCCAGCGGCGCGGAAACACGGGAGGTGCTGGATGGCTGGGAGGAAACGTTGTCTGTGTGCGCGTGCGCGTGCGCGTGCGTGTGCGTGGGCGTGGGCGTGGGCGTGGGCGTGTCAGTGGGTGTTGGCATTCGTGTGGGCCCCACCCAGCCTTGGTGGTGTGGTTTGGCGTTTGCGGAGTTTGTTGGCTCGTGCGGGGTTTCTTTTTTCTTCTGAGCGGAGCTGAGCGGTGCTGAGCTGGTTGCGAGACGGGGTTGGGGGCGCCGTGGCATAGGTCGTTGTTGTGGGGCGCGTTGGAGATGCAGATGGAGAGAGAGGGTGTATTTCGTGATGGGTTTGATCTTCATGTTCATGCAAGTACCAGCGATGCGCCTCGTGTGCGCCTCATGCAGGTCGTGCAGGCTTGGAGATGGCGAGGCGGAAGAGGGCACGCGTCGCGGTTCCAAGTGACGCGTCTCGAAGCGGAGTGATTCTGGCAGGGCTGTCAGAAGCAGATGAGGCGCACCAGACGAGTGCAGACCAGGCCAGCCTCAGTCATGGTCCCGGCGCAGTGTCGGCAATGCAGGGAAGAGGGCTGGAATTAGAAACCGGACTGGTGCCCATCTGCAAGGTACATGGTGGAGCGATGGAGCGCGCCGGAGATGTGGGCGTGCTGATAGGCGGGGGCTGCGGCGAGGTTGGGATGCTCCAGCCACTCGACGACGCACGACATAGTAAACACGCCAACAACAGACGTAGGATTCGCGCCCAACTTCTACTTCTACTTGCACTCGCACGCCACGTCCACGCCCACGCCCACGCCCACGCCCACGTCCACGCCCAACGTCCCACCCAGTCGCTCTTTTTGGACATTCTCTGCATCTTCATCTTCATCTTCATCTGCATCTTGGTCTTGGTCTTCACCTTTACCTTCACCTCCAACGTCACCTCGACATCCATTCTTCTCGACGTCACCTCGACTCCATTCTTCTCGACGCCACCTCGACATCCATTCTTCTCGACGTCACCTCGACTCCATTCTTCTCGACGTCACCTCGACTCCATTCTTCTCGACGCCACCTCGACATCCATTCTTCTCGACGTCACCTCGACATCCATTCGTCTCAACGTCACCTTGACACCATCACGACACCACAGCGCACGAAGCCCAGCGACGGCCAGCACTGCCTCCATCCACTCTCTCCTTCACCCCCCACGGCCATGGCGGCCAAGGTCAACATGGCGGCGTTTGGCGGCGCACACACGGCGGGCATCTTCTCGGACATGACCGTCGACGGGCCGGTGATAGGGACGCTGGTGGCCATCATCGACCGCGCGCGCAACCTGCCCAACAAGCGCACCATGGGCAAGCAGGACCCCTACTGCGCCGCCCGCCTCGGCAAGGAGGCCAAGAAGACACACACGGACAAGCGCGGGGGGCAGACGCCCAAGTGGTGCGTGTGCCGATGCTCGCTGCCCCACGACTCGCCATGCTGACGCGCACAGGGACCAGGAGCTGCGCTTCACCGTCCACGACTCGCCCGACTACCACCGCATCAAGGTCTCCGTCTTCAACGACGACCGCAAGACGGAGCTGATTGGCGACACCTTCATCGCCCTGCACCCCGTCATCACCCCGGGCGGCGGCCAGTCCGACGGCTGGCACGTCCTCGACTGCAAGGGCAAGTACGCCGGCGAGATCCGCATCGAGTTCACCTACTACGACACGCGCCCCAAGGCCGACAAGGCCGTGGCCGAGAAGAAGAGGGAGACGCCGCACCCAGACCCCCAGAGCCCCGCCGTGGGAGGCCCGCGAGGCGCCCGCGAGAGCGCCCCCATCAAGAGACGCCCGCTGCCCTCGGACCCCACCGCCGCCGCGCCCTCGCCCGTGAGCACGCCCGAGCACCGCGGACTGCAGGGCGTGCGCGCCGGCCCGCGAGAACTCGGCTCGCCTCGACACCGCCAGGAGCCCAGCCGCCGGCCGGTGCCGGATGCCTCGCCCGTCAGCCTGGTCGCTGCCGTGCCCAGTGCTGCCCCCGTCCCCGTCCCCGCCTCCACGCCCACCACCCCGGCACGCCACCAGCCCCAGGACCCCTACACGCCGCCCGACCCGCGCGCCTCGAACCCCGCCCTCGCCCACCACGGCGACGCCTACGACCTGTCCTACGCCGCGCCAAAGCCGTACGAGGTGAAGCCCGCCGACGCCCTGCCGCGCCACCTCACCGACGCCGCCCACGGCAGGACCATGTCGCACGACGACGCCCGCGCCCCCAGACCCCACGCCCAGCCGCTCAGCGAGCCCCTCCACTCGCACTCGGCGCCCGTCCTGCCCACCCAGCACGCGTACGAGCCCGAACAGCGCTTCGCGTCGTACGCCCAGGACCCGTACGACGACGCCTCCTACCACGTAGCCCCGCTGCGGTCGAGCCGGAGCAACCTGCGCAGCCAGGAGCACGCCCCGCCCGTCGACTACCGCCCCAACGGCTACATCGAGGCCGCCTCGCCCTACGACGACAGCCACTCGCCTCGGAGGCAGAGCGCCATGCAGCCGACGGTAGAAGACGAGGACTTTGACCTGCCGCCTCCACCTCCAGCGCACAGGAAGAACGCCGCCACGCTGCCCCACAGCTTCGCCCGCCACCCGGAGCAGTCGCCCGAGCCCAGCTACGACCTGCAGCGCCAGTCCTATGCCCCCGACTACGACTACCGCCAGCCGGGCGAACGGCGCTACACGCACCCGCGTCCGACTGTCCAGTCCAACAGCCGGCCCGTCTCGCGCGACACGATGGCGCCCTCGCCGCTCAGACAGGAGACGTCGCTGCCCGCTGCCCTTGTCGCTGGCCTGGACGCGTCTCGACGGGAGCGGGATTCGTACCAGACGCCTCCAGCCTACGAAATGCCCCCGCGCCCAGCCTACGAGACGTTGTCGCAAACACCGCCACGCCTGCGCCAGTACTCGGAGCCAGCCGACTACCGGGCACCGCCCCAGTACACATCGCCCGTACAGCCGCACGAGCTCGTCCACTACCAGGCCCAGCCCTCTCAGGATTCGTACTACGAGCACGACCCCCCAGAGGAGCCGCGACGGAGGTCTCCTCTCGAAGAATTCGCCCCCATCTACAAGCCTCGCGCCCACAGCCCCAACCCCAGCCCGCGACACTCGCCCAACCCGGCCAGCGAGCGTGCATCGCGCATGGCCGGGCGAAGCATGCCCACCCGCAAGTCGGTCTCGCCGCGCCCACCGCCTCCGGAAGAAGAGCCTGGCCAGCGCCGGCTGTCAGGCGTGCCCTTTGGCCCAGACGACTTCAACGTCCTCAATCCCTCGCTCGCCAAGCCAGCGGGCGACGAGCCAGAGCGGCCCGGCAGCAGCATGGAGTACAACGACAAGGGCCAGATTGTCACCTTCAGCGGACGCGTCGTGGACGCCTCTGACCACCTGCCTATTGACAACTGGGCGCCCGAGCCCGAGCCCAAGGGCACCGTCAAGGAGAAGGCGCCCCGCATCCGCGCCCAACTCAACGGCAGCCGGGGCTTGCAGGAGGCGCAGGCGCGGGAGGACAAGTACCGCCGCGACCGCGAGGAGCGCGACCGCATTAGGAGCGCCGCAGACGTTACCTTTGGATCCGCAGAGGCCGTCCCGAGCCAGGCGCTGGTCATGACCCGCCGGCAGCCCGACTTCGACACGTCCAACGCCCTCGTCCTCGCCGACCGTGACCACGGCTACGACAGCCGGCGTCCACAGTCGCGCGGGTATGAATCCACCACGCGCTCCCGCGAGGCGCTGCGCGAGCGACACACGCCCAACAGCTACGGCAGCTACAGCAGCCGCCACGCGGGCGCGCCGCCCATCCCCGCCAAGATTCCCCTCGACCGTGGCATGCAGAACGAGGACGTTGCCCTCAGCCTCGAGCTGCAGAGCATCGACATTGGGCCCGGCAGCGGCGCGCGCAGGCCCCGCACCCGCGGGCGAGAGTACGGCGCCTACATTTGAAGAAGCCTAGTCCCTTGTGGATGGTGATGAGGATGGAGGTACGATGAATGGCAGAGGACGCGACACGCTGTACGATAGCCCTAGACCCTCTGGACTGGGCTGGCACGGGCATGTTTTTAGATCTGGAGTTGGTATTTACCTCGCTTTGTTTCTTTCTCTATTTTCTTGGTTTTCTTTCTTTTCTTTTCGTTTCGTCACTAGGGACGGGACAGGACAGGACAGGACGCTATTCACTTGGTCGGTCGGTCGGTTGATCAAGGTACTTGTCAGGTTTGGTTGGGAGGCGTCTTGGGATACCCGCTTTGCACGTTTGCACGCACGCAGCCGTGTTTGCATCACAACATGGCATGGTATAGATAGTACGAGTATGGTATAGTGTAGAATAGCACAGTATGAGCATGAATGCAAGCATAGTATAGAATACATTACAATTAGACTACAACAATAATAAAGCATAGTACATTATATATCCTCTGCTTTTCCTTTTAGCAGCTACTAGTACGTTCTTACGCTTGTAGAAGTCAAAAATTTATACTATTCAGTTATATGTATAGACACGTCTGACAGTATCCTATCAGAAGAGAGCATTTAATTCAACCGCTAAACAACCAAACACCAAACCTCAACACGACGTGACTACAGTAACAGCCAGCTGCTGTGTCGTCATCGCCAGGTGGAGCCCGAGCCTCGGCCGCGCTAGCGACGTGCCTCGGCTCCCGAGGTCAGCCCCAGGTTTGGGGACTTCGGATGACGACCGCGGGTGCGGAGCAGAGAGTATCTCGACTACGGATGCTGCTGGCTTCTCTTCCTCTTTCTTGTCACTGCATTGTTTGTTGGGATGGATGGTTCGACGCTTTTTGATGTTCGGGTAAATGCACCTCGCTCCTCTATCCCCTCGTCCCTCGGTCGATTGCCCTCCAGCTCGAGACCTCCTCCACACATGTATCCCAGTCGCTAACACGACGCAGGGCAAGATCGTGCTCGTCACCGGCGGCGCCAAAGGCATCGGACGGATGATCAGCGAGGGATTCGTGCAGAACGGCGCAACCGTCTACATATCCTCGCGCGACGCAAAAGCATGCGAGCAGGCGTGCAAAGAGCTCAACGCGCTCGGCAAGGGCAAAGCCGACTTTATCGCCGCCGATCTGTACAAAGAGGAAGATCTGACGCGCATTGCGGATGAGCTGAAGAAGCGCGCTGGCAGTACGTCCCAACCTGTCCCGACTCCACGCAGCGCAACGCAACGCAGTACCAAAAAAAAACCCCACCCACTAACGCACGCCCCAGAACTCGACGTCCTCATCAACAACAGCGGCAGCAACTGGGGCGAATCCTACGACACCTACCCGTCAGCCGCCTGGGACCGCGTGCTGACCCTCAACCTCAAGCGCGTATTCCAGCTCACCCAGGCCGTAACCCCCTTGCTCACCGCCGCCCAATCCCCCCAGTCCCCCAGCCGCGTGATCCACATCGGCAGCGTCGACGGCCTGCGCGTCCCCGCGCTCGAGACCTTCGCATACAGCGCCTCGAAAGCCGGCCTGCACCACATGAGCCGCGTGCTGGCGAGCCACCTGGGCAAGCGGGGGATCACGAGCAACACGATTGCGTGCGGGCCGTTCCAAAGCAAGATGATGAAGGCGACGCTGGAGAAGTTCCAGGAGGTTATCGAGAGCGGGATCCCGTTGGGCCGGATTGGCAGCCCGCAGGATGTGGCGGGGACGTGTATCTGGTTGAGTTCGAGGGCGGGGTCGTATGTGAACGGGGCGACGATTGCGTTGGACGGCGGTAGCGTCGTTGGCGCCAAGTTGTAAGCAAGCAGTGCTGTACCGCACCCTGTAGTTCTATTTTCAATGCAGCACCTCAGCTCTAGGTATTTTCAATGCAGCACCTCGCAATCCTCCATGGAAAGCTGGGAACAACGTGCCGAGCAACGTTCCTCCAAACGTGTACATGCAATGCCAACCGCTACGCCACGCTTTCGACACAGCATCCAATCGCACCACATCGTGATTGCCCAGCCAACAGGAAATCACAACCCCTACACTACACATCCGACAACCCCACCGAAGCGCTCGGCTATCCAAACCACCTCCCTTCCCCACGCAGAAGCCACACCTCCAGCACCAACCCCCACAGCCACCGAGCGTAACCCGATTGCTGATAGTAGGTTGGCGGTGCACGTCGCCACATGCCGGCTCAACAGGCGTGATACAAGCAACACGACGATAGTCAGAGAGGAGTCCTGTCTATCCTTAGCTGTGACATGTCAGGGCTAAGTAGCACTAGCGTGTGGTAACGGCCACCTCTAACCTAGTGTTGGGAACGAGTACTGTTGTAGTCTGCGTGCTTGCTATCTGAGTGAGCGCTGATACCTTTTAGAGACTTGCTTGGCATGGTGGGTAGAGCTGTGTCTTGACGCAATATGTTCTATTGGTTGTTTCCCTATGATCATCCCACTCTTCAGTCCTGCTACGTTACATGATCCTAACAGCTTAGATTTGACATGTGCTTTAACATGGGTCTTGATCCAGATTACAAGATTATACAAACACCAAGACGAGATGAAAGTACAGTAGCAATCTTAATAATCGTCTGTACTAAAGTTCAAAGTAATGCCATGACACTCGACAAGATGCTCAATGTATCTCTCCAAGCAAGCCATGCTGTGGTATCTCATGCAGCCCAAACCATAAACGCCAATCCCAGACAGACTCCAGTCTCCTTACACTTGTTCCATGCTCACGGACAGGTCAGACTCCTCCGCCTCCGGCTGTCCTCGCCATTCAGTCCGAGCATCTGGCCCCGGAGACCTTTCGGCAGCTTGGCCTTGGCCCAGCACTGCATCGCCAGCCTTCTCATGAGCTCCATCTCCTCGCTTTCCAGCCTGAGCTGTCTCTTCGCGAGCTTGCTCTTCCTCAGCTTCACGCCCTTGTCTGCGCTCGAAGGGTTCATGTGCTGCAGTCCAGGGGCGGTGAAGATGCGCTTTCCGCCCATGAACGCGGTGCGGTCGGCGACGGGCGACGAGACAAGAGATTCAAGATTCACGCACTCAACGATCAGGGCTTGGATGCCGGCGGATAGTTGGGTCGCGCGGGAGAGAAGGTAGGGCCAGTGGTCGGGTCCCCAGAAGGGGTCTGAGGAGAGTGCATCGCGGAGGGCGGGGAGGATGTGGGGTAGTGGCGGCAGGGCGCGAGATGTCGATGGCTCTTCGGTAGTTGGCGTGTCGGCATTGGATGCAGCAGCGACGGAGCATGTGGAGAGAAGCGAGGCGGCAATGGTAAGGCGAAGGTGTGATTCGGTGCTGAGCGTTGCAGAGGTAACGCAGGCTGCCGTGTGTTAGTGTCGTTGGCAAGGAGCACAGAGCTGCTTGAACCTACCAGGACACCCTCTTGTCCTACACCAATCCTCTTCTTCGTCGACGAAGCACTGCAGACACAGGAATGCTCCACGCGCCTCCCCGGCAAACGCTAACTCCAGATCTTCGCTTTTGTGGGTACACAACGCAGCCTCAGCGAGTGCCGAAGCTCGGTTGAAGAGCTCCAGCACCGGCATGACCAGCGCATGCAGCACATCACGGTGCAGAACCCACGTTTCCTTGCTCTGTGAGTCGCATTCATCGTGCTGCGCGCAGAAGCTGATGAGGGGTTAGCTGGTGTCTCGTTGCAGCCCAACCAGAACGAGGTGGGCGAGGCCAACAACATGGGGGCAGACGTACCTGGTGTCCCTTGCGAGGTAGTTCCTCAACATGCAGAACCCCTCAGACGCATTGAGCACTTCGATATCCTCCTGTGGGATCACAAACGGACTCAGCTCTTCACTCTCCTGGCCGAACATGATGTTCTGTGATTGGCTGATATCCCTGCGTGCGCATCGATAGGCTTGGCGGACCGTATCTCCTTGCTCGTGGACCAGCAACGCTCTCAGCTCTCAGAATGCGGTGGATGGGGAAAAGCAGGTGAGAAGGTGAGAAGGTGAGGAGATGCAGAGACGTCAACAGGCAGACAGCTCGAGGGAACTCTTTCCTTATTTCAACGAAATGACGCTCTCTCGTCCACGGGAGCGCGGTCCCACACCGCAGCACCGCTTTCCTGGCGTGCTGAATCGAGACCCTTCCCCTTTCCCGATCGGGCGATGCCTTCCCACACCAAACTCTCCGACCACTCAGCACATGCGCCACAGCGCGCAGCCAGCGTCGCCCGCTATCAGAGACGTGCTTTACGGCGCGACGGGGAGCCAGTCTGCGGCTGCACGGTATCGCCAACAGCTGCATCTGCTATCGACGTGTCGATGGTTGTGGAAGGTGGGATCGCGGTGCACAGGGAAACTGCGATATGCGCAGTGGGGCGCCATGTCTCCAGATAGAGCGCACAATCGGAGACACCCACGCGTCACCCGTCTGGATCGGCCAAATGCCAGCCTCGCCATCGCCCGAACCTGGTGTTCGTTCGGGATGTTGCTGGTCAGAGCGACGTGATTTGCTTGCAAGGTGAAACACGATTCGATAGCCATGGTCGCTAGGCTTGCGCGGCTCGCCCAAAGGTCATCTTCATTGCATGACGCCATTTCATATCGAACCTGCAATATCTGCACCTCTTCACCCGCACACCACGAACCACGACACACCACGACACACCACGATACACCACGACACCTGGGCTATCGAGTGCAGCGGATGCCGTCGTGGTTGCAGCAAAGGCATCTGACGACGCACCCTCAACGTTTCGTCAGTTGGGCCGAAACCCAACGTATGCGAGACTGGATCCTGCGCCACCTGCCAACATTCTCGCTCTTGTTGCAACCAGGTTTTACCGCAGAATCCGACACCAGCTCTAGCTCGCGCAAGAATAGGTACCTAGCGGCGTGCAAGTGCGCTACGGGAGTGCCCGTGATCTGCGACCCAGGACGATGGGCTCTCCACGCAGAGGAACGCTGGCAGGATCCCTCTCTGATGACCTTGTCTTGTGCTGGGCTGGGCTGGGCTGGGCTGGGCTGCATGCTACCTATCGCTCACCCTCTACGTTACCGTGCTGTCTGCAACTGACACCGTACCGTGGTTTGCAGACTCAGCTGAGTCGTGTCCAACACGCCACCAGTGAACCTCTTCGCTAGTCAGGCACCGACTAACCACACCACTAACCCGCGACAGGCTGTATGGCGTGCGTCGGACTATCGTCTAGGTAGTCGACAAGATTTCGCCATCGACAGCAGCACCATGGTCCACTCTCTCAGATATCGCCACCGAGTCATTCGTTGGCGAGAAAGATGAGCTCGTGACGCAAGACAGGTCTGCTGCTGTAGTTGCAGCGCATTGATTCTTGTTTGGCAGCACCTTGATTCTGGTTTGGCAGCACCTTGATTCTTGTTTGGCAGCACCTTGATCATGGTTTGGCAGCACCTTGATTCTTGTTTGGCAGCACCTTGATCATGGTTTGGCAGCACATTGATTATGGATTGGCAGCGCACAGATGATGGATTGGTATCTCTATAATGCACCATGCAATTCAGCTGAAATCGGTGGCTGTCCTATCACGATAAATCTGCAGCTGCTTCACTTCCACCAGAAAACGGAGCAAGAACCGTCAGCATTCAGCGCACGCCTCATGCTTCCATCGGCTGCAAAGTTTTGCTTGCGACCAAAAGGATCAGTCAGCAACACAGAGAGCTTTTCGGAAACGGGGCCCATTTCGTGCTTCGACAGAGGGATGGGCGGGCTTAGTTGGTTGGGATCTGCTTGCAGGAGGTAGGAGAAGCTGGTTTTCGCGCGGCCCACCATACGCTGGTGCATGTCGCGAAGGGAATCATACAGCGGCCAAAGGGTGTCGAGATATCGAGCTGCGACGGGTTCGAGGCTGCGACAAGGCTCCAACATGTCCATGCATTCTTTGGCGAAGCCTAGATCCAGCTCGACGCCATCGCATTGGCCGTCCAGAAGCTTGGTCGATGCACTGTGGAGGAGGACAATGGCAGCCGTAAAAGCCCAGTAGCTGTTAGCGTTGTATTAGTTTCGTGTGCTGTCGACATGGTGAGAGGTAGAGACTGACATAACCAGCCAGCAACGCCTGGTCAACGTGCCGTCGAACGCTATCAGCCGCAGAATCCGTGCTATGGTCGAGGCTGCTATTGCACATTCGTTTCGAAAACCCCGCGCATCGTGGCTAGAGTAACCGAGTTTCTTGGCGGCGCCGTCCGTGAGCTGACTCTCCGCGGTCGCTACGAGCAATTGGCGGTAAACGAGAACGACAGCACCCAGATACATGATCTAGCAGTGTTGTCAGCTCATCAACTTGTACTCATCGTAGCCGAGGTGCATACGTGAACCATCAGAATAGCCCGCCTCTGGTATAGCGACAGTTCAGACGGGACCTCTGAAGTCAGAGTCGGAAGTTGGAGAATCAACGGTACTTCTGTCCGCCAGATCTCCAGTTTCCGTGTGAGCATGTCTACGTTCTCGCGAGTGGCAAGCTCGGGTGCAGCCAGAGTTTTTGCAATCTCAGCTGCTATTAAGCCAACTTTGCTTGTTTGCGTATGGATCAGCTCGTCAATCGTGTCAGAGGCCAGCCGATCAGGGGTACAAGCAGCCTGCTGCCGGTCAGACAAACGGTAGTCGTTGTTGAAGCTCACGCGTACCGAGACATCCTGCGGGGTAACTTCTGAGCTGTAGCCAAGCGTGTAGGAAAGCCAGCTGTCCATGAACATCAGGCTTCGGTGGATCTTGCGCCAGTTCTCGTCCACGACGCCTGTAGACGTGCGGTGCAGGGGTGGGCACATCCAGCGTGCTATCTGCAGGCCGGCAGCTGCAAGACGTTCAGCACGATGGTCAGAGGCAGATGCTGTCGTACTTACCGATCAGATATCTGGCACTCATGTGCTTTTCGAGTAGTGCGTAAAAGGACATGGATAAGAGCAAGCGCATCGTGCGGAGGTAGTCGGTCCTTGCCGTCCTCTCGTGAAAGTGGAGAGTCCCAGACGCGTAAAGAATCTTGCGTATCCGATCCGGAAAACAGTCCATGTCGTAGTGGGCGCCCATTGCAGCAATGGTAAAACACTCGGCAAGATCCATGGCGTCTATCTTATGCTTCGGCCTGTAGACGCGATTGAGGATTTCGTCCGCCTGCTCGTAGGTCCACATGAAAAGCAGTGAGCCGGTTCCTCGGATGAATGCATATATCGATCGTCTTGTTAGCTCTTCGGACGGCAGATGGTCCTCATCGTACGTTTGTATGGCCTGGTTGAGGATCTCTCCTCTCAGCGATATCAGCTCGCTGAAGGCCAATGTTAGAGCGTTGTGGCACAACTCGGCGTTAGTCGTACATGACGAAGCAGAGGACGGCAGCGAAGAGCCGGGGCTCTCCGGCAATTCAGGGCTTGCTCGCGAATGTTCTCTAGTGCTGTGGGAGATTGTGCGGACGCCAACACTCCGCCTTCCGGCGGTAGGCTGAGACTGCTGTGCCCTGAAGTCATTCAAGTAGGCTTGGTAGGTCCGCCAGTCATCCGTCTTCTTGTACTCGTCCATTTTGGATTCATACTCCTGCATAGCTCGTGCGGCGTTGCTCTCCCAGACACGCTTCTGCTCGGGGGAGAGTTCTTGCCACCTTCGGCCAACCTCTCTTGCGATGTGTACGAAGCTGAGCTGGCTGACCTGAGGATCTGTACGTAGCTGGTCTGCAAAATTTACGTCTGAATATCTGTTAGGTACTTGCGAGATGGTGGTCGGTTGCAATGCATACAGGCTGTCTTGGGCTTCTTGGGTGCGTTAGCGTCTGCTCTGGGATGGCGTCTGTATCTCCTCTTCTCCCGTGGCGGCGGTGTAGATTGCTGTCTTGCCAACGTCTCTAATGCAGATGTGGAGAGAGAGGTCAGCTCAGGCGAAGCAGCTTCTGGCTTCAAGGATAGCGTTTGCGGTATTCCTCGCCAGGTGGCAATTTCTCGCTGCAAAGCTCGTCGGTGGCCAAGCTTGAATTCAAGTGCCGTCAGATCCTCTTCCGTGATATCAACCACGGTTTCCCAGTCTTGGAACCCGTTCACGCACAAGGTCTGGAGATAGGTCGAGAGCCCAATGCGCTCAAGAACCTCGCTTAAATAGGACATGGTAGGAAACGAAAGGGGAATCGATCGACCTGATGTGGGAACGACGGGAATGTCGTCTGTTGTGTACGCAGAGGGCAGTTCTGCATATTTGAGGGGATGCGAATTGTTTCTCTCAGTCTGGGCAGTTTCCGGCCCAGGGTCCCTGCGGGCGCGAGAAGCCGAGCAAAGATGCTTGATGTGCATTCGAGACCCTTTACAGTCCGTGCAGACTTCCGATCTGGGAGGCATCCCGGGAGTACCAGCGGATCAGCGCTAGGTGGTCAAACGCATGCTGGCTGGAAACCCACGAACATGAAGTTTTCTCGACAGGGCAGAGGCTGTGCGCATGCGATTCAGCTTCACCATCTGGCAACTCTGCGTTTCCTTCTTCGGGACCGCTCCGCCTTGCGCTGTCGACGGCTCTTTCTGAGGACAGGTGTGTTGGAATGGTCGTCTCCAGACCCCGCGAGCACGAGGCCGCTGTCAGAGGGAGCGATCGTGCGCCTCCAGAGACCAGTCTCGGCCCAACCTTCCGAGCAGCGTTTTGCTATCGTTCCTATTTAGACGCTCACGTCTCGCTGATGAAGCTAAATTAGAGTGTCCTTTAGCTCTGGGATACATTTGTATCTGGATACCATCGACTCATGAACAGGTGCGAACTGACCTGGGCCTCGCGACTCCTGCTCTCTGACAGCGCCTCGCAACTCCTGCTCTCTGACAGCGCCCAATCGCATGTCGGGGGCGCACCAAGCAAAACGTGAGAGGACCACGGAGCGGACGTCTGCACTGTCGCACAGTCCGGTGGAACGACGGAGCCAGGCCAGATCGAATACGTGGCGAGGATCGCGAACACATCAACGACAGTCTGGACTGGTGTGGTTGCTTTGAAGACAGCCAATTCGTTGGTTGATACAAGATCTCGATGTCGCTCCGTTCCGTTCCCCACGACGCTGACCAAATGCCATCTGCACGGCCTTGGCTCCGCCTGAGTGCTGGGCATGGTAAGGATTAGAATAGCCCGAGCATGTACCAGTGCAGAGTGCAGACCCAATCACGCGCCTGATCGCCCGGGAAAAGGCCGTGCTTTTGGTTACATCAGCATCGACGCTCTGCCAGAAGCGATCTAGTCAAGCTAGGGATGTTTCTCCAGCCAATCAGATTAGAAGTAAGTGGTGCATACTCTCCGTTGTGCTTGCAACTGTCTTCCACGGCATCTATCGTTGCTATCTCTGCATGCAGCTGTCACTGTCACTGCCACTGTACGCATCGCTCGATCCCATCGCTCGATCCCATCGCTCTTGACGACAGTCGCCTGTTTAGAATGTCAGGTGCTGACTGCGAGAGTCTAGAACCTCGGCCTTCCAACAGCCATCTTCGACCCAACGGTCTAGATGCGCGAGCTCCTTGACACGACACTCGTCCCCGAGACTGTTGCATGTTAAAAACCGACGGCCCACCTTGCGGGGCACGGCGGTTTCAAAACCCCGAATTTGACCACAGTTTCTCATTCAGCCACGCTCGGAACTTTCTCGTACGCTACTCCTCATGTTTCTTGTGTCAGGTGGAGACTGGCCGCGACATCCGTACCGGCTCCGGGGAAAGCCTATAGTGCGAAGCCTACAGTCCAGCTGTCATTTCCTCACCGTTACATTCTGCTCTTCACCATCCATTGACGCCTGCCCTGAGCGCCTTGGCTTCCAGGTTGAATCTTGGTGAAGGCCACGTGAGAGAACCCACCACGTGATTGTGGCCTGTGCATACAACCGCACGCGGAAGTGGTCGACGCATTCACTTTATTCGATCGTTACTTCCTACATGCTCCGCGGATCACGGCACCTGTCTCAACTTTAAATGTCGCAGGGCCCGTTCGCCGCCATCTCTCCCAATCGGACATGGTACAGATTGGCGAGAGACAGATGAACCAAAGGAACTAGGGCCCATCAAGGCCCAACATCCATCTCCAACTGTGCAGTCCCCGGCGACCTGCAAGTGGCAGCGAACCTTGGCCGGGCGACTGACAGTAAAGACCCTTGCTAACTGCGGCCTCTCTCAAAGGTACTTCCCCATCAACTCTTTCACCTTCTCTAGCTCCAGCGCATCGATCCTATTTCCATTACCCTCCATACTCTCGGCCATGAACACGGCGTTCAAGATCGCTTCTTCGACAGCATCTGCACTTGCTTCGAACAATGCGTTGATCGTTTGATCATCTATCACGTCGACGCTGCGTGCTTTTGGCCTCCATGGATCAACGTTCTGTGTCGTCGCCGTGTGCTCTTGGACTGTTATTTGGTTTGCTGTCGAGAAAGCCAGGAAGATGTCGCCAGATGAATTGGAAGCCCAGCCTCCCACGCGGGACAGACCGACGGTTGCACGTTTCGCAAGACGACGGAGCTGTGTCGGGTGGAGTGGCGCATCTGTCGCAAGGATTATGATGATGCTGCCATCTTGCTTGTCCTTCTCTTCCTTGATCCTGAAGAGCATGGATGCTTGTGCAATCAGCTTTGGATCAGTTGGGTTCTTCTCAGCGAGGCGCTGTTGCTCTTCATAGATCAAACGACCGATCGGTGCGCCAGCGATCTTCAAGTCTCGCATCTGACCGTAGTTCGCTTGAACCAGAGCGCCAATAGTGTATGTCTTGCCTTGATCTGCTGGCACCAAACGACTGCTCGATCCTGTTCCACCTTTGAACCAATGGCAAATCATACCTGTGCCTCCGCCACTATTGCCTTCCTGTACAGGCTCGCTACTTGCATTGTCAATGCCGCTGACAACGTGTTGAGATGTGACCGCGAACTTGGACACATCATGCAGGAAGCCATCGAACGTTTCTGCAACCACCGGTAGCAGAAACCAGCCGACCTTACCGACTTTGTCGCTATGCTCCCTAATGCCGTGCTCGTAGATGCCGTTATACGCATTGCCAACCCCGAAGCTTCCGGTAATGACAATGGGTGAGTGCAAGAGTCCCGATTCTTCGATCCAATGCGAACCGGTCATCCCTCCTGATCCGTTGAAGCGAAAAATACCAGCAAAGCAGCCTTTGTTGAACCAGTCTTTGCGAGGGAGTATCGTAGTAACACCGGTGTTGATCGACCCCGCGGGCGCGTCTGGATACCTTGGGGACTCATGGATGGACTGTGTTGAGACCAGTACGCCGGCGACATCAGTCAGGCTGTTCCTTGGACCCGTCTCGTAGCGGCCAAGATAGACGGTGGGAAGCAGTTGCCGGACCCGCTGGCGATTTGTTGAACTTGAAGAAATGTTGGAAGACATGGCGGTCATTGAGACGATGAGAGGCGGGTTTGTGGAAAGATGTCAATGCTGGCTAGCACTATAGATCTGTGGTCTTGTGCATATTCGTATTTATACTTGAACTTCTACCTGGCTAGTGCTCATGCTCTGTCTGTACCCGTGGTGATTGATCTTTCGGCTGGTGGTGTTCGATTGTTGCTGCCTGAAATCGATCTGAGGGCCTTTTAGGCGAAAGCGCGTTGTGCTATGGGTCATAGTGGAAGCGTGCAGCCACATCAGGAAGGTGCGACAGCAATAAACAGCAGCAAGGAGTCATCAACGCGCTGCTTTCGTTGCTTGCGACGAGCTTCGAGTCGATCGATACTTTGTTGCACGATGAACGAAGAGTCACAACAGCGACTGCGGTTGAACAGGATTGCCCCACCTGCCACGTGCGGCGCAATGCAGCTTTCCGAAAGGTATCCCCACCTCTTCGATTTTCGATGACCTGCTTTCTAGGTCCTCGCTTCCCACCTATTTTTCGATAGCTGAGTCATGTCACAAGGATTCCAATAATCGCTCAACCATTGGTTCAGGGCAACCACAATGAACACACCGCACCTGCCAGACGAGAGTCTTTCGCTTGAGTCAAATACTGTACGACACCTAAATCTCATGTCCACATCAGCAAGCACCGCCAGCAATAACTTGATCTTCGGTTTTCTTCGAGAAGCTACATGCTCAGTCGATCGATCACCCCCACAATATGCCGTATCGGAAATTTGGCGTAGATCCAAGAAGCAAGCGGCTCTCGTTGACCGCCGAACCCCCACTCTCGGCAGGTGATAACTTGTGGAGTAATAGAAACAAGTTCCTCATCGTCCTATTATCTCATCTTCATCCTCTTTATTTCTGAGTGGCTCGCCCGGTGCACAACACGATGTTATCACGAACACTAACGTCGTTGGCTCTTCTAATCCATGTCACCACTGCCAGCTATGCTTTCTATGTCGGCAAAGCATTGACTGAAGATGGCAGCGTCATGGTTGGTGGCACAGGCGAGGAAGTATCTTCACACTGGCTTGAGGTCTTCCTGCGAAAAACTATGCCCCTAACGCAACCGTCGAAGTTGGTGTTACAGAAGATGCTTCCATGCCTGGCCAACGGCTAAACATCTCGCAAGCCAGCCACACATTCCGTTACTTGTCAATGGAGTACTCTGACTACGAGGGCTTCCCCGCGCCACTCACCAACGGTGGTGTCAACGAGAAAGGTGTTGCTGTAAGAGACGTATGGGCGCAAAACAGGGACGAGCTTATCGCCATCACACCCAATCCTCAGACAGGCTTGCAGTATTCCGACCTAGCCCGCGTCGTAATGGAGCGAGCAAGTACCGCGCGCGAAGGCGTTGAGATTATCGGCCAGATGATCGCCGAGTACGGCTACGCAGATTACGGCGGTAACAGCCATCTCATTGCCGATGCGAACGAAGGCTGGGTGGTGTGGGAAATGTCAGGAGGTCAGAAACTCTGGGCTGCTGAACGTCTTGGCCCAGACGTTGTACGTGTCTTATACCCGGGGTACATTGAAGAGTTCCCAGTCGATTTCATGAACACCACGGACTACATGGGCTCACCCAACATCGCCACTTTTGCTATTGAGCAGGGTTGGTGGAATCCCAATGGAACTGAGCCCTTCAACATCTGGAAAGCGTACGGTTCGCAAGGTGGGAACTACACCGCAAGAAATGGAGGATACAAATACATGTCTCGAGCAGCGCTGGAGAACGCCACACTTGCAATGATTCCAGTTTCCGAGAAGGATCTCATCGAGCGCGTACGCGACTACCGCATTGCCGACGATGAAGCTGGATACGGCCAAGTCGTCTCTCTACACCCAAACATGGACCCAGATCTAATTCACATCTGGGTTGCTCCCACGGGATCCGTAACCGCGCCATTCAATCCGTGGTGGCTCGGTGTTGCAAGCGTGCCTCCAGAGTACGGTCAACATCGCTACTTGACGGCGGATGCTGCATCGACTTTTTTGGACACAGACTTCCAATACCAGGAAGCTACATACTTTGCCGGACGCATATATAAACAGGCCCTGTACTATACCTGTTCTGACCCCGAAACACTACTCCCAATTGTACAAAATATGCTGCACGGCTTTGAGAATGCTTCGTTCAGCGACCTAGCTTGGGTCGAGCGCAGCGCGAAAACTCTGGTAGTGAATGGCCAGCGCGCTGACGCTCTCGATCTGCTAACGTTCTATGCCCACACGCGTGCTGATAAGGCCCTGAGCTTGGGAAAGACGATGGTAGACGCGCTGGATGCGTACATAAAGCTGGCGGGTCAGTTCCGTATGCCTTCAGGCACTAGAATCAACGATCCTGGTCTTGGTGCGGAGACGGTCAATTGCCTTGTTGGGTGGGATCCGGATCAGCCTGCTGACCAGCAAACACCTTTGCGGAAGAGAAAGTGAGGTATACGCAAGATACCTATTTGATATTTACACCGATCGCACCAAAGCTCACAATGAGCCTCAAAGAAGCAAGTCAACGGCTTGAGTTGAGCATAAGGCTTATTGACGATTGCTCAGCACTCTTCCTAGCTAACCCCTAGGGGCTGTCCAAATAATAAATGAATAACCTTTTGTTTCCGTGGTCTGTGCGTGCCATGCCTCATGACCAAAGCTCCGAAGATATGGATAGCTGTCAATGAACACGAATAAACTGTGATGACCACCTCAGTCAGATGATTGCATAACTTTTCAGTCTGGTACAAGACGGTCCAGTGCTGTTTGTGATGTACATTGCCGGAAAGGAGCAGGGAAACAGCGACGATAAAAGCAGTAACCATAAGCTAATCTTCTTCGGCAGTGTAACCGTCAGCTTCTTCTAGTCCTCATCTGTGCTCCAATGGTACATTCATGTAAAACCAAACCGATCCCATGGAACCTACAAACACCTAATCCACGTCTCCCTCCTCTCCTTCTGCTCCTCCTTCCACTCAACACCATTCGACCCCTGCCTCCTAGTCCCCTTCCCCTTCCCCTTCTTCTCCTGACCCCGCCGCACCCAAGTCCTCTGCTCATGCCTCACGCGGACAAACTCCCTCTGCCACACTCTCTCGGTCGTGGTCTCCACCCTGCGCGTCTCGAACCGCTGCCACGGTGCTGTACCCTGCACACCGACCTGCGCGCTCGAACCAGCATACTTTTCCATCATGGAGGCGTGTGCTTTGTCGGCCGCAGATGGTGTAGCGTCTCGTACCCGCGAAGCGAACCAGCGCGGCAGAGTCGCTTCTCGGGAATGCGTGTGGTGGGCCGGGGGAATGTCTGGGGTCGAGGCCTGGATACTTGGTTCTCGCACTTCCAGTGGACCTTGGTAGTTGGCTCTGCGGCTGGAGCGCGGGTTGGAATGGTGGGGACGAGATGGGTGGGGCCGCTTTGGTTGCGGATTGGGATTGGGGTTCGGCATGCGTGGGCTGCCTAGCGGAGTGGGCATTTGGTGTGGCGGTGGAGCTTGGTGAAGAGGATTAGTTGGCGGAGTGTGAGCTGCGTCATGGTGTTTTTCGGTGTAGTAACGTGGTGGTGTGCTGTGTGAGCCGGAGCCGTAGTTATGGGCGAGTGTGTGATGTGGCTCCATGGTGCAATGGGCTCGGTGGTAACGATGGTAGTGGTGGTGTTGCTGCATTTGTTGGATTCGTCTTCAAGCGTTTCATTTGAACTATAAAACATAGTGTGCTGGAAATGTTGTGAGTTTGCGTGCAGTCAAATGCACAAAGACTGTGGGTATGATTGATGTACGTTGCTTTGAGTGGACGAGGAACCTGTGAATCAACATTGTTTGCAGCACTGGGCTACCCCGTTGTGTTGACGGGAGAACTTTATTAAGGCGACAAACGGCATATTAAGATTCAATATACATAGTAACGTAACATGTTATCATACAGCAACAAGACATTGCGTCAGCCAATACCTACAATTTCGCGCGACGCTGCAAATACAATCTGACACCGATAGCAGCTGCACGCTATTAGCCCATCTTCGGTTGCTGAACCGGGTACATCCATCTCTGACAATCCCAACTTCTACCACGCAGAAACTTCACACGGGAACGGTGTTTACTTACCAATGAGCACAGCCAACCCCTTCAGTCCAACCAGGCCCAAGAGCCAGCCACCCCATCCGATCGTCCTCCCTTGCCTGTCAAAGTTCGGCTTGACCTCATTCATGCCCGAGAACTTCTTCATCTTCGCGCTTGTATACGGCGGGTATCTGACATCCATCAAGCTCTCGATCCATGCCGGTGTTGTTGTCACACTGCGACGATGTGTAAAGACATCGAAAGATGCCTTGCCGCGGTAAGAGCCCTGGCCGGAAGATCCAACGCCGCCGAATGCGAGAGTCGGTATTGATGCATGGAAGAACCCGTCGTTAAGGGAAGCACCACCAGAGCGTGTTTGGTCGAGGACTAGTATTTGTTAGTTTGGAGGGTAGGTGGAGGGAAAGGGGCTTTCACTTTTGTGCATTTCCGCCTTGGTGCCGAAAGCATAGGTGCCGAGAGGTGTGTCGTGGACTTCGTTTGCAATTTTGATGGCTTCGTCGAGATCGGTGACAGGTAGAATTGGGAGGAGCGGACCAAAGCTTTCATCGCGGAGAAGAGCGTCGTCGACGCTGTCAACTTGGACGACAGTAGGCTCGATGAATAGGTCATCTTCATCCATGGTGCCACCGACCACGATCTTGCCGTTGCTGGAGTCCAGCATCTTCTTCAGGCGCTGAAACTGCCGCTGATTGACAATGCGGCCGTAGTCAGGCGAGTTGCGGGCACCGTTGGGGTAGAACTCCTTCAAAGCATTCTTCATCTCTTGAATGAACGCTGGGACAAGCTCACGATCGATGAAGGTGCAGTTCTGACTGACGCAGACTTGGCCAGCGTTCAGTGTCTTCGCCCATAAGAGGCGCTTTGCCGCCAGTTTAGGGTCTGCGTGCTTGGTGATGATGGCTGGGTTCCTGCCGCCAAGCTCGAGAGTCAGTGGTGTGAGCGTTTCAGCTGCCTTCTTTGCGATGATGCGTGCCACAGGCTCTGATCCTGTGTAGAAGATCTTATCCCACTTCTGCTCAAGCAGTGCTGTTGTCTCTGGAATGGCACCCTGGATGCATGTGTAGCAGTCAGGGTCGAGCGACTCAGCCATGATTTTCTGCATCACGCTCGCGGCATATGGTGCCGACTCAGAGGGCTTGATGATAGCGGTGCAACCAGCAGCAATGGCGCCAATGAGCGGCCCAATTGTCAGCTGGATGGGAAAGTTGTAGGCGCCAATAATCAGAGCAGTGCCAAGGGGATCCTTGCGAATCCTCGGCCCCACGAATTTGTTGGTGAAGGCGATATCTGCCGGCTTCTCATCTTTTGCGAATCGCTCGACGTTGTTTGCCATCCACACGCAGTCGTTCATAACCCACGAGATCTCGGTCAGGTACGTCTCAAACTGCGACTTGCCCAGATCACGCTTGCAGGCCTCCTCAATGAGATGTGCATTGTCCTTGAACGCCCAGTATAGCTTGCGCAGCTGTTGGATACGGAACTCGAGGGGGCGCGTCTTGTGCGAGAGAAATGTGGCTCGTACTTTCGCGCATGTCGGCGCGATGTCGTCCATGGAGGTGTGATTGAAGGGAGGGATTTCTGATGCGGCCATAATGCGTTCAATTGACTGCTGTGCAGTAGTACGGCAAAGGTTAAGGGGTGACGAGCTCAATGAGGGGCCAGACACGCCTTACATAGTATGAACGTTCGACGCTTTCTGGCAGGGCACGGTTCCACTTCAGCTCCACATGCCTCGGCTCAACTAGCGCGAACAGCCTCGGAGGACCTTGAACACACCTTCCCCTTTTCTGCATTGCATGTTCACACGGAACTCAAGAGAGTCCGAAATCCGTGACTACTAAGGCAGCGTCGGGAGGCCGAGCATCTCATCGCTCTCTCCTTACTCTGAGTCGCTGCATACAGCATACCATTCGTATGAAAGCACTCTGGAAATCATTTGTAGATAAGTCCGTTCTGATTACTTATGCGAGAAAACAGATTTTATAACTTGACAGATTTGCTATTCAAAATGCTCTCTAGGTAACATGTTATTACGTTAAGTACTCTCTCCAGTCATCCCACCTGTTCATATGTCGCAATCGATACACATACTTAAAGCCTTTGTGGAGATTCTTTCTTCGCTTCAACAATTGATGTTTCTTCTCTTTAGATGTATCCTTGGCCCAGAGCAACGCATCTTCCTCACCAAAAAAAACCACCTATCGTTACTGTCTGCACTCTGTTGTGGCTCGACGCAGTCGTTTTCGATGTAGTGACATGCAAATGCCGCGAACAGGGCATGCGGCACCCAGGGTTGTTGGAGAATGAAACCAACGAACGTTGATGCAGAGCCGTGGGTTGTTCATGGTAGTGGCTACTACGATGATCCTGTACGACTACGACTCGTCGACTTTCAATGCCGTACAAGGCTCGAAGCACTGGGTGGCGTACTTCCACAACCCCAGTCCAAGTTTAGTAGGATCCATTAACACTGCATACAACGTTGGCGGCATCATCGCTGGTCATTTAGCAGGGCAAATCATCAGTGATGCACAAAGAGGACGTCAAAGCCGGAGCCAAGGACTGGAAGACAAGGGCATTCGCCATCGGGCAGTTCTGTGGTCTGGGCATGATGTACAGCTTCTCCGTCTTCCTCCCAGCCATCATTTTTGAAATGAGCGCCGGTTGGAGCTGACAAGCTGTTCAAGCCCTGACAATTCCAGTCTACTTCACGGGATTTGCTGTCCATGTCGGTAGCGCTTGGTACAGCGACAAGATCCAGCAACGTGGGATCTTCTGCATGGGTGGCTTCCTGACCTGCATTTTAGGGTACATCTTCCTCATCGCAAACCAAGGCGCTGGTTTGAGCCTCGCTGGCTGCTTCATCGTGGCAATGGGCCTATGGAAATTATCAGGTACAGCGTTCACATGGATTTCTGTCAACAACCCCCGCTATGGCAAACGTGCTTTCGCCAGTGGAATGCAAATTAACATTGGAAACGCTGCAGGTGTCTCGGCACCCTTCCTATTTAGCAGCATAGATGCGCCAGCTTACTATCCTGGATATGGTGCGACAATCGCGCTGCTTGCGCTCGGCACTGGTATCTATGCCACATTGCACTTCTGGTACCGCGCAGAACAAAACGAAGCTTGAGGGTAAGGAAGACTACAGGATGAAAGGCCTGTCTGAGGAGGAGACTGCGGAGCTAGGGGAGCACAACCCACGATTTTCGTACACTACTTAGACGGCCAGACTGCGCAGGTCTTAACAAGATGAGTACAGGGTGTAAATTTATAACCATTGGTCCAGACACGCAAGCATACATATTCTGCCTATGACGTAAGCGTGGCGGCTAACTGGTTACGGTTTGGTGTCCGCACACCTCGTTGCATCTCTTCTACAGCATACACAGCATCAGCTATTATAATCTGCGCCACCACATTGACATCTCACCACTCTGCATGCCAGATCCTGGTGCCAAAAAGCGCAAAACACGTCTTTCAGGTCGAGACTTCAGAATGACAAGGCAAGAGCCGGGCGCCACCTTGCTCGCTCTTGCAGACAATGGCTTGTTGCGCCTCGTAGATGAACTCCTTCTCAACGTCCTCGACCACATCACGTCTCTTAGAGATCTTTGTAACTTTGCAGCAACATGTACGCGCCTTCAAGGCCTAGCAGAACCATACATCTGGCGCTCGCTACTAGTGCTCAGTGGGGGACATGCGCGGAATATTGCCGCGGCATTAGACAGTCGAGATGCGCGAGTTGACTTCGTTCAAGAGCTATCGATCCGGTACAAAGACCAGGGAAAAGAGGGCATCGAGGATCTGAACCACTGGATAACCCTCATGTCGAAATTGCGCCACCTGACGTTAGAGAGTCCGTGCCCGAACAACTCGGAGTGGATGCAAGGCGAGCCTTTTGATGGATGGTCACGGATCAACTATTCAAACTTGGTGGCAAGCTCGGTCTTCCCGAGAGGAGGGTTGCCGCTTGCTTTGCCAATGTTACAGTCTTGTAGGTAATAAGAAATCGATGACATACAAGCTGCCGGCTAACACTGACCAGTAACATTGCATGCGCATGGAGCAGACGACAGAAAGTTTGATTTTGACAGCCGCCTAGCTTCTGTTTTCTATCACCCAACTCTCCGTAACCTCACCATATCCTGTCTGAACGTCGAGAATCAAGACATGGAATCGACGATCAAGTCCTTCGGCAAGGAGCGCAAAAGCACAGCTCTCCGCTCGCTAACATTTATTGAATGTAACATTAATATCGACACGCTTTACACTATTCTCAGTATGCCCAAGGCTCTAGAGCAGCTTTCGATTGGCGAGCGCCTACACGTCTTCGAAGGAGCTAGCCCATCGGTGGACTCCGCGCAACGAACCTCCTCGAGACGCTTTCTACCGGCTCTACAGCAGCAGGCACATTCGCTCAGGAAGCTCACTCACATTGGCGGCTCTCTGCCATTTCTCCCAGGGCGGGAGACTGATCCTGAAGGAGCAGCAAAATTGCGCTCTTTCACCAATCTCCAGCACCTCGAGCTCGGCTTCGAGTCACATCTTTATTACTACCTCCGTGAGAATGGATTCCCACCGTCACTCAAATACCTCAAAATGCTCGACAATGCCATATCGAATAACGCCAGCCACGACCCTGGCTCTCTTACAAGGATAGTCTGGCGCTCGACCACATCACTGGTCACACAACACTTTCCCTCCACCCTCCCGGACGACTTCACCCTTCACGTTCAATATTCACACCATGCTGCTTTTCTTCACGAAGAAGCGGCGCAGTTTATCTCTGTGCTATTCCTCAGCCGTCCCTCGATCTACAAAATTGCCGACATTCTGCATGAACACAAGGGCCGCTTACTTGTATCTTGTGACTCGTTCCCCTCTGGCACTCCCTATATCCCACCTTACATGTACGGGGAGGAGTTACCGATCGAGCAAATCATATACGATTCAGATGATTACTGGACTTTCAATGGGAAATACTATCAAGCCATCGATGACGAAACGTTCTCAGTGAAAGCGGACCACGATTTACTTGTGTGTCCGAGATGCATCATCAGGGGGTTGCCAGGGAAAGGATGCAAGCAGCTGGGAGACGGAAGTCGATGTCAGCCGTGTTACAAAGCGGGCCTAAGTTGCGGATGGGCAAGAGATGAGAACGGGCTGATTGTCAGACCTACGGAGGGTGAGGACAGTCCATCAAGAAGTTTGTCAGAACCACATCCATAGCAAAGCCCAGTCTATTAACTGATCGCTGGAATTACTGATAGAGTGATTCATAGCTGTCATCAGTATGTCATCAAGTAATTTGTTCCCAGCGCACATGCTCATCCAATCTAGCGATCAAAGAACAACGCAATCAACACCCAGCCACCAACCCACCCCGCCGCAGCGACACCAAGCGTTCCAGTAACATCAGTAGCCTATTGCACAGGCCTCGCGTCCACAACCCGCCTAGCTTTACTCATCCCCAAAACGTCGTCTACAACACTCACAAACACCCAACTGCTTTCTTCCTGCCCATCAGCAGGTCCCACAACATTAGCAGGACAACAGCAGCCTTCACAGGGGCTGCATGTTGTAAAGTCTAACTCAGCGCCGGGTTTGACATCTGCATCAGCACACCCACGATCTACGTGCAGCTGCCGTCCGTTTTCCGTTGGAAGAGACGATGATGTTGATCCTGTTGCACCAAAATGACTGCTCACCGCATGAGAGGTGACGATATGGCTGACCGGGTCTTGAATGTCAAGCGCAGCTTCCCGTTCAGAGGCCGCGATGATGTCGCATGTTCTGCCTCTTTGCGAGTGGCTTCGATTGGGGTTTCTCTCTCCATAGAACGGGAAAAGGTAGACTTGTTTGTGACCCAGTGGTCGATAGCACGCTGCACTGACAACTGCGCTGCAAACTGCATCGATACTTAGATCCCCAGAATGCTCTTACATAGAGGCCAGCAGGAAAACCAAACACAGTATACAGCCTCCCAGAGGTTACCGGAGTAAATATTTCTGATGCAACGGGAAGCTGACAAGTGGAACCACGAAACATGTGCTACCACGCCAACACAACTTATGCATAAAGGCTCGTACCAGGCTGTTTGTGTACACGGTCAGGTGACTGTGGATATACACAACTCTCTCATCCTCTGATATCCGATCACTCAAACAACACTCTTCAGCACTTCATCTCCATTCAATACAGGCTAAGAGCTGGGAAGGCTCAGACACGGAACAACAAACAGATTGCCCGGTCAATTAATGAGCTATCATTAATCCTTCTGCAGTCGAGAATCAGGCGCAACGTACCCGGTACATATTTTGAGTTGATCAATACGCCAATAGTGTCGCAGGGCTGAAGTATCGCTTAAGAATCTTCTGCACAGCCAACCGGGTAAACGCACCTCCGTCTTGATACGACTACGGAGTGTACACATCATAAAGCCTCCCAGGTGGTTTGAGTAGGTATTTTCCAGCCTGGACAGCTACCTTTCCAGAACAGGAAAGGCACACTCACTCATCACCTTACGAGGGCATTACCCCATCCCCCGTCACCTCCCCTCCTCCCTTTTCTTCTCCTTCACGAATGACCACCATCTTGAGCTCTTTTCACATTCCCAATCGAGATCCTCCTTCAAGCTCTTCAACCCTACAAAACACCAATAAAAATATTCAGACTCAAACGAACCCACCACCTCGCACCCCCGATCCCTCAAGAGACCAAGATCTGCGATACATTCCACTCTGTAACACGATACCCTCTGAGTGAAAATCGTTTGCGTGGCTCCGCAGAAGAGCATTTCAGCCGACCGCACGGCCTCTATCCACGCATGCCCAGATATCGGAGTAGCAGCGCGGTGTATCTTCGATTGAATCTCCTGCGTAAGCTCGCCGCGCTTTTGTGTCATCTATTGTATCTCCTCCCATCTCCTCCCCTTCCCTCCCTCCCTCCCTCCATCCAATCAGCTCCTCGCTTTCCCACTCGCCGCTCGCCTCTCGCTTCCACACCATCTACTGTCCATCTATCTCCATCTATCTCTTTCCGCCATTCCGCCATTCCGCCATTCCATCCCACTCCACCGCACAGCCCCCCCGACTCGACTCACCAACCCCACAATCCAGCTCTCAGTTCTCTCCACGAGTGAGTCTTTTCCACGGACGCGAACACAGCCGCTTGTGTTGGAGATGCGATACTGGAGACTGCGGTATGGCGTAGCGTGGCGTGGCGTGGCGTGGCGTGGCGTGGCGGGGGGAAGGCCGATGGGGAAGTACCTTAGTTTTGGACAGGACGCTCTGTTAGTGGAGGGTAGGATGAGAGATGGGGGGGCGATTTTTGTTTTGTTGGAAATGGTGTTTTTGGTTCGGCCGTACAGTTCTTACGTCGCCTGTCTTGCGACATCGTGGTATATCGTGTCGTGTCGTGTCGTGTCGTGTCGTGTCGTGTCGAGTCGTGTTGTGTCGTGTCATGTCGCGTCGTGTCATGTCATCACACATCCTCACATTCCTTCCTACAAGACAACACAGTCCAAACGTCCTCCCTCGCACTATCTCAACGCTTACAACAACCTGAGATCCCACAGTGCCGCCACCTAACCCCCCCTCTTCGCATCCAACAACTCGCTGATCCGGTTCCTACTGGGCGTGAACTCCTTGCCACTCCGTGCATCTTCCGCAATCTTAGCATCAATAGCTCGGTCAAGACTGCTCTGGATCTCTTTGCTGGGGGTGCGAATCGCGTTCGGATCCTTGTTTAATTCAAGGCGTCGGTTCACGGGCGTCTTGGCTGGGAGGGCAGTTCGCAGCTTTGCGGCGTTGGATGCGAGGGCCGCTGTTGGCTTCGGTGTGGGTGTGTTGGGTACGACGAGGCGGGTTTTGGAGGGCGACTTGATGGGGGAGGGGAGGCGGGTTGGGTTGCCCGGGGGTGTATAGGATTGTCCTAGGCCCGAGTCGGCCTTGGGGCCCCTGGGCTCTGCTGTTTTTAGGGCGCGCTCGTTTGCTGGCTTGGAGAGAGGCCGGCTTGCGGCTTTTGTAGATTTGGCCCGCACGGGGACTTTGGGTGCGGCGTTCTTGCGGTCTTCGTGCTTCCATTCGGCTACACGCCCGGCGATGGCTTCTGCACTTGCGACCCGCTGTCCGTGGGATCGTGAATCTGCGGCTGGTGCTGGGAGAGCTGCGCATTTTGGATGTGCGGCGGCACGAAGAGCTGCAGACTTGGTTGTGCGGACGGTGGGTTGAGGCTTCGATGGTGGCAGTGTCGTGGTAGCAACAACAGGTCTTCGCGATGTTGACGCCGCAGTTCCTGGATGCGGACGCGAAGGCCCATTCCCGTTGACCGAAAGTGTGGCAGCTGAACTACGCAATTTCGCCCGCTCACGTGGTGAATTGACTTGTGAGGCGATTGTCTCCAACATTTTCGCTGAACCCACAACCATAGACTTCGGTCGTGGCTTACGCGCTGCAGTGTTGAGCGGCCTTCTCGGAACAGCTTGTGCACTGCTCACTCCGTTTGACCTGGCAGGCTCGGCAGTGGAGACAGGTCTCCTGGGTTTCTCTACGTTGCTCTCGCTATGCTTCGTGGCAGACATGGTGGGCTTTGCTATTGTTACCGTAGGCGACAGTGGCGTCGTAGGTCTGGTACTGTTTGGAGAGCGGAAAGCGAAGTCCGGACCAAGTGAGCGCTTTAGGGATTCTTGGACCTTGCACATATCTTCCTGCATGGAAGAGCGCAATCGAGTGGGTGTGCCATAGCTCTGCGATCTGCTCGGAGCGTCTGGTCTAAGGGGTGTTGTGGGGAGAGTGAAAGATGCCGTCGTCGCAGTGCTTGGACGTGAGTAATCGACAGGTGACACGACTGCACTGCGAGATCCAAGAAGCTGAGAAAGAAGATCATCCTTGGGCATTGCGTTCACTTCCTTCAGTGCCACTAGTACAGTCGGAGCATCTGCTTCGCTGGATGAAGAAGTCGAAGCTCGGCCATTCTTGATAGTCGCAGCGTCGCGCAAGTCCAATGAAGAGATCGGAGACTTCAACTGCTCGCCGTTCAATATTGTAGCGCACCGAGTAGGTGTTTCCTCGTTGATTATGTCCCTGCGTACGACATGCGGGCTGTTCAGGCCAAGTCTCTCTGACATCTTGCGAAGCGGCGTGGGCATAGACTCTACACCGCTAACAGCAGACATTATCTGAACTTTTGAGCTCTTGTTACTCAGACCAGCCATCAGATGGCCTATGTTCGATGGTGTTGGCGGCGCTGAAGGCTGTGACACAATTTGGGCGACAGGTGCAGCTTCCCTTGCAGTGTCGTCTCGTGTGTTTCCAGTCAACACTGACGGCAGCGTTTCCTCACTTCCACTGCTCTCACGTCCGCTGCCGTCGTTTGTCCGTGATCCAAGCACGGATGCGATCTGGTTTCCGCTCTTCTTGGGCGGGCTCGTCTTCACTTCATCTGCGGAGATAGCGTTCCTTGGCAGACTTGTCTTCGTCGGCGTGCCGAACAGATTCTTTCTCAATATATCCCTTACTCTTCCCCCTCCCTTTCCCTCGCTCTTCTTCTGCTTCTCTGGACTAGGCGTCACTCGTCCCGTCTTCAAAGGCGACGACGTCTTCTTCTCGGGAATCTCCATGGAAAAGTAGAATCCATTCTGCCCAACCTCGAGTGTCTGCCTGACAGGCATCTGGCCACTTGTTGGACTTTTACTTGGTGTGCGCGGAGGTGTGCTAGGGGCGCCGGGTGACATTTTGACTTCCTCTAGGAACCGCTTATGCAGTGGTGTAGACCTCGATTTCGGCGTGGCTGGAGTCGTCGTGTGGTTGTGTTGGCTCGGGCTATTTTTTCGCGGTGGGGTGACGACGAAAGGGTCTGCGTTCTCGTTTTGGCCAGATTGTGGTTCGGTGTGCATGGTCATCCTTGGCTGCTGTGCGACGTGTCAGTGAAAGACACGATCATGTGATCTTCCGTTCCCACTCTGGTTGTGATGATAGGAGGAGCACTCGGGTGGAGACTGGGGAAACCCTGATGGCAGGATGGTTCGTGAATTATTGGGGCCCAACGGCCATCCTAGCGGAGCTATGTGGAGATGGCACGGTCGGGCCAATCTCCCGTGGAATGAGGAATGACGATGGAAACTCACTTACCACTACCAATTGTGCAAAGTGAAAAATACTTACACTTTTGTGGAATGATCGGTATACAGGCAATCGCGGTGTTGTTGTTCTGCAATGTTATGTTGAGCAATGCGGACCCTGCATATGACACGCGACGGCTGTGGCGCGATGCTGTTGTTAAGTACAACTCAAAACAACTGACACTCAAGACAGGAAAACGACCGAACAATAGCTCCAAGAGATGGCAAAGGAGAGAAGAAGACAGAAGAGAAACTTTGCGAGACATGTTTTCGAAACAACATGTGTTACAAACAAAGCGTAGTTACTACGTCTTCCCATGCATGCGTGCCGTTGTGAGACATAGCGACAGCCGATGCACGAGCGTTGAAAACCATCTCGACTCGCTGTGAGGTCAAGGGTCGTATGAGATTGCGACTACAGAGACTAGATGAAATTGCCGAGATGGGTAGCGCAGGATGGGGTGATACGTTCTGGCGAGACGTTGCCAGTAGTGGCTCGGACTATGTCCTGAGCCATGGGCACGTCCATCAAACCATGCAACTTCGAAAGGTCGCGTGACACACGTTAGTTGAACTCGCGGGACATTCGCGATCGCGTCTTCGAGTACATATACTACAGGTTGGTCATGATTGTGCAGTCGAGTGGCCGTTGACGAAGCCTAACAGGTAAGAGGAGCGATGTCGGCGCTGGTCAGAGAGAGAACGAGCTTCCCCATGGCCCATGAGTGGAGGACAAGTATGAATGATGTGGCTAGAGATTTTGATGTTTTTGGTCTTGCTGTGTTATGCTGCTTCCCTGGATAGAGTAAGCCAAAAGTCCATCTACAGGTATCTACCTAGGCTGGTGCTCCTATCTACCAGCTAGTTCAAAACCGCGCCCAACATGCTCAAGCATCGCCTACAACTTCTCCTTCAGGCTGGTCTTCAGCCTCCTCTCAACGGCATCGAGGTACTCGTTTGTTGTGACCCAGCTAGCCCTGTCCTTCTTTCCGCATGCAAGGGCAAGGTCCTTGGTCATGATGCCGTCCACATCGACGGTGTCCACGCAGGCCTTCTCGAGCTGCTCAGCGAAGACGACGAGCTCGGGGGTGTTGTCGAGCTCTCCACGCTTGGAGAGACCCTGGGTCCAGGCGTAGATGGAGGCAATGGGGTTGGTGGAGGTCTCGTTACCCTTCTGGTGCTCGCGGTAGTGGCGAGTGACGGTGCCGTGGGCGGCCTCGGCCTCAAAGGTCTTGCCGTCGGGGGTGATGAGAACGGAGGTCATGAGACCGAGAGAGCCGAAACCCTGGGCGACAATGTCGGACTGAACGTCACCGTCGTAGTCTGGGTTTGTTAGCGGGTGTGTGGTAGAAAAGGAGGGCAAGGGCATCGAACGTACTCTTCATGGCGATGATGTAGCCACCCTCGCTCTTGATCATCTGGGCGACCATGTCGTCGATCAGACGGTGCTCGTACCAGATGCCGGCGGCGTCAAAGTCCTTCTTGTACTGGTTGTCGTAGATGTCCTGGAAGACGTCCTTGAACTTGCCGTCGTAGGCCTTGAGGATGGTGTTCTTGGTGCTCATGTACAGAGGCAGCTTCTTGTCCAGGGCAAGCTTCATCGAGGCGTGTGCAAAGCCGGAGATGGACTCGGTGGTGTTGTACTGGGTCTGGGCGACACCTCCGCCAGCAGGGAAGTCGTAGACCTTGATGGTCTGGGGCTCGCCGCCCTTGGGGGTGAAGACCATCTCGAGGGTGCCCTCGCCGTCGATGACGCGGTCCTTGGCGCGGTACTGGTCACCGAAGGCGTGGCGACCGATGATGATGGGCTGCTTCCAGCTGGGCACGAGACGGGGGATGCGGGGGATGACAATGGGTGCGCGGAAGACGGTTCCTCCGCTGTGGAGGGTTAGCGACTGGTTGTTTGTTTGGTATACGCAGGAGGGACTTGAGAGGCTTGATGGACTCGAGAGACTTGATGGACTTGATGGACTTGATGGACTTGAGAGGACACGGCAGAGGCTTGGAATGGACACGCAAGAGACTCACAGGTGGTTGCGGATGGTGCCGTTGGGCGAGAGCCACATCTTCTTGAGCTTGAACTCCTCGACGCGCTGCTCGTCGGGGGTGATGGTGGCGCACTTGACGCCGACCGAGTACTTCTGGATGGCCTCGGCGGCATCGAGGGTGACCTGGTCGTTGGTCTCGTCGCGGTACTCGAGGCCCAGGTCGTAGTACTTGAGGTCGATGTCGAGGTAGGGGTGGATGAACTTGTCCTTGATCGTCTGCCAGATGATGCGCGTCATCTCGTCGCCATCGAGCTCGACGACAGGGTTGACCACCTTGATCTTCTTGATGGCCGAGGCCGGAGTGGACGCCATCCTGAGCTGCTGGCCGAAGCGCGTGCTGGAGAGGAAGGCTGCGGGCGTGCGGGCGGTCGTCGAGGGGCGCGCGTGGGAGAAGCGAGCCGGGTTCGCAGGAGGCGGACGGGCAAGGGCACGGGTAGCAAAGGGGCGGCGGGGGAGGCGCGTGAGGGGGGAGGCGGTGGCTGCGGTGGCTGCGGTGGCTGCGGTGGCTGCGATGGCTGCGGTGGTTGCGGTGGATGCGGTGGTTGCGGTGCGAAGGGCAGCGGAAGGTGAAGAAGGCGGCCTCATGGCGGACGGCGGTGGTGCTGGCAGCTATAACCTCGGTGGTGAGCGTCTCGGTGTCGACGAGAATCGCCAGAGGCTTCTGCTGCGCTTGCCGGCCGCGGTAGCGTGGTTGCGCGCTGCGATGCTCGGAATGATAGGCGGGAAATAGGTGGGGAGCTGTCAGTCGACTGCGCGGCGGGCCAAAGCTCTCCCGAGGTTCGCTCTCGTCGAGCCCACGGAGCCAAACCGCGTGGTGGGCCGCCGTGGAATGCCGCGCCCGACCGCCGTGCCCGACCGCAAGCAGCAGGTGCCATGTCGGGCGAGCGGCTGACTACTGCCAGTGGCCCAGTGCGCGCCAGCGCCGGTCGACTTGCCTGCTGAAGGGTCACTCTTGCCTGCAGAACTGCCACTCTTGTCTGCAGAACTGCCACTCTCGCCTGCAGAACTGCCGCGTCGTGCATTGTGTCGCTCGTGCATTAGGCCGCATACATACATGCATGGGCACGTGGACACGGACATCACACCAGCAGCGCAGCAAAAGAAGAAGAAGAAGAAGAAGGAGGAGAAGAAAAGAAAGAAAAAGAACAAGCATCCATTGGCCCACACAGCAGGCGAATGGCACACACGGCAGCCCTCGAACACGGCGGCACTGCACGCCGTACTTATGTACCGGTACTGGCGTCCTCAGCTGTGCCCTGCATCTGCACTCCCCTCCCACGAGCCACGCGGGCTGCCGGAGCCGAGCACCTGGCGGGCACCATTGGCTTGTTTGCCAACCAGACCAACGTGAATCTTGCCATGGCTTCCACACACTTCATCCATGGGTCCTGGGAGAGCATTCTGCCCTTTCCCTCGTGGCTGCCGCGTTCCGACTTCTGCCGCGCGGGGGATGAAACGCGCGCTGGCAACTGCCTCGGCATGTCAGTCGAGATGCTAGCAGGAGCAGGAGACCGCTCGGCCTCTCTCACCTGCCAGCGCAGTGCGGGTGGCGGAGGAAGGAACAAACAAGTGACAATGGGTTCGCATGCCGTCAGAATGTTGACCTGTTTGCGGGGCGATGTGAAGCTGAAGGCCGAGTGACTGGTGTCCGAAGCTGTCCACCCAATTCTACATGACGGCACATTCAGAGAGCACGCCTCCACTCTTCGCTCCAGCTTCAGTCGTTGTCTTTGCGCATGTCTTGGCGACATCTTGTAGAACCTCCCGACACAACTCGCCAGTCAAAGCACTGCATTCGGCGTAGTGATCGCACAGCATTCTCTGCGCTGCCTGGAGCCCTTCGTGCGGCATCACACTCGCTCCCCTTCCCTTCTTCTCTTCCCCAACTTCTTGCAGTGTCCATTGTTTGCGCAAGTCTCGCTTCAGGCCTAGTACCATGACGGGGAGGTTCTCGTCGTAGTTGAAGTGTCCGTTGACGATGGGGAGCCATGTTTTTGTGAGCGATTCAAGGGATGCGCGCGAGGTTATGTCGTAACAGAGTATCACAAACTGCGGGCGTAGCAGTGTGTAGTTTTCTGGCGACTTGGTGTCGTAGAATCGAAGCTTGTACGGACGCCCGTAGAGCGAGATATCAAACTCGAACGGCTGGTCCTCGTCACGAAGTGTTGGTAGCGCGTAGGGTGGGAGGTCATCGTCGTGAGGCTGTACGCCGAGACTCAAGCGTCTTACAACATGTCAGCTCAAGTGCTTGAAACATGGCAGCAGTAGAGCATCATGCAGGTGAGGACAGGTGGGGGGCTACACCAGATGGTCTCTGTGGAGGAAACACTCACGATAGGAACGTCGACTTGCCGCATTCAGCGTCACCCAGCAAGAGCACGTTCACTTCCGGGACGTCCATAGACTAAAGGGAGGGCGCTACTTGAGCGCCTGCGATGTTGGCAGCTACAAGCCTACATGGTCGTGCGTGTGAGAGCCATGTGCGGCGCGGCGATAACGGCGATTGTCCATGGTCACACCTTGGCAGCACCATATTCGTCCAGGCTCAGCTCCCCATCTTCCTTTCGTCACCTCACAGCTCGTGTGGCTATTACAAAGACTTCAAGTCTTGTCAAGCAGCTCGCTGTCACGGATACTGATTTCGCTGACATGTCGGGACAATTCACCTTCCCAGTACTTGGGCCTGCCCCTTGCGCTTTCAAGCAGTCTGGCTAATTACGATAGCAGGCTCGAGGTGATGTAGAGTAAACCATACGTGCAGCCTCTTTTCTCCAACTATCTTGTTTGCCGCTTCCGCTGTCTTTTTGATCTTGTGCTCATATCTTTACCTCCACTCCGTCGTCATCTCATGTCTGCGGCGCCAACTGAAACGCCTGCATTGTCTGTTCCATACATTTCCGTAAACTCGTTTCTGAGTGCCCTCAGGTTGTCACAGCTGCACGTGAACGCCTCTCCTTCCCACCCGGGCTCTTGGACCTGTGCTGAGCTTGCGCCTTCTGTTTGCAGAACCGCTTCACCTCAGCCCCCAACTCTGTTCCTCACACCATCCGTCGCGCCCTTGAGCGCCACCAGTAGATCCGTCCTGGATCCGCGGCTTCAGTGCCACTTGTTGGCTTATGGGAGTAGACAAGCGACCTTGCATCATCCTGACAAACACACAGTGGTGTGTTCACGTACGCATCACTCAAATCAATACTGACAGCACATAGCCATCCAGCAACATGGTCAGCAACACGATTAAAGAGGCTGGCTCTGGATGCACCACTGCGACTGAGGCAAGTCGTGATTTCAAACGCCGAAAGCTTGATCCTCCAGAGGTGATCGTGGAGGTGGAGCCGCGTTTCACCTCCAAAGCAGCCGAGAACGACCCAGTGTCTCGAGAGCGTCGCACTTGCGAGTCGATTTGGACGCCTCTTGCTTCCATGGAGCTAAACGGGCTAAACGAACACTTCAGTCCTCCGCTCGAAGACGAATTTGCCGCTCGAGGTTCCACTGGAACCCTTCCCAGCATCGAAAGTGACAAAGATGAACACGACGAGTTAGAGTATGATTTTGAAAACAACAAGTTTGCCGAGTTCGAGTGGCTTGAACAGATCGATGGCATTGCCAAGTCTGCTGGCAAGGAGGTGGCCTACTGCAACGCCAAGCTGATCCGTAGAAGCAAAATCGCTTGTGACTTCTATGCAGCACTGGAACAGCCTTCACAGGAGACATCAAGCTTGGCTTTGGCTTGTTCGACAGGTACGGACACTTAAAAGACACACTACCACGATCACTCGATCATGAAGGGCGCTGGCGTATTTCAAGATGAGTTCGACAACTGCGATTTACTGCTCTTCGAGTTGGTCCGTGTGGACAGAGCTTACCGTCGCAGGGGACTTGCAAGTAAGCTTGTTGGAGCAGTGATTCAAAAATTTCGCCAAAGACAAAAGATTTCTTTGCTGTTGTTACACCCGGTTGGCTCACAGCGGAGGTCGATCGGTAGGTACCGCCACCGTCTGGATGGCAGCAAGATTGGACGGAGGATGTCAGAGCGGCATACGACAAGGACTCCCAGGTCGTTCGTGATCAAGAGGCCCACGTATCAACTGCGTTCTTTCGAAAGCCAGGCTTCTGACGTGTTGGGTCTTCTTCCTGGTTTGCATTTGCGAGCGATGCCACCCATGCATCACATACAGTCCCTGTTGATGCGGTCTACGAATGGTCTGAGGGACTTGGTCGCGGCTATCTATTCAATCTCTACCCCGTGTCTGACGAGGAAAGTCTGCACACGATGCCCAATAATAAACTACTCAGAGTGGTCTCAAGCTGCTTGGGCGAAGTTTCGACAGACGACCCCCGCTGGCACATCACATACCATCCAGGCAGCAACATCCTTCATTTTGCCGCTGCAGGTTCCAAAGTATTAACAGTCAACTGGCTCCTGAAGCACAACTCGGAGCTTCGCGATCAACACACCATGGCAGGCCAGACGGCACTTGACAAACTCGAAGCCGAGCTCGAAGAATTCAGGACATAGCAACGGTTTAGCAGTTGCGCTCCCATCGCCAACGCATGTCGTTAAGGGTCATGCAGGGTGCGCAAGAGTGGCCGCCATGTTCACGCAATTATCTGAGTCGTAGAGGTACCGTGCGTTCTATCGGATCGGCAATATCCTGGTTCGCTTTGCAGCAGGATGAGATCGTTGGCGAAAGGTCGTTTGTCGACTTGTGCCTGGACGCTAGCATCGAGGACAACGGAGGCCTGCGAGCTGAGTACATGGATCTGCCCAAATGCCGCAACGATCTCGAGTACGGCTTCGTCGCCTCCATGCTAGGCTACAAGACGAGGAGAAATACAAGTGGTTCAAGGCGTGCTGCGATGGGTAGAAGAGGATACGGCTGAATTTCCAGCGTTTCGTTTTCAAGCTTTCGAGCATCACAGTGATGTGACTAGCTCAGAGGATAAGGTTGGCGAACTCTGACTGAAAGTCGCCCAGTGTGTTCCAAAAGCCGCGTACAGGATGAAAAGGTCCGGAAAAGATAATCTATGGCGTACCAAAGTACTGAGTAAACCACCACACGAGAAACGCCTTCGCTTAAATGCCCGTCAAATCGAATGATAAAATACTCATCACGAAACACCAAAGTCCATCACATAGCGGGTCGCAGCTTCCCGGCTCGTATCCGCTCATCCTTTTCATCTCCCTTTTCCTCACCCTCCTTGAACCAGTATTTCTCCTGATTCTCATGCAGGATCCTATGCGTCAAGTCCGTCATAGCCTGCAACATGGCCTCCTCGGTGCTCTGCTTGGTCAAGCTCTTATCCAAAGTATGATGCCTCAGAAACTTGCCCGTGCATTTACTCAAGATTTTCGCATGCTTATTGATCCCAGGATATCCCATGGCATCATCGCAGGGGATCTCGACAATCTCGGTGCCCGAGGGATTGTAGTCCCAGCGAATGTACTCGCTAAAGGCCCTTTGCTCATGCGACCAATTCTGCTTCCAAATCCCGCAGCCCGGGTACTGTTTCTCGGTGGGGCAGTCTTTCCACGCCGTCATCATCTCGGTGGTGTGGGGAAGCGCTTGTGCGATCACGACGCCTGTGTTCAGCACCAGCTTGCCTTTGCTGTCGTTGGACACGCTTTCGTCGCCGTTGATCACCTCCCGTGTGTCGAGCGGCATGGCGATCGAGGTGGATGGGGTAATCCCCCAGCGGTTGAAAAGCCATTCGATGGGCAGCTCGAGGTGCTGGATTGTCGCGTCGGCGTCGATGAAGACTACGAAACGGTAGGATTCGAGCAGCTGCGCGAGGACGTGCGGTTTGACCCACGTGTTGTGGTAGCCGGACGATTCCATTTCCTTTGCGTTGAAGAATCGATAGTCGTAGCCGTGGATACGGGCTGGCGAAATCAGTTCAGGCACGAGGGGGTTTTCGGTCACAGTGTATGTCCTTACAGTAGAGGAAATGGTTCATGAACGAGGCGGACACCATACTGCCTTCCTTCTCGGCAGTCATGTTTAGCCAGTCCATTCTCTCTGAATTCCACAGTTCGTTGTCACCATCCGGTACTCGTGTATCGATGTCGACAATAAGGATCTCATTCCTCAGCGGCTTCTTCCACCACGGTCCATTCTCATTAATCTTGTACACTTGCCCAGAAGCGTCCTTGTATGTCGGCGCAGAGACGTTTGTTCGTATCGATTCATAGAGGCTCAAAAACAGATCGCTTGTCGATGGCTTTTCGCCTTTAAAGACACTCGCCGCACCGCTGGCGGCGCCGCTCGCCGAGTCTTTAATTTGCTGCACAGGGTTCTTGCCATGTGCTGCCGAGTAGATGAAGACCAAAGCGAAGAAGACGGCAACGGCCAGAACCGCAATGCGATGTGAAGAAAACACAGGGCCAGGCATCTTGTTAATGAAAGAGAAGAAACGGTCACACAAGAGGAAGGCAGATGGTGCGCGTACTCAACAGACATGAACCTTTAAGAGGCGACGTCAGCACGGTATTTGCGGGGGCACTGAATGGACAACAGATATGACAGGCCGGGATATAGCCTGTTAGAACTGGAACGGGTGTTTGGTTTCGACAGCCGGATAGGTTCGGAATGTTTGGCTGCGTGGAATTAGTTACAGTGCTACAAGGGGAATGCCTGAGCGGACTGAGACGAAAAGGGGTCATCAAAATCCGCTGAACGTTCTACAAAACCACTCAAACCATAGTTATATTAATCATGCTAACTTTAAGAACAAATAATAGACAAACAGGGAATTCTTTCCGCTGTAGTTCCTAAGACCCTTTGACGTTGGCTTACTCGTACTAAACATTCCTAAATACACCCCCTTTATTGTAATATTAGTGTTTGGACTCCTGCCCACCAGGAGCCTAAACACCTTGTGTTGATCCGTTAAGGCCCGTTCTCGGCCATAATTAGGCACTACCGTAAAAACTCGATTCTCTGGCCGCGAGCTAGCAGGGGGTGGTTTAGTAGGGCTGAGGTGGAGTAGATGTTAACAGATAGAAGCCTCTAGATGCGATTAGACTAATATCAGAAACCTACTAAACTACTTATTAGCGTGTGCTACTAAATCTGTTTACTTTCTCTCTGTAACATGTTTTACCTAACGTACTCCACAAGCGAGCTGCCCACCCAAGCGAGCTGCCCACTTTTGCCAAGACCACACCAACACCACAACTACTTCGTAATACTACAGTACACAGCAGCAATATACTGTACTAAATAGTAAGCTATACTAGTCTATAGTACTCTGCGTATCTTTACTACATATTTGCGCGTTATGCCCTGTCTTGCTACATGTGCCACAGCGCCTTAAAGACTAAGTGCTCCTATTAACGCGTGACCTCTTCTTTGCCTTCTTCCCATCACTACAGGCCTTAAACTCCTTCAGAGTAGTTAGCCGCACTCTCTTACTAAACGTTAGTGTCCCTTTACGCTAGATTTGCTTTCTTTTGTGTAATTTATAATGTGTAGCAGCCTTGTTAGCTGCCTGTAGGTTAGCAACCTGGTTGCGCACTAAAACCAGTAAATGCGCTATTAGCTCTGCGCCTTTAGTGAGCTAATTAAGGGCGTTAACTATAGGCGTTAGTAAGCTATTAGCGTGTCTCTAAATCCTCTCTTAAATTAGATTTAATTAAGACCCAAATTCTAGGGTGTTGCTTAGTGTTTTAGACTCCTATGTGCTGTTATCTATAGTAGGTAGTGTTAGTATACGCAGGCGTACTTCAAGCTTTAATATTACAGCCTCTAGGTTAAATAGGACTAGACTAGCGCCTCTAAATCCTCCCTATATGTTGCTATTAGTAATTAAAGCATTAAAAGCAGCTTTAAAGTATGGCAAGAACTTAAGTTTAGTAATATGCGTAATCTTGCTGCGTATCAGCTGCTCAGCTTGGCGGCCATAGGCCTTCTTTAATAGGGAGAAACAACCCACGTTAAGTGGCTGCAGCAGGTGCGACGAGTGTAGAGGCATGCACAGAGTAATAATCTTGTGCTCCTTACAGTACTAGTGAAATTCAACCAAGTTGTAGCTCTTGTAGCTGTCCAGAATAAGCAGCTAGTAGCTACTAACAGTGCGCGCCTTTGTGTGCTTATTAAAGTGCTTTAACTACTTAACTCTAAGCTTATTGTTAGTCTAGCTATTATTAGAGATATTAAGAACCTAGTTGTCAGGTATACTGGGCTCCTTGTACTAGGCTAAGAGGTAGTGCTTGCTAGAGAAGATAATAAAGGGTGGGATAGACCAGCCCTTTGCATTAATGCCCTAGATGATACTTGTCTACTCACAGTCGCCCTGCTGCACTGTCTTTGGTCTCCCTTAACGCTTAGAGCCTGTAATAACAGCTCCTGTTAATATAGTACCTATTATAAAGCCAGATTTATTAAAGTTATAGGTGTCTTTATCTAGGATACTATACTTAGCTTTAGTATTCTTAATAAGCTAGAACTAGTTACTAATTACCTTAGGATCCTTACAAAGCGCTCTCTTATAGTCGTACTTGCAATTAAACTTAACTTTAAGCTCTAGCTAACATTTAACAAAGTTAGCAGCCTAGTTCTTGCTAATAGGGGTCTAATAGCGCTTAGCAAGCAGAGAATTGGCCATATCCTCTACATTAGCAAGCTAGGGTAAGTATCCTTGCTTGTCTAGCTTCAGTACATGCTGGATAATCACCTCCTCTTTAGTACTAGTTATCCTTATCATGTTAGGCTTACAATCGCGTTAAGAGAGCGTTCCTGCGCGTTAAGTGTCTAGTGTTCTTCTAGGAACTTTGTAGATTGCTGCTGCGCGTTACACGCTTAGCGTTACGTCTTACTTAATTACCTAAAGAGCAAGCTGTATATCAGTTTTATTAAAAGGCTTTAGTAGGTTGCTGCGTTAAGGCATTATAAGTTAAGTGAAGTTTAGTGTGGTCTTGGCAAAAGTGGGCAGCTCGCTTGGGTGGGCAGCTCGCTTGTGGAGTACGTTACCCCCTTTACACGTACTAAATATAACTGTTTTACATTATTTACCCCTTACTAAGCTAAATAGCAGTAACCTTTAATCCTATTATTTATCTAAGATGTAGCTAGGACTAAAATCTGTAACAATAAAGGAGCTACACGCTAAAAACTAGCAGGTAACACCTCTGTTAGCGCGCTCTAGAAACCTTTTTTTACCCGCTAAGAAGCTCTGTATTATCCTCTACTTTATATATTACTATACCTATAATAACTCTATCTAGAGGCATAAACTACTTACTAGTTATAAGTATAAAAGTACTTAGAGACTACTAACAGCAGCAGAGACTAGTAAACACTTTAAATCCCTAATTGTACAGCTAGAAATATATATATAATTAAGAGCAGATAGTGTTATTATATTAGAGCAAACAATAAACATTATCTGTAGTAAGAGATAGTTGGTTCCTTAACCTTAAATTAGAGTTGTTTCGAAAGTTTGTTAATTAGAGGCAGATAGGACAGAAAGTAACAAGGTTCTGGTTTTAGAGGCAGGTAAGGTTTATCTATCAAACAATAGGTAGTAGAGATAGGAATAGCCTTGCTAATGTTAGTATTTGTTAGTAAACTACATGTTACAGCCAAAAAGAGTAACTGTACTAGTACAACAGTACTACAATTTAGTGCTACAATATAGGCAAATTCCGGTGTGACACACCCCCCCACGTCTGGCCACAAGGCAGGAGGTGGAGATATCGCAACGGTATTGCCGTGCTAAGTGGCGGCTAGCAGGGTTATGGCTAAGAATCTTTGTTTTACACAGGACAGCGCTACTGTAACAGAGTTTTGTTGTAGGCACACCTGCCTGACGCTCTGACTAGAACTTAGCTGCGGCAAGACTCAGGTCTCAGCACTCGGCTGTCGTCACCCATCAAACTCAAAATCCATGTTGTCTCTGCTGGTGCACAGTTTCAGCGTCCGGGCTCATAACTGTTACAGCCAAAAAGAGTAATTGTACTAGTACAATTACTCTTTTTGGCTGCAACACTACACCAACAAACTAACTTGTTACAGGCTTCTGCACTAAAATTCTTAACAGGCTGGTTTTAAGCCTTTTGCTGCTAGTAGGATATAAGCTGGCAACGGCTTACTAGCTAGGGTTAACAATTGCCACTATACTACAATAATGTGGTAAACAGCTTCCTCTACTTTATTTACTGCGTCTTACTTGTCTTAGTAGGCGTTTACAAGGTTTAGAGGTTCTAAACAAGGAATATTTTAAATATAGATAAGGTGCTAACGTACCCCACAGGCGAGCCGCTCAACAGGCGAGCCGCTCACTTTTGCTAAGCCCCCACCAAACTTCTCCTCCTACACCAATGTCTTCTTAACAACACCATTTAGACGCGTTAAAGGAAGCTTAGATACAGCTTGCGCTCCAGGCTCTTAAACAAGACGCGAATCTCTCTTAGTAACGCGCTGCAGCTATCTACAGGGTCCCTTAAAAGACACTAAGCAACTTACACATAGGACAACCTTTACGCGCAGATTCTATAGCTAACTTACAGAAGCTAGATAACAATAAGAAAGAGGTAATTATTAAGCATGTTCTTAAGCTAGATGTGTAAGGATTTTCTCCTTAGCTCTTAGATGTAGCTACTATAGCTAATTCTTTGCGCGCTAAGCACAATCTAGGCCCTATTAGCGTAAACTAGCCTAGTATGTTTGTTAAGCAACACCTAGAGCTTAAAGTTAAGTTTAATTGCAAGTACAACTATAAGAGAGCCCTCTGTAAGGATTCTGAGGTTCTATAGGGCTAGTTTAGCCTAGTAGCTAACATTAAAGCTAAGTATAGCATCTAGGATAAAGACATGTATAACTTTAACAAGACAGGCTTTATAATAGGCCAGATCTCCCTAGGAGCAGTTGTTACAGCTTTAGAACGACAGGGTTGGCTAAAGGCTATCTAGCCAGGCAACCAAGAGTAGGCTACGGCTATAGTGAGCATTAATACCAAAGGATAGGCTATTCTGGCCTTCCTTATCTTTAAAGCCTACTACTACCTCTCTGCCTGGTATAAAGAAGAGGATCTGCCTTACAACTAGGTTATTAGAGTCTCTAATAACAGCTGGACTACTAACAAGCTTAGTCTTAACTAGTTAAAGCACTTTAACAGGCATATAAAGGAGCGTACTATTAGCACCTACTATTTGCTTATTATTAATAGTTATAAGAGCTATAACTCTCTTAAATTCCAGCAATACTGTAAGGATAACAAGATTATTACTCTTTGTTTACCTTCTTACTTATTACACCTTACACAGCCCCTTAATATAGGTTATTTTGCTGCTTTAAAGAAGGTATATAGGCGCTAAGCTAAAATACTTATATATAACTAGATTAACTATATTATAAAGACAGAGTTCCTACCATGCTTTATACGCGCCTACAATGCTGTAATTACTTCTAAGAATATCTAGGGAGGGTTCTAAGGTGCTAGATTGGTCCTATTTAACCTAGACTGGGTTATAATAGCCCTTAATGTGAAGTTGCGCACTCTATTACTACTACTACCTGTTAACAACAAGCTCTGGCAGTCGCAAACCCTAAGCAACACCCTTAAACTTAGGTTGTAATTAACGCTTATAAAGATAAGGATTTAGAGGTATATAGATAGTTCGCCTACCTCTATAGTTAAGGCGTTTAAGAAGGTAGCAAAAGGGGCAGTAATAATTGCGCATAAGCTAGTGTTGGCGCAACAGGAGATTACTTAGCTTTAAGCTGCTAATAAGGCAGCTACACAACAAAAATTACACAAAAGAAAGCAAGTTTAGGTAGAAGAGACCCTAACAGTTAAGGATAGCCTATAATTAATAACTCTAAAGGAGTTTAGGGTGCGTAGTAATAGGAAGAAGGCAAAGAAGCAGGTGCGCGCTAAAGGAGGTAAGCCCTCCTAAAGACGCTGTAGACAGTGCAATCAGACAGGACACAACGCGCAAACGTGTTAGAAAGAGGTAGAAGTAGTTTCTAAATAGTATTACAGGCTATACTGCACTTTACAGCACTAAACTAGGTTATTTTAGGCCATAATAGGGTGGAGTTTAGTAGAGGCTTAGTAAAAGTAAGCGGCTCGCCTGTTAAGCGGCTCGCCTGTAGGGTACGTTAATTCTATTTAAATTCTTTTATAGGTATACCTACTACCTTAAAGGTAAGTATACTATTACTAGGTTAGTATTAAATAGCAGCTAGTTAAAGGGCTAAGTAACCTTAGTGTTGTTTATATTTGCTAATTGTAACGCACTAGTCCTTCTAAAGCCTCCTGTCCAATCCCTATCTAACTTATCTCTAACTTAGTGCTGTTACATCTGTTTCTATCCTAAACCTAGGCTAGCACTCTAATTCTCCCTAACACTTGTAAAGTATAAAAGGTTTAAGGTTAACAGGCCTAGATAGTTAATTTTTAAGTATTCTTTTGTATAAGACCTAACGTACTCCACGGGTAAGCGGATTAAACAGGTGAGCGGATTACTCTGCCAAGACCACACCAAACCTCCACCTTACTACGCAATGCCTTAACAACAACATTAATCTACGCCCTTAAGAGAAGCTGTAATACAGCTTGCGCTCTAGGTAATTAAATAAGACGTAACACTTACTCTATAATGCGCTGTAGCTATATATAACGCGCCTTACAGTATACTACACGCTTAATACACAGGACAACCTGCATAAGCTAATTGTACGCCAGTTTAACAGATTATAGACTAGACTAAGGAGGACGTAATTACTAAGTACATCCTTAAGCTAGATGCATAAGGATTTGCCTCTTAGCTGGCTGCTATAGCTGATATAGCTAATTCTTTGCGTGCTAAGCGCAATATAGGCTATATTAGCATAAACTAGCCTAACACGTTTATTAAGCGCCGCCCTAACCTTAAAGTAAGGTTTAATTGTAAGTACAACTACAAGAGAGCCCTCTGTAAGGATCTAGAGATTATTAGGGGCTAGTTTAGGCTTATAGCGAATGTTAAAGCTAAGTATAGTATCTAGGACAATAACATATACAACTTTAATAAGACAGGCTTTATAATAGGCTAGATATTAACAGGAGTAGTTATTACAGGCATAGAGCGTTAAGGACAGCTAAAGGTAGTGTAGTAGGGTAATTAAGAGTAGATAATGGTTATATAGGGCATTAATGGCACAGAGTAGACTATTCTACCCTTTATTATCTTTAAAGGCTGCAACTACCTCTCTGCCTAGTATAAAGAGGACAATCTGCCCTATAACTGGGTTATTAGAGTCTCTAAGAACAGATGGACTACTAACAAGCTTAGTCTAGACTAGTTAAAGCACTTTAATGTCTATACAAAGACGCGCACCTAAGAAGTACACTAGCTACTCCTTATTAACAGCCACAAGAGCTATAACTTCCTTAACTTCTAACAATACTATAAGGAAGTAAAGATTGTTACACTATATATGCCTCTACACTTATCTTACCTCTTATAACCACTAGATATAGGTTATTTTACCCCTCTAAAGAAGGCATATAGGCGCTAAGCTAAGAATCTTATATATAACTATATTACTTATATTACTAAAACTAAGTTCCTACTATGCTTTATAGACGCCTATAAGGAGATATTTACTTCTAGCAATATCTAAGGAGGCTTCTAAGACGCTGGAATAGTCCCTCTTGACCCAGAACGGGTCATAATAGGTCTTGATGTCCGCCTATGTACCCCACCGCTACCTACTATAGAAGATAAGCCCTAGCAGTCCCAAACCCTAAGCACTACCCTGCAATTAGGGTTGCAATTAACGCTAGTTTAAGAGAGGATTTAAAGGCATGCAAGCAGCTTACTAACTTTAATAGTTAAGGACTTTAAAAAGCTTGCTAAAGGCGCAGCTATAGTAGCGCATAAGCTAGTGTTAGCTTAAAGGGAGATTACTAGGCTTTAAGTAGTAAATAAGGCTTCTACGCAACGTAAATCGCATAAAAGAAAGCAATTACAGCAGAAGGAAGTCCTAATAGCTAAGGAAGGCCTTTAATTAACTACTCTAACTAAGTTTAGAGTGCGTGGTAATAGTAAGAAGGTAAAGAAGCAAGTGTGCGCTAAAGGAGGGGAAGTAACCTAAAGACGCTGTATAAAGTGCTACAACGTTAGACATAACTTACGTATATGTAAGAAGGCTGTAGAAGATGTTTCTAAATAATATTATATACTGCACTACTGTATATAAGGCTAAAGTAGGCTAATATAAGCTATAATAGGGTAGAAATCTAGTGTAGTCTTAGCAGAGTAATCTGCTCACCTGTTTAATCCGCTTACCCGTAGAGTACGTTATAGGAATAGAACAATTCTCTGTGTAAACTATCCTAGTGCTTCTATACACCTTATAGCGGATCCCTACACCTATTAGAGACTTCTATTATTCTGCGTTGTTACACTAATAGTGTAGGATGTTTGCTACTAAAAGTTATCTTCTCTAGAGTCCCTAGCGGGAAGATTAATACAACAGAGTAAGAAGATTAGGACAGTTAGGTAACAGTAGAGGTTACTAAATTAGCCTACAACAACAAGAAACTGTTAGTAAAATAGATTAAAGAAGAGCTGGTACCTTTTATAGATAGTTAGGATACCCTATTAGTAATAGACTTAGCTGCCTTTTACAAGACTAAGTGTTAGGCTCTTAGCCTTACTCTTAGCCTTAGGCATGTGGATGCGTCCACCTCTGACCTGTAGGAAGCCTTAGGGCAAATAAGTACTGTTCTAGCTGCTGTCTCACTATTAAAGTAAGCATTGTTACCTTTTTAAGGCATGCTTAGCACAGTAGGCAGAGCTGTAGCCTTAATATTATGCTTACTTTAATAGCTATAGCGTAGCGTAGGTTTAAATTATACTAGTAGACCTAGCCTACCTATAAATAGTTAACCCTGCACAGGTCTAGTCTTAGCTAAGCCAGCTTATCTGTGGGTAAGCTGAGGCACAGTCCTACGTAGGCTAGTGCCGTTGCTGCTAGAAGGTCTAGTACTTAGGATAAGAGAGATCCTTCTTAGTGTAGTAGCGTGTCAGAGCCTGTAACTAAAGGTTGTTAGCCTAGGTTAGGACCTTGTTAAGAGGGGAGATATTGTTAGGCTCTTAGCCTTACTCTTAGCCTTAGGCATGTAGATGCGTCTACCTCTAACCTGTAGGAAGCCTTAGGGCAAATAAGTACTGTTCTAGCCGCTGTCTCACTATTAAAGTGAGCATTGTTACCTTTTTAAGGCATGCTTAGCACGGTGGGCAGAGCTGTAGCCTTAACAGCAAGCTGTAAAGAGTGTACAAGGCGATCACGAGGGAGGATAGGGTTAAAGAGGATAGCAGGTGTATTTAGGTACGTAGTATGTAGTAACAAGACTAATTACTAGAGTATTAGTAATAACCTCTAACACCTTTATATAGTCTAGGCTGACTAGCCCTATAGTAGCTTACTAAGACTAGTAGAGGTACCCCTAGGCCTAGCGCCTAATAATGCCTCCCTTCTCTAGATTGTTTAGCTTAAATAATAGTATAATTAGTAATACTGTATTATCTTAGCCTAGCTTTAGATGTATTAACTCTGTCTATCCTATTATAGCTAATTCTAACTGGGTTTAGGCGTTTATAACACCTTATAAGGTTAAATAGGGCTTAATACTAATTCTGCCTTTACTTAGTAAAAGTTAAACAGAAATCCTCTCTTACCTCTTACTTTACCTCTAGGGTCTAGGCAGCTGTTTACGCAGGCTAAAGCTCTAACTAGGAGGCTAGCAGTATATAAGCTATCTATACCTCTAGTTTTATAAGTTACTACTATATCCTATTTTATTTTAGTAAGTACTAACCTATTCTGTCTAGTACTTTTATAAGAATAGCTAAGGGATTTTCTAGGTCTTTCTAGCATGTTTAAACACGTTTTAGCAGATAACACTACACAACACGCCTTAGTAACCATTTTAGACTGTTTCTAACTGCTACTACCTACTACTAACTGTTACTAACTATTACTAACTACTATTTACTATAGCTGTTATGTCTATGCCTGCTTACTACAAGATTAACATTACTAAGAATAGTAGGACTGCTAAGTAGTACTGTATGCTCTGTCTCTACTACATTACTAATAATAATATCTATAGGGACTATTGTTTCTCTACTAACTTAGCTTTATAGGGTAGCCTGCGCTATAGGGACGCCTAGGCCTACTACTATAGAGAATGTTATAATAGTAACAAGAATTGCCTATTAGTACGTGTTTTGTCTCCTTTTAGCTTATTTTAGTATCTTTTAATATATTTAGAGCCCTAATAAGTACGCTAACAGCTATTTAAGGCTTTCTAGCAACATAGCGCGCCTTTACTCTAGTTATTACATAGTTACTACTTGTTAGGACTTCTACTAAGGTAAGATGGTAACCTACTAGTATGTGTCACAACCTACTAGCAGATTCCATTAAACCTAGTAGAACCTTCCTTTACTTACCTTTACTTTTACTTAGAGAGAGTACAGGCCTTACTACTATAAGTAGGCCTCTCTCTCTACCCTCTTATAGCTTACTGTCTGCTATTTTATTTACTCCTCTTTTAAATCTATTAGTTTACTATATTGCTACTTTTATGCTTATAAAGTCTGCCTTACATAATAGCAGACCTAATAGCTAAAAATTTTAGCTTTCTCTTAGGCTTCTGCCTTTGTTAAGCTAGTGGTTAGCTACTGCTGCTTAAGGTTACACTAAAGTTTTAGTCTAGTAAGCTATCTCTTTACTAAGTATTAGCCCTATTTAGAGTTCTTTTCTTAGTCCCTACCCCTAACTAGCGTAGGTAGTAAGTGCCTGTTTTTAAGTACAAATTAGCCTCTTCTACGCGTCTTCTAAGTATAGATTACCTATCTTTAACATTTAGTAGGCTAAATTATTACTTTTTTTAGGCTCTAGAGTACTAGCCTTTTGTTTTACCCCCTAACTAACCAGCGCCTTTTAAGTGGTCTAGCGCCTCCCTTTAGCACCTTTTAAGTAGTCTAGTGCCTATTTTTTTTCTACCAGCGCCTTCTAAGAGGTCCAGCGCCCCGAAGTATCCCCTACCCCTTTATTTTAAGAAACGCTTACTCCTTTATCTTTTACTAACACACAGCTCTTTTACTAGAATTTGTCTTTTACTTACATATAGTACTTTTACTACTAAATATTTAGGCCCTACTACTACTTAAAGGCACTAGGTGCTCTACTTCTCCTCTAACTACCTACTACTACTACACTTACCTTTATAGACATAACCCTTTAACTTCTACTAACATCTTTACACATTGCAGCTATATTACTAACTAATAAGGATAATATTAAGCCTAACTCTATACTACCCCTCTAGCCTTCTTTTACTTCTGTAAAGAAGACTTCTTATAACAAGTCTTACCTACACTACCTAGAAACCTCTATAGATCCTAAGTCCTTTAATTACTAGAGTAGTAGTGCTATTTCTAATTATGTATAAGACTTTAGCTATAAGATACATAAGAAAGCTACTGCCCTAGGAACCTTTATTACACGCAGCAGCCTATCTACTTTATCTGCTAATTAACTAAAGTCTTAGACACAGAAAGACAAGTAAGCTACTATTAAATCAGAGGATACTATTACAGAAATCTACTAGCCTACTCCCTACTCCCCTTAGGGACAGGCTTCCCTATAAAAACTTACTAGCGCTACCCTAGGGCTATAGGAAGAATCTACTTACACTAGCTAGTAGGACACCTTAACCCTAGCTCTACAGTTTTGCTATAAGGACTCTTTGCGCGCTATGTCCTCTTAGGTCCCTTTAAACAACAGTCTCTCCTAACAGTTTTAGCACCTTCCTACCACTATAGTTAAACACTTCCTAGTTAAATAATTTAGCCTAGGTAACTGACCTTTAGAGTTCCTTATCGCGCTACTTGCAGATTTTAACTTCTAGTCCCTTATTTAGAGTTCCTTATCGCGCTACTTGCAGATTTTAACTTCTAGTCCCTTAATCCTCTTGTTTAGAATCTAGGGCTGCCCCTGCTGTCTAACAACTATCTAGATAGGTATTTTATGCACTTTACCTACAGATAATACTCTGTACTCTCTACCTTCCTCCTAGGACTTCTTAGTAAGGTTAATAGCAGTCTACACGCGCTATCCTAGCAACTAAATAATAAGTAACTTAAGCTAGATTAGGCTAAGCACTTTTACTCCTAACTAATTAACTATAATAATTAGACAGCCTCTTAACTAAATAACTTACAAGCTAAGTTTACTTAGCATTAGCAGTAATCTACTTAACTTACTTAGTATTACTAATAGCTTAAGCTAAAAGCTAATTAAGGCTTAGTATAGGAATATCTAGGAGGCTAGGCTAATAACACTACTAACTAACCCCCCTCCTGCTTTAGATACCTCCTTTGCTTAGCTTAGTAGTCCTCTAATATTCCTAAGCCTAAAACACTAGGCTTAGTAGGCACCTACACTAGCATACTATTACAGTTATAGCTTTATAACAACGCACCTACTATAATAGACTAATTCTATACCCCCCTAATACAGGTTAAGGCGCCTTCTACATACACGCCACTAGGGAGCACTACCCTAGTTGCTTTAACTTCTACTCTAGCTAGTGCTTATTAATTCTACTAGTCCTTAAACTAGTATAACAACTAACTAGACAAGGCTATAAAGAAACTGTTCTATTTTACAAGCCCTAAAGATAACTTTAATAATTAGTTGTTTAACTGCTTACACTTTATACGCGCTAATAGTTAGAACTATTAATATCCTATAGACTAGGCTAATTTCTTCTTAATCTACACTAAAGAACCTGCCTGCGCTCTTCTATAGGATCCCTCTAGTTTTACCTGCTACTACTCTAACCCTATAAATTACATCTATTGTCTATAGGAAGTTTATAGAGATAAGGATATCTATAGTTTAGCTAAACTCGCCTTTAACCTGTTTATATTCCTACAATACCGTGTCCGTGCGCGCAACAACCAGAGTCGCGCAACAACCAAAAACCACCTTAATACTTAAAATTAGATAAGGCTATAGAGCCACCCACAACAGCTATTATTTTGTGATTTTGTGGTGTAGTACTAATTAATTACCTGCGAAAAAGATGTACTATTTAAATTTGGCTGGTAACTTAACGTTGCGGCCACGTGATGTGGTTTTAAGTAGGGGAGCTAGGGACAGCGATAGGGGACTACAACCACCAACATCATCCCTAGGACCACGTTTTTAACGCTTTTTTGGCTAGGTTGCTTATAAAGCTTTCCTCTTACCCTTTTAAGGTAATTATATAGCTTTTGCAGCATTACGCTCTTGTTATTAACGCTGCTTTTTAGCCTCCTATTTAGCCTTCTCCTTCTTACGCACCACCTTAGCTGCCTCTTACGCCACACGCCTCTCCTCCTTCTCCTTCTCCTTAACCAGCTTCTTAGCAGCTGCTACTTCCTTACTAGTAGCTTTTCTAAGCCTCTCCTCCTTCTCCTTACGTTGTCTGACTCGCTTACAGAAGCGTGCTTTATTAACCTTTCTAGGTAACCAGAACACTGCACTACTATAGTACTCCTGCTGTTGCTGCAAGTCTAAGGTTTTACTCTTCTTCTTGTGCTTCTTCTGCGTCTTTAGGGTCTTTTTAAGGCCATCTATCTTATACTAGAGGAGTAAGGTTTTAACTAAGATATAGTAGATTAATTGTCTTATCTTTTTAATGTTACTCTTACTCTAGTTTTTAACCACACGCTGCAACAACGTCTCTATTTTAAGCTAATCCTTGTTGCTATAAACAGACAATAAGGACCTATCTAAATCCAAGCTCTCTAGTGTTTTAACAAAGTAGTGGAGGATAACGTTAGGATTAAGTAGATAGATACCTATTGCCTTAAAGGACTTAAGTATTAGCTTTTTAGTAAAGCTACACATCTAGACTAGCCAGAATAGCCAGAAGAAGTCTGCTCTAGTAATAGGTGCGTTGTTTTAAGCCTTATAGATGTGTATTGTAACTACTTTTAAGTATGCTATTAATAGAGGCTTAAACAGCACTATATTAAGCAGCTAGAGCGTTTAGGTTAAGTAAGGGGAAAGGACAGCTAGGAGGATCTTGTAGTTATTATAGTACTTAATAAAGTCTATTGTTATGTAGAATCTGTAGCTATCTAGTATTAAAAGCCTCTACTTTCTTTATGCTTTCTCCTTAGTGTAGTAATTAAACACCTGCTTAAGCTAGGCAAGGCCTATATCCCCATTTGTCCACCCTAAGGAAGATAATGTAACTATTACAGAGTGTTTTCCTAGCTTAATTTCAGCTACCTAGTCTAATTTAATGCTGGCGTTAGCTAACTTATAGATAATGCCTAGTAGTAGTACTGTCCTATTACTACACACACACGCTATAAGTGTCTGCTAAGCTTAGTTACCATCCTAGATAGATGCTTTAATCTCTTTCTTTTTCTACGTACGCTTGCTAAACATATGTTTTATTCTGCCTGTAATACTAATTATAAAGCCCTTCTTATCTATATTGTATATGTAGCGACCCTTAATAGAGTATTTAGAGATTTTATGCTGTAGTAGGTTAAAGTAGAGCGTATATTTATTATAGGAATCAGGGTTGTAACATAGTTAATCTATCCTAGTAGAGTAACATAAGATAAGATAGATAGAGTACTTGTTAATAAAGTAGGTAACCTAGCTCTTACTGACTGGATTTTAAGCTACTAGCGACGCAAAATTCTAGATTATCTCTCTAGTAGGTGGTAAGTAACAAGTACTAAGCAACTCTATGTACTTTATAAGCTCTATCTCCTGTTATAGCGTTAAACGTTGCTAGTTAATGTCCTTAGTCTCCTAGGAGTCCTAAACGTGCTTGTGTCTCTAAGCTAGAGTTACGCAGTTAATGCTAAACCTAGTAGCAAAATGCTGATACACAAGTTTTTCGCCTAGTTTTAGCGCATCAATTGCTGCAAGCGCTTTGTTAATAGCTGCTATAGTTGTTAAGTTACAACGCGTTAAAGTATGGTGTAGTTGTGATGATTTGGTTGTTGCGCAACTCCGGTTGTTGCGCGCACGGACACGGTACCCTAGCCTAGAAATTACTAATGTTGCTATAGCGTTTTTAGTCTGCTACACTAAGATAGAATATTTTACTTAGCAACTTGACTAGATACTAGAAACATATTACTATTAGCTACAGACTAAACTCCCTAATTTTGCGTAGTAACAGATAGCTAACGTAGCCTATAATAAATTACTGTCTAAGCTACGTAACTACTATAACTAGCTTAACACCTTCTTCTGTAATTACACTTATATTTATTCTAAGGTTAATAATAAGGATATCCTAGGAGATAGGTAGAATTGTTTTAGTCCTTACAACTGTTAGGCTACTTGCAAAAACACTACTACTATCTCCCTAGGGTCGCCTGCTGTTCTTTAACCTACACTAAGCTAAGAGAACAAGGATACCTACTAGCGTTAACCTAAGGAGACTAGTTTTACAACTAATATATTTACGTGTTTTAACTACAGAACTAAGGGTTATAAAGCAAATTAATACCCTGCTCCTCCTAAGCCTAAGACCTACGCTGCACTAGTAGCTGCACCTAAGGACTCTACTATAAACTAACATATCTCTACAGACTAATTCCTACTATTAGACAGTAAAGATAACAAATTTAACTCCTTAGACAAATACGCCTCTAATTTAGAAGAGTAGGTACCTTAGATAATAGTTACCACCTAAAGACTGTTTCCTAACAAGTGCACTCTTTTAACCCTTTTATACCCTACTTAGACAGTACTAAGGCTAGCTTAATTATTAATTAGGTTAATACTACCTAGACAACTACTAAGAAACCTATTTAGACAGGCAGCTAATTAGCTTTCTAGGCTTCTTTAGGCTGTAACGAAAACGCCCCTTACAATGTCTACACACTAGCAGACAATAGCACTAATACCAGCTTTATCTCTAACACCTTCTTAAAGAAAATAGGCGCTCTTTAGCTTATTCCTCTAATAATACCTATTATCTGTTAGGGATACAACAGCAAACCTACAGAAACTATTACACATTAAGTAGAGTTTTACCTTAAAATTAACTTATACCTTAAGTGTACTAGCGCCTATATTATAAATAATTATAGATCTTTTTACCTAATCCTTAGATTTAGGTAGAGGGCTATTTATAACCCTACTATTTCCTAGCAAAACTACTCTATTACCTTTGCAGACAAGTATTGTTCACAGCACTGCAACTTAACTACTTAAACCCCTGCCCTACTTTGCAAAGGTTCCCTGCTAGATGCTAAGCCCCTACTACTATTAAAACCTAGTTCTAGCAACTACCACAAAGGGCAATCTACTTAACCTAAATCTATGCTTTCTAGATTACCTTATACTTATATAGTATAAAAGACATATAATATCTATATTATATTAGCTTCTATAGCAAGGCTATATAGGAAACGTACTAATTACTCCCCTATCTTGCTATAAAGACTTTAAGCTATAACTACTAGACGCGCTTTAGTAGATGCTGATTTTAACAAATTCTTCTAACTAAGCTAGGACCTACCCCTTTCTAACTTACTTACCCCTAAAGAATTAAAGGAATACGCTAACTTTATTCTAACATTTAATGGGGAAGCTGCTAAAACTCTCCCTAACTATAGTGACTTTAACTATAAAATAAAGCTTAAACTAGGTGCAATTCCTCCTAATTATTGCCTTTAACCTTTCTCTAGACAGTAAATAGAAGCTATTAGACACTATATTAAGGAAAACAAGGTATAAGGTTTTATTAAACGCTGCAACTCCCTTACTTAAAATAACCTGCTTATTGTTGCTAAACCTAGGGGGGGCCTGCAAGTCTGTGTGGATTACTAGGAGCTTAACAACGCTACTATTAAGGACTAATATCCTATTCTATTTTTTTGCAAAACTATAGCAAAACTTAACTAGGCAACTATATTCTTAAAATTTAATATTATCTACGCCTTTTATAGAATTTAGATAAAGCCTAGCTTAGAATAGCTTACAGTATTCTCTATATAGAAAGGTACATACTAGTATAAAGTTATGCCCTTTAGACTATATAACGCCCTAGCAACTTTTTAGTAGGTAATTAATAACTTATTATTTAAATATCTTAATTAATTCTGCATAGCATATTTAGATAACGTCCTAGTATTTTCTAACTCTCTAGCTAAACATAAGGAACACGTTAAGAAAGTTCTTAGCAGACTTAAAGATTAAGGATTTTACGTAGATCTAAAGAAATCTATAACGTACTCCACAGGTAAGCGGATCAAACGGGTGAGCGGATCACTCTGCCAAGACCACACCAAATTTCTACCCTATTATAGCTCGTATTAGCCCACTTTAGCCTTATCTACAGTAGTGCAGTACATAATATTATTTAGAAACATCTTCTACAGCCTTCTTACATGTACGTAAGTTATGTCTAACGTTGTAGCACTTTATACAGCGTCTTTAGGTTACTTCCCCTCCTTTAGCGCGTACTTGCTTCTTTACCTTCTTACTATTACTACGCGCCCTAAACTTAGTTAGAGTAGTTAATTAAAGGCCTTCCTTAGCTGTTAGGACTTTCTCCTGCTGTAATTACTTTCTTTTATACAATTTACGTCGCGTAGCAGCCTTATTTGCTGCTTGAAGCCTAGTAATCTCCCTTTAAGCTAACACTAGCTTATGCGCTACTATAGCTGCGCCTTTAGCAAGCTTTTTAAAGGCCTTAACTATTAAAGTTAGTAAGCTGCTTGCATGCCTTTAAATCCTCTCTTAAACTAGCGTTAATTGCGACCCTAATTGCAGGGTAGTGCTTGGGGTTTAGGACTGCTAGGGCTTATCTTCTATAGTAGGTAGTGGTAGGGTATATAGGCGGACATTAAGACCTATTATAACCTGTTCTAGGTTAAGAGGGACTATTCTAGCGCCTTAGAAGCCTCCTTAGATATTACTAGAAGTAAATGTCTCCTTATAGGCGTCTATAAAGTATAGTAGGAACTTAGTTTTAGTAATATAAGTAATATAGTTATATATAAGATTCTTAGCTTAGCGCCTATATGCCTTCTTTAGAGGGGCAAAATAACCTATATCTAGTGGTTGTAAGAGGTAAGATAAGTGTAGAGGCATTTACAGTCTAACAATCTTTACTTCCTTACAGTATTATTAGAAGTTAAGGGAGTTATAGCTCTTGTGGCTGTTAATAAGGAGCAGCTAGTGCACTCTTTAGGTGCGCGTCTTTGTATAGGCATTAAAGTGCTTCAACCAGTCTAGACCAAGCTTGTTAGTAGTCCATCTGTTCTTAGAGACTCTAATAACCCAGTCATAGGGCAGATTGTCCTCTTTATACTAGGCAGAGAGGTAGTTGCAGCCTTTAAAGATAATAAAGGGTAGAATAGTCTACTCTGTGCCATTAATGCCCTATATAACCATTATCTACTCTTAATTACCCTACTACACTACCTTTAGCTGTCCTTAACGCTCTATGCCTGTAATAACTACTTCTATTAATATCTAGCCTATTATAAAGCCTGTCTTATTAAAGTTGTATATATTATTGTCCTAGATACTATACTTAGCTTTAACATTTGCTATAAGCCTAAACCAGCCCCTAATAATCTCTAGATCCTTACAGAGGGCTCTCTTGTAGTTGTACTTGCAATTAAGCCTTACTTTAAGGTTAGGGCAGCGCTTAATAAACGTGTTAGGCCAGTTTATGCTAACATGGCCTATATTACGCTTAGCACGCAAAGAATTAGCTATATCAGCTACAGCAGCCAGCTAAGAGGCAAATTCTTGTGTATCTAGCTTAAGGATGTACTTAGTAATTACGTCCTCCTTAGTCTAGTCTATAATCTGTTAAACTAGCGTATAATTAGCTTGTGTAGGTTGTCCTGTGTATTAAGCGTGTAGTGTGCTATAAGGCGTGTTATATATAGCTGCAGCGCGTTACACAGTAAGCGTTGCGTCTTATTTAATTGCCTAGAGCGCAAGCTGTATTACAGCTTCTCTTAAGGGTGTAGATTAATGTTGTTGTTAAGGCATTACGTGGTAAGGTGGAGGTTTAGTGTGGTCTTGGCAGAGTGATCCGCTCACCCGTTTAATCCGCTTACCTGTGGAGTACGTTATTCTATAAGGAACGCGTTAAGTTTCTAGGTATAATCATTACTAACAACAGTATACAAATAGACCCTAATAAAATTAAAGCTATCTAAGATTAGGAGATGCCTAAAACAGTACCTAACATTCTCTCCTTTCTAGGTTTTACTAGATTCTATTAACATTTTATTAAAGGGTACTTATTAATTACTCTCTTCTTAACACAAGCTGTTAAATCTACTGTTGTTTCTAGACCTTCTAAGAAAGATCCCTTAGTAATCTAACGTTCTGTCTAGTACTAAGACTTTAAGCCTACCTAAGTCTACAAAGACGCCTTTTATACCTTAAAAAGCGCCTTCTAACTAGATATTATACTCTAACACTTTAATCCTACGCAGCTAGTTGTTATCTGTACTAATTCCTCTAGCTAGGCTACAGGAGGAATTATAAAGCAATAGAATTAAAAAGGTAACCTACAACCTATTACATTCTTCTTAAAAAAACACTTATCTGTAGAATGTAATTATAACATCTACAACATAGAACTTAGAGCTATTATTTAAGCCTTTAAAGAATAGGAACTAGAACCTATAGGCTCCCCTTATATAATATAGGTAATAACAGATTATAAGAACCTAGAAACCTTTATTAAGACTAAGAAGCTTAAATAATGTTAAGCTTAATAGTTACTATTTTTCTCCTAGTTTAATTTTAAAATAATATACGCACCTAGACCTATAAATAGTAAAGCAGATATATTAAGCTAACGTCCTTAGGATATCCCTAAGGATAAATAAGATATATAGTTAATAGACATACATTAAATTATCCTAGGACTATGTAACCTAGACCTAGGAGTTGTGCCTACAATACAAGCTACTCTGTAAGCTCTCTCCCTTACTACTAGCCGACAACCTAAATTTATCTCACTAGAAGTTTAGGCAATAACAACGTTCTGCGCTACTTAGACACCCTTAGCAGAGCCTAATAACTTAGAAGATAACTTTAACCTAATAGACAACGTTTATAGGATATTACTACTAGATTTACTACTATATCTAGAAGATCCCTAATCTAGTAAAGATATACTTACTAACGCATATATAACTAATATAGCTGTACAGAAAATCTTTTCTGCCCTAGATAAAAATTACTATAAACTAAGCTTCTAGTTCTGCAAAAACAGCTACTACATCTCTATAGCTAACTGTCACACTATTAGTAAAGGCTCCTCTAGACGCCTGTTCCTAGACAAGACTTAGCTCTACATACCCCGTAACGCATAATTACAACGCTAGATATTTAACTTATACTATAACTATAAGATTACAGGCTATAAAGGTCCTAAAGCTACTTTATATCTAATAATTAGGCGCTACTATTAGCCTGGCATGCCTTAGTCTATTAAAAAATATTGCTAAGCTTGCGTGGTGTGTAAATGCGTAAGGCCTTCCTAGGAAGCCTATAACAGTTTCCTTAAACCCCTACTAATTCCTAACGCTAGGTAGTTAGATATCTCTATAGACTATATTTAAGATTTACTAGCTTTATCTCTTAACAGCTAATTATATATAAACCTGCTTATTATAGTAGATTATCTTACTAAGCAGCAACACTTCTTCCTATTAGTTAGCTGCTCTTTAAAGGAATTTGCTTACTACTTTATAGAAATCTTTTGCCTCTATAGACTTCTGCGTACTATTATATCTAATTAAGGTACTTCCTTTGTAAACAAATTCTAGAAACAGGTTTATAAACGCCTTTAAATCTTAGCTAAGCCATTAACTTCTTATTACCTATAAACTAATAGTTAACCTAAATAAGCTAATTAAAGCCTTAAAATCTATTTGCAAAAGTACGTTAACTATACATAAAATAATTAGGCTTTATAGCTGTATCTTGCTAAGTTTTAAGCTAATAACACTGTTAATGTATCTACTAGACTTACACCTTTCTTTGTAGATCTTAGGTATTATCCTTACAGTAATATACACCCTAGTAAAGAATATACCTAAATAGAGATATTATTAAAAGAAGCTAAAGACTAAATCTTGCGTGCTAATAAGTTACTCCGCACCTACGCTAACCTTCTAGAATATCTAAAGATTTAGCTTACCTAGGCACAACAAGAACAACAAGCCTAAGCTAATGCTTATTGCTAACAGACTCTAAAATACGCAGTTAGCAACCTAGTTTAGGTTTCTACACGCAACTAGAATACTACCTAGCCTTTAAAAAAACTAGACTATAAGTATGCTAGGCTATACTTAGTTACTTATGTTATATATAATAGAGCTGCATATAAACTAGACCTACCTACAGATATAATATTAAAAGGTATATTTCTAGTATTTTACCCTAACTTGCTCTAGGAAACAAGCTAAGACAATCTACTAGATTAAGCACTACCTAAACTAACACCTATAGAGGTTACTAACAACTAGGGTTTAGTCTCTTAAGAATAGTACGTTAACTTATTCCTTAATTACAGAAAGCAACGCAGTACATAGGAATACCTTATTAAATAGTCTAATAACCCTAAACCTACCTAGGAACCTACTAAGCAACATCTTAACTACTACAACACTTTCTTATTTTACTACAACAATCCTAACAAACTAGTTCTACTAGCACTCTAAATGCTAACAGACTAGGAGCCTTGCCTAGAAGACACATTTAACAGCAGCTAGTTTAGCAATATTAATAAATCTAGTTAAAATAAGATAGGCTAACAAAAGCAGATACATTACTTAATAGAATATTAGGCTACTTTTAATAGGCTCCTTTACAGGTTAAAATCACGCCTAAAGACACGCTAAACATAATCTAGACCTGCTTAAGCTTGCCCTTAGGCTGCTACAGTTCAGCAATTAACTATTAATAAAGGTTAACCTTAAAGTTAAGGATAAATCTAGCTCTAATAAATTAATAAATCTCTTTGCACTACTCCCTTATATAAGCTCTAAACAGGGAAAGGTACAATTTTTACGTTGCAGGGTTTATACAGCAGAAAAAATCTTAGAGGTTATTTTTTTTATATAAGGATTTAGGGAGACCTGTATAACACTACTAAAGGTATATACCTTAATTGCACTCTAACTACTAACAGGTTCTTACACAGGATTTCCATATCCCCTTTTCTTTTATTTTTCTTTTACTCTTACTTAAAAAACTATTAGTATTAGACTCTTACAGTCACTTGTACACAGACTTTAGCTTAAGAGACTTTGCTATTTATAAGGAGGGGCACATGTTAGGACTTCTGCTAAGGTAAGATGGTAACCTACTAGTATGTGTTACAACCTACTAGCAGATTCTATTAAACCTAGTAGAACCTTCCTTTACTTACCTTTACTTTTACTTAGAGAGAGTACAGGCCTTACTACTATAAGTAGGCCTCTCTCTCCGCCCTCTTATAGCTCGCTGTCTGCTATTTTATTTACTCCTCTTTTAAATCTATTAGTTTACCAGATCGCTACTTTTATGCTTGTAAAGTCTGCCTTACACTACTGCTTATACTGCTATTGTTAATATAGCTAGTATTAAGAATACCCCTACAACACCTACTACTACTACGCCTATGTCTATTAATAAAAAGACTATAATATGCAAGTCTATTATTAAGTAGGCTAGCTTGTTGCTAGGTATAATTTAAGGGTATGTTCTATCTCTTTTTAGCTTATTATAGTATAATCTAACTTTTATAGGAACTATTTGCTATAGGAAGACCTGCTTACACTCTATAATAGTAACACTTGCGCACATAAGTTAACCTTGTCTAGCATCTATGTTAAGAAGCAAGATTAATCTAAGGCTAGCGCTGTTAAAGCTGAGAAAAAGTAAAAAAAGATGTTTAAGGAGAGCAGTAGTAAGTCTAATCTAGACGCGCCTATTACCCCCTATAAGAAGGTATTATAGCATGTTTTAACCTATTTTAATAATATTTAACTTCTTTTATAGTTAAAGTACTAGATTGCAGGTACTAGTAAGACACTTGGTTAGCTCTAAGAGGAGCGGGAGGAGCAGGAAGCTGCCAAGCAGGCCGCCGCTAATGCTGCTGCTGCTAAGAAGCCTTATAGTTGTAAGGCTGCTACTTATACTTATATTAGTAGTTATAGTTAGTAGATGTTCCTTATAATAGAAGGTTTAGATTAATAATACCTAAGTTTGTAGTTAGTAGACAGGTTTAGGCTAATATAGTAATTAGGTGCATTACACTCTTAGATAGTCTAAATAATACTAGAAAGGTGTTCTTCTATACTAATTCTTCTATATTTGCTTATAATTATAACTGTATAACGTAGCGTGTAACTTTCTTTATCTCCTTATATTAGAAATAGCTATAATAGGCTAAAAGATGTCTACTTTAGCTAGTCTGTATTTCTTAGAGTAAGGTAGGGTTATGTTCTCCCTTAGCGTAAACTATTAAACACTTATTAATTAAAAAACCCCTAACTTATAGGGAAAATTTATAATTAAGTAAAGGTATTTAGCCTTTTTAGTCCCTCTCTTTTTTAGACTTTAACCTTTATATCTTATTATATAGTCTAAGCAGTTACTTTATTATTTTCTAGTATTATTTTAGCGCTTCTTTAGAAGGATTTGTTCTAATTTCTTAGGAGTTTTCTAAGTTAGGGAATCTGTCCTACTTAATAAGGTATTCCTACTGTCTATTAGCTAATTACCTTCTGTTAAGGACTTTTTCTATATCCTATACTTTCTCTGCTCCCTTAAATATAGGTTCTTATATTTATTTCTATATAGTTAGGAGTTAACTTCTTAGTCTATATAGGTCTAGTAGTAACGCATAGAATACTAGATAGATCCCTTTTGTTTCTAGCAGGTCTACTCTGTATGCACTAGGGCTAATCTAGGCTATAATAGTTGTAGGTCTTAGGTATTTCTAGTCTAGCTTCTTTTTTAGGCGTACTGTTCTAATATTCTTACTAGAGACTAGTACTTTGTTGCCTACTTTAAAAGGTGCTAGTAGTTATTTCTTATCTAAGTGTTTCTTTTAATACTTATTTAACTTATCTATATTTACTTTATAGGTAGCCTATAAGGAAATAACTCTAGTAGCTAATTCCTTTATAAGGGGAGATTCTCTGCCTTTTAATGCTAAAGTAGGCTAATCTGTGCCCCTTAGATCTATACTGTAACAGGCTTAGAAGGGTGTTATATTTATAGATGTGTAAATACTATTATTATACGCAAATTCTGTAATTAAAATCTATAGGGCCTAATTATCTTATTCTAGAGTATAGTAGTAATATAAGTACTGTTTAAGAGTCTCATTTTGCCTTTTTATTTAGCTATCTGTCTAGGGATAATAGGCTAACGTTAAGACTTGTCTTAAGTTTAAATAGTAGTTAAAGGTTTCCTACGTCTTTAAGTTTATTAGCAGCCCCTTATCTAAGATAATTTATACTAGCGCGCTATATAAGTAGATAAATTCTCTAATCTAGGTATATGCTAGATCTTTTCTATCCTAATTAGCCCTAGCTAGTATGTAATATAACATTTTAGTTAATTTGCATACTACTACTAGTATAGAGTTGTACACTAACCTAGCTACCTTACTAGAAGGTAATTCTGTAATAAAATCTATTATTACGTCCTTCTATAGTTAGCTTAGCACTAGTAAAGGTTATAATAACCTGTACAGTTTGTATTAGGTAGCAGTTAATCTCCTATATACTAAGTAGTTGTAGTAGTAGTTATATACGTTCTTAGTAATGCCCTTCTAGGTATATCTGCGCTAAATCTTCTCTAAGGTCCTTTGTGCTCTAAAGTGTCCTAATATTAGGTTATTATAACATTCTTTAATTACTTATACTTTATCTTCTAGCCTTATAAGTAAGATACGCTTCTCTTTAGCTGTGCTATCTTTTTCTAGGTTATTTTGTCCTATTTTAACATTGCTTTACTCTATTTTAGTGCTAGAGAGTTTGTCTGTATTATCTAAGTCTGTTATTAGCTCTATATAACTGTTCTCTCTTAATTCTTCTCTTTTATGATCTCTTATGTCCTTTCTTTCTTTTATAGACAAATAAAGGGTTATAGATGCTACTAGGGGAGTATAAGGGTTCCTTCTAGTTAGGATCTCCTAAAGTAGTTATATAAAAGCTTTATTATACTTTTATAAGGGGTCTTATACCTCTCTTATATAATTAGAACGCTGTAAAGGTCTATCTATAGGGTTTATAGACTTTAGGTAATAAGTAATTATAAAGTTAAACTTAGATAAAACTAAGTATGCCCTTCCTTACTAATGACTAAGAACCTTTGTCTCTATAAACTATTTTAGGTTTTAGTAATCTATTAAGATCTTAAAGAAGGTACTGTCTAAGTATCTTTGCTAATACTGTAGGCTCTAGACAATTATAAGAAGTTCCTATTTATAAGTATTATAGTTATACTTAGCTTAGATTAGCTTCTTTAAATAGAAGTCTACAGGCCTCTATTAGGCCAGCTTCCCCTCCCTAGGGACTAGTTAACTAAGGATCCCTAAGATAGCGCCTCTAGAGGCATCTACTTCTATCCTAGTCTGTCTCCTAGGTATAAAATAAACTAAGATAGGTATGTTAATAAATAAATCCTTTATATTCTAGAAAGCTTATAGGGATTTTTTACTTAGCTTAAGAAGCTAACTCTCCTCCTTCCTTATTACTTAACTAGATTTAGCTAAATTTAGCCCTTTCTAGGTTAATTAGGTTAATAGTAAGGCTAATTTAGAAAACCCTGTAATAAACCTCTAATAGTAGTTTATAAAGCCTATAAATACTTAGATATTATAAACTATGCGCAGGATTAGCTATTCTTAGATGTTATAGACTAGCCTTAGGGTAGGATATAATAAGGGTTAATATAGTATTATATCTCTTAAGGAGGTACATGTTGCATGTTCTTCTAATATGTCTGTAGGGCATATAACTACCCTATCTTGCTTAAGGCTTAGACAAGGTCTAAGCCTATAACATACCTCCTTTCCCTATCTCTCCCTAGCTAAATGTATTTTGTAGGGTCCTTTCTGCGTTTCCTGTAGATTAGAGGGACGCTAGTAGCAGGTAAACCCTAGAGCTAGTTATAGTTGCGTAAGGGCCTACCTCTTAGTAAGTTAGCTACTAGTCTAGTCTGTAGTTTACCTAGGGTAGTCCCTACGCGCACCTAGGTTGTTTTTATTTTGTCTAGTGCACCTGCCTAAGTTAGCTACTATACTACTCTACGCTCCTGCCTAACCTACCTATCTTACGCCTACTCTATTTTTTTTGTATTATGCCTATATTTAACCTACTATGTCTATTATTACTTCTAGTTATAGCTACTAGGCTACTAGCTAAGGAGCTAGTAGTCCCCCTAGAGGGGGCAGTTATAGTCTACTACAGGCCCTCTCCTCTACCTATAATATTCCCCTAGTATTTTCTTTCTATAGTTTCTAATTTAGTTATAGGGCCTAATAGTATATATAGAAAGCTTACTGCTGTTATATAGGTAACTATAAGGTTAAGAGTAATTTAGATAATAAGAACCTAGTCCCTGTCTCTGCTAGCGCTGTCCTATAATGCCTATACTACCTTCTTACTATCCTTACTAGTTAGCCTTATACGTATCCTACTTCTATTATAGGCCTACCTACCTACTAACCTTCTATAGCTAACTGTGTTTTTAGCGCTAGTAAGACGTGCTATACTAATACTAAGTGTAAGCACACTTACGTATACAATAATAACCTCTTTACTATAAACACTAAGCTCTACTATACCTAGCGTAACTTTAAGCAGTATATCTAAGTATGTATCTCTGTCCTAGCCCTATATTTCTAACTAATAGTAGTTAAGGTATTAGTAAGTACTAGTAACGCCTATATTAAGACGCCTAGCACCTAGAGTATAGGCGCTAACAAGGCTAACTAAGGGCGTTAGCCTGTCTTCTACTGTAAGTTACCTCCTTAGCGCCCCTATAGGTCTTCCTTTCTAATATAACAGTCTTATTAGGTGCCTACTATAAGTATTAGTAGGTATATAAGGCTGCTCTTAACTTAGCCCTAGCTAACCCTACGCTAGTAAAGCAGCTAACTACCTCTTACTCTGCCTGTACCCCTACTAAGCCTAGTACCTAGGTTGCCCTGCCTACTACGCTGTTATCTAGGCATTATAGCAGTAACTAGCTTAATACCTACCTCTAGTAGTTTATAGCTACTATAGGGTTAGCCTTCTAGTCCTAAACTAAGCGCATAAACTAGATAGAGGTAGTCTAGGCCTACACTACTATAAGTTTTTCTACCTATATTAGGTATACAGCTAACTTAATCTAAAGAATGCTATTAACTAAGTTAAGCGCCTGCTTACTATGCCCTACTGCTGCCTAGAGTACGCTCTACTATCCTACTTATCCTACTACTACTGCTCTAACTCCTCTAATAAGCGCTGCTTGTTTGTCTATTAGCTCTGCTTACCTCTCTGCTGTTACTACTCTTCTTTCCCTGTTAAGTTGCCTATACCCCTGCGCTGTTGCTATACTCCCTTTCTTATAGAGTTACCTATACCCCTTCGCTATTACTATTCTTTCTCCCCTATAGAGCTGTGCTTATTTACCTACTATTACTACTTACTGTCTGTTATAGAGCTGCACACGCCCTACTGTAACTTTAAGGAGATATTATAGCTAACGCGTAGCAGCACTATTAAGGTAGATAAGGTAGATAACAATAATAACTATAAGGTTAACTGCTACTGCTGTATTGCGCAGAACTAGGCCTAGAACGTAGCTGCTACTGCCTGTTACTCCCTATCTGTTAATAACTCTATCTTTTTTAAGTATTAAGGCTTACTGCTATTTATCTAGTAGTATAAAGTATAAGGTAGCGTTATACTAATGCTATAAGGTCCCTAAGCTCTCCTGCGCTAGGCTACGTGCCCTATACAGTATCTCCTTAAAGGACCCTATAAGGGTTATTATAAATAGTAAAAGTTTCTCCTTTTCTATATCTATTCTTAATATGCTGTATACGTTTCTGTAAAGACCTCTTATACTATTATATTCTATAACACCTCTAGTAGTTCTTATGTTAGCTTTATATATCCTTTCTATTTAACTAGGACCTGTAACTTGTTCTACCTGCAGGCCCTCTTTTCTTTTAGGATAGACTCTACCTCCTATTTAGCTAGGGTTAGGTTACCCTCCTCTAGGATAACTAGCAGGCCTAGTCTACTTTCCTGCAGGCGCTGTGTTAGTAACAGGTTAGAAGCTATACGTTTTAGTAGGTCTATATACACTATCTTATAGAGGTTACCTAGTAAATCTAGAGTAATGGTTAGAGGAGTAGGAACTGTAACTACTATGTACTAGGCTTATAACTAGTTAAGCTTCTAGCTTAGCCTATTAGTTTTTATATTGCAGAGGGAAAACTACACTCTATCTCCTATATAGTACTGCTCTACAGGCCTATAGCTGCGGTCTATTATATTCTAGGGGTGTTGTTATACCTATGCTATAGCTGCCTAGGTAAGCTCTATACCCTGCTAGAGGTAGTCTAGGAAATAGACTACCTGTTCCTGTAGTGTGTTCTAGCTAACAGTTAGGAGTACTGTTGTCTGCAGGAGGTCTATATTATAGCTATAGAGGAGCAGGTTAGGACTAACCCTAGTAACTAAAGAATTACAATTATTAAAAGCTAGTTAGCAGGCTAGAAGGTAGTTAGGCTAGTTATCCTATTTAAAGTTAACTATAACCTGTAGAACTGCCTATACCTCTTAGTTAGCCTGCTCTGTCCCTCTATCTGTCTAGGGGTAATAGGCTGTAGAGAGTAGCTAGTCTACCCCTATAAGGCTACACAGAGTTGTCTAAAAATATCCTAGCTAGTCTAAGCTGTAGTCTAAGATTATAGAGCTAGGAAAGCCTTAGAACTACTACTACGTATTGCAGAAGACCTTAGTACAATATTCTATAGTTATAGAAGTTATTGCCTTAAGCTGTATATACTTAGAGAGGTAATCTATAATAACTAAAAGATAGTGTAGTGTGTTCTTATTAGCCTAAGGGAGGTTAACTATAAAGTCTATTAAAATCTAGGACTAAAAACAGTTAGTAATAGGCAACAGCTAGAGTAAGCCCTGCTGTTAGCGCTATAACACATACGTGCTAAAATAGTAATAGTTATAGATATAACGCTAAATGTCCTATAATATCTCCTTCTAGTAGAGGTTACGTCTAATAATATAGAATGTGGTGTTAGTACCTAGATAGCCTGTTAGGTTAGATTTGTGTGCCCTTTAGATTATTATAGTTATAAGTAGCTTCTAACACAGAACCTATATAACCCTGTAATATAGTAGTATGCTATAAGCACTAAGCGTATAATCTATAATTTACTAAGTAGTCTTAGCCTTAGAAGGGAACTAGTAGGCCCTATTATAGATAGTAGACAGGCGTGCTATATACCCTACATCCTACTAAACACCTTTATCATATAGTAATTATATATACGTATTAATAAAAAGTAAGGGTATACTAGGCCCTAGTGTACTAATTACTAATACTAAAACTAGGGTTATTATCCTATAGACCCCCCCTAACCTCCTATTATAGTCCTGTTTCTAGCAGCTTAGCATATCTAGTTAGGCTGCTAGGCATCCTAGGCAGAAGTAAAGGTAGAAATAGAACTTTAACAGCTCCTCCGCCTATTAGTGCAGTCTCTTACTTAGCCTACGCGCTGTAGTAAAGTACTAGAGGTTCTTATAGTTAGTTACGATAGTAAACAGCCTAGCAACAGACCCTAATTTAGCTGCCTAGACCCCTAGGCACTTTATAACAGTAGTTAACTTCTTATTATAGATAGTGTAGTTCTATTATTCTATTATAAGTATAGTAGAGTAGTACGCTACTAGGTAAAGCACCTTCCTGTGCTATTAAGAAAGGCAGCTGCCTAGCGCCTTGCTAGAGCAGTCTGCCTCTAATAGTGTTTCTTGCTTAGGGTCCTACTAGGCTAGGACTAGTTCTGTTATAAATGTGTTCTTTAGCTAGGAGAACACTATGTCCTCCTCCTACCCCTACCTAAACGGGGTATCCTTCCCTATAAGTTAATTAAGAGGGGCAGCAATATTAGAGAAGGCTAGGATAAAGTCCTAATAGAAGTTAGTAAACCCTAGGAAACTACAAACCCTACGTAAAGACTGTAGGGCTTCCTAATTATAGATAGCCTTAACCTTCTTAGGGTTAGGATAAATATCCTTTCTAGCTTCTATAATATATCCTAGGTAGTGTACTTCCTTTATTATAAATACGCACTTCTTAGGATCTAAATATAGCCCTATATCGCGTAGGAGCGTAAGGACTCTGCTAACCTTCGCTAAGTAGTCTGTCCTAGACCTACTACTGTAAACTAGGACATTATCTAGGTACGTAGTAGTATAGTTGCCTAATATCTCTTAAAGCGCGCTGTTAATGTAACGCTAGAAGGACACTAGTGCTCTAGCCAGGCTAAATAGGCAGACTAGCTACTTAAAGAGCCTAAAATAGGTATAGAACATAGTAAGGTGCTTATCCCCTTCTACAATATAAATCTAGTAAAATACTAAATAGATTTTAACCTTAGAGAACTAGCAGGCACCCCCTAGTGTACGCAGGGTCTCCTTAATAAGAGGGAGTAGGTACTAGTTAGCAATTATAATACTATTAAGTGTGTAATAGTCTACACATATACGCCACCTACTAGAGGACTTTTTAACTAGCAGGACTAGGGCCCCTACTAGAGAAGAGGAGGTGCAGATCTACCCCTTATCTATTAGTGCTAACACCTGTTTCTATAGCTTAAGTAGCTAGTCCCTTAGCATATTATATAGAGGGCCCTAGGGTAGAGGCTTCTTCTTTCTAGACTAGTTACGTTATAACTATATGTAGTAATCTATTTAGCCCCTATATAGGGGAAGGCTAGAGGCCTTACTCTTATTAAATAGGTCCTAAAACTAGACTAACTTAGGGGGAAGAGGGTCTACCTCCTCTGTTGTCTCTTACGCTCCTAGAGATTAAACTAAGAGGATCTTAGTAATGTTGTAGAGGCTGGTAGAGACAAACCTATCCCTAGGCAGGCGCTTCTAGAGCCTATTAGCTAGGGTCTTATTAAACTTAGTTATAGACAGGAGAGCTACGTAAATATTTACTGTACACTATAAGGATTTATAAATAATAAGGTTCCCTACCTGTTATATCCTTAGTGTGCCCTTTTCTACATCTAACACTACGCCCTCTTATTAGAGCTAGGGTTTCTCTAAAATTATATCCTAGCTTAGACCTAGCACTATATAGGCTACAGCCTATAAGCGCTACCTATCTAAGTTATACCTAAATAGGACTAAACAGGAGATTATAGACTTCTTACTAGTACCTACTACTTACGCTAAGCGTTATAGCAGTACCTTAATAAAGTCTCCTTCTAAGCGCGCAGCAAAGTTATTACTTACTATACTAAAGTATTTACACCCTAAGTCTACTAGCACGTTAGCCTAAATTGCCCTATTAATAAATAACAGAATGTAGAATAGGGGCTTGTCTATAGAGTCTATAATAGCTCCTCTAGCAGCCTATAATGCCCCTGCACTAGTAGTCTCCTCTACTAATATGCTCCTACAGCGCTCCTAACTTAGACTTATATTAGGAGCAGCTAATTTCCCCTATATAAACTAGCCTCTTCCTTACCTAAGATTATTGCTACCTGTACTGTAGTTACTACTATATTAGCACAATCCTAGTAAATGTATCCTTCTTTACTACAACAGGTACACAGGTTAGCCTCCTAGCGTTGCTAAACTACCTTATTAGGAACCTACGTAGCCTAGTTAGGAGCAGACTACTTCTAACCCCTACGCTTAGCACTGCTGCTAGTGCAAACTGTAGACATAACTATTATCTTAATATTACTATCCTTATTATACTTAGGCAGCGCCTAAGTAGGGATATAGCGCAGCTAGTTTTCTATAGCTATAGTCTTAATATCTATAGTAATAGACTTATACTCTACAATAGCTACGTTATAATCTATATAAGTTACTTCTTAGTTTATTACTATATTATAGATATTTGCGTTTAGGGCCTAGTAGAGCTTTAATAGGCATTGTTCTCTGTCTAAGTAGAGGCTGCCACTTTGCACTAGCAGCTGCTTAAACTAGATAAAAAAGTCTAAGAACAACTTATTAGGCCCTTAACAGACGCTTTCTAGTTTTGCCTAGGCCTGTTCCTAGCTGTAGTTGTTGCTATAGCAGAATTCTAGGTATACTAGGAAGTCCTCTAGGCTCTACACACCTTAGGTACCTCTAATCTTATAGAACAGGGCTATATCTTATTATATAGACGTACTAAGCTAGAACTATATAAAGGTAAATATGTCCTATAGCCTACTAATAAAGGACATATCTGCCTGTAGCTTATATTCTATTATAACCTACTACGCCTTAAATAAGGATTTGTCTCTAGTAAAGGCCTTGCCTATAGGAAGAGGTTTTCTATAGGCTGTAGATGTCTGTATAGAGGCATACAGGCCTAAAGCAGACACTAAAAATAGTGCTTTATAAGGTAGGTTGGTGGCTAGAGTAGATATTAAGAGGTACAGCGTTACTCCTAAGGAGGACAATAGGACTATAGACACAGGTCTAGTATAAGCGTTAGCTGTTTATGCTAGGGACTCTATAAACACATGTATATTAGAGTTATTACACTTAAGTAATACTATGCACTTATTAGTAGCTAATAAGGCTTACTATAAGTTTATTATAAACTGTAATATCTAGGCTATAAATTCCTAAAGGGTTAAGGGGACAGATTTATCTAAGGGGTTATTCTAGGAGCTAGCTAACATAGTATAAGTGCTAGCTATTCTTCTAGAAGAAGAGATATAAATATTATAGACTAGCCTTAGGGTAGGATGTAATAAGGGTTAATATAGTATTGTATCTCTTAAGGAGGTAATATGTTGCGTATCCTTCTAATATATCTATAGGGCATATAACCGCCCTATCTTACTTAAGGTTTAGACAAGGTCTAAGCCTATAACATTAGATTATTTTGACCCTATCTAGGTTAATGCTTACTCCTTTAGGTAAGACTATGTACCTAAGGTACTTTATATATTAAAAGTGCTATTTATACTTATCTAAGCGCATATAGAGGTTTGCTTTATAAAGCCTCTCTAAGACCTCCTTAATATATCTAATGTAGTCTTCCTCTGTCTTAGAGTATACTAATATGTTGTCTAGATATAAAATATAAGTTATATTAACTAATACTATTAGTGCCTTATTTATATAGGCCTAAAATTAGGCAGGAGCATTTATAAGTCTAAACAGCATTACTATATACTTAAAATATCTATACCTAGTTTAAGAAGCAGTCTTCTACTTATCCCCTTTCTTAATTTAGATATAGTAATATGCCTTACGTATATCTAGTTTAGTATAAAACTTAGCTTATACTAGTTATTCTAGTAACTCTATAATTAGTAGTAATAGATAGTAGTTTTTAACTATTATCTTGTTTAGACCTCTATAGTCTACACACAGTTATAGGTTACTATCTTTCTTCTTTAAAAAGAGAATAGGCGCCTCTGCTAGTAACCTTAAGTGTTATATCTAGCTATATTATAGATATTCTGCTAGATACTTCCTAGGTATCTCTAATTCTGTTGCAGATAGTCTGTATAACAGTTGGTAGAGGGAAGTAGCTCCTTCTATAATATTAATTGCTAGGTTTTGCTCTCTATGCTCTAGTAGGACCTAAGCATTATCCTCTAATCCTTAGTACGCATATTCGTAATACACTTCTAGAATTAGGCCCTTTTTAGCAGATATTAGGTTATATATACCTACTAAGTTTACTATATATATATAAACGTCTACTAAGAGACTTCTTATAGTGCGTTTAAACTCTTTAGCATCTTCTAATGCTATTTTCTCTAGTTTAGGAGAGTCCCTATACTTCTTCCCTTAGAAGAGCATACGCTAGCTTAAATAGCTTAGCTTAGGGTTTGTCTAGTTAATCTAGGTGTAAGGCAGACTTCACAAGCATAAAAGTAGCGATCTGGTAAACTGATAGATTCAAAAGAGGAGTGAACAAAATAGCAGACAGCGAGCTACAAGAGGGCGGAGAGAGAGGCCTACTTATAGTAGTAAGGCCTATACTCTCTGCAAGTAAAAGTAAAGGCAAGTAAAGGAAGGTTCTACTAGGTTTAATGGAATCTGCTAGTAGGTTGTGACACATACTAGTAGGTTACCATCTTACCTTAGTAGAAGTCCTAACACTAGGGTAATCTAAGGTATATCTTATACCTTTGTAGGTCTGTAACTATAAAAGGTATCTGTTAGACCTCCTGTCTTCTACAGGAGTTAATAATAGATACTTCTACTGTAGTTACTCTATAGATAGGTAATTCTGCTCTACCTACACCTTTAGCTACTATTTTATTTAATAGTGTAACCTCTAGATCCTGCTCCTTTGCTAGGAGAACTAAAATTAAGTTTAGTTGTAACCTTCTATCTATTAAGGCTTCTACGTTCTCTACGTTACCTATAGATACTTTAACTGTAAGTAGGCATATATATTCTAGGTACACTACCTTATAAAGAGAAATATTCTTCTTCTTCTTCTTACACAATTTAATATAGGCTACAAGAGAGGAGATTAGCTCTTAGGTCTCTTGTCTTTTCCTAACTTATCTAGAGCAGGGTCTTTCTAGTTTAACTTTAGCTTTAGGCAGTTAGGGCAGTAGTAACTAGTTTCTCTGTACTTAAGGCATGCGTTTTAGGCCTTATATAGCCTATCTTAGCCCTTTTTACCCTTTACTAGCTCCTTACAGAACTTCTTAGACTTAAATAACCTTTTTAGGGTTTTTATATTCCCCTCTAACCTAGAGTTACTAAATTAGTGCTTCTGTAGTCCTTTTTTAGTTATCTTGCCCTTAGCTAGAGTCTTCTTAGGTAGCTGTTGGCTATGCTAACCTAGTCTCTAGTTAATAATATTAGCTTATTCCTCTACCTTTAGGATTGTGTCCCTTTAATTATAGAAGATAAGGAATAAGTCCTTTTATATGCTAGGAAGCAGTACAGTAATATATTTTAGAACTTAAAGCTCTAGCGTATATAAGTTACCTAGTTCCTTCTATAGTAGACACATAGAATCTAATAAATCTATAGGGGACTAAGATTTCTACTACTTATATTGCTTTAAGGATTTATACGCTGCTTACTTACGTTTAGCTAGTATCTCTAGAGTATCTAGTATAATTCTTTTTAGCTCTTACTACGTTAGTTCCTAGGTTAGCTAATTATAGTAGTTAGTTGTGCAGTAGGCCTACGATAACATCTTTAGGTTCTCTAAGAGGTACCTTACGCTAAAGTTAATATTTTATTCCTCTATAAGGAAATTAACTAGAGATTAAAGGAAGTATCCCTTGCAATCTCTCTCCTAATAGTTATATTTAGCGTAGTTGCGTTTTACATACTTCTATAGGGGTTTAGGTTATAGAAGATTTATAGATAGGGAAGATTGTAGTTTCTCTACTCCTTCTAGTACTTTTTAGAAGGATAGGATTATTACTAGATCTCCTTTGTTGTATTTGCGTCTAAGTTTATAGAAAGAGGAAAGTTCCTTACAGTCTTTTGTCTCTTATAACTATTTACGTAAGTTTTCTAACTCCTATTATTAATTACCTACTTCTAGGCTATTCTAGCCTTCTCTAGCTAAAGCTGCCCTATAGATGCAAATTCTAGAGTAAGGTGTACTACCTAGAGGACCTATAGATCCTCTTAAGGCACTATAGACACTTAGTGTCTGTTAAGGTATCTCCTTATCTGCAGAGGGAGGTGTTACCTCACGCTCTACTAGCTCTCCTACAGGTAGGTTGTCTTAGTCCCTCTCTAAAGACAGTAAGCCTAAATAATTTAGTTTAAGACTTATAGTAGCTTAGGTCTATCTTTAATTATAATATAAGAGTAATTAGAATATAAAGAGTATATAAAGCAATTATAAGGAAGGATAGGGTTAAAGAAGATAGCAGGTGTATTAAGGTACGTAGTGTGTAGTAATAAGACTAATTACTAGAGTATTAGTAATAACCTCTAACACCTTTATATAGTCTGGGCTGACTAGCCCTATAGTAGCTCGCCAAGACAGGCAGAGGTACCCCTAGGCCTAGCGCCTGACATTTAGTATAGATAAGAGTGTTATCTAGGTATGCAATATAGAAGTTGTTAAGGTATTTAATAAGAATGTTATTTATATATTATTAGTATGTAGCTAGTCTATTATATAATCTGAATAGTAGGACCTTATACTTATAACTGCTGTAATAGGTATAAAATGTAGTGTACTTTCTAGACATAGGGTCTATATAAATTCTATTAAAGGTGTTCTAGATATTAATCTGAGTAAAGATCTTAGCTCTTAAGGTTTAGGTAAGTAGCTTATCTATGTGTGGTATTAGATAGGAGTCTTTCCTAGTAAGAGCGTTAAGTTTGTAATCGTGAACGCAGATACACAGGCTTCTATTTAGCTTAAAAACATAGAGTATTAGCAACATAAAAGGGCTCTAACTATGTTTAATCTAACTATATTTAAGTTAACCTTGCATAAATTCTTAGTAGCCTTAAGTTCTTTAAGGTTTTGCTTATACAGGGGCAAATAGGAATTTAGTAATTATCCTTCTAAGATAATCTTATAGTTGTAAGGGCAGTGTTCTAGAAGGGTTTTAGACTCTGTTTTACTAAACATATTAGTATATTAGGCATATTTCTCTAGCAATTGCTCTCTTAGGAGGTAAGCGTTTTCTAGATTATCTAGGTTAAGATAGTTATAAACAAGGTAGTTAATCTTATATAGACTAGTAGTAAAGAATTTATTCTATAGTGTTTTTATAGAAAACTAAAAGGAGTTTGTAGAAATTATAAAAATATTTGCTGCTAGGGTTAGAAGCAAGTTAGCGGCCTTTTAGGTCTAGGCTAATGCTAAGGTTTAAGATTTTAGTAATTGTTAATTTCCTCTAATCTAATAGATAGAATAGTTTAGGCTTTAGCTCTAATAATATTCCTCTATATTCTATAAGTAATCTCTGCGTTATATGTTCTGTAAGACGTAGGCTTAAGGTGTATAGTAGTTAAGGGTTATTAATAATAGAGGGGTAGGGTTATATAACTAAGGATACTTTACTAGCTATATAAGCTAAGTCTATTCTATATTAAGCTAGAGCTTAAAATATTTTAACTATTTAATACTAATAATACAATCCTAAGATTCTAGGTTAACAATAACAAAGGGGCAGTTACAGATCTTACGCCTATTAAATATTAGGTGCAACTGTATATACTAGTTTACTAGGGTTATAATTTAGTCTTAGAATCCTTTTATAGTAATCTTAAAGGGTAGCTTTTAGATAGGAGTCCTAAGCGCTAAAGAGACTAAAAAAATAATTTTAGAGTCTAGGAATAAAAGTCCTTAGGCACTAGTGTAAACTAAGGAGTTAAGTTCTACACCTAGCCATTAGTTTAATAGAATAGAAGGAATAAGAAAATAGGGTCTACTAAATTAATAAGATAAGGAGAGGTTAGATAGGTTATATTAATTTAGGCCTAGGTAAGGTTATTCTCCTAGGCAGAACTATTTCCCTTAGGTATTAGGTCCTCTTTAAAGTCTTCTTTAGTATTAACGTAATCTTTAGCATCTACTTAGATTTCTTAAATTTAAGGACTAGTGCAATCCTTTGTAAAATAACCTGCCTTGCTACAGTTGTAATAGTTACCTAGACTTAGCTCTCTTACAGGTGTGGCTTAGGGGGTAGTTCTAGGTAGTAGTAGAGTAGATGTTAAAGGCTTATAAATGCTAGGGATAGGTTAGGTTAGAAGGGGGTTATTAGAACAAGGCTAAACATTAACTGTTTAGGGTTAGGTCTAAGTTAGGATAGTATTAGGTAGGGTATAGATAAGGTTCTATTTTCTTTCTATATTATATGCTGTTAAGTACTCTACTATAAGTTTACATAAGTTATTCTACTATCTTTTAAATCCTAGATTTAGACTTTAGAGGGCTAGAGTAATCTTTGTCTACAGGTAGTAAAACTATTCTAACTTAGGTACTTGTCTCTAGATAGCAAAACTTAGGAATTATGCTTTAAAAGTTAGAAATGTATTATTCTTTCCTATTTGTAGGCAGTTAAACATAGCCTAACTCTTGGCTTTCTTATTTCTGGTAATAAAATAAGAGTAGAGAAGCGTAATTATTTCCTTAGTGTTCTAAAAACAATTAAAGTTATAAGACAAGTATTAGGGCTTAATGTATTCCTTAGTAAGCCTAGAAGTGTATCCTATACTAGAGCTATACAGGCTCTCTTTATAGGATAGTAATCTAAGTTAATATTAAGTTAGTTGTAAATTAAGGCTTACTACTGTTTAAAGGTAGGTTCTTTGCTATTACTTTATTTATTAATAGTTAGAGTTTGTTTACTAAGCCTAGGGGTATAAACAGGGCTTAGAGAACTAAATCTCTAAGTTAGTTAGGGGGACTTAGTAGTAGGTACAGAATTATCTTTATATGGAGAGGTTTGTCCTTAAGGCCTAGCTATTTTAGACTGTAGTTAGTCTATCTCTGTACGTAGATTGTCCTAATCTAAGTCCTTAACGTACTCTACGGGTGAGCGCATCAAACGGGTGAGCAGATCACTCTGCTAAGACCACACTAAATTTCTACCCTATTATAGCTCGCATTAGCCCACTTTAGCCTTGTATACAGTAGTGCAGTACATAAGATTATTTAGAAACATCTTCTACAGCCTTCTTACATATACAAAAGTTATGTCTAATATTATAGCACTTTATACAGCGTCTTTAGGTTACTTCCCCTCCTTTAGCGCGCACTTGCTTCTTTGCCTTCTTACTATTACTACGCGCCCTAAACTTAGTTAGAGTAGTTAATTAAAGGCCTTCCTTAGCTGTTAGGACTCCCTCCTGCTGTAATTGCTTTCTTTTATGCAATTTACGTCGCGTAGCAGCCTTATTTGCTGCTTAAAGCCTAGTAATCTCCCTTTAAGCTAACACTAGCTTATGCGCTACTATAGCTGCGCCTTTAGCAAGCTTTTTAAAGGCCTTAACTATTAAAGTTAGTAAGCTGCTTGCATGCCTTTGAATCCTCTCTTAAACCAGCGTTAATTGCGACCCTAATTGTAGGGTAGTGCTTAGGGTTTGGGACTGCTAGGGCTTATCTTCTATAGTAGGTAGTGGTAGGGTATATAGGCGGACATCAAGACCTATTATAACCTGTTCTAGGTTAAGAGGGACTATTCTAGCGCCTTAGAAGCCTCCTTAGATATTGCTAGAAGTAAATGTCTCCTTATAGGCGTCTATAAAGTATAGTAGGAACTTAGTTTTAGTAATATAAGTAATATAGTTATATATAAGATTCTTAGCTTAGCGCCTATATACCTTCTTTAGAGGGGTAAAATAACCTATATCTAGTAGTTATAAGAGGTAAGATAAGTGTAGAGGCATACACAGTGTAACAATCTTTACTTTCTTACAGTATTGTTAGAAGTTAAGGGAGTTGTGGCTCTTGTGGCTGTTAATAAGGAGCAGCTAGTGTACTCCTTAGGTGCGCGTCTTTGTATAGGCATTAAAGTGCTTTAACCAGTCTAGACCAAGCTTGTTAGTAGTCCATCTGTTCTCAGAGACTCTAATAACCCAGTTATGGGGCAGATTGTCCTCTTTGTACCAGGCAGAGAGGTGGTTGCAGCCTTTAAAGATAATAAAGGGTAGAATAGCCTACCCTGTGCTATTAATGCCCTATATAACTGTTATCTACTCTTAATTGCCCTACTACACTGCCTTTAGCTGTCCTTAACGCTCTAAGCCTGTAACAACTGCTCCTGTTAATATCTAGCCTATTATAAAGCCTGTCTTATTAAAGTTGTATGTGTTATTGTCCTAGATGCTATACTTAGCTTTAACATTTGCTATAAGCCTAAACCAGCCCCTAATAATCTCTAGATCCTTACAGAGGGCTCTCTTGTAGTTGTACTTGCAATTAAACCTTACTTTAAGGTTAGGGCGGCGCTTAACAAACATGTTAGGCCAGCCTATGCTAACATGGCCTATATTGTGTTTAGCACACAAAGAATTAGCTATATCAGCTATAGCAGCCAGCTAAGGAGCAAATCCTTGTGTATCTAGCTTAAGGATATACTTAGCAATCACATCCTCCTTAGTCTAGTCTATAATCTGTTAAACTAGCGTATAATTAGCTTGTGTAGGTTATCCTGTATATTAAGTGTGTAGTGTGCTGTAAGGCGTGTTATATATAGCTGCAGCGCGTTATATAGTAAGTATTGCGTCTTATTTAATTACCTAGAGCGCAAGCTGTATTATAGCTTCTCTTAAGGGCGTAGATTAATGTTGTTGTTAAGGCATTGCGTGGTAAGGTGGAGGTTTGGTGTGGTCTTGGCAGAGTGATCCGCTCACCCGTTTGATCCGCTTACCCGTGGAGTACGTTATCTAATTTGCTTTTAGTAAGTAGTTTATTAACTAATCCTTTAGGAGGTACAATTGCCTAAATCCTAGTAGATCTTCTAATAGGTTCCTTTAAACTAGGGTTAGTAGTACCTAATATTAGTAGTAATCTAATTTAGGTAGGTTCTTAATAATTTCTAAGTGTTTATCTTAGCGCAATCTAATACAGCTTTTTCTAAAGTTAATCCTAGAGCAGTAAGTTGTAGGAAATTGTAAACCTAAAGGCTTTAGTTACTAGAAGGTCTCTAGAATCCTAACTGTTGTATTAAATAATAATTAGAACCTAGTCTTAGTTTGTAACTGTAAGGGATCTAAATCTAGGGGTACTTAAAATAACTAAATAATTGTGTAATATTATTTAAAGGCTGTTACTAGCTAGAACAAGTTTTTAACTATAATATAATAACGAAGAATAATAGAAGTCTCTAAAAGGGGTAGGTATCTACTACAAGGTGTATAGGAGCACTAGGATAGTTTATATAGAGAATTGTTCTATTTCTATAGGTCTTATATAAAAGATACTTAAAAATTAGCTCTCTATACCTGTTAACCTTATACCTTTTATACCTTTTAAGAGTTAGGAAGAATTAGAGTGCTAGCCTAGGGTGTGGGGTGGACACGGATGTAACGGCACTAAGTCGGTGATAAGTTAGAGAGGAATCGGACAAGGCTTTGGGTGACTAGTGCGTTACACCCTTCTTCTTAGGAGGTAGAGTAGGTGCTAGCGTTGCTAACACCTCTCTAACTCTAGTGCCTTAACAGACTATCTCTTGTTACAGCTTAACTACCTCCCTAGTTAATACTCCTACATTCTCTACTAACTCTGTAATCCTCCTCCTCTCTAACACCTTTCCCTTAGTTAGGCTGATATAGTACTAGTGTAGCATTACGTTAGCAGTAGAGACTTCTTTAAGCTAGGTAGTTACTACCTAAACTATACTTACTAGATCCTTTACTAACTCTATAATAACACGCTAGGCATTCTACCTTATCTCTACTACCTCTGCTACTAACTCTATATCCTCCTCTTCTTCTTTTACCTCTTACCTCTATACAGCAAAGTTACCTAAAAAAGTTATATATTCTAGACTAGCGTAAACTAGAACCTAAAAACTGTTATAAGAACAGGAAAGATTATACTTACTAGGCAACACTTCTTATTTTTAAGTGTGTAATAAGCATACTTAGATAACAACGCCTTAAGAAAGCTGTAATCAACCTCCTTCCCTCTTATAAAGGCGTAAACTAAACAAATACAGATAGCCATATAGACCTCTATAAGAGCTCTAGGCAGGAATAATATTAGTATAGTAACTAAGTAATAAACCTATAATTTCTAGTAAGAATATAAGGCAGTATAGTAGGGATACTTATAGCAAGAAATAGTGTCTATTAGAGTAAGGAAAAGTATAGGAATTATCTCTTTATATACATACGTAATATATATAGATAATAATAATAATAATAATAATAATAATAAACAAATAATACACTAAATAATAAAGGAAATAGCTTATTTTTACCTTAACTTAGGTAATAATATTACAGGTAAGAAAGAGTTGTCTTTACCTTAGATGAAAATAATAATATAAGATTAAAATAATATAATAGTAAGCTACTAATACCCTAAAATAATACTAAATAGGTATAATCCTGCTAGAGGATATTATTATAGATTTTTATACGTATTAGGATGATTTGCTTATATAAGAAGGCGGGTAGTATAACATACTAGTTACCTAAAGCCTTTTCTAATTCCTCTCTAACTTATTACTAACTTAGTGCTGTTACATCTGTGTCTACCCTACACCCTAGGCTAGTACTCTAATTCTTTCTAACTCTTATAAGGTAACGTACTCCACAGGTAAGCAGATCAAACGGGTGAGCGGATCACTCTGCCAAGACCACACCAAATCTCTACCCTATTATAGCTTGTATTAGCCCACTTTAGCCTTGTATACAGTAGTGCAGTACATAATATTATTTAGAAACATCTTCTACAGCCTTCTTATATGTACGTAAGTTATGTCTAATATTATAGCACTTTATACAGCGTCTTTAGGTTACTTCCCCTCCTTTAGCATATACTTACTTCTTTACCTTCTTACTATTACTATATGCCCTAAACTTAGTTAGAGTAGTTAATTAAAGGCCTTCCTTAGCTGTTAGGACTCTCTCCTGCTGTAATTGCTTTCTTTTATGCGATTTACGTCGCGTAGCAGCCTTATTTGCTGCTTAAAGCCTAGTAATCTCCCTTTAAGCTAACACTAGCATATGCGCTACTATAGCTGCGCCTTTAGTAAGCTTTTTAAAGGCCTTAACTATTAAAGTTAGTAAGCTGCTTGCATGCCTTTAAATCCTCTCTTAAACTAGCGTTAATTGCGACCCTAATTGCAGGGTAGTGCTTAGGGTTTGGGACTGCCAGGGCTTATCTTCTATAGTAGGTAGTGGTAGGGTATATAGGCGGACATTAAGACCTATTATAACCTGTTCTAGGTTAAGAGGGACTATTCTAGCGCCTTAGAAGCCTCCTTAGATATTACTAGAAGTAAATGTCTCCTTATAGGCGTCTATAAAGCATAGTAGGAACTTAGTTTTAGTAATATAAGTAATATAGTTATGTATAAGATTCTTAGCTTAGCGCCTATATACCTTCTTTAGAGGGGTAAAATAACCTATATCTAGTAGTTATAAGAGGTAAGATAAGTATAGAGGCATACACAGTGTAACAATCTTTGCTTCCTTACAGTATTGTTAGAAGTTAAGGGAGTTATAGCTCTTATAGCTGTTAATAAGGAGCAGCTAGTACACTCCTTAGGTGCGCGTCTTTGTATAGGCATTAAAGTGCTTTAACCAGTCTAGACTAAGCTTGTTAGTAGTCTATCTGTTCTTAGAGACTCTAATAACCTAGTTATAGGGCAGATTGTCCTCTTTGTACCAGGCAGAGAGGTGGTTGCAGCCTTTAAAGATAATAAAGGGTAGAATAGCCTACCCTGTGCCATTAATGCCCTATATAACCGTTGTCTACTCTTAATTGCCCTACTGCACTGCCTTTAGCTGTCCTTAACACTCTAAGCCTGTAACAACTGCTCCTGTTAATATCTAGCCTATTATAAAGCCTATCTTATTAAAGTTGTATATATTATTGTCCTAGATACTATACTTAGCTTTAACATTTGCTACAAGCCTAAACTAGCCCCTAATAATCTCTAGATCCTTACAGAGGGCTCTCTTGTAGTCGTACTTGCGATTAAACCTTACTTTAAGGTTAGGGTGGTGCTTAACAAACATATTAGGCCAGTTTATGCTAACATGGCCTATATTATGCTTAGCACGCAAAGAATTAGCTATATCAGCTATAGTAGCCAGCTAAGGGGTAAATTCTTATACATCTAGCTTAAGGATATACTTAGTAATTACGTTCTTCTTAGTCTAGTTTATAATCTGTTAAACTGGCGTATAATTAGCTTGTGCAGGTTGTTCTGTGTATTAAGCGTGTAGTGTGCTGTAAGGCGTGTTATATATAGCTGCAGCGCGTTATAGAGTAAGCATTATGTCTTATTTAATTACCTAGAGCGCAAGCTGTATCACAGCTTCTTTTAAGGGCGTAGATTAATGTTGTTGTTGAGGCATTGCGTGGTAAGGTGGAGGTTTGGTGTGGTCTTGGCAGAGTGATCCGCTCACCCGTTTGATCCGCTCACCTGTGGAGTACGTTATAAGAGGCATAAGGATAACAGGTATAGAAAGCTAGTTTTTAAGTATTCTTTTGTACAAGACCTATAGGAATAGAACAATTCTCTGTGTAAACTATCTAAGTGCTCCTATACACCTTGTAGCGGATACCTACCCCTTTTAGAGACTTCTATTATCCTGCGTCGTTACAATAACCTCTTAGTCCTACACTTAGAAGGTGAAAGCATGCTAAGATGGTATTAATGCTTAGCTAGATAGTAAGCACGTAGGCTAGAAGAGTACCTATTAGTTAGGTGGCTATACACTATTCTAATGCATGCCCCTGTCTGCTGTAGTAAGTAAATCACTAAGTAATTAAGACAGTTTGATGAGCTTCTATGGGGCCCTCGTAATGTTAGTTCGCTCAGGCATCCCCCTTGTAAAGCAAGATCAGCCATCACAAGATAACCCTACTCATCTGCCTCCTTTGTGATCCCATCTTTCGTGCCACAGTTCAGGCATTACGACGCTCGCAGTGGACGTGCGAGCTATTGCCGGAAGTTCTACACATGGTATCCACTGTAAGCCGTATCGCTGCAACACCAACGGTGTGAATTGTTCGCCGTTCATTGTCTTTCGCCTTGGGTAGGGGGTCTCAGGGGCAAACTCTTTTGTTGCTGTTTAGGGATTTTCTCTTTGTGATGTCAAGGGTCCGTAGTACAGCGTTGAAGCTAGTGTTTGGAGATCTGGGCGCCTGTCAGGGCTGTCAACACCACCAATGCTGTCCCTGTCATTGCTTTCACCCTTTTCGTTCTAAATTGCAACACCTATAATTTGGCAATCCATGCGCGCTGGAGGTATCTTTGCCTAAGATGCCGTGGAACTCGTAGTCACTTTGGCTTGACGAATGAGTCTCGTGCAATACCTAGCTTACGCGGAGCTACTGCGGGAGAAGCAGAAACAGCCTTATGAAGATGCTTGTTGATTGGGATCGTGTGGATCTCTTTTTCCATAAAGCAAGATGGTATGGTCAAATTTTCCCATAGTCTGATGTCGAGACTCCAACATGAGGTCGAGGTGGCATTCGCTAGTATCGTTCGTGCTCTCGTAACGACATTCGACGCAGACTCGCACAATACATCTTGGACACTTTTTTCATTGCTGGATCTCCTTTTGTTTTTCGGGTCGTGTCTCCAGGAGATACGTTGGCTATGACCACTGTGAACGATGCAGATCCTTCTTCCTATTGTAATTTGGAAGAGCGACGTTCTTGGCATAGTAAAGCGTCCCTACTGCTCGGCTTGTTGGCACTTCGGCTGGCCAACTCTGGCATGATGCTGATTTCACCCAGATAGAGTTAGTTCAACATCCAAATAGATGTCATCTGCAACACTTTTGACATGAGGTGTAGTCGTCTCTCCAAGCCTTAGAGGCAGAGGTGGAAGATATCCAGCTGGTAGCCAATCGATGGTTTCCCAGTGCGCACGTCCACCTGTGAACGCGACATCCTTGCAAGCTGTCCTCCACATCCCCCACTCAACCTGAAGTTCCCACTCGTTCACGTACACCACACCGCATGAGCCTTCTTGAAATCAGCGTACATACACACTTCCAAGATGCCGGGCAAAATCACCCCCGTCACCAGCGCCTCGCACTTTGAAACACTCCTCAGCTCTTCCACCTACACAATCGTCGACTTCTACGCGGACTGGTGCGGGCCCTGCAAGGCAATCGCACCTGTTTTCCAATCCCTTGCCGAGAAGGAGACAAAGCCGGGGAAGTTGCAGTTTGTCAAAGTCGATGTCGATGCACAGCAGGAGGTAGCAAAGAAGTATGGAGTCTCTGCGTACGTACATCTATCTACAAGCAGGGACAGAGAAAGCAGGTGTCCTTCTGGCAGCAACACATGCTAACAAGCTTGCAGTATGCCCACTTTCCTAGTGATCAAATCCAAGTCTGTAATCGAAACGATCCGTGGCGCCAACCCGTCCGCTCTCACAGCCGCCGTTCGCAAAGCCTCCAACGATACAGGCGCCGGGGGCGCAAGCTCTGCAGCCTTCTCATCTAAAGGCAGGACGCTTGGGAGCGCAAACCAGCCCAGCCAGCCAGTAGGAGATGGCGCGTTCGCTGGCTTACAAAGGCTGATGACTGGGAACGGTGGGTTTACGGATCTGGCGATTCGGTTTGTTGCATTATACCTGGTCAGTCTGTTCGCATTCGATGCGTTCAAGGCGGCGGAAGAGAGCCCATACAACGTCAGATCACGGAGGTAGACCATGAAGAGTACGGAGCGACATGAGGATATAGGGTTGAAATGCTTAAGCAAGGAGTTTGGGGAGTTACGCGACAGGATTCTACAAATCTATACCATTGACTGTCCGTGTGATAAAGGAACTTGAACGAAAGAACTGCAATCAAGAAAGAGGCCATGAGTAATGTGTAGACTAGAACGTCTTCTCGAGCTTGTTCCATTGTATGTCATTAGAGAGCTATATACGTGCCCACGACCTTCATACTTTCACTAGATCAAGCTTGATGTCAGTCAACGTTGCGGCTGACGCTACTGGGCTGTCTTAAAATTTACCGTCACGGGGTACTATGTCAACAGGAATGGTATTGGAGATAGCCTGGTCGAAGGCCTTGGACGATGTGCGATGCATTCAGCGGAGAATACAGAAGTAAACAATACTTAAGCTCTTCACAGCTAGCGTACCCCCAGATGATTGGAAAAGACCTTCTGCCGATCTTAAGTGCTCAAACAAACGCTTTCTAACCAAACAAAATCACATGCAAAAGCCATCGACAGTAGGCCAAAATTGAACGACAAGGAACGACTTGGGCAGCTGGAAAAGAAGGGGTCGGCCCGGTCGGGGAGAAGGAAAGACCATTAGTCTGAGGCAACAGCGAACGTGTCATGTGCTTGACGTAAAACACCGATGAAGCTTCATGTCGCCGCACTAAGCTTCGAATCAAGCTTACTATGGTCTCCGGCAAAAGTAGAGTCCCATGGCCAGTGCGTAGGCTAGTATACGGAACTGTTAATTACAGATGTGCATGGACGATTTCTATCTTACTAAGACAAAGGTAGCCTGCTTATTGGTGTGGGACATGTTCTTAATTTCGGTAGAGGCTTCCAGAAACCCTTGTCGAATCCCTGTCTGCACTGGCCATGGGACTCTACTTTTGCCGGAGACCATAGTACTATGGTATCGGGCGAAAGTACAGTCCCATAGACAGTGCGGTGGGTCTTGTGCAGAAACGCCTATTGATGTTTTTAAGGAACGCGCACAGACGCTCTTGCAGATGACAAAGGTAAAAGATGTCCGCTAATTGGTGGAAAGCCAAGAAACCTCGGGAGTCGGACTTGCCAAGTCTCTGCATTTCCTCCACATTGCACTGGCCATGGGACTCTACTTTCGCCGGATACCATAGTAGGATTGTGGTAATGCGTGTGCCTGGGGTTACGAAACGTTGCTGCCTGATGCTGTGCACCGGTCCTGAACCTGGGTGTCGGCTCCAGGGTAGCATGTTGTGAAACATGTCATACGAAGTGACACATCGCTTTTGGTATGCTGGAGGCGAACTGAATGCGGTCCTGCCTTCGCATTGTCATGGATGTTGGAACTGTCAAGAGGGCGGCATGCATCATTGTAATGTATGGACGCGTAAGATGCTGTCGAGGCATCGGTACTTATTCACACTCCGGCTCCGACGAATCGCACGCGTACTCGTTCTGCCCGCTGACTGCCCGAGAAATGCACGCCAAGTCTGAATTTGGAAAGCCATCGTTGCAGTGCAGTGGCGTACGGACCAACTTCCCCAGTCCTGATGACATGCGAGATTCACGCGGCGCCCTTCTGGTTCAAAGGGTTTACTTTCCAACACCTCTTTTCACCACATTTGCAGTTCTAAATGAGCAAACGAGTAAACTAGTAATCGAGTAATCGAGTAAACGAGTAAACGAGTAAACGAGTAAACGAGTAAACGAGTAAACGAGTAAACGAGTAAACGAGTAAACGAGTAAACGAGTAAACGAGTAAACGAGTAAACGAGTAAACGAGTAAACGAGTAATCGAGTAAACGAGTAGACTTCTAAGCTTCTAAACGGTCACTGCAAGTCATTGGAGTCTCTTCGTGGTCAACGTGTTTTCACCTTGCTCCTCTTCTCTCCTAGAAGGCCACGTACGTATCGAGTACGCACCACCACGGACGGAAGTGTCTATAATCCTCCTTTTCTTCACAAACACATTCGTCTAATCCCGTATTTGCGTATCCAGCGGAACCCAATCTAGTAAACAAAGTTTTGCTCGATCTTTAATAAAAGCATGTAACTACTGGCAGGATTGACTACTGTAGTCTCCGGCGAAAGTAGGATCCTATGGCCAGTGCGGTTGGTCTTGTGCAGAAACACATATTAAAGTTATAACAAGTGCGCACAGATGCTGTTGCAGATGACAAAGAGAGAATGTGTCCACCAATTGGTGTAAAGCTAAGAAAACCTCGGAAGTTGGACTTGCTAAGCCTCTGCTTTTCCTCCACATTGCACTGGCCATAGAGACTCTACTTTCGCCAGAGACTATAGCAGGTACATACTAAACCAAGCCGCGTTCGAGGAGACACCAGAGCCGATTGGCGTCGCCCCTTGACCTGCTGTGGGCTAGTGACGCGGGTCCATCGTCAACCCGACCCCGACTGCAGGGCTGTGCGTCCGGCTAGTGGCGCCGAGGTCGAAATCTCGCAGGGTGAAAGACAACCTCGCGACGTTCTCTCGAGGAACATCGACAGGCCAATCTCGAGGAGCCGTTACGACAACATGGCCGTCCCCCAAGAGCGCGCTGCCGCAAATGTTGCGATGTTGGACGCAGATCTGCCGCCCGGCCAAGGACTGGATGAGAAGCTCGATGCGCCGTCTGAGGAAGGGGCGAAGACGCTCACCTCTGGTCTAAGTGAGCACGACAAACAAATCATCGACACACAAATCGATGCCCCGAAACTCAGCGTTGGATACTTCGCATTGTTTCGGTATGCGAACAAAAAGCACACATTGATTATGATCGTGTCGCTCATCGCCTCTATTGCAGCTGGAGCTGTGATGCCCTTGATGACAGTACGTAGACACCGTCAAGACCGACTGAATGCCGACAAGGCGAAATGCTTCTGTCAGCTTCAAACTCAACTTCACAAACTGACAGCTCGCAGCTTATATATGGTAATTTCGCCGGCAGCTTCACAAGCCTCTCTGTGGATGCTGTTGCAGCTGAACACTTCAAAAGCCAGACAAATCAGTTCACCTTGTACTTTGTCTACCTGGGTGGGTACTCGTTGACCTTTTACCTTCTACTCACTGACACTTGGACAGCCATCGGTTCTTTCGTCGCAACATACATCAGTATCATTGGATTCTCTTACACGGGAGAGCAGATCACCAAGCAGATTCGCGAGCTCTACCTTCGCGCCATCTTCAGGCAGAACATTGCCTTTTTCGACTTCCTTGGATCTGGAGAGGTTACCACCCGTATCAGCTCCGACATGAACCTGGTCCAAGACGGCATTGGTCAGAAGATTGGTCTTTTCGTTGCTGGCGTCTCCACGTTCGTCTCTGCCGTCATCATTGGCTTCATCCGGTCCTGGAAGCTATCTCTGATCATGCTGTCCGCTACGGTCGCCCTTGTGCTCATGATGGGCGTTAACGGCACGTTGATGAAGAAGAACCAGACACTCGCAATCGATGAGAACGCTATCGCAGCGTCTCTAGCTGAAGAGGTCCTAGCCTCTGCTCGCAACGTAGCAGCGTACGGCACTCAGAGGCGTCTTCAAGAGAAGTACAAGATCTTTCTGGACAAGGCAACTGGGTACGACTTCAAAGCCAAGTTCTGGCTGTCAATGATGATTGCCGGAATGATGTGCGTACTAAATCTGCAGTACGCACTGGCATTCTGGCAGGGAAAGAGGTTCCTCGACAATGGCGAGTTGGGTGTCGCGAACATCCTGACAGTCGTCATGTCAACGATGATTGCAGGTTTCTCCATTGGCTCCAACCTTCCGCATCTCCAAGCTTTCGGCGGAGCTACTGCAGCAGCTACGAAGGTCTTCAACACCATCGAGCGCAAATCGCCCATCGATCCCGAGACGGAAGCAGGCGAGATCCCAGAGGACTTCATCGGCAATCTTGAGTTCAGGGATCTTAAGCACATTTACCCGTCTCGCCCGGACACGGTCGTGCTTCAAAATTTCAACCTCACAGTTCGGACTGGGCAGATGGTAGCGCTAGTGGGAGCGTCTGGATCAGGAAAGTCAACCATCGTTGGTCTTCTGGAGCGGTTCTATCTCCCCATGGAGGGCCAGATCTTCCTGGACGGCAAAGACATCAGCACGTTAAACCTGAGGTGGCTGCGACAACACATGGCCATTGTCAGTCAAGAGCCGGTTCTCTTCAGCACTACTGTATACGAGAGTATTGTGCATGGACTGGTCAACACCGACTATGCTGATGCATCGGAGGCAAAGAAGAAGGAACTCATCGAGAACGCGGCCAGGATTGCTAACGCACACGACTTCATTACCAGCCTACCGGAGGGATATCAGACAAAGGTTGGAGAGCGGGGTAACCTCTTGAGTGGTGGTCAGAAGCAGCGTATCGCCATTGCCCGCGCTATTGTGTCGGACCCTAAGATCTTGCTGCTTGACGAAGCCACTGCAGCCCTGGACACCAAGTCTGAGAGCCTTGTGCAAGATGCGCTTGACCGTGCCGCAAAGGGCCGCACCACTATCGTCATTGCTCATCGTCTCTCCACCATCAAGAAGGCTGATAACATTGTCGTCATGGCAAAGGGCGAGATTGTAGAGACTGGCACACACGAAAGCCTGATCCGTGCTAAAGGTGTCTACGCAAGTCTCGTGCAGGCGCAGGAGCTTACTCAGAAGGAACAGACTGGCAGCCGCCTGTCTGGTACAGAAGATATCGAGAACGAGAAGGTCGCAGAAATCGAAGGAGAGAAGCATGCATTGATGCGCACGGTGACATCTGCTCCCTCCATCGTCGCGACGAAGGATGAAAAGGAGGATCTGTACGGCACCTGGGCATTGGTCAAGTTTGCGTGGGAGATGAACAGGGGCGAACACCAGACCATGGCCTTTGGACTGATTTTCAGTTTCCTTGCCGGATGCAACCCAGCGATCCAGGCCATCTTCCTCGGTAACTCGATCAACTCGCTCCTGTCGCCAGGAACATCGCTGGGAGGTAACAATATCAACTTCTGGTGCTGGATGTTCTTCATGCTGGGTTTGGTCATTGGTTCGTTCTACTGGGCACAGGGTATGACGCTGTCCAAGGGTTCTGCCCGCCTTATCGGTAACGTGCGGCAGCGCGCGTTCGCAGCTATGCTTCGCCAGGACATGGAGTTTTTTGATGGCGAGACGGTGACGTCGGGTGCTCTGGCTAGTTTCCTCTCATCGGAGGCCAACCGTCTCGCTGGTCTTAGTGGGGCCACGCTCGGTACGATTGTCAGCTCAGCCGCATCGATATTTGTGGCCATTATCGTCGGCTGCTCTTTTGGGTGGAAGCTGGCGCTTGTATGCACGGCTACCATCCCGCTCTTGCTGGCCTGTGGATATTTCAGGTTCTACGCTCTCATTCGCATGGAGAAGCGAAACAAGGAAACCTCCGAGGCTGCTTCGTTCGCCTGCGAGGCCGCCTCGTCTATCCGCACCGTCGCCTCGCTGTCGCTCGAGCATCACCTTCTGCGCGAGTATCACGAGAAGCTCGGCAACCAGGCTGCTGGTAATGTGGTCTTCAACAACATCTCGGCATCACTGTACGCCACTTCGCAGGGACTGTCCATGCTGATTTTTGCTCTGGTCTTCTGGTACGGCGGTCGTCTTCTGCTGGCAGGGGAGTACACTGTCTTGCAGTTCTTCATTGTGTACTCGGCCATCATCAACGGTGCGCAATCGGCCGGCGCAATCTTCTCGTTTGCACCAGACATGGGTGAGGCGCGTGACGCAGCCAAGCTACTCAAATCGTTCCTCAACCGCATGCCCAAGATCGACCACTGGTCTCCCGAGGGCAGGAAGATTGAACGTCTCAGTGGCCGCGTCGAGCTCCAGGGCGTGCGCTTCACGTACCCAGGACGGCCAGACCACCGTGTTCTTCGTGGGATTGACCTCACTGCCGAGCCAGGGCAGTTCATTGCGCTTGTTGGTGCGAGTGGCAGTGGCAAGTCGACGGTGATGCAGCTGCTCGAACGCTTCTACGACCCCACCACGGGGTCTGTCTTGGTTGACGGCGTTGACCTGCAGGAGTACAACCTGCAGGAGTACCGCGCTCAGCTGGCGATTGTGAGCCAGGAAACCACGCTGTATACCGGTACGATCCGCGAGAACATCTTGGCCGATAAGGAGGATATAAGCGAGGAAGCTGTTGTGCAGGCTTGCAAGGACGCGAACATTTACGAGTTCATCATGAGTCTGCCGGACGGCTTCTCCACTCTGGTCGGAGCCAAAGGCGCGCTTCTCTCCGGCGGGCAGAGACAACGCCTCGCGATTGCGAGGGCGCTGCTCCGCGATCCCAAAGTTCTGTAAGTACTCGCACTGCACCGAACTATGTGGTAAGCAAGGAGATGGGCTAACCGAGGCGACAGACTCCTCGACGAAGCCACATCAGCACTCGACTCGACGTCGGAGCGTGTGGTGCAGGACGCTCTGGATGCGGCGGCGCAGGGACGTACCACGATTGCTATTGCGCATCGTCTCAGCACGATCCAGCACGCCGATGTGATTTATGTGTTCGACGCGGGCAAGATTGTGGAGAAGGGGCGACACGACGAGCTCGTGTCGCGGCGGGGGGTGTACTTTGAGCTGGCGCGGCTGCAGAGCATGGGAGCGCCGCAGTAGAGGTGAGTAGTCACGGGTGCTGTTCCTTGGAAAGCTCGATGCTGGGCGGGACCTGGGATGATGAGAGAATTCTGGTAGATAGTTTAGACTTGGTAGCGATTTTATTTATTTTGGTAATGTAGAGAATGGTTGAAGTAGAGGTTTGTGTCAAGTCGTTCGCGCGGGGCGTTGCACGTGACTAGTCGACCCTTGGGTAGGTGCACATTGGACCCTGGCAGCGGGCACTGCAGATGAGCGTGCAAGACGGAGGAGGAATGCATGAATGCACGAATGCACGAATGCATGGATGCATGACTGCAGTGTGTTGGGGCTGGCGTCTGGATTGGGTGCTGACGCTGCAGGCAGCGATTTCGTGCTTGGAAGCTTAACCCTGCCGTTGCGTAGCCCTGCGTCTGGGTTGCTGGAAGCGGTGGCGGTGCGTGGATTGGGTTGGTTTGCCGAGCAGGCCGCGGGCTTGAAAAAGTTTCGTCGGCGAGCGTGCGCAACGTTTGATCCATTGTTCACCATGCTGTCCCTGCTACCGAATTCCTGAACTCTGCCTCTCCAGCGCCCACGCCCGGCGACTAGGCCCTACGCTTGACCGTCGACCGTCGACCCGCTCTTCCCCCGCGACCGCCCTTGGACGTGCTCGAAGGCTGCCCTTTGCGAAGTCAGTGCCAAGTGTGAACGAGCGACTCTGCACCACTGCACCACTGCACCACTGCACCACTGCACCACTGCACCTCTGCACCTCTGCACCTCTGCACCCACCCTCACCGGCGTCATGGTGCGCAATATTGTCGTGCTCGGCGGGAGCTCGCACCCGCAGCTGACCGAGTATGCGCCGTCGTTGGCCTCGAGAGAAGAGAGGAGAGGAGAGCAAGAGAGGCCGGCGTGCTAACGAGGGGCCAGGACCATCTGCAACCACCTCGGCATCCCGCCCGCAAAGGTGCTCCTTGGCAAGTTCAAGGTGGGCGAGACACGCGTCGAGATTGAAGAGAGCGTGCGCGGGAAGGATGTCTTCATCATCCAGTCGGGAGGCGGTCCAGGTACGCAACCCAGCAGCGTGCATTTCCCTCACCAGTGCAGCATGCCTAGTGCAGCCTGGAGCAGCATCCGTGCAGCATGGAGCAGTGCAGCGTGCATCCGTGCATCCGTGCAGCAGTGCAGCAGCTGAAGCTGAACGTGAACGTCCTGGTGCAAGTGGGAAAAGCGGAAGCCAAAGCTAACCGTGCTGGCCGCAGTGAACGACCATCTGATGGAGTAGGCTCTTCCACGCCGTGCCTTTGCCTGTTGCTTGCCACCTGTTGCTTGCCTCCTGCCTCCTGCCTCCTGCCTCCTGCCGCCTGCCTCCTGCCTCCTGCCTCCTGCCGCCTGCCTCCTGCCTCCTGCCTCCTGCCGCCTGCCTCCTGCCTCCTGCCTCCTGCCTCCTGCCGCCTGCCTCCTGCCACCTGCCTCATGCCTCCTGCCACCTGCCACCTGCCTCCTGCTGCTCGCTCCTCGCCGCTCGTCGCGTACAAGACCTGACCGCCGTGCAGACTCCTCATCACCATCTCGGCCTGCCAGACGGCCTCGGCCAAGCGCATCACCGCCGTCCTGCCGCTCTTCCCCTACTCGCGCCAGTCGGACATTCCCTACAACAAGACGGGCGCTCCTCTCGCCAAGATCCCCGCCTCGCGCTCGCGCACCGGCACCTACAGCTTTGAGTCGCGCCCCCAGACACCGCACCCCGCCCACCCCGAGAGCGCCGGCCTGAGCGCACACGGCACCGCCACCCTGCACCACCAGCTCAGTCGCATGAAGCTCGACGACCAGCGCAACCCGCCCTCGAACCCCTCGAACCCCCCGAGCCCCGTCAAGACAAACGGCCTGCGCCGCTCCGACACGCTCGACCTGACAAGGTCCGACGCTGTCGCCACAAAGCCCACCACCAAGCCCCCGGCCTTTGAGCCCCAGGTCGGATACCGCCAGTGGGTGGCACAGGCAGGCACGCTGATCGCCGACCTGCTGACGTGCGCCGGCGCCGACCATGTCATCACCATGGACCTGCACGGTGAGTCGCCGTCTGCCTCGCTGCCCACCAACACGACACTGACCCAGCAGCAGACCCCCAGTACCAGGGCTTCTTCGACATCCCCGTCGACAACCTGTACGGCCGCCACCTTCTCCGCAAGTACATCCAGGCCAACATCCCCAACTACCACCAAGCCGTCATCGTCAGTCCCGACGCCGGAGGCGCAAAGCGAGCCACCGCCATCGCCGATGCCCTCGGCATGCCCTTTGCCCTCATCCACAAAGAGCGCCGTCCCACCCAGATCAGCGACAGGCAGAATGCCACCATGATGCTGGTCGGCGACGTCGCCGACCGCACCACCATTCTCATCGACGACTTGGCCGACACCTCCAACACCATCACCCGCGCCGCCAAGCTGCTGAAGAAGGAGGGCGCTTCGCAGGTCTTTGCCCTGATCACGCACGGCATTCTGAGCGGAGACGCCATCGACCGCATCAACGCCAGCGCCCTGGACAAGGTCGTGGTAACAAACACGGTCGACCAAGCCGAGCACAAGTCGCGCTGCCACAAGTTGGAGGTCCTGGAAGTCGGCAACGTCTTTGCAGAGGTAAGCCAATAGCTACCAAACCCATCTCCTACCCCCTGACTAACGGCGCCCAGGCCATTCGACGTGTCCACCACGGCGAGAGCATCAGCGTGCTGTTTGACTACAGCTAGTCGCTGAACTCGCGCCAGCCACATCCTCCCCCCTCTTTCCTCGTGAATATCTTGCTCCGTGTACCAAACGCATATGACGCCTTCGGGCGATAGAAGAAGACTCCCACATAGAGAGAGCGTTGGGTTGGAATTTCTCCATCCCTTCCAAAACAGGCAATCTCAGGCACACCCACGCGCACACCTACATATTTGGTGAAAGTGCCCTTTTGTCTATAAAAACCCCGCTGTGGAGCGGATCTATCAAGTACCTTTTTTTTCCATTCACATCATCTTCCATTTCCACTTTACGCATGCGTGTGTGTGTGTATGTGCATAGACAGACATAAGACAGGACTATATTTCCTAAAATGCAAGAAGGGTCATTTTACTCGCTTATATATACTTGTACTATTAACTACTCCTTACTTGGATTTATTTCATGTGTGCGGTGTACCGCTTATCGATTACTTGTTTGTACTTACTATTATCCACTATCCTAATAGATAGTATCATAAATGTTGACAGATATAAGACAGATTATTTTATACTGAGAAAAAAAAGAGAATGGTTAGCAGCTTATTCGTATTTAAACCTAACTTCGTAGATTATTTATGATCCATCTTTACTTGATTCTATTGTGTATATACTATATACTACTTTACATTTATTGTTATCACTCACTACTATTCACCATCGTAACAGCCAGTGTTGTGAAATAACACCACCTACACACCCCACAACATCTGCAGCACAACCGCCAACGTAACAGCAGGGACAACACACACGGCCAGCACCGCCCACCCCAGCACCATCCCCCGACTCGCATGCGTCGCGCCCACGTACATGGCGAACCCCAGCGCGAGCGGCAGCGCAAAGAAGACGAACAGGTCGACCCGCTGCAGCTGGACAAAGGCCCGGATGCAGAGTATGTCAATCGAGACTGATACAGCGAGGGCGGCTAGCCACCACGCCTCCCGCCGCGCCCACGCCCGGAGGGTCCACGCCTCGCCTTCGTCGCCACGTTCGTCGGGGAGCAGCGCGGTTTCGTACGCGATGGCGCCGCCGTGCAGGTCTGTTTCGATGCGGCGGCGCAGCGTCGATTCGGTGAGCTGGCGCACGTCGGCTGCGTCGTCGGTGCCGGCGAGCTGCGCGTGCATGGCCTCGGAGAGCTCGAAGACGGCTTTGTACTCGCCTGCGACTGATGCGCGGCCGCGCTGCTTCAGGCGCAACTTTGATGTCACGTGCAGCGCTGTCGTGCCTAGCGTCCAGAGCCATAGTAGGAGCATCGTGATGATCAGTTGGATGTAGGAGAAGCCCCATTGATAATCCTGCGGACACGGAGTTGGTTAGTCAGTGCAGCGGATGAGGAGTCGTGGGCGGATAGGTAGGTACCTTTGTCGCTTGGCAGACGCCGTTGGCTGCAATGCTGTACATGTCAAAGTGCTCGCCTGACGCTGTCCAGCTGCGCGTGTACGCCTGGTCGACCGCTGGTCCGCTTGCATTGAGCCACATGGAGTGGTTCAGCTGTGGCATCCACGAAAACGAGTAGCTGTCTGGCTCCCAGTCTGAATAGTAGGACGTGATGTTGAGGAGCGGAGAGCCGATGCCAACGCCTGCGAAGGTCGATGTTGCGTTTCGAGAAGTGCGGTAGAGTCCCACATCTGTGTGTGTATGAGTTTGATGACTACTGTCTTGAGTACATACGGTTGCCTTACATGCCGAGACGTTGTATATGCGTTGATACGAGACACATCTATCTCTGTAGTAAGAGTCAAGTGGGCTGCAGTCTGCACCCAAGTCATATCTGGTGCGTTGAGCCCAGGCCGATGTGGATTCAATGACCGGATCTCCTAACACGACAGCGTCAGCGCCAGTCGAGGTGCTCCAGAGTGCTGCTTACCCGCTTCCTGAACGGCAAGTACTTCGTAGTCGTCGGTCAAGTTGACCCGGCTCCCATCGTGGATAACATAGTAAAGGGGCCGAAAACTGCTGAACAGAATGTTGTTGCCCGCCGAATCAGGCACGTACGCTTCAACATTACCACTGTAACCCGTCATGGCACTGCCGAGCGTCGGAAAAATCAGGACAAACATCATCGTCAGGACGATGAAGACCATGGCGGATCTGGAATGCAGGCCCCGACGTCTGCTGAAGTCTCGAATGATGCGTGGGATCGCCAAGATGAGAGACTCGTTTTGCAGGAATATAGTGCGATACGTGTTGAAGGTGACGGGCTGTATCTCCATCGACGTCGTTACATGCTGCACGAACGTCTGCCACGATAGCAGCGCGAGAAGGCCCTGACCTCCCCGGCCAATGGCCTGTGAACGTCAGACTCTGTACATTTTCATGTGATTATATCTGGTCACTCACCATGTCCCAGATAACATCTATAGCTTTTGCCTGCGTAAAAGTCAGGCGTCCGAATCCCAGGGTGATCTGGAAGAATCCCGAGTTCGACCAGTACTGATAACTGCCAGGCTGGAGATTAAACGAGTCGTCAGGCAGGCAGGCAGATGGTAGCGTGTATTCTTTAGTCCAAGTCGAAAAGACACACAGAAACACAAACCCAGCGGTGAGGCTGGAGAACCAGACAAAGACCAGCACCCACAAGCACCCACTGCCCGCGCGGGTACGGAAGTCGCTGCGAGCTTGACGTTGGCTTTCGAGCCAGAAGGTTTTCACGTTGGCTGGCGATCTTTTCAGCGTCGATTGCGTCCGCACGCCGACCCACGACATGTAGCTAGAGGCGCGCGACTGGACGATAGGTTTCATGTCCATGTTGTCACAGTAGTGTGCAGCAATGCAGCTGCGAGTCGAGCATCAAAGCAATTGGCATACGTAGGGCAGCGACGAGGACAGCGTTAGGGCATGACAGAATGAAGAATCGTGAAGGTCCACAGCGACACGCAAGGCGGTACATCAGGCAAAGCTTCTGCGGTGTTGAAAATGGGCTACGATGGGCGCCTGAACTGGAAGAGTGCGCCAAGTGGCTGCAATCTCAGACCAAATTCCTAGAGGCTAGCGCCATCGCAAGTCAGCTAGCTTCCTTCGCGACAGGTCGTCACAAATAGCAGCAGGAGATGAGAACACATGATGGGACTCAGAAGTACCTTGTCGGGCTGGGCTGTATGTTGCGTGGCTGTGTTGCCAAGCTTACTGGTGAATTTCCATCTAACGGACTCCGAGGGTTTCCTCACACCATGTTTGACCCCTAGCCCAGCGTTCTCTTTCCACGTTGGCAGTGGTAGGCCACTCCAAGATTGTGGATCTATCGTAAGCCTTGTGTTATATGGACGGCTTTCGTGAGCATCCTGTGCTTGCGTGTCTTCGTCTGCGCGTGGATGACTATATCCTGATCTATGTTCTGTCCTTGTAACTCTCATCGAATGCCATCTTCCCATCTGCCCACACCACTGCCCCTTTTCCTCGCTCCGTCCTCCTGGCTAGGAGTGAACAACTCTGCACTCAACACGAGAACAGCAGGCACAACCGCTAGCGCATCAATTGTTCCACTGTGCGTTCGTTTGCTCTGGTGATTGGGATTCATCATCGCGGCGATCTCCTTGTTCTTCACCTCCTTCTTTATCCTCGGCCACTCTTCGCTCGGGCTGCCCGAGGATAATATGGACGAGCTTCTACGGCGGAATGGCGAGAGTGACGAGAGCGAGACTGCTCGCGACCGCGACTTCGGTGGCGGTGACAGAGATGATTGGGCTTGCTTCGGTGGTGTTGGGATGGCTGGGAGTGGTATGTTGATCTCGGTGTAGAGTGGGCTTTCTTCCTCGTCTGTGTTTGGCGTTGAAAATGGTGCGACGAAAGGCGAAAATTTAGGCGCAGCATTCGGTGTTGGGATAGCAGAGGTTGAAGAATCAAAATCGCAAAACGGGTCGACGTGTGAGACCACGACTTCGCAACATACATTCCCGGTATCCATGGCTTCGAGGTAGGCGTCGTATCGATTGATGTTTGATGGTCAGTCTCGCGGTGTTACTTTGGGTTCGATATGCTTCTTGCGCAGATCAGAACACAGCCACGTCAGGCGTCCTTTGTGTAGATTGGCAGCGCGAATCTAAGCAACCGCGCAGCAGAAAGTTGGATTAAGTGCAGATTTTGAAGCAAAATGTCCAAAATTTCTAATTATCTTCACTGATCGACGTCGCGTCTGGCAAGCTCCTCGTTTTTCGTACACGTATCCGGGCGTTGTCTGGGACTGAAAGCTTGGTGGAGAGCAGGACACGACAATGCGACCGGGCACATCGCGCCTTCATATAACTTCAGATCCTTTGTCTGTTCAGCTGACCGTCATCTCAGACAGCCACCACCGCTCACTCAGCCCCGAACTGCAGTAAGCCGAAGCCGCAATTTCGGTTGCCGCACTGCCGGATCTGACGATACATCCAGTGGGGCGCAGCATCCACTGTTGCGAGATGACATGGGGCCGAACGGGACAGGGTTGTCTTGAAGCGGTTGCCTAAGTGCCAGGCTAAATTCGTGGGCACATGTCCACGAGTTAGAGATGGGTAGGTTGATGCCGCAGGAGGAAAGACGGAAGACACTTTGTGGAGTGAGGGACTGCAAGTGGGGCTACCCTTAGATACAATCGAGCACACAATGATCGTCGTCTGAACACACAACGCTGTGGGCACACGTTGCTGCCATAATGCATGGTTTACATGAGAGTACAGATTGTGCACGAGTTGGTTGGGACGCCATTGATGTTCATGCTACAATAATTACATTCCTCGACACACCTACTTGAACTGGTCTTCTGTGACACCTTTGCCCATCGCCGCGGTCGAGCTGACACCGCCGGACACCATCTTCAGCATGTTGTCGACATAGTTGGCACCACTCCATTTCTGATGGGTGAGAACATCCACCTTGTTCTCCGCCTCCGGCTCCTGGATGATCTCGCCGTAAGCGCGCATACCCTGCTTGGCGTACGCTTTAGAGAAGGTGTCGGCCATGAGAGCGGTCTGGTGCAGACCAGCAAGCGTGATAAATTGCCAACAGTAGCCAAGAGCTGCGAGACGCTTGATGTAAGTCTCTTGCTCGTCGCGAGGCATCGCACTCTTCCAGTTGAAAGAAGGCGAAAGGTTGTATGCGAGTCTATGCGATGGTCAGTAGAAAACGAAACACAAGTTGTGGGAAGAACGCACTTCTGCTCCGGCCAGACAGCGTGAACGCCATCAGCAAACTCCTTCGCTTGAGCAAAGTCAGGTAGTTTTGACTCCATCCAGATAAGATCGCAGTATGGCGCGTAGGCGATCGCGCGGTTAATTGCGGTTTGACATCCGCCCTGGTATCTGTAGTAACCCTCACGTGTCCGTGCAGCCTCCCAATTGAAGAAAATATCGACACCTGTCAGTCCCTTGGCGATAGCACGTGCCTCGGGGTTGCTTTTCCCTTGGGTCTGCTCGTTGAACTGAGCAATGAGCTCTCGCTTGTTGACGTGAACCCCAGCATTAATCGTGTCTGCCACAGCCTCGTGGAAAAGCTTCAAGTGGGCTTCCTTGGTCCATGCATCCTCAATCGCCTGTAACTCATCGCCGCTCTTTCCAGCTTGCTCCGCAGCATACATGAGTTCGCTAAGAGGCTGGAGGGCTGGGTTCGTTACACCCAAGATGTAGTGATGATCGCGGGGATCGATAGTTGATGTAATGAGCGTAGCAGCTTCTGAGTCGGTACGAGCAACAGCGAGAAGGTCGCTACCCATGATATCGGCTTGCGCGCGAATAGCGACCAGGCGGTTGATGTGCTCGCTGATCGGTACCAAAACCTTTCCTGCCATGTGTCCACACTTCTTTGTTCCTGGCGCCTGATCCTCGATATGAATGCCGGCAGCACCTTTTTCAACAAACAACTTCGTAAGCTTCATGATAGCCGTCAGTCCACCATGCCCAGTATCCGCGTCAGCGATGATAGGTCGGAGGTAGTCGACGTTGGCGAGCTTCGCACGGTCGGCTTTTGGTGTAGTGACACGCTCTTCTCGCTGCTTGCGATCGTGGAACACTTGTGCCATGAATAAGTGTCCGACTTTGTTAGGGACGGTCGTCTACAATCATATTAGTCTTGGGCGATAGAAAATGCGTGCAAGACTTACATAAGGGTAATCTGCCAGGTCGGGTCCAGGCTCGTCGGTCGATGATGCTGTCGAAGAACACTGCCACCCGGAAACGTACACTGTGTCCAGGTACTTCGCCATCTGTGTAACCATCACCGGATCAAGACACCCATATGTATAGCTGACATCTTTGTTCTGCAGATAGTTAGTCGACAGATGTGTGGTCGACACAATCTCAACATACCTTGAAGCGATCCTCGACAGTCTTCCACAACTTCTTTGACAGGGTGTTTCCTGGATACTGGATCCTTAGAGTTCCGCGCTTTGCAACGATCTGCTCGGCGGTGAACGGTCTCTTTGTATACCTCCATCTGGAGTCAGTCCACCACTGCTTGACCTCCTCAACTTCTTTCTGATACTGCGCTTCCTCGGCGTCAGCGTGAGACATGACAGCGATATTTGATGGGTATCGATAGCAGTTTAGGGTGTCAAGAAGTAGGTGAGTTTTATGCCTCGCTTTGGGCAAAGGGAAGCAGTGGAAGGTAATTTGAAAGCCTTTCGAATCGGTGAGAGATAATGATGACACTTCCGCGAGTTTAAGCGTTTCAACAACCGGGCAGCCAAGTCCCTTAAGTAGAACCGCGGATCGCGCCAGCTACCCCAGAGCCAAGTTAGCACGTTCACGCATTCCAGTCAGAGAACTCGGGAGAGTCCGGCTGAAGGTACCATTGGGCCGACCGCTGAGCCCGAGGAAGCTGGCATGGTGAATCAGCGGCCTGCACGAGCTGCTAACGCTGGAGTGCTGCAGGTAATTCCCTCGGCCCAAGGGGAAACCACGCGACTGAATGTGTGACTGGTGCAGATCCGGTGGGTGAGGGGACCATCGGACAAGAGCTTTGACAAGGATGACGTTACGTGCCAATTGCTTGGACTGGGTTTCAGCTTGGGCAAAGCACTGCAGTTTGCTCACTTGCGACTTCTCACCTCGCTGATACTCATACAAAGCTGACAGTGTTCGTGGCACGCGACCTGCGTACGGCTTCACATGTCGAAACGTGTGCGCTCTTGGACGAACTGTATGACATGTGAATGTGCATTTCAACCCCAGATTTCGCGCTCGGGTGCACTAGGCCGGAAAAGACATCCCCGCATAACCTCGGCTGTCGCAATCAGAATGGATGGCCAGAACGTTTCGACAGATGCATCATGATGAACGCATATGGGATTTGAGATTGAAGAAAACGGCCACAGACCAGTCTTGGAGTGGCGAGGTTTGTGAAGTACGTACAGCCTCAGTAACCGTATATCCTGACGAGCAATTGCTGCACAGCTATCAATTTGACATCTCAACTTCTGTGCGTTGAGAAATCAGTTCTCACCCGTCTGTTAACCTCGTCATCCTCACATCAATTGAATTTCTTTTTGACAGCGTTGCCTTTGCCCTATTACGTGTATTAGATTACATCAACGATAGCCCTTTAGCAGCCCATACGAGTGGCTCGCAATCGCTGCCGAAATACCTCTCGACAGCGGCCACCGTTCCCCCTCGAGCAAGGCATGCGGGGCAGATCCACTCGAGCACGACACTTGCCTTGCAGCATGATAGCAGAGCAGTGCCCTCAAGATGGAGTCAGCCAAGCTGATAACTTGGGGAAAGCCCAAGCAAAATCGCTGAGCTAAGAACAGCTTAACGAGTATCCTCCGGTATTCGCCAGCATACTTTTGCTCACGCTGACTTCTAACAAAGAGGTCCATTTCCGAAAACCCTATACCGCGGATATCTTCAAGACGAAAGTCGGGGTGTTTCGGAGTCGCATTGTATGCAGGTTCGGCCGGGGCACAACGTAGCTTCTTGAGCAATGACCAATTCAAGCTATTCAGAAGGTCGCGGCTGTGGTGGACAAAGCTCCTTGATGACTCTGATATGGACTGGCCGAGTAGTTGCGTAAGCAGCTCTGGGCGAGATACCCAGCATGTCCGGTTCTTGTCGTCTGTGAAAATGCATTCATGATCAAATGCCTCCAGTGTGGAAGCGTAGTGGACGAAACGCGAGTAGAATTCAGGGGTCAGAACGCGGATCTCGAACTCCTTGACTGCCTGTCCTCTAGCGGAGCGAGTAATATCGATCGTTTGTTTTGGTGAGTCAGGAATTGTAGTGTGGAATATGATACGGAAGTCGTCCTGAGCTGCGTTGACGAGCCCACTGAGGTAATTGTAAAATATTCCATGAAGGGTTCTGCAAAGCTTAGTGACTCACAAATCAAGATTTCTAGTTTTCGGGCTTACATCTCTGATGAAGTTGGTAGTCGACCCAGGCTGGGTGTGAGTACCTCTGGCCGGAACCACACATGTAGACCTCGTTTGTAGAACAGGTTGAAAGCTTCCTTCAGGATTCGTGGAAAAGTCACTAGGCCTACCCCCCACCAAGACATTATGAACCAAGATGCACCCAACAAGCCAAGCTCTTCGGGATCGAGCGGGTTTCCGACACAATTCAAGCGCGCTACGACCTTTGCATGGTCTTTCGAGGACTTCAATGTAATGGTATTGTCGATCATAGGAGTGTCGTAGCCTGCGTAGGGAAATGGGTTCTGGGCCCTGAGCGCATACGAGCCTTTGCGGGAATTGAACGGCGAGACGTGGAAGTCTTTTACCCAGAGATCGGTGAACCGCGTTTTCGAGCCGATAGGTACTTCTTGCCCATCGTCTTCCTCATGTGTAGATCCTGGCGTCCGAGGAGGGTTGGATGTGCTCGTGCCGTTCAGCAGATAGATGCGGCGCTCTCCGAACGTGTTGTTGACTTCGAGAATCATCTTTTTGAGTTGCTGTTCTCGGTTATAGATGTACCAGAATGATACAGGATTGAAGGAGTATCCGAAAAAGCGCGGGGCGGTTACCAAATAGGCGTATGACCAGTCGGCATCCTCGATGTTCTGGTCCCTCATGAAGGTCTGTAATTTTCCATAGAACCCAAGTTTCCTGTTGCCTCTGGTGAGGTAATCAGCTGCCCTTACACGTAACCACCAACTTCCTAGCTCTTGGTCTGTCCCGGTCGCAACATCGCGTCCGTCGGCATTCACACCACCAGGAATGACCGGAAATCCACATTGAAGATACGAGTACTCAAATGCGTGACGCTTGGGGAACATCCGTGCATGTTTCGTTTCGCATGGAAATATTCTGGCCTTGGGATATTCCAAAGTCCATTTTGTAACATCCTCGGGCAGCTTGTTCAAGTCCGTGTCGTTGCCAGATTTGCATCGTGATCTTAATCCCCGGATAGCGACTGGGACTATGAGGAGAGCAAGGACCACCAAAGAAGACCCCGCCGTTACGCCAGATGCGTCCCAGCTCTTTTGGAGGAGACTTTTCAATTGTTCTCTCGCTAACCAGGCAGTAACAATACCAAAGACCCAGCAATCAGTGGTTAGTTGGCGGTCTCCAAAGGACCTTCGAACACCTGCACCGAGCGCCCACGTGGCGAAAGAGGCAAACATCATCGTGTCACACTCGTAGGCACAACTGAAGCTGGAGTGGAATGGTTTTTCAAACGAGAAGGCCGTATAGGCCACGAGACACTATGCGCGATATAATTTTGAGATTGTTGCTACAGCGAAGACCGAAAAGCTCTCGAGACATTCATCTAGCCTTGACACGCGCTAAGCCGCATTTTCACAGTCGATATGCAGGGTCGATCCTGCGGTCGCCTCACAACTCCTGCCGTGGGATTGCAGCCCCGGAAACAGACTGCGGTTCCTCTTTGAGCGTTCGTCGCTCCAAGTGGAGTCTACGCGGACGGTTTGCATTCCGAACCACAGATGCCGATGTTGCCGCAGGTCGGCGAGCCAGCCGTCATTCGAAAGCAACCATTTTCAACGTGCGACTAGCGAATCATATGTGTTAGAAAAGGCAATAAGCCCCATCAAAGTTTACCTCAGCCACACCGGGGCGCGCCAACTTTCCCAGCTCCGTGACTTTTAACATGCACTTCTAGTCTCTGGCGATAAAGTCTAGAGCAGTCGGATGCTACACATGCTTGTTACGCACGCGAGCCACGCATAAACGGCAGTCGGGTGGTCTCCACTTCGCCGAAGCAACAAGCAGTAGTCGGCGATTGATCCGAATGATCAGCGAGGATTTGAAATGATCCTGTGAACAGGATTCCATTTCTTTACTAAACTAATCGCGACGGCCACACAAACCATCGAATAATGCTCAAGGTCACTCCGACAATATACACGTTGAGCTTTGGGCTCCCCCGACCGTGTTGTTATTCATCGTCACTAACGTGGTGCGTCGCAGCGTGATGCAGGTATAGAAAAGGTCCATCTTCTTGACTGATCACTGTAGTCACCAGGCGAGCTCGATTGTGTCAAAGTCCGTAAATGATACCTAGAAAAGCTTTCGAACGGCACAACGCCCAGCAGCGTCACGTTGTTGACTAATGTTTCGTATTGACAGCTACGTTAGCTTGAGCATTGTCGCTAATTGCCTTCGGTGGGGTCGTATCGATTTGTATGGTCACCTGGCCCAGATGTCAGTGTTTGGTCACACGCAAGGAATTTTGTCTTAAAAATCACTTACCGGCCCATCATTGATAAGTGCAACATCCATCATCGCAGCAAAGACGCCATTCTTGACCTTGTCATGGCCGAACTGGTCCTGCACCTGGTTGAAGAAATGCTGATACAAAGTCCTGGCCTTGTCTCCACTCGCAGACTGATGGAAGTCTGGCTTATTGCCCTTTTTCGTAGTAGCAAGCAATGTGAATTGAGAGACTGTGCTACCTTAGTTGAGTGGGACCCGATCTCACAATCTGTGCGTACCACATAGAATTTCTCCGTCGATCTCTTTCACGTTGAGCTTCCAACGCCCGACAGGGTCTGTTGAGTTATCGTCCCATAGCTTGGTCTTTAAGATTTTGGAAGCCATGGATTCTACGTCCTTTTCTGTATCATCTTTCGATACGGCGGCCAACACCAATATGCCTTTCCCAATTGATGAAATGAGTTGGCCATCGACAGTGACGGATGCTGATTTGACTCTCTGTAGCACAGCTGTGCAAAATCAATGGCTAGGTCCTGATTGGCTTGCAGTAGACGTACTCCTCATGATGGTGGGGTAGCTTTTTGTTGTCCAAGACGCGAAGGAAGAAAAGACCAGAACTTGAGGATGTGTTTATTAGAAAGAGACAGAATCACACATAAGAAAGGCACGAGTTTGAACACCTTCGGTATGCTTGCTCCGACGACGTTGGATCTGACCAAACGCGTGGACGCGGTGCCGGGGGGGGGGGGCGCTATGCCTGCTTAGCAAAGAATCCTTGGCGCGCTACCTCACTTGTGGACGCATTCGACCTTCACGCTCGCCAACGCCGACATCTGGACAAACACTCCCTAGCCATTGCGACTGCTCAAACGCCCCCGCGATCGCCTCCGACGTTACCATCTCACAGTCTCCGCACGAATCACACACAGCGCACCCCGTCACACGCAGGCCCTCGCGCGAGGCTACGCAAACACAATGGCAGCTCGCAAGCTCCAACAGGAGATTGACAAATGTTTCAAGAAGGTCGCGGAAGGCGTTGCGACCTTCGAGAGCATATACGACAAAATTATACAGACGTCAAACCCTTCGCAGAAAGAGAAGCTGGAGGACCAGCTGAAGAAGGAGATCAAGAAGTTGCAACGGTCGCGCGACCAGATCAAGACATGGGCCGCTATGAGCGAAATCAAGGACAAGAAGCCGCTGCTAGAACACAGGAAGCTGATTGAGACAGTAGGCGGCTGCCAATCGTGGAAGACGGTTTCATGCTAACACTGCACAGCAAATGGAGCGGTTCAAGGCCGTCGAGAAGGAAATGAAGACAAAAGCTTACTCGAAAGAAGGGCTGTCGCTAGCATCCAAAATCGATCCAAAAGACCGAGAACGAATGGAGATGGTCGAGTTCCTGCAGCATATGAACGAAGAGCTGGAACAGCAAGTGGAGAAGATTGAGGCTGACGTAGAGATAATGCATGCAAGCATGAAGAAGGGCAAGAAGTCGGACAACTCAAAGGCGGAGCGCATAGCGGAACTTGAGGACGCATCGGAACGACACAAATGGCATCAGGGCAAGCTGGACTTGCTGCAACGAGCGCTGGAGAACAGCAACGTCGACACAGAACAGGTCAAGGAGATTGAAGACAGCATCAAGTACTACGTCGAAGAGAACCAGAGCCCTGATTTCATGGAAGACGACACAATATACGATGACTTCAACCTTGACGAAGAGGAAGCCATCTATGGCATGGGCAACGAGGCAGATCGCGTCTCTTCACAAGACACACAATCAATTACGGAAGAACCAGAAGCAGAATCTCGACCGGCGGTGACGAAGGCAAAATCCAGCGAAGCAGCAGGCGGACGACGGTCCTCGACACAGCTGAAGTCGCCTCTACCTGTACTGGCGACATTACATACACCGTTACCAGGCGCGTCAAATACAGCAACAAGCTCTATGAAGCCAGCACCGATACCAACACGGACGCCAGGCGAACCGCTAAAATACGCATCGGCAGCCGCAGCCGCGGCAGCGAGCGACAAGAATGGTGTAGGAATCGCCCCTCTACCGCCACCACCAGGGTTGGTCTCGGGGCTAGCCCCTGGACGCTCGAGTGCTACTGCCTCGCCAGCAATATCGAGTGTGCAACCGGCAGCACGCGTACAACCGCCTGCCGAGGCGCCAGCACAATCACAGCCGTCCAAGTCACCAGCGGCCACACCAAGCACGCCGGCCACACCAGCCGCAGAGAAGCAAGATCTGTCACGTCCAGCGTCGACTGAAGACACCAAAGCGGCAAGCAGGAACAAGACATCAGCACCAGAGCCGGCTGAGGAAGAAGAGTCGCAAACAACAACAACACCGCCTCTCACCAATGGTGAATCACATGCCGACGATGAGGAAGAGGAATCTGTGTACCATCTACCATCAAGCTTGCAGGATCTGCTCGACTCATTCGAGGCTACCAAAAACGATATCAGTGCGTCTGCGACGAAACCTCCTAACGAGCGCATGCTCGTAGCGTCGATGGCGACCGCACCAGACTCCGCAGATACTGAGGCACCGCGCCATTACCGCCCTCAAAATCCGTATCCTTTCACGCCCTCACACTACCCACAGGAACCGCTGGCGATATTTGACGACCCTCGCCTCTATTCTCGCATTGAGACAGATGCACTTTTCTACGCCTTTTACTACCGCCAGAACACATACCAGCAGTATCTTGCAGCCAAGGCGCTGAAGTCGCAGAGTTGGAGGTTTCACAAGCAGTATCAGACATGGTTCCAGCGCCATGAAGAGCCAAAGGCAATCACAGAAGATTACGAACAAGGGACGTATAGGTTCTTCGACTACGAGAGCACTTGGTAAGTCTGGGATAGCGTTCTCCACGCGTTTGTGCTTTTGCTGACATGCTTTAGGATGAACCGGAGGAAGGCAGATTTCCGATTTGCCTACAAGTTTTTGGAAGATGATCTATGATCGCAAGTTTTTCTGACCTCTAGCAGACCATGATATGGATCATGGCGGTACCGTTCTGTATTGAGTATAAGTAGTTCCGGAATGGGTTCCAATGCGGAACATTTTGTTCGCTTCTCAACCATGAAGCTTTTTTGCACAATCTTCTCGTTGCATGCTGAATGCAATCGAATTTTTCCACGATATCAAATCAAGTATAATCAAGAAGACAACGAACCAGCGAGCTTTCTGTTTGCTGGGCGGTTGGTTTCCTACGCTACTCTAAGAATGTGGGAACACCAGAATTTTCATTCATGCAACTTTCAGACTATTCTAACATGCAATAGCTGTAGGCTTGTTAGAAGACTTCTGACAATTTTCATAAGAAGCTGCATGGCAGATGGTTGTCGCCAATATATGCTTAGACGGAAAGGTCTTGCCACGTCAGTCTTCACTTTTGTGCGTCAAGCTAAGCTTTACATGGCATCCATCGTCGTTTGCCGGCCGATACCAGAGACACCATGCGCAATACACGCGCACTCGCAGGTGCCTAAAGGAAGGCCTGCTCCAGCAAATGTTGTTCAGAGTGTTGGAACCATATGCTCAACTGGATGTCGTTTGCTCGAATATTCAAACTACCGCATATAAAGAGTTTAGCCTGTCTTTCGTCGGAAATAAGATTCGATACAAAGCCGAGACTAGATCCGCTTGCCCTGCCGCCTGCCCTGCAACGACCCCATTATTGGAGGCGACTTTCAGCCGTTACCAACGTACAGCGTCACTCCCAGGAACAGCAAGATTGAAGAAGAAGCAAGCTTGCATGGGTTCTTGCTCAAATCACCTACGTGAACTCACCCGAGATCCCGATTCTACTTGCACCGCGTGACCGGCCAACCAGGGTTCAGCAGTATCTTGTGACAGACATCCCGTGACAGTTTTGTTACTGCTGTGCTGTGCGAAGGTCTTGAGTCCAGTCATAGCCGTGGAGCCCGTGATCCAGGGTAGCGCAAGGCTCGCAAACAAATCACATGCGGAAATTTTGTCGTCGAAAGGCTATGACGTGTGACGGGTTAAGCATTCGCTAGCGTCACATTCATTTGAATCAGGCAGCGCAACGACAGGAAGAGCCCTCTTCCATACACTGCGGCCTCATCGTTACTTCTCTATTTGTTCCCCATCAAAAATCATTGCCTTGCCACCGGCTGTGACTCATGTCGCATAATCCTCACATATATCAATACTCGACTGATCTCCCGTTACAATAGTCGCACATACCTTGCCTGCGGACCCCCGCATTCGAACCGCCCAACCGCCAACCGCCACTTGCCAACGTGCACAAGGTGTGGCTCGCAAGCTTCTAGATTGCAGAATCCCTCAAGGACCGCTTCGGTACCTGAACATAGTCATTCATCATGCGCGACCTACGCAAACAGGCTCTCGAGAGCCACAAGACCATGTCGCGCAAAGCGCGCACCAAGATTGCCTCTGGCGCCTCTTCAGCAGCTCCCTCACGAACTGCTAGTCGCAACGTCAGCCGCGCTCCCTCCGACGACGATGATGACGGCTACCTCAGCGATGGCACTGCATGGAGGTGAGTTCTGAAAAGTTCCACAACTGTTTTGTTGTTTCTCCACACCGCGTTCCGCAGTGTGACATCATACCCGTAACGTGAGTGTCGCCCTAACATTGTCGCTCACAGTACCAACTCCATCGACGAGATCCTCAACGGCGAAGATGTACAAATATCCGAAGAGCAGTGGAAGGCTGAGCTCAACGTGCGCATCGAGCAGATCACGAACCTAAAGCGCAGCAGCACTGAGGGCCGCACCGAAAGTCTGAATGCCTACGCGCATATCCTTATGGCGCGCTATGCCAACGAAGAGATTGAGCCCCACGTCAGGGAGCTGCTGCAATCGATACTGCGAAGCATCAGACAAGAGACAACGGACCGCGAAGCTGTAAAGGCGCTTAAGGGTACGACAAGAACTGCACCCTCTTTATGGTGACGCTAATATCCGATAGCACTTGCTGCAACCATTGTGACACTCGACACTGGCGACATCTATGAGGACGTTGCCGTCGAGCTCAAGCGAGCGATCCAATCCGAATTTGTGGAGGTTCAGATCAACGCGATTCACTGCCTTGGTCTGGCAGCTTTCTTCGGTGGAGCTGGAGAAGACGATATCACAGACATCATGACGTTGTTCCTCGAGATAATCGAGTCCGATGGTGCATCCATCGATGCCCAGGACAACGGCAACGTTGTCGTAGCTGCTCTCGAGAACTGGGGCTTGCTCGCAACCGACATCGAGGACCTAGAGGAAGTGACAGAAACAGCAATCGAAGCCTTTGTAGATCAGCTCGAGAGTTCTGATGCTGGTGTGCAAATCGCTGCGGGAGAGAACATTGCATTGCTGTATGAAAAATCGTACACGGCACAAGAAGATGACGAGGATATTGAGGGAGAGGCCGAAGACGAGGATCATCCGGAGTACCAGAAAGGTGGTGAGAAGCTGGTGAAGCGTTACCAAGTCTATCGCAACCAACCCAAGCTGCTGCACACTCTTGGTGAGCTTGCCAAGGTGTCTACCCGAAGAATCTCGAAAAAGGATCGCAAGACACTGCACTCTTCATTCACGGATATTCGCAACTCAGTCGAGAAGCCATCACGCGGACCAGGATACTCGACGGCCATAGATCAAGAGAGTGGCCGGGCGTACGGAGCTGGCAGAATGAAGGTTCGCATCAACCGCAACCTTGAGGTTAGGATCGACAAGTGGTGGAAGTTGATCAGGATGAATGCCCTCCGGAGAACGCTCCAAGGAGGTTTTGCATACCACTACGACCAGAACGAGGTGGTCTCCTCCGCTTTACCGTTCTCGATGGGCCGCGGCAAGAGCTGGTGAGCGACGTTTATCTGTTTCTCTAAACACGGCACTCCTGTTCGGCCCGTACATGCATCAATCACTAGTTTGCAATGGCATTCGGATTACCCCCATTATTGTTTGTTGTCATGGGTAGGCGTACGCAGAATAGTAGAAGTGGTTCTTCCTCTCTGATGACTGCACATGACGACAGTGCCATCCTGGTGACAGGCGATATGCGCACGGTGCGCAGGACCACGCCCCACATTGCCCCTCACATAGCTTGTTCATTGGCTCTGTTGTCTAGACGACCAATCCCGAAATCGACAATGCTTGCTTTCACTCTGCAAAAGCCCCTGGCATACTACTGGAACATGTCGCTCACCGCCTTCGTTAGATCGTGCTGGAGAGTCGTACCTGCTGCAAGGTAGCTTGGTGGGGCAGAGTGAACAACGTCGAGAAACTTCTGGCGGCTTCACCGGAGCCCTTCTTCTCCCCCGTTCCATTCCTCAAGTCTTGCTTAACACTGCACCGACTCACTATTGCACTCACTACCTCACACTGAAATACGGAAACTTCGCACTATCTTGACAGGGTAAATTGAGTAACCATGGCTGACAGTAAGCTCGCTCTCATGGATAGGCAGACGCGCAGTTGCTGACGATACATAGAGCGCACTCGTTGCTTCTTCGACATCGCCATTGGTGGTGTGAAGACTGGTCGGATCGCCTTTGAACTCGTCCGTTTACCACCAGCCTCGACCGCATAACAGTCTGCTGATACCCACATAGTACAATGACATCGTCCCCAAGACAGCTGAAAACTTTCGCGCACTATGCACCGGCGAGAAGGGTGTCGGCAAGGCCGGCAAGCCTCTCCACTACAAGGGCTCGAGCTTCCACCGCGTTATCAAGGGCTTCATGATCCAAGGCGGAGATTTTACGGAAGGCAATGGCACCGGAGGTGAGAGCATCTACGGCGAAAAGTTCGAAGACGAGAACTTTGAGAAGATCCACGACAAGCCGTTCTTGCTGAGCATGGCAAACGCTGGACCAGGTGAGTTGGGCAATCAAGGAGTGTGCGACTGTTGCCAATAGACATCAGGCACCAACGGCTCTCAATTCTTCGTCACCACCGTTCCTACACCACATCTGGACAAGAAGCACGTTGTGTACGGCGAGGTCATCAACGGCAAGAGCATTGTTCGACAAATTGAGAACTTGAAGACACAGAGCGGCGACAAGCCATGGCAGGACGCTACCATTATCGGTAAGAGAATGACACACATTACTTAGCAGGTTTGAAAGCTGACACCGCTTAGACTGCGGTGAGCTCACAGGCGATGATTACACCAAGGCAGTCGAGAAGACACCTGACGTTACCGGCGATCCATACGAGGACTTCCCGGAGGACCAGAAGTCGAGCGAGGAAGAGTGGGAAGGCGCACAGATCCTGAAGATCGCAACCGAGCTGAAGGACATGGGCAATACGGCGTTCAAGAGGCAGGACCTCAACCTGGGCATCAAGAAGTACCAGAAGTCGCTCCGCTACTTACACGAGTACCCTGCGCCAGCAGACAACGACCCTCCTGAGCTCTGGAAAAACCTCCAGGCCTTGAAGATCACCGTTTACCTCAACCTCGCCCTCCTTCAGAACAAGACCAGCCAGTACACCGAGGCCGCTGACAGTGCGACCAAAGCGCTAGACATTGAGGGTATCACAGAGAAGGACCTTGCGAAGGCATACTTCAGAAGGGCGCAAGCAAAGGCCGGCAAGAAGAGCGAAGAAGACGCGCTGACAGATCTGACCGAGGCCATCAAATATGCGCCAGGGGACGCAGCGATTGTCAAGGAACTCGATATTGTGAAGAAGAGGGTGCAGAGTAGGAAGGAGAAGGAGAAGAAGGCGTACGCAAACGCATTCAACTTCTAGAAGTAAGCCTCGAAGGCGATGAGAAAGAGGGAGACATGGTAGCACGCCGGTGCGACTGAGGGAGATGTAATGGAAAGACGGTTTGGTAAAGGTGCTATGAGTCGTTCTGATGGTTGGGTCAGCTTTCGTTGCGCGCGACTAAGCCTCATGTAACTCTAGCGATCCCAAATATACAGCATCGCCGAGGCGAAGGATCAGAAAGCACGAGAGCCCCACTTTACCATTCTGCTTACATGAATTCTCACTCGGCAGGGCTGGACGCCTCAATCATGTCACACTCTCGGAGCTTTTATGCATCGGATACGAGCCTTTGAAAGCTGCACATGCTTCTCTTTATACATTTCAACACCCCCCCACCCACCTTTGGACCACTTCAAAACGATTGCAACATCTTGATCATCTTGGCTGTCTGAGCCAAGAGCCGACGCCATCAACGACATCCACGCTCCTGCAAGCCTGGTCACCAATCAGATCCGTGCTCCACCAACTCAACGCAAAAACATGGCGACGCAATACGCACCCGTCAGGCAAGATACCTCGTACCCCGCACAGCAATGTATGCCCCTCCCCTCCGGCCTCAAGCCTCCTGACGCTACATGCCACACGCCACACGCCACAGGCCACACGGGGCCTCTTGTTGTGTTGGAGGAATCTATCATGTTGACCTTGTGCGCAGCGCCAATGCAAATGTCTCCCAACGCGAACGCAGACTGGCACGCGCAGATTGCCGAGACGGACGAGGAAGTGCGCCGTGAGCGTGATCCGTTCAACTGCGGCTACTGTTCCGTACCCTCGTGTAGTCGTCGCGACGGCAAGTTTGATTGCTTTGATTCGTGGCTTGATTTCGTTCATCGCTGGACGCGGTGTTGTTATTAGGCGGTGTTGTGGATGGTGTTGGTGAGTGTGTGCGCACGAGAGTGGGAATGGGAATGAGGACGACAGGAATCATGGGTGAGTTGAGGGGTTGTTGTTTGTAGCTTTGGAGGTCTCATAGGTGTATATGAGATGTAAAGACAGTACCATGTACCGCCCCCGGCGGCATCCACGGTATAGAAGTCGTCGAGGAATACTTTAGCTTCTTGTTCTATCGTATGTTTCGTTGAAGCGGCGAAGCGCTCGTCTTGAAAGGTATCTACATCCGTTGTAGTCTGCTCCGTGCTTTCACAGGGCGGCAGTTTTGTACAAGGCTGAAATAGGCGAGACGCCTTGTTGCCGATACCGAATACAAACATGCAATCGCCGTGTGTGTATCGGAGGTGGTTCAAGCAGACTTGATCGAGTACTGTACGCACATGAGGGGACAAAAGAAGAGCACAAGGTATTTCGCCTGTGTTGGCCCTCGCCTTTGCTCACATCAGCAAGGTCAGCCTGCTGAGGGGAAGGCTCCTGTTGTGTCTTTGGAGGTTGGGAAAGGGCAAGCGCTGACGAGCAACGTCTCGGGTGCGCAGTGTTCAGGTTTGTAGTCAAGCATGTCGACGTAGTCCAGCAAGATGGCGTTGAACAAACGGGAGGCTTTTTTAGTCCACCGTTTTCCCTTGGCAGGTGGTTGCTGCGGCACGTAAACGTGATAAGCGGCGGGTGTTTATCGACCGGTACTTGAAACATGGCTCATAACGGCAGCCGCTGATGGACAGCAGCTGGCTGTACAAGACTACAAGTAGAGGAATGCAAGCGGCTTTTGCGGAACGCGTCATGCGACTACCCGAAAAGAGGAAGGTTGGTGCAGTGTGCGTGGGTTTTGAGCGATCGACAGAGAGGGACGAGAGGGACGAGAGGGACGAGAGGCGACGTCATTGGTGTTGGACGGCACGTGGACGCAAGTTGAAATAATCGAGTGGGGCAGCTTGCAGGCAACGCTTTTGTTGCAGCCTCTGTGTTGGCGCGAGCTTAGGCAATGCGTGGTGGGCGATGCGGGATGCGGGATGCAGGATGTGGAATGGACGTGTGAAGGCCCGTCTGCGTCTGCCTGCTGGTGTCTGAAGCCGGCGGGGTGGTGTGGGAGCGTTGCCATGTCAAGTGCGCGCGTCCAGTTTCCAGTTTCCAGGGTCCAAACGTCGACGGTCGAACCCACTTGGGCAACATCCTTGGAAGCGCATCGGCCTGTGAGATGAATGCGACCGCGGTGACGGCATGGATGGCGGCGCACAACAGCACTCGCAGCTCCGCCGTTGCTCTGCCCCACCGCCTTGTCTCCTTCTGCTGTCTGCCTGCCATTTTACCGTCTGCCTGCCATTTTACCGTCTGCCGTCTGCCGTCTGCCGTCTGCCGTCTGCCGTCTGCCGTCTGCCGTCTGCCATCTGCCGTCTCTTGCCTGTTGTCTCTTGCCTGCTGGCTCTTGTCTGCTGTCTCTTGTCTCGACTGCCTTGTCTCGACCGCCGCACTGCCTGACACGACTGCCTAGAAGAGAGGCGCCGACTCGACCTGCTGCTCCGTGTTCCAGCACCAGCACCAGCACCGCTTTCCACCCCAGATCCATACCCTCACACTCGCATTTCCCACTCGCCTCTTCCCACCGGCCTCGCCCACCGGCCTCTCCCACCAGCATCGCCCACCGGCCTCTCCCACCAGCATCGCCCACCCGCATTTCCCACCCACGGCCGCACAATGTCCCCGCAGCAGCCCGCCCCGCATGCCCCAGGCGTGCCCCTGGCCAGGCTGGCCGACGACATGAGCACAACCGACGGCACCGGCATCCTGGCCAAGGGGAAGAAGCTGCTGGGGCTGGGCGGCGGTGGCCAGCACGAAGGCATTGGGCAGGCCGAGCAGGACGCCTTTGCAAAGGCAGAAGAGGTCGCGCCCACACGCACCCTCTCGCCCAGCACGACATGGCCGGCGCCCCCGCCCGCGCCTGCGTCTACGTCTGCGCCTACGTCTGCGCCAACGTCTGCGCCGCCGCTCCTCCCCTCTCCCTCTCTGACCGCTGCGCCCTTTGACCGTCGCGCGTCGCCCCGCGGCAGCCCGCGCGTGGCCCCCATTGGCATAGGCGCCTCGCCCACGCGCCGCATCCACCGCTCCCCGTCGCCGGGCCTGCACTCGCCCGCCTCGTCGCAGATCTTCGAGCGCAACGTGCAGGAGCCCGAGCTCTCGCCCGCCATCCCCAACCACGTCAAGACCGAGGACATGATCCCGCCTGCCCTTGACGCCTCTGCTCTCGCCATCACCGACGACCACCTCAACCCGGAAAAGGTCGAGATCGTGACGCACTCGGCACACCAGGCCGCTGCTGCCACCGTCTCCGCCAGCATGGCCGACTCGGTCTACTCGCCCTCGCTAGCGCCCGACGACTTGGTGACGTCTGCGCACGCCGAGAGCACCGACCCCACGCCCAACTACGGATCGCTCGACACGGACGACGTCAAGCGCCTGAGCTTCATCTCCTTTGCCGACGTGGTCCAGGCAGAGCACGTGGAGAACGACAGGGAATCCTTTGGGCCAACCGACGGTATACAGTTCATGAGCTTAAACTCGACGTCTGCCAACCGCTCGCCCTCGCCTGTACGATCTCCACTGTCGTCACAGGGCCGCACGACTTCCCCACCCACAAGCGGCGCTCCCTCGGAGAAGGGCGTCGAGCACGAGCGCACCCGTTCGCCCAGCAGCCCCTCGACCTCACACGTAGCGCACAACGCTCCGCTGAGCGAGGAGCTGCCACTCCAGGTCGAGACGATGCGCCAGGCTATCCGCAAGACGGGCACTTCGGGCGAAACCCCGCCGCACTCGCAGCCCCTCAGCCCTGTGAGCATCGAGGGCGAGCGCCCGTTTCGATGAAGTCACGTCTAGTTTTTCATCATTGATTCCAGTGCCGATTGCACAAGTTTTTTCCTTCAATTCTTTTTCTTTTTTTTGGATAGTGGGTTTTGATGCAGGAAGCGGTTTACGTGTTCGTTCTTTCCATTTCATTTACGGTAGCGGGTTGATCGTGGGTGTTTATACAGGAAGCAGTTTACTTGTTTGTTCCTTCCATCTCATTTACGGTAGCGTACAGCGGACAACGGACAGCGGACAGCGAAATTGATGGTGCAGATGCACATGGATCATGGGTCGAGAGAGTACAGGGCACTAGCCAGGGCATTCGAGCCATCGAGTAGGTAGAAATGCAGGCGAGCAGGGTACCATGATCCATGGAACTCTCCAGTCTTGTTCTGACACGAATGTCTTGAAGGTCTTGGGCACTATCCAAGTTCAGATGGGTAAACAGAGGTGTAGTCGTGGTAACACGGCTTAGCATTTCCTACTCGTACCAAGCTCTGCTCGTGCCAAGCTCAGCTCGTGCCGTGCTCCACTCGTGCCAAGCTCTACTCGTGCCAAGCTCTACTCGTGCCATCTTCTACCTAGCAGTGCGTCCGCGGTGTTTGCGTTTGGTGTACTGTCTTACCGCCAGGTACAGGCATCTTGGTGCTGGCTGGGGGCTGGGGGCAGGGAGCCGGGGAGCATTTGTGTTTTAGCTACCGTGTCCGTGCGCGCAACAACCAGAGTCGCGCAACGACCGAAAACCACCTCAACGCTCAAAATTAGATAAGGCTATAGAGCCACCCACAACAGCTATTATTTTATAATTTTGTAGTGTAGTACTAATTAATTACTTGCAAAAAAGATATACTATTTAAATTTGGCTAGTAACTTAACGTTGCAGCTACGTGATGTGATTTTAAGTAGGGAAGCTAGAGACAGCAATAGGGGACTATAACCACTAACATTATCCCTAGAACTATATTTTTAACGCTTTTTTAGCTAAGTTACTTATAAAGCTTTTCTTTTACTCTTTTAAGGTAATTATATAGCTTTTATAGCATTAAGCTCTTATTATTAATACTGCTTTTTAGCCTCCTGTTTAGCCTTCTAATTTGCTGTATTAGCCTTCTCCTTCTTACGTACTACCTTAGCTGCCTCTTATACTACACACCTCTCCTCCTTCTTCTTCTCCTTAACCAGCTTCTTAGCAGCTGCTACTTCCTTACTAGTAGCTTTTCTAAGCCTCTCCTCCTTCTTCTTACGTTGTCTGACTTGCTTACAGAAGCGTGCTTTGTTAACCTTTCTAGGTAACTAGAACACTGCACTACTATAGTACTCCTGCTGTTGCTACAAGTCTAAGGTTTTACTCTTCTTTTTATACTTCTTTTACGTCTTTAGAGTCTTTTTAAGGCTATCTATCTTATACTAAAGGAGTAAGGTTTTAACTAAGATATAGTAGATTAATTGTCTTATCTTTTTAACATTACTCTTACTCTAGTTTTTAACTACACACTATAACAACATCTCTATTTTAAGCTAATCCTTATTACTATAAATAGACAATAAGGACCTATCTAAATCTAAGCTCTCTAGTGTTTTAACAAAGTAGTAGAGGATAATGTTAGGATTAAGTAGATAGATACCTATTGCCTTAAAGGACTTAAGTATTAGCTTTTTAGTAAAGCTACACATCTACGCTGGCTAGAATAGGTAGAAGAAGTCTACTCTAGTAATAGGTGTGTTATTTTAAGCCTTATAGATGTATGTTATAACTACTTTTAAGTATACTGTTAATAGAGGCTTAAACAGCACTATATTAAGTAGCTAGAGCGTTTAGGTTAAGTAAGGGGAAAGGACAGCTAGGAGGATCTTATAGTTATTACAGTACTTAATAAAGTCTATTATTATATAGGATCTGTAGCTATCTAGTATTAAAAGCCTCTACTTTCTTTATGCTTTCTCCTTAGTGTAGTAATTAAACACCTACTTAAGCTAGGTAAGGCCTATATCCCTATTTGTCCACTCTAAGGAAGATATTATAACTATTATAGAGTGTTTTTCTAGCTTAATTTTAGCTACCTAGTCTAATTTAATACTAGCGTTAGCTAACTTATAGATAATGCCTAGTAGTAGTACTATCCTATTACTACACACACACGCTATAAGCGTCTACTAAGCTTAGTTACCATCCTAGATAGATGCTTTAATCTCTCCCTTTATCTACATACGCTTGCTAAACATATGTTTTATTCTACCTATAATACTAATTATAAAGCCCTTCTTATCTATATTATATGTGTAGTAACCCTTAATAGAGTATTTAGAGATTTTGTGCTGTAGTAGGTTAAAGTAGAGCGTATATTTATTGTAGGAATTAGCGTTATAATATAGTTAATCTATCCTAGTAGAGTAATATAAGATAAGATAGATAGAGTACTTATTAATAAAGCAGGTAACCTAGCTCTTACTAACTAGATTTTAAGCTACTAGTAATGCGAAATTCTAGATTATCTCTCTAGTAGGTAGTAAGTAATAAGTACTAAGTGACTCTATATACTTTATAAGCTCTATCTCCTATTATAGTATTAAATGTTGCTAGTTAATGTCCTTAGTCTCCCAGAAGTCCTAAACGTGCTTGTGTCTCTAAGCTAGAGTTACGCAGTTAACGCTGAACCTGGTAGCAAAATGCTAATACACAAGTTTTTTACCTAGTTTTAGCACATTAATTGCTGCAAGCGCTTTGTTAATAGCTGCTATAGTTGTTAAGTTACAACGCGTCAAAGTATGGTGTAGTTGTGATGATTCGGTCGTTGCGCGACTCCGGTCGTTGCGCGCACGGACACGGTAGGCGCTAGAGCTGCAGGTAGACGAGCTGTCTCGTATGTCTCCGAGAAGATGGGACCAAGCCGCTCTCCGTGCTCGCACCAGGAATCAACCACATGTGCAGAGCGCCAGGCCAGCGATTCTACACAGTATACAGCGACGAGGGGCTGTTGCAGGTGGTTGTCACTGCACTGGCAGCACTGGCAGGCGTTGATGACCTCGTCCGCACTAGTCTCCTTGCAGAGGTAGGCGGCGTCTGCTCTCGTGCTATCGTGCTATCAGTCTATCGTGCGTGGTGAGGATCGCGGTAAATGCGCACGGCAGGCAGGGGACGTGTGTGGTTGAGGGAAGGTGCAGGAGAAGACAGTACAAAGACAGTACAAAGACAGTACATGGAGAGAAAGCTTACCATCATGTCGTGTCACGTGGCGGGCGGCGAGCGGCGGGCAGCCTCAGCGCTGTTGCCGGCCACTGGCGCTATTGTCCCGCACGCTGGCTGGGATGCGCCTCGAAGCTGGAACGTTGTCGCACCCGTTTTCACGACTGCGACAGAGACTCAGCGCGTGCGTGCGTGTGTCTGCCTCTGTCTTTGCTTGTGCTTGTGCCCGTCCCTGCCACGCCCCTCGCCTGCCCGACGTCAATGAGCGTCCATCGCCGCCGGCCTTATAAGGGCAACTATGGACCCACGACACAGCAATGGACGGCGCAATAGGAGCCAGACGACGGCCGACAACGCCGACTACCAGTTCACGACGACGGTGAGCACCACGCACAGCTCGACCAGCAGCACCACGATACGCGCCGTGACGCCCGACCCGCCTGCCCAACAAGCTGGTGGTGGTGGTGGTGGTGGTGGTGGTGCTGCTGCTGCTGCTGCTGCTGCTGCTGTGTCCGTTGCGGCGCCCGTTGTGGTGCCTGCGGTGCCTGCGGTGCCTGCGGTGCCTGCGGTGCCCGTCCCCGTCCCCGTCGCTGCGCCCATGCGCGCCAACAGCAGCGATACCTACACGCGCAGCAAGGAGAGCAGCCGCCCACGCACCCGCACCCTCGAGGAAAGGAGCACGTGCGACCGTTCGCCCTCGGACCTGTACCTGACGGGTTCCCGTCACCGCATCGCCTCCGTCCACGGCAACAGCAGCCCCAGCACCAGCACCGGCACCAGCAGCGCCGCGAACGCAGCCTTCCAGAGCCTCGAAGGAGGGCTGGTCTCGAGCATTGGGCACATCACGACCATCCCGGCGCCTTTGCACGCCGTCGCCAGCACCAGCACCCGCACCAGCACCAGCACCGGCACCGGCACCAGCAGCAATCGCCGCCAGCAACAAGTCGTGCCCCCACTGCCTCCACCGCCCCCGCCCCCGCCGCCCTCGTCGCAGCAGCCGCAGCACTATGCCCCGTCGTCGAACCACACGCAGCCCGAGTCGTGGGTCTCGCCGGTGCCCGCGTCCGACGTGCGCAAGCTGAAGACGCTCATGCGCACGACATGCGGCAAGATGCAGGGCCTGCTGGCCTTCCGCCGCGGCGAGGCCAACGCCTGGGCCCTGTCCTACTGCTTCATCAACGAAGAGGCCGGCAGCCTGCTCTACGAGCCCAAGACGGACAACGCCCACGCCCACGCCCACGCCCACCCCCGCACCCTGGTCCCCGACCTGCGCGGCTGCCACGTCAGGAGCGCCTACGACGGCGAGGCCTTCACCGCCTACCTGCACGTCACCGTCCACAACGCCAAGCTCGAGGTCCACCTGCGCCCGCCGACGCAGGACGAGTTCGACTCGTGGTTTGCTGCCCTGCTGTGCTGGCAGCCCATGCGCCCCAAGGGCATCCAGAACAGAATGGCCAAACCGCAGACCCCCGTCGTCATGGAGCGCAGGCTGGCAGACAGCAGGCGCCATTCTGAAGTCTCCCTGCTCAAGGAGTCGCCCAAGAAGGAAGCGCCCATCATCAAGGTCGGCAAGATGATCTATTGGGACACGAGCGTCACCTACAGCAACACAGGCACACCCAAGTCGGCCGCTGGGAGACCGCAGGCTTACCGCCTCCAGAGCCACGGCTCTCGCAGGTGGAGACGCGTCTCGTGCACGCTGCGCGAGAACGGCGAGCTCAAGCTCTACTCGGACACGGACGTCACCCTTGTGTCCACCGTCCAGCTCTCGCAGCTCTCCCGCTGCGCCGTGCAGCGCCTGGATCCCTCCGTCCTGGACAACGACTTTTGCATCGCCGTATACCCGCAGTACACTGCATCCTCTTCCTCGATACCCCTGCTACGCCCCATCTTCCTGTCACTCGAGTCGCGAGTCTTGTACGAGGTATGGATAGTCTTGCTGCGTGCTTTCACCGTTCCGCAGCTGTATGGCCCCAAGTCGGACTCCCTCAACGACGAGGGCACCTTGTCGCCATCGTTCGAGACCCAAGACATGTTCCGCATGGAGAAGTCCCTGTTCGTCAAGGTCATCGAAGCCCGTGTCGTGCCCCCTGTCAGCCCAAAGGTGGCTCCCGGCGAGGGTGCAACGCCCATACGACCGCCTTCCTCGGCTACCACCAACCCAGGAGGATACCTCATCGAAGTACTGCTGGATGGAGAAACACGCGCCCGCACTTCCGTCAAGAACGAAGGCAACACTCCGTTTTGGAGAGAAGAGTTCGAGTTCTTGGATCTACCAGCCCTGCACACGGCCTCACTGTTGCTGAAAAAACGACCGCCAAGCTACAACCGCAATGAGAAGAGCTCGTACGAGAATCCAACCGGTTCCGATGCATACGCGTCGGAAGGTGGTTACGCTGGCATCTCGTTTGATCAGACGCTAGGCAAGACCGACATCTACCTTGACGACCTCGGTCCAAACCAGGAGCTGGAGAAGTGGTGGCCGCTGGTAAATATGTATGGCAACAGTGTTGGCGAAGTGCTCGTCCGAGTCAGCAGCGAAGAGTGTGCGATTCTGATGGCCCGCGATTACTACCCATTGTCCGAGCTACTGCACCGCTTCTCGAACAGCCTGACGCTGCAGATCGCCCACATGGTGCCCAATGAGCTCAGAAAGCTGTCTGAATATCTATTGAACATCTTCCAGGTTTCAGGCGCAGCTGCAGATTGGTTGTGCGCACTTGTCGAGGAAGAAATCGATGGAACGCTAAAGGACTCACCCGCCAGCAGGCTCCGTTTCAGCAAGAGACTTGGATCAAGTGAGTCGAACGAGTCGTCTCTTGGCACCTTTGGCTCTGCAAGCGACCGAGAGCTGTTTGTCCGAGACATGGGTGTCAACGCCAAGCTGGAAGCGAATCTGCTGTTCCGCGGCAACACTCTCCTGACCAAGTCATTGGACCTTCACATGAAGAGGCTGGGCAAGGAGTACCTTGAAGAGACACTCTGCGACAAGCTTCGGGAGATCAACGACAAGGATCCGGATTGCGAAGTCGATCCGAACAAAGTCTCGTCTCAGCACGAGCTGGACCGCAATTGGAGGCGCCTCATCAACTGCACGGAAGAGGTCTGGCGAGCGATTTACAACTCCGTGTCAAGGTGCCCGCAAGAGCTGAGGGTGATTTTCAGGCACATCAAAGCTTGTGCTGAGGATCGCTACGGCGACTTTCTTCGCACGGTCAAGTACAGCAGTGTATCTGGTTTCTTGTTTCTTCGCTTCTTCGTTCCCGCCGTGCTGAACCCGAAGCTGTTTGGCTTGCTAAAAGGTCTGTCAATGTCGTTCCTCTATGCCACCACGTATTAACGTTTCGCAGATCACCCCAAGACAAAAGCGCGAAGGACCTTCACGCTCATTGCAAAGTCTCTACAAGGACTGGCCAATATGTCTTCCTTTGGCACAAAAGAAGCATGGATGGAACCGATGAACGCTTTCCTTACTTCTCACCGTCTGGAATTCAAAAAACACCTTGACGACATCTGCTCGATATCGACAGCAAACTCGCCAGCACCACCAATTCCGCCTTCGTACAGTACGCCCATTGCCATTCTGCATCGCCTTCCTCCCACGTTCAAGGAGGGTTTCCCATCCCTCCCATATCTGATAGATCATTCGCGCAACTTTGCAATGCTGATCAATCTTTGGCTCGAGAACACTACCAAGACGGCACACGAGATTCAAGCAGGCGATGGTGATCTACTTCGCTTTCACAACATCTGTGTATCACTTAGCGAGCGCACGAAAGACTGTCTGAACCGCGCGGAACCCGCTGAGCGCCCTTCTTCATCGCTGAGCGTTAAATGGGAGGAGCTAATCGAACAACTACAAGGCGTGAATCTTGATTCTGGACGGGGGGCAATGACCAGGAGCCGAGGAGCAATCAAGGAAGAAGAATTGGATGATGTACCGACGTCGCCAGGCGCTGCAAACGGGGACGACTACTCGTCGTCATCAGCCGCGACCACGCCAATAACCATGAAGCCACCGACCAAAACAAGGCATCAACAGAGACCGAGCATATCGGCATCTCAAAGCTCGCTCAAGAGCAATAACTCTCAACAGATTTCGTACATTAACCCTTTCGCCATTCGCGGCGGGCACGCGCCATCAGGAAACGAGTCCATGACCACTTCACAATCCGCATCGGCCTCGGCAAGTGCATCAGCATCAGCTGGCGAGGAAACACCACCGGGCTCCAGCGATGGTCTACATATGGCTCCTGCACCATCCTATCCTCAAACACACACCAACCCTTCCAACTCTACTGGCTCGTTTCAACGCAGCAACCCCGCTGCACCCATCAATACCTCCCGTCCTGAACTCATGTCACCCGATTCGCAAACTCGCACCGTCCGCCTCAACACCGAAGGCAATCCAATAGAGACGTCTGAAAACGGTTTCATGCACGAAGAGGAGTACACCACCGCTCTGCCAGCCTTCTCCACACAAGCGCCTAAAGAATTGAAGGAGAAGGAGCGAAAAGAGCGTGGTTTGCGTGGCGTGTTACCATTTCAACGGAAGAAGAAGAAGGACAAGGACAAAGATCGTGACAGCCACAAAGGCGACAAGAACAAAAATATGGAAAAGGAGAAAGATAAGGGTATGCTTGATCTACTTGAGAAGGAGCGTCGCGGAGACTACTCCATAGGCAGTATGAGAGGCAGGTCAGAGAAAGACAAGAAGAGGGAGGAACGGGACGAAGAGTTCTGACTACATGGTTGGTTCACGGGAGAAAGGCCGAAGCAGGGAGACAAGCAAGAAGTCAAGAGGCGGAAGAGCGAAGGAGAGCTACTGAGCAGTACTGCAAAGGGTACTTGAGCGATGACTCCACAGCACCAAGGCGCACTTCTTGTACATGCACACACAAACACACACAATATACTATACGACACAGGTTTAGACGGCGGTCATCTGCTACAAGGAGCACACGATTGGCGGCGTCAAGTGCCCCACGTAAAAGCATACGGCATGGACTCGTGTACCATTGTGTGTATCATATTGGTCGTGCTAGGGTGGAGTGGTTGTCTGGATACCATGATTGTTTTGTTGCTTTTGTTTTAGACTTTGCCGCGCAACGGCTGGTGAGGGTTTGTTGCATTTCGCCGCGGGTTTTGAGCGGCGGTCCCGAGACGTAGCGCAGCATAGCATAGCCTATCTTATGATTATCCTATCAGCCGCTCGAGCCTGGCGAGCGCGTGAGATACCCCGTGCTTGTCCGTATCCATGAGCAACTGCTTCTTTGAGCTTGTTGTATTTATACCAGAAGCGTTGGCTTGATGCTTGGTTAAAGTCGACACTCTGCCCCTTGGCTCCAACGTCTTGTGTGTCCTCAACTCGGCATCTCCGGGACGAACATAGCATAGCACTTTGCCATGGATGCTGCGACATCATGGCCAAGATCTCGAGGCTTGCCGATGGGAATTGGTTTGAGACGATGGATTTCTGATATTGAGAACTCTGGCCGTTCATCGCAGCTAACGATACCTCGGAGTCTTTGAGACGTAAATATGCCAGGTATCGTCCCCGAGCTGAGTGCAAGCCGTCACGTTCGTCCTTGTGATGTGACTTGACAACGGACCGCTCAAGGGCAGAAGACATGGGCTCTGCTACAAGACTACACAGGATCGAAAGAAATCATCAGGCATCCTACGCTGTGGGCTATTTGGTGTGTTCGTTCCTCCTTAGAAACACAGGGCGTTGGTAATACAGGCTGGGGGTTTGGGTCCGAGTAGACTGCAGGTTAACTTGATGGGAAGAGGTTTGGACGCAGAACGAGTGGGCCGAGACAAGACTCGCATTCCTACCAAAGTGGATTGGACGGTGCAATGTCTCGGGCCCTATTACTGCTTCAGCCTCATAGCTGGGATGTAGGATTTTGGGCCACCACGGTGCTGCGGGACTTGGTGATCACGACCTGCGTTTCGTTGTTGTTTGGTACCCTGCTCGCGCTGATTGCTTTTCTGGGCTCTGTTTGACAGAGCGTTGGTAGTTAGAGATATGAATAGTAGCTTTAAAGCCCTCAGCTTTTGTTTCTAGATCATGATTACCAAGATTCCAAGCCAAGCTCAGTATCAGTGTAGGTGTCTGTAGTGGTGTAACGGGTCCTTCGTTCAAGAACGAGCAAGCTTGGTTGTCGGTACATTATAAATCAGATAATGTTTCACGCAAGGCACAAGATATGACGTCCCCACAATCTTTCGCTAGTCCGCTGTACGTGCCATCCTACAATGTGTACCTGAAAAACGGACTCTTGTCTCCCAGCATCAGCAGGTCTTCGTCGGTGTATCTGGCTCTGATCGCCTCCTCGCCATGCTCTTGGATGAGCTGGTCCCTCTTCATGTTCTCTTTGCCGTACGCCCAGCGCAAGACGAATGTCATAGCAACTGCTGCGATGCACATGGCCAAGCTCGCCGCAAACCCTGTGGTGTACTTGGGCTTCTCTCGTGCAAGGTAGATGTTACTTCCCATGATACCACCCATGTTTCCTACCGAAATAAGCAGCGCCATTCCGACTGCGCGCTTTGAACTAGGAGCCAGCGAATTGGCAACCCACGAAACAAGGCAAGTGAAGGGGCAGTACAAGCCAGCAGCAACTGGGAAAAGGAAACCATATGTGACACCGGGGTATGCCGGGTGTGGGATTGCTAGTTGCGCGATGAACCCAACGATCGCAATGCAGTAGCCGCCGATGATCCATGGTGAGCGCATTTGGGTCAGATCCGAACCCCAGGCCCATATGACAGTGACAATGGCCGCGAAAACATATATAGGGATCGTAAGCAGCTGCGCGTTTGCACTGGAGTAGCCAAGGCCGTTGATGACAGTAGGGACTGTGGCGGTGAAACTGGTCATGTCAGTCAAAGTCACCGCATTCGCCCGAAAACATGGTACATACCCGTAAACACCAACAGTGTTGCCCCAGAAGATCACGACAGCCGCCCAGACCTTCCAGTCGGAAAGACCCGCAATAACATGCTGCTTGCCCATTTTATCATTGTTCGTAGCTTTTCCTTGCCCACTACCAGAATCATCTTGAAGTCGGCGAATCAGCAGATCCCTCTCTGGCTGGGTTAGGAAGCTCGCCGTCTCAGGACTGTTGGGCAAGATCTTCCAGATGATCAGAGCAAGAGCGACTGGGATGAGTCCCTCGATCAGGAAAATCCACTGCCAGCCCGCCAGACCAGATCGTCCATCTAGTTTCTCGATACCATAGGCGAGCAGGCCAGAGAAAGCGCCAGCTAGTGATGCAGCGACATAGAACACCGCCATGCGTCGCTGCAGCTCAAATCGCCGGTACCACAATGTAAGAAGAAACGTTGCAGCAGGAAAGAAGCCTGACTCGGTCACACCAAGAAAAAAGCGGCCGGCAAGCAGTCCGCCATAACTCGAAACGAGACCCATGAGTGTCATGACGAGACCCCACGAAAACATCAGGATCGCCATCCAGTGAGACGGCTTCATGATCTTGAGGATAATGTTGGACGGAATTTCGAGCAGCGTGTACGGTACGAAGAACAGGGTGACGGCGGTGTTGTATTGCAGACCTCGCATGTTCAGGTCGCCTTCCATGCCCGCAATTTTGGCGTTGCCGACTGTGACGAGTCAGTATGTGTAGAAATGCCAGAACTTGAACTGAAGATGCCTACTGTTCGATCTGTCGATGAAGGCGACAAGATAGAGCAATGAGAGCATTGGAACGAGCCGGTAGTCAACCTTGCGTAACACACGGTTTGCTTCCGCTTCGTCAAGCTCAACGTGTTGCGCTTCCAGCTCGCCCGAGGAAGTCGAGGCCTTCTCTGCATGGATGTTCTCGGTGCGCAGCTCTTTGTGAATAGAAGCATCGTGCTTCTCATTCACATGCGACGTCATTTTTGTCTGTTTGCTTTGCGAACGATGGAGAAGAGATAACCAGAGGCCAGCGACCTCATTCTTAAAGCACCTTCGGTTTCCGAACTGCACAAGCACGGCTTACCACGTCCGGCATATTCAGCTCTACCTTACTTCTCAACATGGCTGGCAGCAACGAGTAAGGAATTGTAGTGAGTGGGTCCTTGCACGATCATCTGACGGTACCAAGCGCTTTGGCGTGCGGAGTGCGGGGTAAATGTGGACAAGATTCGCGTGCAGATCGGCATGACGTCTGTTTCACTGGCTGTCTGAATTGGTGGGCGTTGTGCTCTGGTGGGTTCCGACAGAGTTCAATTACCGACGAAACGCCTACAAGGGGCAAGCCATGCGAGCGTAACGGAGACGGCGAGACGGTGCCAAAGTCGCTGGCGGAGCGAGCTGCTTGGCTCATTACTGAAGCGCATCTATAGGAACACCGGCATGCACCGCCGTCACCAATACATTGTTTTTTATCGCGGGATCACTAACAGTGCACCATTTATTCGCGAGGCAGGACCAGGAGTTGTGTTCACGGTGTTGTCGTGGTCATGCAGATGGTTATCGTGCGCGGTGGGTCAGCAGCAACGATTGGCACGACCGCAAGAACCACGCGGGAGCATGGATTGAGCTACGAAGACGAACAAGCTTATGTGAATAAGTGACCACTGGTCAGGCATTGGGTATTAATTTTGCTATGAAATTACAGTTCGTTGCTTCTCATGAGAGAAGCACAACATGAAGTCATTATGTGAACGAGCGATCTCAGAACCTACACTAGTCCTAGATGGGATATCAAGTCACACCGTTTGCAGCAATTGCCGGTGTGGAGCAGAAAACGGGCGCAGATGCTTAGTAGCTTTGAGCCTTTTTCTCATCCTCAACGGGCGCGACGCTCAAACGTCTCTCGATGTCTTGTGCCTGAGCCGCGGTTCCAAGATGTCCGGTGGGCAGCATGTTGAGTTGGTCTTCTTCCTTGTCCATCTTGCGGTACGCGATCCAGAAAAGAACACCAGTGACGAAAGAGATGATGGCCACAGCACCGTAGTTCCATACGACGAGAGGATCGAGCGTCAACGGGGTGAAAGCCTGAGCCAGGGCGGCGGAAAAGGCAGTGGTGAAGAGCTGGACGGCCATGACAAGAGACCTCATGTTCTTGGGTGCCTTGGTGAAAGCGTACTCGAGTGTTGTTACAGAGGCGAAGATCTCAGAAATAGCGATGAGGATGTAGACGCCAATGACAGCCCATACGTTGATGGGCGATTTGTAGTTCTCTTGGCTTGGGTCATCGTAGTATCCGGATGTCTTGTAGACGTAGTACTGGAGAACGGAGGCCCACACCATGGAGAACGAGGCGATGATGAAACCAGCGCAAATCTTCTTGAGAGGTGTGAACCTGATGCCCCTCTTGCGAAGGAACGGGTAGACAACAGTGTCCATGACTAGTGGAAACGTTAGTGCTAGTAATTGCGCATCCGTGAGAATCAGACTTACTTGGCACAATGATGATAATAGCGATCGGATCGAAATTCGACAGGAGATCGTTAGGAATGCCGTGCAGAGACATGGTGGAACACATCTGGGTCAAGTTGGAGTCCATCTGCCTGTAAGCGAGCCAGAAGATGGGAACCCAGAAGAAGACACCGCAAGCACGGAAACCACGGGCAACTTCGTCGACCCATGCATCGTCGAAGTTGTACCACGATGGCTTGTTGGCACCGAGAGCAGAAGGCCTGATAGATTCCCACATCTTGCCATCGTTCCAGTTCTTGAAGTTCCTCGTGCCGATAGCCTTGGCCAGGAGCTTGAAGGCAGGGCCCATAACGCTGCCACTCGGGGGGCGCAAGACGTAGTGCTTCTTGCAGACAATCAGGACTGGCAGGGCAAGCAGGAAGAAGACAGTGGGGATCAGGTACGATAGGTAGAATCCGACGTAGCGTTCGGCGTACACCATGCCGAGCTGACCAGCCAGGGCACCGATGTTGATGAACAGGTAGAAATAATTGTAGACACGGGTGACAGTAATGGCGGGGTCGATGATGACGCGCTCGCCTTTTCTCTCGACAACCTGCAGTCTGTCCGTCTCGAGCTGTTCCACGATGAGGGGCGAGATGTTAGGTTTGAATGTGCCCGTTCCGAGTCCCATTACGAGCAACCCGATGATGAAGCAAGCAAGCGCACCCTTTTCGTTGTCGAGAACCGCAGGGATTGCAGAGACGACGAGAATAATGTGTCCGATTTCAGCGACGATGACCGAGTAAAGGATAGTCTTGTAGCGCCCAAGGTATGTGTCGGCGATCCAAGCTCCAAGAAGGGGACAGCAGTAGACCCAGAAAGCATTGAATGTGGTCAGGGAGAAAGCAATCTGCTTACCCATGCCAAGCGCACCAGGTTGAGCATCAGCATTGTGAGGGTCCACCGCCATTCCAGTTGGAGTCAGCCTAGGCTTGGCGATGAAGTTGGAGTAGACCTGAACACATCCATAGTAGGACATGCGCTCGACGAGTTCGACAAAGGCGATGGTGTAGATCTTCCAGGGGATGGCGGCACCGACGCGAGGAAGCGTCTCAAGCTCCTCCTCGGTGGGAATATCATCGTTTTCACTCAGATAGCTCTCCTGGAGAGTGGCCTTGCCCTCGGAAAACAGGAACGGAGGGGGTGCGTCAGTGTGAAGCTTGGGATCCTTGCGCTGTGGATCACCAGAGGCGTCGAGAAGAGCCGGGTCCAAGCCCACGGCTTGCTGCAAGTGTGTGAGGACAAGCACGTGGCGGCGGATAAGGCACTGCGTGACTTACAACTACATCGTTGTCACCCATAGGCATGGTGATGGTCGTGCTACTGGGTAGACTTGGTAGGTTGGGGTGGTGTAGAGGAGCGACAACGAAAGAAACACGTCTGGGGGGAACCCGGATTTATGGGTATTGGAAGCAAAAGCACGCAAAGCGTAGTCGCAGTGTCGTGTGCCCGGACTGGCCGCCTGAGGCTGGCGGATCAGGAAGGAGGTCGTAATAGCAACAGATAAACGCCGTAACCTAGCTTTGATGCGGCAGGTCTACGTTGTTAATCGCCTTGCCACCGCCATTCATTTTCCCCAATCTACCCATGCGCGTGCGCGATAGCTGGTGCAACCTCGTCGGTGCGCGCCAATCATCGCCCAGAGGCGACGTCGCGCACAAGCCTCGGTAAGATATGCTAAGGATGCCGACAAGACAGCCTTAGCAGCGGACGATGAGGTCTTGGAAAGCTTTGCACCGCCAAGAGGGTACGGTGGTGGATGTCGAGGTTGCGCGCAGCTCTCCAAGCTCTTCTCCCACCTGCAACCCATTGTGCACTCCATTCCAGCGACGAAGACCGACTGCAAACGGGCATCAACGCCCACCGCCATCACTGTGTCACAACCCTGAAGGATGCGCAACAGTCCTCTTGGCGTTATTACGCTCCGCCCGTGTTCCCTTGCTCCTTCCTATTGCGGGGCGCGTGGCGCCTGGCTAGAAGCTTACTCGGAGCTGCTAACCAGATCGGGCTAAGCGCTGGAACACACTTCTTCCATGTGGATTTGGCCATCGCCAAAGCGTGCACACCCCGCTCTCGCTGGTCAACACCATGTTTCGTCGTCTATCGGTACGGCCTGGCACGACTGCTACTAATTCCGAAGGATGGAACGTCTCTTTGGTAGCATCGTTGGTCGCGCAGGATGCATACGAGCCACTGGTACCGGCGTCATCTTCCATTACGTTTCTACGATAAGTCCTGCGCCTGTCTCAGTCGTGGAGAGGGCGACCAGCATGCAGCACCCGTCCCAGATACTCGGGATCTTTGCGCGTTGCATGCAGCAAAGCGCTTATGAGCGGTTGACCAGCGCGCCACTATCTTCGAGGGTACGGGCCAAGTGCTCGTGCTTCGTCGTTTTCGGATGCCAACACGTTGAGGGCGCGGGCGGAAGTCGTGATATCGTTCGATTTGACTTCCTCTGGTCATGATTGGACGCACAAGGACCAGGACGTGGGTTACCTGGCCACATGCTCGGTTCGCCCGATCCGGAGGCGTAGCACAAGCTTCAAAAGCAATTGGGCATACGCGCTTGTGTTAGTCTGGGTGAGTGGCTTGCACAGGCACACGTCCACCGCCAGCCGCGTTGTTACACTTGTGTCGCTGATCCTGTCAGTCCGAAAGCCCTCGGAACATGCTGACTGCCGTCGCTGTTATCAGTAAGCTAGGGTGATGCACTCTCCTCTCTTGGTATCAATCAGGCATGCCACTGCATGGCCGCCCTCGGTAGGTGCTAATCAATTGCTGAACCCCTTTGAACTTTTTACTTGAATAGCAGCCTGCGATGCTGATTCTCCTATCGCTCGATCAAATTAAGACCTCACTGTGCTCTTGTTTACAAGATCGTCCTGCAGTTGCCTTCCGGCAGGGCACCTTAACTTTCGCCTAGTCGAACGGCAATCGATTCGTTGCGGCACAACCTTCCTAGAAGGATTGTTGAGACTTGGATCTGATTTAGACTTGTTTCGCTCAGAGAATTGCACGATATTGACCCGTGCTATCAATACCGCCACCACGTCTTGAATTTTTTTTTACGGTCCTTAACTTGGCGGGCTAATCGCAATCCGCATCTCGCACCTCTTTCTCATCTTCATCCCTGCCGCCGCGAGAAAAAGCCACAACGCGCGACACGCCTTACGACCACGCCAATAGGATCAAAGGTTGAATCTACAAGCCGCAAAGAATGCCAATACAAAAGATCTGATCGGTTTGGCCTGATCGAGTATGGTCCTATGCCTTTGCTTATTTTAGGATATAGAACACTACACGATCATGCCTAGTCAATGTTACCCGTTTCCGTACTCAAAACACAACTTCCAGGTTGGCAACAAAATACCTCCAAAATACAACCATGACGTTTAAGTTGTTGTGAGTATCATTAATCGTAAGATTTACCGTTTGAGGGTCAAAGCCGTGTGCCAGCACCACAGAGCTAACATTGTCCCCCAGCTTGACCATCCACTCTACGCTCCTGCCCACCACAGTTGGCATCGTCGTTGCCATTTGATGCGAGCCTCGATTGAACGGGGGTGCAATCAACAGAATGTATCCAATCGAGTTCCAACGTATTCGAATGTAGGCTCAGGTTGATCCATGAGCATGCCGTCAAAGTCACTGAAGGGACCGAGGCGCACTGCCGTCCTCTCTGCGCCAACAGCAGCAAAAACCACTGCGGTGACTCCAAGGTGGCACCGTGCTCGCTTTTCGATACTACCCCAAAGTCATCCAGCCGCTCGTCGCAGGTTGTCTGCAAAAGCCGATCCGGCAGGTATCCGTTAGAGCCGCAAATTCCGACAACGTAAAATCCTGCAGCTACAGCACTCTTCGCCGCCGCTTCGTAGTCTTCCACGACCTCTAAGATTTCGTCCTCGGTCATAGCTTCTGGAACTTGATCCGGAGGAGAGACAGGAACAGCACTTGCGGATAATAGTCTAAACCCTTGTAACTCAAGAACGTTGGCGTCAGCAGCTCGCCCTTGATGTCAGAGCTGGCAGTAAACCAACAGCCTCTGGCGAAGAATGCTGTTGTAACTACACCCCAGGCAGCAATTTGAGATTCCAAACAAATCCCAGAGGCCTTGTAGCAGCAAGCGGCATTTCTGGCAATTATTGTCGCTTCGCTCACGATGAGTGCACTCGATATACACGCTTTTCGCTCGTAGTATTCTGCGGTACATGTCAATACCACACATCTGCAGAAATGTACCCAGCACTCGCTGCCTGCATCAACTTGCACCTATTCAGTGCGGTTGCACTCCTTTCCGTCCATTCGGTGTGTGGTCGATTCTGCCTTCAATAAACGATGGTTCGGCAATATGTTCGCAACCGACGGTCGCCTACAGGGCTATAATAAACGCACAAACACATCCAGAATGCTAGACAACCTAAGGATTCTACAAGTAAATCTAAACAAGAGCGCACAAGCTACAGAGAGCGCCTTGCAACTTGCAGTAGAACTAGCTATAGACCTTGTCTTAGTACAAGAACTGTAGCTCACCCCTACTTAATAACCACCTTTAGACTACTTAGACACACGCTCTGTAAACTACCCTTCCTTTACACAAATCCTACCCCTACTACAGGACTACAGCATAAGGCTATGCGTTCTAGCCTATGTCCTACACTTAACAACAGTATAAATCACCCTAGCTGCAGATTTAAGCCCTAACCTAGACTTCCTAGCTATTACAGTCTAGTAGTCTAGGTTAAACTTTATAATCTATAATATCTATAACTAAACAAACATATAAGGAACAACAATAGTAGAAAGAAAGCTCCTAAATAGCTGCACTCTGCCTAACTTAATCCTACTAGGTAACTTTAACACCTACTACCCTTAGTAAAACCCTACTATAACTACTAAAACACTAAAAGCTAGTAGTTTTATTACCTAGATAGAAGAATAAAACCTAGAGCTATTAAACAACCCTAGTATAGGCACCTTCTACAGGCTAAACATAAGTAGGGAAAGTGTTCTAGACCTTACCTTTACTACATATAGGCTTAGAAACTAGATAGAAGACTAGTAAACCCTAGTAGGTATAGGCTTAGACTACCTAGGCATCCTGTTTATAATAACAACGCCTAGAACACAGCTCCTAGATAAACCTACTTCTTAGTTTAACACAAAGAAGGCAGACTAGGACCTATTTTAGAAGGAGCTAGCAAAGAAGTTAGTAAAAAGCCCTGCTCTTAGTACTACCTGCCTAAGCCACTCTACTAGCAAAACCCTACTCCTTATCTAAGGAGAGGACAGAGATCTAGAGGAGCAGCTAGAAGTAATAGGGAAGGAGCTAACAACAGCAATAATAAATGCAGCTAAAGCTGCAATCCTATAAAGCTCTACTAGTGCTAGAAGGAAACCTTAGTAAAACCTAGACCTAAAAACACTTAGGACAAACATGCTAAGCAAATAACGCTACCGATAGAGAGAACTAGTAACTAGCCCTATAAACACCTATATATAGAAAAGGGACTACCTAATTATTAGAAACAGCTATCTATAAGTAGTAAAAGTAGTAAAGTATAACTACTAGAATTAATTCCTAGAAAAGGAGAAATAAAAATTAATCTTTAAAGTAGTGTTTTATACTAGGTCTGTAAGCAGCTAAAGCATACCTGCTATATAAGGCCCTAGAGGAATAGAGAACTCCTTTTAAGGCAAATGCTTAGCGCTAAGAGATACTCTCTTCCCTAGCTAACCTACCTCTTAACCTATAGAGTAGAGCACCTAATAGGAAGGTAGCTAGAAATAGCCACCTCTTACTAAAGAAGAGCTAGAACACGCCTGCTCTTTACAAATCTAAAGTAGCTTCCTAGGACTAGATACTATAAACTAGGAGATTATTACTATAGTATATAAAGTAGAAATAGACATATTTTTCTATACGTTCTCTACCCTATTTAACTATAGGTACTATCCTTAAATCTAGAAAAGAGCAATAGGAATTATCTAAAAAAAGCTAAATATACTAGACTACTTAGCCCCTAAAGCCAATAGGGTAATTGCCCTTCTAAGCTACCTAGGCAAGGTAGCAGAAAGGCTAGTAGCTAAATAGCTTAGCCTACTAGCTAAAATAACTACCCTACTTTACCCTTTATAACTAGGTAGAAGAGTATAAAAATTAGCTATAGACACTTTTATACTGCTACTAAACTAAGTATAAGAATAGAGGAAACTAAAGTGTACAATAATTATAGTGTTCTTAGACATTAAAGGAGCCTTTAACCATGTCTTACTAGGCTAACTACTTACTATCCTATAAAAACTAAAGCTACTATACAGCCTAATAGCCTAGATCTAATTATTCCTCTCTAGACGCTAACTATAACTATCCTTTAATAGAGAAACAGAAGAATTTAGCAATATAAACGCTAGAATCCTATAAGGAAGCCCTATCTTACCTATTCTATTCCTAATATATATTAGACCTTTATTTTAGTTAATTACAAACTACTTACTATCCTACCTAAACAACCTAGCTATTACAGTATTGTCTACCAGCCTAAAGAAAAACATCTGCCTACTAGAAAGGGATATAGCCAGCCTATTTAAAAAAGGGTCTAGCTACGCAATTTAGTTTAATGCGTTAAAAACTAAACTTAACGTACCCTACGGGCGAGCCGCTCAACAGGCGAGCCGCTTACTTTTGCCAAGCCCCTACCAAACTTCTCCTCCTACACTAATGTCTTCTTAACAACACCATTTAGACGCGTTAAAGGAAGCTTAGATACAGCTTGCGCTCTAGGCTCTTAAACAAGACGCGAATCTCTCTTAGTAACGCGCTGCAGCTATCTACAGGGTCCCTTAAAAGACACTAAGTAACTAATATATAGGATAACCTTTACGCGCAGATTCTATAGCTAACTTACAGAAGCTAGATAATAATAAGAAGGAGGTAATTATTAAGCATGTTCTTAAGCTAGATGTATAAGGATTTTCCCCTTAGCTCTTAGATATAGCTACTATAGCTAATTCTTTGCGCGCTAAGCGCAATCTAGGCCCTATTAGCGTAAACTAGCCTAGTACGTTTGTTAAGCAACACCTAGAGCTTAAAGTTAAGTTTAATTGCAAGTACGACTACAAGAGAGCCCTCTGTAAGGATTCTAAGGTTCTATAGGGCTAGTTTAGCCTAGTAGCTAATATTAAAGCTAAGTATAGCATCTAGGATAAAGACATGTACAACTTTAACAAGACAGGCTTTATAATAGGCTAGATCTCCCTAGGAGCAGTTGTTACAGCTTTAGAACGACAGGGTCGGCTAAAGGCTATCTAGCTAGGTAACTAAGAGTGGGCTACGGCTATAGTAAGCATTAATGCTAAAGGATAGGCTATTCTAGCCTTCCTTATCTTTAAAGTCTACTACTACCTCTCTGCCTAGTACAAAGAAGAGGATCTGCCTTACAACTAGGTTATTAGAGTCTCTAATAACGGCTGGACTACTAATAAGCTTAGTCTTAACTAGTTAAAGCACTTTAACAGGCATATAAAGGAGCGTACTATTAGCACCTACTATTTACTTATTATTAATAGTTATAAGAGCTATAACTCTCTTAAATTCTAGCAATACTATAAGGATAATAAGATTATTGCTCTCTGTTTGCCTCTTTACTTATTACACCTTACACAGCCCCTTAATATAGGTTGTTTTACTGCTTTAAAGAAGGCGTATAGGCGCTAAGCTAAAATACTTATATATAACTAGATTAACTATATTATAAAGACAGAGTTTCTGCTATACTTTATACGCGCCTATAATACTATAATTACTTCTAAGAATATCTAGGGAGGGTTCTAAGGTGCTAGATTAGTTCTATTTAACCTAGACCGGGTTATAATAGCCCTTAATATAAAGTTGCACACTCTATTACTACTACTACCTGTTAATAACAAGCTCTAGCAGTTGTAAACCCTAAGCAACACCCTTAAACTTAGGTTGTAATTAACGCTTATAAAGACAAGAATTTAGAGGTATATAGATAGTTCGCCTACCTCTATAGTTAAGGCGTTTAAGAAGGTAGTAAAAGGGGCAGTAATAATTGCGTATAAGCTAGTATTAGCGTAACAGGAGATTACTTAGCTTTAAGCTGCTAATAAGGTAGCTATATAACAAAAATTACATAAAAGAAAGTAAGTTTAGGTAGAAGGGACCCTAACAGTTAAGGATAGCCTGCAATTAATAACTCTAAAGGAGTTTAGGGCGCGTAGTAATAGGAAGAAGGCAAAGAAGTAGGTGCGCGCTAAAGGAGGTAAGCCCTCCTAAAGACGCTGTAGATAGTGCAATCAGACAGGACACAACGCGCGAACGTGTTAGAAAGAGGTAGAAGTAGTTTCTAAATAGTATTACAGGCCATACTGCACTTTATAGCACTAAACTAGGTTATTTTAGGCTATAATAGGGTGGAGTTTAGTAGGGGCTTAGTAAAAGTAAGCGGCTTGCTTGTTAAGCGGCTTACCTGTAGGGTACGTTATCTACTTTACTATAAGCTAAAAAGTAGAAAACTATACTATTACCCTACTAGACATGTCTATAATAACTCTAAAAGAGACTGTTAAATAGCTAGAAATCTACTTTAATAACAGACTCTTATTTAAAAAGCACGAGGCTATAAGGATTAGCTAGGTAAGGAACTCCTTTTATAGAATATGTAGACTAGCAAACAGTAGTAAAGGCCTTATACCTACTACCCTTATACAAATATACCTAGCCTATATTACTAGTATAGCAGACTATAGATACTAGGTCTTCTAGAAGTAATAAGCTAGAATAGTAAAACAACTACAAGGACTGCAGAACCTAGCAATTAGGAAAATCTTAGGCAGCTTCTAAACCTTATTTATAATACCCTAAGAGGTAGAGACAGATCTAGCCACTCCTACTATAAGACTAAATTCTGCAATAAGAAAGTACGCCTTTAGAGTTAGGAAGCTACTAAAGAACTACCCTATCTACACTGCTATAACACAACTAAAGTCTACCCTATAAAACACAGACCTAGACTCTAGCACAGAGTAAAGAGAGGTTAACTGTAATAGGCTAAGAATAGGACTTTCTATATAGCTTATGCAAATTACACAGTCTATAGAGAAGGCTATACCTAGCATAAGAGAAGAAAAACTAAAAGACTTCTACTTCTACCCCTAGAACAAGGCTACGGCATACTAGACTAAAATCTTAAGACTACTAAAAGAAGATAAAGTAAAAGCATATAAGATATAGATGCTATAAAAAGTAGGAAGTAATATGCTAGCTATCTACATAGACGCTTCTTCTGTAGGTAAAGGCCTAGGCATAGAAGTAGGAATTACAGTCCTAGACTACAAACAATAGCCTAAGGAAATCTACGCTATAAACTATAATCTTAGTAAAGGCTAAATTATACATAATAGAGAACTAGAAGGTATAATATAAGGCTTTAAAATTACAGCTACTATAGCTACTACAGTATAAGGCATCTAAATCTTTACAGATAACTAGGCAGCAATCCTAAGACTAAAAACTTCTTTAAATAAACCTAGATAGGCCTAGTAAATACGCTGTATAAAGGTAGCTAAAACTATTAAAGATAAAGGAGCTACAATCAGCCTTAAATAGGCCCCTAGCTACTAGGACATTACAGGGAACAAGAAAGCAGACTCTCTAGTAAAAGAAGCAACAGAAAAGAGGCCTACCTATAAGTTAACAAGCATTACTATAACTAGAATTTAAGTGAAAGCTATTATAATAAATAAGTAGAAATATAAACTAGACACCTACACAGATAAAGTAATCCTAAGGAAAATATACACTTACGCAGTAAAATGCAATCTAGAACTAATAAATAAGATAAAACTACTAAAAAACACTAAAAGAGAGGTAGCTAGCGCCTATTACTAACTAAAACTAGGATATAGATATAACAAAGTATACCTACATAATATATAGAAAGTAGATAATAATAGATATATCTGTAGCTACGTATAAATAACACAACACCTTCTACTTAGCTATAGAGAATATAGAAACGCATAAAAAACAATACAAAACAGCCTATAAGGATAAAGGCTTTTAATAAGACTACTACTACACACAACCTAAGGAATTCTAGCTACCCTAGCTTTTATTTTAGAGACAAGAGTAGGCATATGTAAGTAGTACCTATAATAAACAACAGACACCTAAAAACCTCTGTTAAACTTCTTAGAGCATAGGCTCTTACCACAGGACTTTAACTACACATTTTCTATCCCCTCTTACAAACACGCTCCTTAAATTACTAAAGTGGCTTAACTGCTCTCGTCTTATATAGTCTTAGACTCACACAGGACGTTAAACTTATCAATTAATTAATTAATTAGTTAAGCAACCGACGGTCGAGGCTAGTGGACTTACTGTGGTTGCCGGCGATTGTATTGTAGGTGGAGACCAGCGACAAGGGTTAAGGCCGAGATCATAAAGCGTATCGCTTGCAATACTCACTAGTTAGATTGGCTCTACAAGCTGGCTGCGCATTTATCTATCAATCCTAAAATTGTTAAGGTTGCGTTGCGATGATCAGACTGTCAACTACACCGAGACCCACCTAGAGTACTTCCGCCGGCAACCACAGTAGGGTTGATAGCAACCGCTAGAGTCTGGGTGGAAATGGTAGTTAGCGAGGTCAACTCGGCGTCTCAAGAGATTAAAAAACTCGGCACTGTACATACGCGGCTCACCCTGCTACTTTAGTGTCACCTTAACGCTACCCTGCCTTTTAGGGTATTATAAAGTCCAGTAACAAAGTGTGCACTCTACTTGGTAGCTGGCATAAGTAGTGTAGGTGGGCCTAGGATAAGCTAGATGTTGCGGAATAGCTCTATCAACTAAATTACATTAGACCCTTACTATCTTTGTATATAATACCATGCCTGTTAGGCGCTAGGCCTAGAGGTACCTCTGCCGCTCTTAGCGAGCTATTATAGGGCTAGCCAGCCTAGACTATACAAGGGTGTTAAAGGTTATTACTAATTTACTAGCAATTAGTCTTATTACTACATACTACGTACTATAATACACCTACTACCCTCTTTAACCCTATCTTTCCTTATAATTACCTTATTGTTGCGTAAGTAAGCGTGTAGACCTATATATAGAGGCTCGTATATACAGTAGCAAAAGGGTAGAGGTAGAGTAGGGTAGGGGTACATCACGTGATGTACCCTACCCCTACCTAACCCCTACCCACGCTAATTCCTTACTAAGAGGGTAGGGGTTAGGTAGGGTCTACATAGGGTAGGGGTAGAGGTAGGGTAGAGTCTATATAGGGTAGGGGTACAGGTAGGGTACTGTTAGGCGCTAGGCCTAGGGGTACCTCTACTAGTCTCAGCGAGCTACTATAGGGCTAGCCAGCCTAGACTATATAAAGGTGTTAGAGGTTATTACTAATACTCTAGTAATTAGTCTTGTTACTACACACTACGTACCTTTATACACCTACTGTCCTCTTTAACCCTATCCTCCCTTATAATTACTTTATACACTCTTTACATTCTAATTACTCCTATATTATAATTAAAGATAGACCTAAGCTACTATAAGTCTTAAACTAAATTATCTAGGCTTACTGTCTTTAGAGAGGGACTAAGACAACCTACCTATAGGAGAGCTAGTAGAGCGTAAGGTAACACCTCCCTCTGCAGATAAGAAGATACCTTAATAGACACTAAGTGTCTATAGTGCCTTAAGAGGATCTGTAGGTCCTCTAGGTAGTATACCTTACCCTAGAATTTATATCTATAGGGCAGCTTTAGCTAGAAAGGGCTAAAATAGCCTAGAAGTAGGTAATTAATATAAGGAGTTAGAAAACTTACACAAATAGTTGCAAGAAACAAAAGACTAAGAGGAACTTTCTTCTTTTTATAAACTTAGACGCAAATATTATAAAAGAGATCTAGTAATAATCCTATCCTTCTAAAAAGTACTAAAAGAGGTAGAGAAACTACAATCTTTTCTATCTATAAATCTTCTATAACCTAAACCCCTATAGAAGTACGTAAAGCGCAACTACGCTAAATATAACTATTAGAAGAGAGATTATAAGAGATACTTCCTTTAATCTCTAGTTAATTTCCTTATAGAGGAATAAAAGATTAACTTTAGTATAAGGTACCTTATAGAGAACCTAAAGACGTTATAGTAGGCCTACTGCACAACTAACTGCTGTAATTAGCTAACCTAGGAACTAATATAGTAAGAGCTAAAAAGAATTATACTAAACACTCTAGAAATACTAGCTAAATATAAGTAAGTAGTTCATAAATCCTAAAAGTAATATAAGTAGCAGAAATCTTAGTCCCCTACAGATCTGTTAGACTTTATGCGTCTACTATAGGAGAAACTAGGTAACCTACATACGCTAGAGCTTTAAGTTCTAGAATATGTTGATGTACTACTCCCTAGCATATAAAAGGACTTATTTCTTATCTTCTACAAATAAAGGGACATAATCCTAAAGGTAGAGGAATAAGCTAACATTATTAACTAGAGAATAGGTTATTATAGCTAACAGCTACCTAAGAAGACTTTAGCTAAGGGTAAGATAACTAATAAAGGACTACAACAGTACTAATTTAGTAACTCTAGGTTAGAGGGGTACATAAAAACCCTAAAAAAGTTATTTAAGTCTAAGAAGTTCTGTAAGGAGCTAGTAAAGCGTAAAAAGGGCTAGGATAGGCTATATAAGGGCTAAAACGCATACCTTAAGTATAGAAAAACTAGTTACTACTGCCCTAACTACCTAAAGCTAAAGTTAAACTAGAAAGACCCTACTCTAGATAAGTTAGGAAAAGACAAGAGGCCTAAGACCTAATTTCCTCTCTTATAGCTTATATTAAATTATCTAAGAAGAAGAAGAAGAATATCTCTCTTTATAAGGCAGTGTACCTAGAATATATATACCTACTTAAAGTTAAAGCATTTATAGGCAACGCAGAGAACGTAGAAGCCTTAATAGATAGAGGGTTACAACTAAACTTAATTTTAGTTCTCCTAGCAAAGGAGCAGGATCTAGAGGTTATACTATTAAATAAAATAGTAGCTAAAGGTGTAGGCAGAGTAGAATTACCTATCTATAGAGTAACTACAGTAGAAGTATCTATTATTAACTCCTATAGAAGACAGAAGGTCTAACAGATACCTTTTATAGTTATAGACCTATAAAGTTATAAGATATACCTTAGATTACTCTAGATTAACTAGACAAACCCTAAGCTAAGCTATTTAAGCTAGCGTATACTCTTCTAAAGGAAGAAGTATAGAGACTCTTCTAAACTAGAGAAAACAGTGTTAGAAGATGCTAAAGAGTTTAAACGCACTATAAGAAGTCCCTTAGTAGACGTTTATATATGTATAGTAAACTTAGTAGGTATATATAACCTAATATCTACTAAAAAGGGCCTAATTCTAGAAGTATATTGCGATTATGCGTACTTAGGATTAGAGGATAATGCTTAGGTCCTACTAGAGCATAGAGAGCACAACCTAGCAATTAATATTATAGAAGGAGCTACTTCCTTCTACTAATTGTTATACAGGCTATCTGTAATAGAATTAGAGATAATTAGGAAGTATCTAGCAGAATATCTATAACGTAGCTAGATATAACACTTAAGGTCGCTAGTAGAAGCGCCTATTCTCTTTTTAAAGAAGAAAGACAGTAACCTATAACTGTGTGTAGACTTTAGAGGTTTAAACAAGATAATAGTTAAAAACTGCTATCTATTACTACTAATTATAGAGTTACTAAAATAACTAGCGCAAGCTAAGTTCTATACTAAACTAGATGTACATAAGGCGTATTACTATATCTAAATTAAGGAAGGGGATAATTAGAAGACAGCTTTTTAAACTAGGTATAGACATTTTAAGTATATAGTAATGCTGTTTAGACTTATAAATACTCTTAACTAATTTTAGGCCTATATAAATAAGGCACTAATAGGATTAGTTAATGTAACTTGTATTATGTATCTAGACAACATATTAGTATACTCTAAGACAGAGGAAGACTATATTAGACATATTAAGAAGGTCTTAGAGAGGCTTTGTAAAGCAAACCTCTATATGCGCCTAGATAAGTGTAAATAGAACTATTAACGTATAGAGTACCTTAGGTACATAGGCTTACCTAAAGGGGTAAGTATTAACCTAGATAGGGTTAAAATACTCTAAGAATAGCTAAGCCTGCGTATAGTTTATAATATCTAAGTATTTATAGGCTTTATAAACTACTATTAGAGGTTTATTATAGGGTTTTCTAAATTAGCCTTGCTATTAACCTAATTAACCCAGAAAGGGCTAAATTTGGCTAAATCTAGTCAAGTAATAAGGAAGGAGGAGAGTTAGCCTCTTAAGCTAAGTAAAGAATCCCTATAAGCTTTCTAGAATATAAAGGACTTATTTATTAACGTACCTATCTTAGTTTATTTTGTACCTAGGAAACAGACTAGAATAGAAGTAGATGCCTCTAGAGGCGCTATCTTAGGAATCCTTAGTTAACTAGTCCCTAGGGAGGGGAAGCTAGCCTAATAGAGGCCTGTAGACTTCTATTTAAAGAAGTTAATCTAAGCTAAGTATAACTATAATACTTATAACTAGGAACTTCTTATAATTGTCTAGAGCCTACAGTATTAGCAAAGATACTTAGACAGTACCTTCTTTAAGATCTTAATAGATTACTAAAACCTAAAATAGTTTATAGAAACAGAGGTTCTTAGCTATTAGTAAGTAAGGGCATACTTAGTGTTATCTAAGTTTAACTTTATAATTACTTATTACCTAAGGTCTATAAACCCTATAAATAGACCCTTATAGTATCCTAATTATATAAGAGAGGTATAAGACCACTTATAAAAGTATAATAAGGCTTTTATATAACTACTTTAGGAGATCCTAACTAGGAGGAACTCTAATACTCCTCTAGTAGCAGCTATAACCCTTTGTTTGTCTGTAAAAGAAAGAAAGGACATAAGGGATCTTAAAAGAGAAGAATTAAGAGAGAATAGTTACATAGAGCTAATAATAGACCTAGACAACATACACAAACTCTCTAGCACTAAAAAAGGGTTAAGCAACGTTAAAATAGGATAAAATAACCTAGAAAAAGATAATATAGCTAAGAAGAAGTGTCTCTTGCTTATAAGGCTAGAAGATAAGGTGTAAGTAATTAAAGAATGTCACATTAACCTAATATTAGGACACTTTGGAGCACGAAGGACCTTAGAGAAGATGTAGCGCAGATATACCTAGAAGGGTATTACTAAGAATATATCTAACTACTGCTATAACTACTTAGTGTGTAGGAGATTAACTGCTGCCTAACATAAACTATATAGGTTATTACAACCTTTACTAGTGCTAAGCTAACTATAGGAGGACGTAACAATAGATTTTATTACAGAATTACCTCCTAGTAAGGTGGCTAGGTTAGTGTACAACTCTATACTAGTAGTAGTATGTAAATTAATTAAAATGTTAAATTATATACTAACCCGGGCTAATTAGTATAGAAAAGATCTAGCACACCCCTAGATTAGAGAAATTATCTGTTTACACAGCGCGCCAGCACAAATTATCTTAGATTAGGGGCTGCTAATAAACTTAAAGACGTAGGAAACCTTTAACTAATATTTAAACTTAAGATAAGTCTTAATGTTAGCCTATTATCCCTAGACAGATAGCTAAACAGAAAGGTAAAATTAGACTTTTAAATAGTGCTTACGTTGCTACTATACTCTAGAATAAGATAATTAGGCCCTATAGATTTTAATTACAGAATTTACATATAATAATAGCATTTACGTATCTATAAATATAACACCCTTCTAAGCCTGTAACAGTATAGATCTAAGAGGCACAGATTAGCCTACTTTAGCATTAAAAGGCAGAGAATCTCTCCTTGCAAAGGATTTAGCTGCTAGAGTTATTTCCTTACAGGCTACCTGTAAAGCAAATATAGAAAAGTTAAATAAGTATTAAAAGAAACGCTTAGATAAGAAACAACTACTAGCACCCTTTAAAGTAGGCGACAAAGTACTAGTCTCTAGTAAGAACATTAGGACAGTACGCCTAAAAAAGAAGCTAGACTAGAAATACCTAGGACCTAGGACTATTATAGCCTAGATTAGCCCTAGTGTATATAGAGTAGACCTACTAGAAACAAAAGAGATCTACCTAGTATTCTATGCGTTGCTGCTAGACCTATATATACTAAGAAGTTAACTTCTAACTATATAGAAATAAATACAAGAACCTATAGTTAAGGGGGAAGAGAAGGTGTAGGATGTAGAAAAAGTCCTTAACAGAAAGCAATTAGCTAACAGATAGTAGGAATACCTTATTAAGTGGGACAGATTCCTAGACTTAGAAAATTCCTAGGAGATTAGCACAAATCTTTCTAAAGAAGCGCTAAAATAATACTAGAAAATAATAAAGTAACTGCTTAGACTGCGTAATAAGACATTAAGGTTAAAGTCTAAAAAAGAGGGGGACTAAAAAGGCTAATTACCCTTACTTAATTAAGATTTTTCCCTACAGGGGTTTTTTAATTAATAAGTTTTTAATAGTATATGCTAAGGGAAAATATAACCCTACCTTACCCTAAGGAATACAGACTAGCTAAAGCAGACATCCTTTCGCCTATTATAGCTATTTCTAACATAAGAAGATAAAGAAAGTTACTAGCTATATTATAAGGTTATAATTATAAGAAAAATAGAAGAATTAGTATAGAAGAACACCTTTCTAGTATTATTTAGACTATCTAAGAGTATAATGCACCTAATTGCTATATTAGCCTAAACCTATCTACTAACTACAAACTTAGGTATTATTAATCTAAACCTTCTATTATAAGGAATATATACTAACTATAACTACTACTATAGGTATAAGTAGCAGCCTTACAACTATAAGGCTTCTTAGCAGCAGCAGCAGCAGCAGCAGCGTCGGCGGCGGCCTGCTTAGCAGCCTCCTGTTCCTCCTGCTCCTCCTAGAGCTAGCTAAGGGTCTTTCTAGTACCTGTAATCTGGTACTTTAACTATAAAAGAAGTTAGATATTATTAAAATAGGTTAAAACGTGCTATAAAACCTTCTTACAGGGGGTAATAGGCACATCTAAATTAGACTCGCCACTGCTCTCCTCTAACATCTTCTTTTACTTTATCTCAGCCTTAACAGCGCTAGCCTTAGATTAATCTTGCTTTTTAACGTAGATGCTAGATAAGGTTAACTTACATGCGCAAGTGTTGCTATTATAGAGCGTAAGTAGGTCTTCCTATAGCAAATAGTTCCTATAAAGCTTAGATTATACTATAATAAGCTAAAAAGAGATAGAACATACTCTTAAATTATACCTAGCAACAAGCTAGCCTAGTTAACAATAGACTTACCTATTACAGTGTTCTTATTAATAAACTTAGGCGTAGTATTAGCAGGTGTTATAGGGGTAGTCTTAACGCTAGCTGCATTAATAATAGTAGAATAAGCAGTAGTAACTACATAATAACTAGAATAAAGGCGCGCTATGTTGCTAGAAAGCCTTAAATAGCTGTTAGTGTACTTATTAGGGCCCTAAATGTGTTAAAAGATATTAAAATAAGCTAAAAGAAGACAAAACACGTACTAATAGGCAATTCTTGTTGCTATTATAACACTCTCTGTAGTAGTAGGCCTAGGCGTTCCTATAGCGTAGGCTACCCTATAAAGCTAGGTTAGTAGAGAAATAACAGTCCCTATAAACATTACTATTAGTAATATAGTAGAGACAGAGCATACAGCACTACTTAGCAGTCCTACTATTCTTATTAATATTAATCTTCTAGTAAGCAGGTATAGACATAACAGCTATAGCAAATAGTAGTTAGTAATAGTTAGTAACAGCTAGTAGTAGGCAGTAGCGGTTAGTACGGTACGTGATGTACCCCTACCCTACCCTACCCCTACCCACGCTAATTCCATGCTAAGAGGGTAGTGGTAGGGTAGGGTCCACATGGGGTACGGGTAGGGGTAGGGTAGGGTCTACATAGGGTACGGGTAGGGGTAGGGTAGGGTCTACATGGGGTAGGGGTAGGGGTAGGGTAGGGTCTACATGGGGTATGGGTAGGGGTTAGGTAGGGGTTGGGTAGGGGTTAGGTAGGGTAGGTGTCGGCGTGTAACTCTTTAACTAAAGCAGGTATTGCAACACCTTGTACTACAGAAATGTAGGGCAAGACAAGCGCTTTCAAACGGTCTATATACCGTGAGATTCCAATCAAAACTGGTAGAGTTACAGCAGTTGTTGTGTAAGTCCTAGGTTGTCACAATGTAGGCCTACGTAACAACTGCTCTAGCTCCACCAGTTTTGATTGGAATCTTACGGTATATAGACCGTTTGAAAGCGCTTGTCTTACTCTACATTTCTGTAGTACAAGGTTTTGCAATACCTGCTTTAGTTAAAGAGTTACACGCCGACACCTACGGGCCCTACTTAGGCCTACCTCTTCCCTACAGACCCTACCCCAAACCCTACCCCACCCTACCCCTACCCCTGGTCTGTGCGGACCGTACCCTACCCCTACCCCACGCTAGAGGTACCCCTACCCTACCTCTACCCAACGTCCGTGCGGACCCTACCCTACCCCTACCCCATGTAGACCCTACCCCTACTCTACCCCTACCCCTAGTCTGTGCGGACCGTACCTAACCCCTACCCAACCCCAGGGTACCCCCTACCCTTTTGCCAGCGTAGCGGTTAGGAACAGTCTAAAAAGGTTACTGGGGCGTATTGTGTAGTGCTATCTGCTAAAACGTGTTTAAACGTGCTAGAAAGACCTAGAAAATCCCTTAGCTATCCTTACAAAAGTGCTAGACAGAATAGGTTAGTACTTACTAAAATCAAGTAGGATATAGTAGTAATTAATAAAACTAGGGGTATAGATAGCTTATATACTGCTAGCCTCCTAGTTAGAGCTTTAGCCTGCGCAAATAGCTGCCTAGACCCTAGAGGTAAAGTAAGAGGTAAGAGAGGATTTCTGTTTAACTTTTACTAGTTAAAGGCAGAATTAGTATTAAGCCTTATCTAACCTTACAAGGCGTTATAAATGCCTAAACCTAGTTAGAATTAGCTATAACAGGACAGACAGAGTAAAAACGTCTAAAGTTAGGCAAAAATAATACAGTATTACTAATTATACCATTGTTCGAGCTAAACAATCTAGAGAAGGGAGGCATTGTTAGGCGCTAGGCCTAGGGGTACCTCTGCTAGTCTTAGCAAGCTACTATAGGGCTAGCTAGCCCAGACTATATAAAGGTGTTAGAGGTTATTACTAATACTCTAGTAATTAGTCTTGTTACTATACACTACGTACCTCAATACACCTACTGTCCTCTTTAACCCTATCCTCCCTCGTAATCGCTTTGTACACTCTTTACAGGTACATTACGTAACTATACATTTGTCCTATTAAAGCCTCTTTCTATAAATCTTTTAGTTATTAAGCTTTAAATATAATTACAGATAATTATTATAAGTAGGTGTGTTTATTTATTAGTAGCTTATATTGTACAAACATTCTGTAAAACCCTAGTTCTCTCTTTTTCTACTCTTATAATATCTAATTATTTAGTAGAGGTTACTTATAAGCTTTTCGTAGTATTACTTTATAAGACCTATATCCTTTAGCTAAATAGTAACTTATTTTATATAGAAAGTGTTTATATTAATATCTTTAAATATTAGTTTTATGTGTTTCTATAAGAAACTTACATATACCTTTAAAGACACTAATAAGAAAAAATTTAGCAGACTCCTACAAAGCTTCTAGAGCGCTAGCCTAGAATTAAAGATAATTTCTTAGTTAAAGAGTAACTTCCTATTCTATATATAAGAGTTGTATCTTAGGTATTAATAATTTAGTTAACCTCTAGTATAAACAGATATTATCCAGTGTAACTACTACCTTAGTATTAGTTATTAAATATAATAATAGAATATAATAATATACTGCTAGCCTTATAATAGTACCTATGCTTAGGTAGTAGAGTAGGCGCGTTCTAGGAAGACTTAGCTGCTAAAGGCTTTCTTACCAGCGTGCCGCAAGTTACAGCTAATCCTAAGCTTAGGACAGCCTTATTCCTGTAACCTCTAGCTATATTAGTAATTAGGTAGTAGGCTGTAGTATTAGGCTGTAATATTAGGCTGTTATAGTAGGCTGTAGTAGTAGGCTGTAAAACTAAGTGTAATAGCAGGTATAATAGCTAGCAGGCTGTAATAGCTGTAATAGTAGGCTGTAATATTGTAGTAAACCTAGGTTACGCAGTAGAATTATAGTAGTGTAGCTGTTATAATAGTGTGTTAGTGTAGTGTAGAAGGTAACAGTAGAGCTTATTAATAGGTTAGTGTAATAACGCGTGTAGAGGTCTATGCGCTACTAAAGTTTAGGCTTCTACCTAATATAAGAAAATTAGAATCTAAAGCTAGTAGAAAGTTATTATAATTAATATGTACCAGCGTAACTATAATAAAAACCTGTAATAACTTACAGATAGTGTAAATACGCTAAGCATATTCTTTTAACCTAGGCTGCATCTAATTCTCTTTTAATTTAATATTGTTAGACGCGTTGCAAATGCTTCTTAATGCTTTGGCGCTAGTGTTTGTTATTTAGGCGCTAGTAGAGGCAAGGCTACTGCCTATCGCAAGAAAACCAGAATTTATTGTAAGTAGGGGATTATTACAATTATTGTGCGTAGATAGTTATATAATACTAAACTATTATAACTTATAGATTATGTATATACGCTAAACGCATTCTCTTAAAATAGGTTACACCTAGCTCTAAGCTGTTTTTATATTAGTAGAAGGGGTAATAATATTTTTTATTGCAACAGTGCTAGCATTTATTACTTTCGCGCTAGTAAAATAGGGAAAGGTTAAGTACAGACTAGCTGCTAAAAATCTTACTACTACCCTACACTTCTATAACACCTTCTATATCTATAACAACTTCTGTATCTAAAACACCTTCTGTTTCTATAATACTACACGTTATTACTGCCTCCTATTACAGTTAGCATAATTAATACTAACGCTAATTATATTAAGAAGGAGGAGGAGGAGAAGGATAATATGCTAACCTTTGCTAATACTACAGGTACTAGTATACTAGCTAGCTTTACTATAAAGAAGTAGGATTAACTACATAAGGTAGTTATTACAGCTAGTTATAACAGTTAGTGCTAATAATTCTAGGGTTTCTATTTAAGAGACTATAAGATTAATTACGTCCCTAATTCTTATAGTTAGATTAGGGCTGTAGGCTAAAAGACTAGTACAAAATTTTTACTTAATAGAGAGCTTAGCAACAGTATCTGCGCAGTTTAAAAAAGAAATTAAGCAGCCTTACGTAGTAAAGAGGAGGAAATTATCAATAAGGTAAAGACTGCTAATTATAAAGAAAAATACAAGGCTAGGCTAAAGTAAGGTTAAGACTAGTCTTATACTTTAGAAGAACTTAAAATTTAAGCTATAATAGTAGCCTAGACTAAAGGAAATATAGATTAGTAACGCTTTAGGGTATCTGCTAGTAGTTAGTTATTACAGCTTCTTATAAAAGACAATTACAGACTAAGAATAGCTAAGTAGCTTTAAAACAAGCTTAAGACTATTTATAAGAAGTAGGATAATCTTAAGTATAAAATAGATCTTTACGCACACTAACAGGCCCTTAGAAAGTAAGCAGAAATTACTTAAGACAGTTCTACTGCTAGTTAGAGTACTATAGGCTAAGGTAACAAACAGATCTTTTCTAACCGCAGCGTTAATAAGAAACTGCTCTGCTAATAGTATTAGTAAGGTCTTTAAAAACTTAAAGATAACATCTTTAAGAATAAGAAGGAGAGAGAAGAGTATAAGGCCTTCTGTAATAATATGTTACCTTAAAGCATAGTAGTTACAACTAATAATACCTAGCTGTAAGTTGTTATATTATATTATTATATGTACTTACTAATTATAGTAGTTAAACTAAACCTCTATCTCTCTTAAACAAGGTTAGTTAGGATACTAAGCGTGTTAGCTACTGCCTATTTATTCTAGCACATAATAAAAATAAGTATAAGGAGGAGATTGTTACAATCCTGTGCTAGGGTACGGCACAAACATAAGTACCAGCCAACTAAGACCCCTAACTCCGCCCTAAAGGAACGAACAGTGGAGAAGGACAGGACAGAAAGGGTTGTTACGTAACCGCTTGTTAACAAGCATAACATACATAACTACTTATTAATAAGTATAGTATAATATGCCTGTCTATAAGCACCCTTATATATTTTATTAGACTAACTCTAGTTACTTTTTAATAAGTATTATATCTCCTTAGTATATAGTTAGTAGGAATATAACCCTTATAGTTTGTATTTAACCTTATTAATTAAGTTTGTCTTTAGAATCTTAACCTGCGCTTAAACTAGACAGTCTCCTCTGTACTATTTAGTGCACCCTATCTTTACAAGCTTTGCTTAGTTAATAACCCTAACTAATCTACTAGTACTTATCCCTAAGAACTAATAGAATTAGTGCTTACAGTCTTTAACTAAAGTACAACTTTAACATTTTAAACACCCCTAAGATAAGTACTATTAGATCCTGTGCTACCTCTAGTAACTCTACGTCTTGCAACATTAACATAGATGTAACTGTTACTACTAGCACTATAAATGTTAACAAGCCTAACCTTTACTATAGAGATTATAGTAAGCTTAATAACTAGCTTATAGAGTAGGACCTCTTCTTTACCTTCTAAGGTAAGAAGGTTCCTAAGGCTAAATAAGTAGTCCTTGTAGCTAGCTACATGCGTAGTAAAGTGTTTACCTAGATTAAGCCCTTTATACAGCAGTACTAAGCTAGTAAGGCCCTAAACAACGTAGATAAATAGATAAAAGACTTTAACCTATTTAAAGAAAAGATTAAGCTAATCTTTAGAGTCTCTAACAAACCACATATTGCTTGACGCAACATTTAGAAGATTAGACAGGATAAGTTAGCTACTAACTACGCTGCAGAGTTTTAGCAGCTTACTGCTAATATTTACTAGGATAATACTGCCCTAAATACTATGGTTTAATAAGGATTAAAGCCTAAGGTTAAGAAAGAACTTATGCGCACTAGCGCAAGCACAGAAACCCTTAACAAGCTTATTAATACTACTACTAACATTAACATACAACTCTACAAACTTTAGCAGGAACTTTAAGATAACCTTAGAGCATGTACTACTGTTATTGCTACTAACAGACTACTACTAAGGAACTAGTAGTGTAATAACTTAAATTAAGGACAGTAAGGAGGCTGTAATTAGCTAAACACTAGTCGTCGCATCTACAGCAACACTTAGAGTAGATGCTACAGGCCTAAAGCAATAGACCTCTTAAACCTTAATAAGGAACCACTAAAGCAATAGAATAAGAAGCCTAAGGGGGGTAACTAACACAGAGGCAGCATGGACTGCTACAACTGTAGCAAACTAGGCTACTTTACTAGGGACTGCTAGATAAACAAGGTTTACTACTAGTTAAATGTACTTACCTGTACTTATAATAATATAGATGCTAGTAAATAGGAAATTCTTACTAATAATATAGGACAACTGCTAGAAGACCTAGAGTCTAGTCTAGAGGATAATAACAACTGTATTGTACCTCTAATTTGTGTAGCAACACCCTCCTAGAACGCCCAGACAGGCAAAGAAACAGAGTGCTACTCTAACAACAACCAGCAAAAGATAGACAACCTACTAGACACCTTAGGATAAGAGTTTAACTAAATTAGCGCTCTACTAACACGTAAACAAGAACGCATAGCTTAACAACGCTAGAAGCGTAACAATAAAGAAGCCCATTACTAAATATATTAAGAACTTGTTAGTCCTATAGGAGTACCTAAAATTACAGGAATAATACTAGAACTCTAGCAGCTTATTTACTAGTTTAGAAAAGAAATTAACAATAGCAAACAGTTTACTAATAACCTAGAAGAAGCTAAAGACTAGCTTTAGTATATCTAAGAAACATAGCTTAGCCTAGAACGTATGCAGAAGCAGAAAGAAGCACTACTAATAATTAGCCTATAACTACAGTACATCCTAGACTACTAAAACCTAAAATATAGAAACCTTACGTAGACAGTATACACTAAGGATAAATACATAATCTACTATAATAAGAAGCTTAGTGCAGGATAGTTCCTAGCACAATAAAGCCTCTGTTGTAGTTAATAGTACTAGTGTTATAATAACCTATGTAAACTTCATCTTATTAACAAACACTAGAAAGTATACTTTCCTAGAACAGATAACCTACAGGCTACAATACAAATGTAGCTAGTAGTTAACAGAAGTTGCTATAATATACACTAATAGAACTGCCTTAATATAGATTATAAGAAGCACTACAGTATAAAGGAGTTTAAAGGGTTTAGTAAAGAGGGGACTTTTTTAGGCTAGCGCCTAAGAGCCCTAGGGATCAATCTATTAATAACATTAGGAACAATCACCTTATTAAGCTACCTATTAAACTAAATAGGGTAGCCTTAACAGCACCCTTAGACTTAGGAGTATAAGTAGGTTATATATCTTAAACAGCAATATAGCAAGCTAGACTTAGATTATATTATAAGAGAACTATTACTTACTTTAAGTAGCTAATAGAGAATTAATGCTAGATAAACTGCTAATTATATTTAAAGTGATAGTAGCACCCCTACAGATACAGAGGCACTATAAGGAAATAAACCTAGACGTCTTTATAAAGGCCACGCACAACGTTATATTAGAACTTCCCTATTTACAAAAGCACAACCTAAAGATAGACTAGGCATAAGTAAGACTTTTATTAGAAGGATGTAAATACAGCACTAATACATCTACGCCTACGCAGCGCACAGAGTAGCTAGTAGATAAGAAAGAGATTAATAATGTCTCTTTAATATATAAGATGTACTAAGATAGAGCAGTTAACTCTATAGATGCTAAACGCCCTACAGATTATAAAGCAAGAGTTAAGGAGGAAAGGAGTGTACCTCCTGCTATCCCTAACGTGTATAGACAGTACGCAGAGATATTTAGAAAAGAGCTTATAGTAAAAGCCCTGCCTAAGCATAAACCCTAGGATTATACAATTAAGCTCTAGGAAGGAAAGATACTAACTTTTAGGCTATTATATTAGTTATTAGAAAAGGAACTTAAAGTACTTTGCAAGTATATTAAGGGGAACCTTAAGAAGGGATTTATTAGAAGACTAGAATTACCTGCAGGGTACCTATTTATGTTTGTTCCTAAGAGGGATAGTAAGCTATAACCTTATATCAACTTTAGGAAGCTTAATAAAATTACTATTAAAAGCAGCTACCTGCTCCTAAACATTATAGAGTTGCAGGACTAGCTAGGAGGAGCTTAGTACTTTACAGCGTTAGACCTATAAGGCGCGTACAACCTTATATGCATAAAGAAAGAAGAAGAATAGAAAATAGCATTTAGGACGCAATATAGACTCTATAAGTACCTAGTTATACTGTTTAGTCTAACAAACGCACTACTAATATGCTAGAAGTTAATTAATAACGTCCTAAGAGCACACCTTAACAGAACTATAGTAGCGTACCTAGATAATATCCTAGTGTACTTAAAGACACTAGAAGAGCACAAATAACACGTTATAGAAGTGCTAGAATGCCTAAGGTAGGCTAACCTATAACTTAAACCTAAGAAGTGCAAATAGAATAAGGAGGAAGTTAAATTCCTAGGGTATATTGTAGGACAACATAGAGTTAAGATTAGTCTAACAAAGGTAGAAGTAGTTAAGACTTAGCAGATGCTAAAAATAGTTAAACAGATCTAGGAATTCTTAGGATTTGTTAACTTTAACTAACGCTTTATTAAGGACTACTCTAAGATTACAATCCTGCTAACAAAGCTTACGCAGAAGGATACACTATTTAAGTAGGGATAAGAACAGAATAATATATATTTAAGGCACTTAAGCAAGCCTATATTACACCTCCTATATTAATTATGTTTTGTAGTAGCAAACTAATGCGCATAGAGACTAACGCCTTAGATCTTGTATTAGGCGCATTTATTACATAAGAAAAGGATAAACTATAGTATTCTATTACTTACTACTTACGTAGGTTCTTAGGACCTAAAGAACGCTATAATATGCATAACAAAGAATTACTTATAATTATATTAGCTCTAGAACATTAGCAACTATACGTAGAAAGCTACTTAGAACTTACTATCTACACTAACTATAAGAACCTAGTATACTTTACTACTAATAAGGTCTTAAATTAATAATAAGTATATTAGTCTAAGATACTTAGGTAATATAAATTTAAGATATTGTATACGCTAGGTAAAGACAATAGTAAAGCTAACGTGCTTAGCAGACAACACAACCTTACTAGAGAAAAGACAATAAACTAGTTCGCAGTACTAGGAATTAACAACAATAGGTTACTTAGACTATTACAGTAACTAAATAATATAATACAAATTAAAAACAAACAGCGTATTACATTAGACGTACTAGAGGAACTTTAGGACAAAATGATAGCTAATTACTCTAATAACCTGCTTTATAGACACCCTAGAATTACACGTATAATAGAACTTATTAAGTAATACTATAAGTTTAGTAATATAAAGGATAAGGTTAATAAATATATTAAGAACTATATTAACTATTAGCAAAACAAACAGAGTACAGACGTGAAATACTGAGAAATATAGGTAAAAGAGCTACCTACAGCACTATAGACAAATATTACAATAGACTTTATTATATAGCTGCCTATCTTAAGAGACCCTATAACTAGATACAACTTTAACTTAATCTTTGTTGTAGTTAACAGATTTACTAAGTACGCTAAGATAATACCTTTTTAATATAGCTATACTGCAGAGTAGCTTATATAAGTGTTTCTAGATTAGCACAGAAGGTATTATAGCATACTAGAATTAATTATTAGTAATTAAGACAAGCTCTTTATATTAAATTATTAGACTACGCTCTTAGCAGCTATAGGTACTAAGAAGAAGCTTTTAACAGCCTATTATGTACAGACAGACAGATAGACTAAAAGAACAAATTAGACTATAGAAATATAACTACAGATATACAGCAACTAGTAGTAAGATAACTAGGTTTTACTGTTACCTATAGCACAAATCGCATAAAACACTAAATTGTTAGAAGTAACAGAAGAATTACTGTTCTTTCTAAATCACAGGATGCACCTAAATCTCTTTACTAGAAGTCTATATATGCTAATTTAGACTAAATTAGTAATATCCTTAGTAGTAAGAATAAAAGAAGTACATAAGAAAGTGCTAGAAAATATTAGTAATGCTTAAGAATAAGTAATCTTATATGTTAACTAGAAAAGAAAAACAGCACCTTAGCTAAAAGAGGGGGATAAAGTCAATCTCCTTATAAAAATCCTTTGCACACAAAGACTAATAAAAAAACTAGACTACGTTAAAGTTAGACCATTTGTTATTTTAAAGCAGATAAGCCTAGTTAACTATAGACTTAATCTGCTAAAGGATGTAAAGATCTATCTAGTGTTCTACATATTGCTATTAGAACTAGCTAACACTAGAACGCCTATCTAGAAGAACTTCTATTTTTAAGTTAATAGTTAAGATAAATAGGAAGTTAAAAAAATAGTAATATATAGGGGAAATAGCAACTAATAAAGGTACCTAGTTAAATAGTTAGGATACCTAGACTTAGAAAATATATAGGAACTACCTGCGTACCTTATAAGCTGCTGCTAATTATTACATAAGTACTATAATTTGCTACAGACTCTTTAATTAAACTAAGAGTAATCTAGGTAGCTAGTAAGACATATATGCTAATTGACGCTACAGGATAGTTAGGATTAACTTCCTTAGCTAGGTCTAACTTACTAGCTTTAACTATCCTATTTGCTAAATACAGCGCCTTTTGCCGCGTACAGTTATTTACCTGTTTTAGGATTTTCTTATTATGTAATAATTGCGCAATTATAGTTATAAGCAGTAACTTATCTACTTCTACCTTTTTCTTATACTCCTTATACGGTTTATCTAATAACGCCTAAGACATGTTTATATATAGCCTACTAGCCTTTATACACTTAGCATACTTTAGACCTTTTAGACTACCTAATATTATATAGCACTTATAGCTACTAAAGAAATAATAATTGTAAGGGACTTTAGTAGGTATATTAACTTAATAGATGTCTAGTATAAGATAGATTTGTAGGCATATAAGGACATCTTAACTTACAGGTTACTAGATATAGAAATTGCAGATTATATAAAACTCTAATAGACAATTACATAGTTTAAGGACAAACTAAAGAAGAAGAGGGGATAGTGTTATAATTTTGTGTTAGGGCACAGTACAAACATAAGTACTAGCTAACTAAGACCCCTAACTTAGCCCTAAAGGAATAAACAGTAGAGAAGGATAGAATAGAAAGTGTTATTATATAACTGCTTATTAATAAGTATATATATATAACTGCTTATTAATAAGCATAATATATATAACTACTTATTAATAAGTATAGTATAATATACTTATCTACAAGCACCCTTATACATTTTATTAGACTAACTCTAGTTACTTATTAATAAGTATTGTATCTCCTTAGTATATAGTTAGTAGAAACATAACCCTTATAGTTTATGTTTAACCTTATTAATTAAGTTTGTCTTTCGAATCTTAACCTGCGCTTAAACTAGACAGTCTACTCTGTACTATTTAGTGCACCTTATCTTTACAAGCTTTGCTTAGTTAATAACCCTAACTAATCCACCAGTACTTATCCCTAAGAACTAATAGAATCAGTGCTTACGGTCTTTAACTAAAGTACGACTTTAACAGAGATTAAAAAGTCTAATTCTAAGCTAGAGGAGTACTATTACGCTGGTAAAAGGGTAGGGGGTACCCTAGGGTTAGGTAGGGGTTAGGTACGGTCCGCACAGACGTTAGGTAGGGGTAGGGTAGAGATAGGGTCCACATAGGGTAGGGGTAGAGTAGAGTCTACATAGACGTTAGGTAGAGGTAGGGTAGAGGTACCTCTAGTATAGGGTAGGGGTAGGGTACAGTCCGCACAGACCAGGGGTAGAGGTAGGGTAGGGTAGGGTTTAGGGTAGGGTCTGTAGGGAAGAGGTAGGCCTAAGTAGGGCCTATAGGTGTCAGCGTGTAACTCTTTAACTAAAGCAGTTATTGCAAAGCTTTGTGCTACTAAAATGTAGAACAAAACAAGCGCTTTTTAACAGTCCATATACTGTAAGATTCTAATTAGAACTAGTAGAGTAAGAGTAGTTGTTACGTAGGCCTATATTGTAACAACCTAGAATTTACACAACAACTGCTATAACTTAACTAGGTTTAACTAGAAACTCACAGTATATAAACTGTTCAAAAGCCCTTGTTTTAGTCTACATTTTAGTACTACAAAGTTTTGCAATAACTGCTTTAGTTAAAGAGTTGGACGCTGACACCTACCCTACCCAACCCCTACCCAACCCCTACCCAACCCCTACCTAACCCCTACCCGTACCCCATGTGGACCCTACCCTACCCCTACCCTCTTGGCATGGAATTAGCGTGGGTAGGGGTAGGGTAGGGTAGGGGTACATCACGTAATGTACCCTACCCCTACCTAACCCCTACCCTTTTACTACTGTAAGTACTATTAGTCTATACTAAATGTGTATAAGACTATTAAGTAATTTTATAAGTTAATAGCTAAAAAAAGGTGTTAAGATATTAGACTTTAAAGAATCTAATAACAGTAATAAGATAGATCTAGAATAGATATAGAGCTAATGTTTTAGCTTAAAATAACAGCTAATAAACATATACACAGCCTGTTTTGTAAATACTACTAATTTCTGTTTAATTTTTATTTTGTATCTCTACGTAATTAGAAACTTACTTAAGATAACTAAGCTAAACCTAAAAAATTAAAAAGGTATCTAGTTCCTCGCACTAAATATAACATTCTTGCTGTTAGGGTTTAGGCTTGCCCTAGGCAGTTTGTTAAAAAGTCTTTCTAATATCCTATTACCTTAGTATTAAATACTTAAATTTATTACGTTAATATATAACATATATGTTATTATTACTAGTAGATATACCTTCTACTGTACCTATACTCCTTCTATCTCTTACTTTCTTTACTATACAATTGTTAAAGGGGCTTTTCTAAAATAATTATATCTTATTAAACAGCTAGTTTCCCTAGACTCTAATACTAACGAAAGTAAGGTACCTGTTATAGCATAGGATTGGTAGTAGACAACTATATTATAGAAAAGCAATCCTACATCTAAAACGCTATATTAGGATGCACTAACTTACTTAGGCTAGATCTAGAGTAGATATAGCAAACCCTCTTAGGTATAAGAAAGCTATCTATATGTATACTGTTATAACTATAGTTTATTCTTTAGAACCTAGTTATAGAAGGCTATAGGACTAAGCATCTTATCTAAAAACTTAGTTTATAAGCTTGTAGACAAATTAGAAATCCTACTTATACTTTATTAAACCTCCTATTATATCTATATACTGCGTGCTAGTAAAATAAAAATTAGTTCTCTTCCACCCTAGCATACTCTACTTTAGCCTTAAAAATAGAGCTTATGTAATTAGTCATTAACAACAACTTCCTATTTTGAATAATTAAACAGTTATTATTTTAACAAACTCTCCACTTCCTAAGGCTAGAAGCTGTAATAACTACCCGTTATAATTTAGCTAGATGTTCTAGAGCTAGCTTAATGCTGCTAAACACGCTCTTCTTTAGGATCTTAGATTAAGTACTAAATTGTCTATTGTATTAGATGCCTAGACTACAAGTAATTACCTTAGCTTCCTAGCTTTACAAGGTTACTATATAAACAAGAGTTATAAATTATAAGAAGTCCTTTTAGACTTTATTCCTATACACAGAAAATATATAGGATCCTCTATAGCATAGTAAGTTCTTTAACCTCCTAAGGAAACTAAAACTGTAAAGTAGCTGCTTGCTATTACTTACAATAATGCTAGTAGTAACAGTGCTTTATTACAGACCTTAGAGAGGTTACAACAGCAGAACAATATCACTTAGGATAGAAGAGAGAATACTGTTCCTTATCTTACATATATAATTAACCTTATTATAAAGGATATTATTTAGTATCTCTAACTTAAGGTATTACTAGAACTAGAGCATGCAGAAAGACTGCAAGAACGGTATATTAGAGGTATTAAAAACAGCATGTCTATTCTAAACTCTCTCTAGAAGGTAGATGTTATTTATTACATGGTTTTATTACATAATCTATTACATACTAAGTATTATACAGATTTAAGCTATCTATATGGCAATAGATCTATTACTACAACAATTTAAGAGGGTTCTTACACTATAGAGTAATATTCTGGTAATTTATTAACTTTTAGTTAAATAAAATGTTAGGGCTAGGTAGAACTCTACCTATAATATGTGTAAGCGTGCATAAAGACTTTAGGTCTATATTAATAATTAGTTAGAGTAAGAAATTACACTAAAGGTATTAAGCTGTTAAGAAGGTGCTTCTATATATTAAAAGGTAGCAGAAGCTAATTTTAAAAATCTTAAGAAACTTAACTAGTAGTCACTAAGTAGCAGCACCTGCGGGCTGTTATAATAAAGCTACAGTAATTTAAAAATATATCTAGTACCCTTAGCAGGACTTATAAGCCTCTTATGTAGCACATCTAGCTAATATATAACCAGCTATTTAACTTCTTAAATTAGATAACTAAAGAGCTTAGCGACAACCTAGGTCACGCTAATAACTTAGAATAGCTAGAAGTTGTAAAAGCAGCAGTATGAAAGGGTTATGTTGTAGGTAATAGTATTACTTAATGTAAGAAGGTGGTTGTATTAGAGACCGAGCCCTAAGGGCTTACTGAGATTATCTGATATACCCTCCCAAAAATCACGTGCCTCTAATCCCCAATGTCCCTTTAAGCCCTCGCCACTTAACTCCCCTAATAATCACGTGCACCTAACCCCTAATAGCTCTCTAAGCCCTTATTACTTAACCCTATACTTTGCTCTACCACATATCTCCTCTACCCTAAGAGCTTAGCCCTATTAAGCTTACGTCTAGTATCTATATCTGTTCCTTTGCTCCCTGCAACTTTATTATCTGTTCTAACAGGTGCCCCCTACTATTGTTTGCCCCTAAGCCTCTTCACTTTAAGCAATCTCCTAGAGCTACCTAGCAGTTTATTAGGCTGTTACTTAATAATCTGCCTTTATCTAACCGCGTTTAATCTAGTCCTAGGCATCTAAGCCTGCTATAACTATTCTCTAGAGCCCTATTAGTCTAGGTCTAAGAGACTAGATCCTAAACCCTATATGTAACCTAAATTTGTTTGTTATAGCAGCTAAGGTAAGCCTAAGTGCTTACTGTTTGTTTGTCTTGTAAATCTCTAGCTTGTTTGTTTTCTGCCTATGTTATTAGATTTATTAATTAATTAATAAATTAATTAGTTTAACGTCCTGTGTGAGTCTAAGACTTAATAAGACAAGAGTAGTTAAGCTACTCTAGTAATTTAAGGAGCGTGTTTATGTAAGGGGATAGTAAATGCGTGTTTATATTCCTATAGTGAGAGCCTATGCTCTAAGAAGTAATTAGAGGATTTTAGGTGTCTGTTTTTTGTTAAAGGTACCACTTACGTGTGCCTACTTTAGTCTCTAAAATAAAAGCTTAAGTAGCTAGAATTCCTTAGTTTGTGTGTAGTAGTAGGGTTATTAAAAGCCTCTAACCTTATAGGCTATCCTGCATTGTTTTCTCTACATCTCTGTATTCTCTACAGTATAGTAGAAGGTGTTGTAGTGTTTATATATAGCTGCAGATATATCTATTATTATATATCTTCTGTATATTATATAGGTATACTTTGCTATATCTATATTCTAGTTTTAGTTAGTAGTAGGCACTAGCTGTCTCTGTCTTAGTATCATTTAGTAGTTTTATGTTGTTTATTAGTTCTAGCTAGTATTTTGTTGCGTAGGTGTTTGTTTTTCTTAGGATCACTATAGCTTTGTAGGTGTCTATCTTAAGTTTCCACTCTTTTATTGTAATAGCTTCAATCTTAATGCTAGTTTTGCTAATGCTTGTTAATTTATAAATAGGCCTCTTTTTAGTTGCTTCTTCCGCTAGGGAATCTGCTTTCTTGTTTCCTGCAATGTCCTGGTGTCTAGGGGCCTAAGTAAGGCTAAATGTAGCTCCTTTATTTTTAACAGTTTTAGCTACCTTTATACCGCGTATTTACTAGGCCTGTCTAGGTTTATTTAAAGGAGTTTTTAGTCTTAGGATTGCAGCCTAGTTATCTGTAAAGACTTAGATGTCCTATACTGCAGTAGCTATAGTAGCTATAATTTTAAAGCCTCTTATTTTACCTTCTAGTCCTCTATTATATATAATTTAGCCTTTGCTAATATTATAGCTTATAGAGTAGATTTCCTTAGGCTGTTATTTATAGTCTAGGACTGTAATTCCTACTTCTATACCTTAGCCTTTTGTTATAAAGAAAGCGTTTTTGTAGATAGCTAGTACATTACTTTCTACTTTTTATAGCATCTGTGTTTTATGTGCTTTTACTTCTTCTTCTTTTAGTAGTCTTAGGATCTCTGCCTAGTATGCTATACCCTTATTCTAGGGGCAGAAGTAGTAGTCTTTTAGTTTTTCTTTTCTTATACTAGGCGTAGCCTTTTCTATAGACTTTGTAAATCGCATAAGCTGTGTAGGAGGTTCTATTTTAGCCTAGTATAGTTAACCTCTCCTTGCTCTACGCTAGAGTCTAGGCTACGCTAGCAAAAGGGTAGGGGGTACCCTAGGGTTAGGTAGGGGTTGGGTATGGTCTGCACGGACGTTAGGTAGAGGTAGGGTAGGGGTAGGGTCCACATAGGGTAGGGGTAGGGTAGAGGTTCCTCTAGCGTAGGGTAGGGGTAGGGTACAATCCGCACAGACTAGGGGTAGGGGCAGGGTAGGGTAGGGTTTAGGGTAGGTTCTGTAGGGAAGAGGTAGGCCTAAGTAGGGCCTATAGGTGTTAGCGTGTAACTCTTTAACTAAAGCAGTTATTATAAAACTTTGTATTTCTAAGGTATAGAACAAGAGGAGCGCTTTTAAAAAGTTTATATACCGTAAGATTCTAAGTAAAACTAGTAGAGTTACAGCAGTTGCTACGTAGGCCTACATTATAACAACCTAGGATTTACACAACAACTGCTGTAACTCTACCAGTATTGCTTAGAATCTCACGGTTTATAGACCGTTTAAAAGCGCTCCTTTTACTCTACATTTCTGCTGTACAAGGCTTTACAATACCTGCTTTAGTTAAAGAGTTGGACGCTGACACCTACCCTACCCAACCCCTACCTAACCCCTACCTCTACCCTATATAGACCCTACCTAACCCCTACCTGTACCCCATATAGACCCTACCCTACCCCTACCTATACCCTATGTAGACTCTACTCTACCCGTACCCTCTTAGCATGGAATTAGCGTAGGTAGGGGTAGGGTAGGGTAGGGGTACATCACGTAATGTACCCTACCCCTACCTAACCCCTACCCTTTTGCCACCGTAGTCTAGGCCTATGGTTTGTAGAGTAGACTTTAGCTGTGTTGTAGCAATATAGATAGAGTAGTTATTAAGTAGCTTCCTAGCTTAAAAGGCGTACTTTTGTTAGATTGGATGGTAATAGTAAAGAGTTAATAATAATGTATTAATGTTGTGTTTTTGTTCTATATAAGGGTGATTTTTGTCTTATCTAGGTTCTAGTTAGGGCCCCTACACGGTTTCTTAGTAGGTATATCGCCTAACCTATTTCTCTAATACCTTTTAATTAACACACCCCCTTAGCTTAGAATCCTATTGCAAGCTGTGTAAACTAGTTAATTAACTCTTTAACATAAGGTCCTCTAGTTGCTCTTGCATCTTCTAAAGCAGGATATCCCTTAATATACCCTTCTAGCCCTTAACAAGTCCTAACTAATATAAAAAAGCTAGCCTATTTGCTTATTAGTAATAACTTTGTAAATCTATTAGTAATTATATTATTAGATAGGGTATATTCTACTTTAAGTATCTTATAGTTAACTTCTTATTATAACTAGTAGTTGTATATATTAATATACTAAAGCTTAGTTTATATCTTAGTAATATATATAGTAACTAGATATATTGTCTATATATTATTACATGTAATTGTTATTATTAGATTACTTAGGGTTACCTAAAGCTTATTTAATAGTTAAGAGGTAAATATTGCTTCCTTAGCTACTTAAGACTGTGCTAGGAGCTTAGCCTTAGTGGTTAACGTTGTAACAGTATCTTATTTATTCGCTCTCTAGGCAATAAGTCCTCTAAATAGCTTAATAGCGTATCCTTAGGAACCCTTTTAGTCTACAGTATTGTTAGCAAATAATATATTACTTGTAACTTTAAGTCCTTTACTCTATCTAAAGTTAAAAAACAGATTTCTTGTCTTCTATAGGTATAGGGGCACTTAGTTAGCAGTGTCTTAGTGTTTATTACTTAGGTTAACTAGAAAGCGTATAAGTTGCTACGTAGTAGATACTATATTAGGTTAAGTAGTTACTACTATAAATAACAGGGATCTAATCTTTTACTAATATTAATTAATCTCTAGTAGTTTAGCTAGACTATTTCTAGGCTTAAGTTTAATTCTAGATATTAGCGTATTATAACTTACTTCCTGTCTAGTTACTAATTAACCAATCTTATTAACGTATGCAGCTTATAACAATTAAATTATCTATTACTATCTATTATATTAGACTTCTACACTAAGGAACTATAAAAGGTTATCTCCTCTAGTGTATAGGTATTGTTCCTATATCTATTAGATATTATTATCTGCCTCTTGTTTGTGCTTTAGGTGGTAGGCAATTATAATATTGTCTACATAGAAGAAAAAAATTATTCTATTCTTAATTATACAGCATAGCTCTTATAGTACTTATTTAAATCTAAATCTAGCTAATATTACTGTAAATTCCTTCTACTATAGTAGAGGGGAGATGCAGAGTCTATATAAGGCTTTCTATACCTTTAGTAAGGTGCCTAGCTTCTAGTATTCTCTTAGTATCCTTATATATATTTTGCAGTTAATAGCTGTATAGATAATAGCATTTATAATATCCTATTATTTTAGTTTAAGATTATACTTTGTAGTAATTGCTATTAGTATTCTAAGTAATTAGCCTGTAAGTGTAGCTGTATATATGTCTTATAACGTAATATTATATTATTAGTGTCCTCTAACTATAAGCCTTACTTTATACTTATTAAGGTAGTAGTGTGTATTAAACTTATATATATAGACCTACATATAGTTAAGTATTTATTATCTAGACTTCTAAACTAGAGCTTCTAGAACTTTAGTCTATAACTCTATTTGTTTATAGCTTAATAGGTTTTTATTTTCTACTTATTTAAACATCTTCTAGAGAGAGTGCTCCTCTAGCTTTAAGTATACTGTAGGTAATAGCAGGAGTTTATTCTAATGTAGTTTAATTCCCTTTACCGTTATGGGCTTAGACCTTGTCTAAGCCTTAAGCGAGACAGGACGGTTACGTAACCTATAGACATATTAGAAGGACATGCAACGTGTTACCTCCTTAAGAGATATAATACTATATTAACCCTTATTATATCCTACCCTAAGGCTAGTCTATAATATTTATATCTCTTCTTCTAGAAGAACAGCTAGCACTTATACTATGTTAGCTAGTTCCTAGAATAACTTTCTAGATAAATCTGTCCTCTTAACCCTTTAGGAACTTATAGCCTAGTGTTACAATCCTGTGTAGAAGGAGCGGCACAGCAATAAGTATTATCTAACTAAACCCTTAACTTCCTCCTAGAGAAACAACAAGTTAAGAAAGACAGAACACCTAGGGTTGTTACGTAACTGCTCGTTAACAAGCATAACACACGTAACTGCTTGTTAACAAGCATGGTATGATATGCTTGTCTACAAGCACCCTTATGTATTTTATTAGACTAACTCTAGTTACTTGTTAATAAGTATTATATCTCCTTAGTATATAGATTACAGGAACACAACCCTTATAGTTTGTGTTTAACTTTGTTAATTAACTTTATTATTAGAATATCTTAACCCTGCTTGTAAAACAGATAGTCTACTCTATACTCTTCCTTGCAACCCTAGTTACTACAGTCTTTAACTAGATAACTACCTCTTTAAGAACCCCTACACGTACTTATCCCTAAGACCTAATTAAATAATTACTTACAGACTTTGTCTAAAGTGTAAAACTTAATATTTTAAACACCCCTAAGATAAGTACTTTAGGATCTTGCGCTACCCCTAGCAGCACTTACTCTAGCAATGCAGACATAGATACTCCTGTTACAAACAGCACTATAAACGTAGCTAAACTAGACACCTACAATAGAGACTGCAACAAGCTTAACAACTAGCTCCTCTAGTTTAACTTGTTCTTTAAATTCTAAGGAAGTAAGATCCCTAACAACAAACGTGTTATGCTAGCTGCTAGCTACATGCGTAGAAACGCTTTTAAATAGATTAAGCTATTTCTCTAAAAGGCTATGTTAGACAAATGTCTAGACAATATCTCTAAATAGTTTAATAACTTTAACAACTTTAAAAAAATAATTAAGCTAATCTTTAGAGTCTTAAATAAACTAGCTATTGTACGTTGCAACATCTAACGCATTAAGTAATCCTAATCTACAGCTAACTATGCTGCTAAGTTCTAGCAACTCGCTACTAATACAGAATAGGATAATACTGCGTTAATAAGTATGTACAAACAAGGATTAAAACCTAAGGTTAAAGAAGAACTAATGCGCACTGGCGCCAGCACTAAGACCTTAGACGAACTTATTAACAAGTCTATATCTATTAACGTTAAGCTTTATAAACTATAACTAGAACTATAAGAAGATCTACAGGCACAGGTTGTAGTTATTAGAAATAACTGCCTGCCTCTACGTAACCTGTAGCGCAATAACTTAAACTAAGGATAATAAGGAGGATGTTACTAGCCTAACACTAGCTAACGTATCTACAATAACACACAGAGTAGTTACTTTAGACTAGAGGCTATAGACCTCTTAAACCTTAACAAAGGACCGCTACTAGGATAATAGAATAAGAAGAAGGGTAGAGGAGGACACTACTCCTATAAGGACAGCAGTAAGGACTGCTACAACTATAGCAAATTAGGCTACTTTACAAGAGACTGTAAAATAAAGAACAAGGTTCTTTAACAGCTTAATGTTCTTACCCGCAAAGTTAATACTATAGATACTAGTAACTAGGAAGTAGTTACTAATAATATAGGACGGCTTATAGAAGACCTAGAGTCTAGTCCTAAGGACAATGCTAAATGCATTAAACCTCTAATTTGTGCAGCAACCCCTTACTGCAACACTACAGAGGGCAAAGGAGTACTATTTACTAACAGCAACTAATAATATTACGCAGTAGAATGCTGTGTAGAAGGAAAGAGCCTTAAGGTTAGTAAGAAACACAAAGGCCTATTCTAATAACAGGGAACAAGCTACTTTAGTCTTAAAGGTAAGGAACTTCTAGTTATTAAACGCAAACTAGAAGAGGTTACTAAGGAGCAAGCTATACTTAGTAATATTAGTAAACCCTATAAAGAGATAAAGGACTACTAACGTAAGATAGACAACCTTCTAAATACTTCTAGATAAACACTTCTAGAAATTAGACAGGATACTACGTGTTACTAATACTAACGCTAGCAGTATAAGCGCTGTGCTAAGGAAGAAGCGTACGCACAGATGTGTTAAGAGCTTATCTAACCTATAGAAGGACCTAAAGAAGAGTCTACTTTGGAATTTAACTAGCTTATTTAGCAGGTTAAGCAAGAAACTAATAACTGCTAACAAGCACTAAACAACCTAGAAAAAGCTAAAGACTAACATTAGGTTAAAGTTAAGATATAGCGTAGTTTGCGACGTATAAGGGAGTAACAACCCTTACTAATATTACTTCTACTACTACTTAGCCCACAACCCTAGTACAAACTAGATGTTAGGAATCCTAGACATAGAGAATTGTTATAGACAGCCTGTAGAGATAACTAATATAGCATACACTAAGAATCTAAGCTAAACTATAGATAGTTTCCTCTAGGTTACTATTCTTAATGTGTTTAGTAGTTTAACTATTAGAATAACTTATGTAAAAAACACCTTATTAACAAACATAGCTGTGCCTGCTTCCCTAGGACAGACAATCCGCAAGTAATTATTTAGATGTAGTTAGTAGTTAATAGACAGTGCTACAACGCGCACTAGCAGAACTGCCTAAACCCTAATTGTAAGGTTTACTAAGGACATAAGGAACATAACAGATTCACTAATAAGACTTTTTTAAGACAGCGCCTAAGAGCGCTAGGGATCGATCTATTAATTCCATTAGGACTGATTGCCTTATTAAGCTCACTATTACACTAAATAGAGTAGAGCTATTAGCATTGTTAGACCTAGGAGCCTAGGGAAATTATATATCCTAAAAGGTAGTAGAAGAAGCTAGACTTTAACTATAGTACAAAGAAGAACCATACCCACTACAAGTAGCTAACAGAGAGCTAATGCTAGGGGAAGAAAGAATTACGCTTAAAGTTTAAGGTGCCCCTCTAAGGATATACAACTATAAAGAGAAGTTAGACCTTAATATTCTTAGGACAGCTGCCTATAATGTTATAATAGGGCTACTATAGTTATAAGAGTACAATCTACAAATTAATTAGAAGAAGTAATAAATCTTATTTAACAGATATAAGCACTGTATAGCTGCACTAATACCTACGTAATACACACCGCAGTTAGTAGATAAGAAAGAGATTAACAATTTCTCTTTAACACATAAGACGCGCTAAGATAGAGCAGTTGGCTAGCTACTAACTACTAAGACAGTAGGAGATAGGAAAGGCGCAGCTAAGGAGAAGGACAGTGCACCTCCTAATATCCTAGATAAATATAAGAGTTATATAGAACTCTTCTAGTATAAGAAGACTATAAAAGCATTACTACAGCACAAACTATAGGACTGCGATATTAAGCTCTAGGAAGGAAAGGAACTGCCCTTTAGACCTATATACAGACTCTTAGAAAAAGAACTTTAGGTAATACGTAAGTATATTAAAGAAAACCTTAAGAAAGGATTTATTAGAGAATTAGAATCCCTAGCAGGATTTCCTATTACCTTTGCAGCTAAGAAAGACAGCTTGCTACGCCTATATATTAACTACTAAAAGCTTAATAACATTATAATTAAGAATTAATACCTGCTACTAAACATTAAGGAGTTATAAGACAGACTTAGCAGAGCATAGTACTTTACTACACTTAATTTACGTAGAGCGTACAACCTTATATACATAAAGAAAGGTAAGGAATAGAAGACAGCGTTTAGGACCTGTTACAGTTATTATAAGTACCTAGTTATACTATTTAGGCTAACTAATGCACTAGCTACGTGCTAGGCTCTAATTAACAACGTGTTAAGAGCGTACCTAGACTAAATAACAGTAGTATACCTTAATAATATCCTAGTGTACAGTAAGACACTAAAAGAACACATAATCTACGTTAAGGAAGTGTTAGACTGCCTAGGAAGAGCAGTCCTCTGCCTAAAGCTGGAGAAGTGCAAATAGCATAAGGAAGAAGTAGAATTCCTTAGCTATATTGTAGGAAGACACAGAGTAAAAATAAGCCTAAAAAAGATTTAGGTCGTAAAGGATTAGCTAACGCCAAAAATAGTTAAGGGAATCCAGGAATTCCTCAGCTTTGTTAACTTTAACTAACACTTTATTAAGGACTACTCTACAAAAGCGCTACTGCTTACTAAGCTAACACAGAAGGACGTTCTATTTAAATAGGAATAAGCACAGGAGGACTCCTTCTAGTTGCTTAAACAAGTATGCGTAGAACCACCTATAATAATTATATTTTAGAGTAGAAAGCCACTTTAGATTAAAACTAATGCCTTAGATCTAGCATTAGGAGCTTGTGTAATATAAGAACGAGATAGCCTATAGCACCTAATTGCCTACTATTTACAGAAGTTTACAGGACTAGAAGAAAACTACAATATGCATAATAAGGAGCTTATAGCAATTATATTAGCTCTAGAATATTAGAGTATCTATATAGAAAGTTGCTTAGACCTTACTATATACACAGACTACAAGAACCTAGTTTATTTTATAACAACTAAGGTTCTTAACTAAAGACAAGTTAGATAGTTAGAACTATTAGGAAGATATAAGTTTAAGATACTGTATACTCTAGGAAAAGACAATAGTAGAGCTAATATACTTAGTTAACAACACAACCTTACAGGAACAAAAACAATTAATAAGCACGCTATACTTAGAATTAATAAGAATAGATCTCTAGGACTATTGCAGCAGCTTAACAACATAATGTAAGTTTAGCAGAAACAGCGTATCCCATTACAAGTACTAGAGGAACTTTAAGAAGAAATTATAGCTAGTTATTATAACAACCTACTATACAGACACCCTAGAATTACGCGCACAATAGAGCTTATTAAAAGACATTACAAGTTTAAAAACATAAAGGATAAGGTTACTAAATATATTAAGAACTATATTAATTATTAACAAAATAAGCATAGTACGCACATAAAATACAGAGAAATACAGGTAATAGAGCTGCTAACAGCACTATAGACGAACATTACTATAGACTTTGTCACGCAGTTACCTGTCTTTAAGGACCCTGTTACAGGATACGCTTACAACTTAATATTTGTTGTAGTAGATAGATTTACTAAGCACGCTAGGATAATACCGTTTTGTTACAATTATACTACTAAGCAACTAGCTTAAGTATTCTTAGATTAAGTAATTAGGTACTACGGCATACTAGAATCTATTATTAGCAATTAAGATAAGCTCTTTATATTAAACTATTAGACTACGCTGTTAGCAGCTATAGGTACTAAGAAGAAGCTGTTAACTACATATTATCTGTAAACGGATAGATAAACTAAAAGAATAAATTAGACTATAGAAACATACCTATAGATATATAGCAACTAGCAGCAGAATAACTAGGTTTTACTATTACCTATAGCACAGATTGCATACAACAACAAATTATTAAAAGTAATAGGTACAACACTATTCTTTGCAAATTATAGAAGACATCTAAATCTCTTTATAAGAAGCCTTAATATAACTGTTTAGACAGAATTAGCAATCTCCTTAGTAATTAAACTAAAGGAAGTACACTAGAAATCACTAGAAAACATTAGTAAGGCTTAAGAACAAGCAATCTCTTATGTTAACTAGAAAAGAAAAACAGCACCTTAGCTAAAAGAGGGGGATAAAGTCTATCTCCTTACAAAAAACCTTCAAACACAAAGACTAACAAAAAAACTAGACCACGTTAAAATTAGACCCTTTTTTATTTCTAAGTAGATAAGCCTAGTTAACTATAGACTTATTCTGCTAAAGGATGCAAAGATCTACCTAGTGTTCTACGTCTCCTTATTAGAACCAGCTAACTCTAGAACGCCTATCTAGAAGAACTTCTATTACTAAGCCAACAGTAAAGATGAATAGGAAGTTGAGAAAATAGTAAAACATAAAGGGAATAGCAACTAACAGAGATACCTAGTTAAATAGTTAGAATACCCTAGTTTAGAAAATATATAGGAACTAGTTATATACCTAATAAGTTGCTGCTAACTAGTATATAAGTACTATAGTTTACTATAGACTCTTTAATTAAGCTAAGGGTACTCTAGGTAGTAGGCGAAGCGTATATGCCAATCAACGCTATAGGATAATTAACCTCCTTAGCTAAATTAAGTTTACCTAACTTAGCTATTTTATTTGCTAGATACAGTGCCTTTTGCCACACGCGTTTATTTACCTGTTTTAAGATCCTCTTGTTCTATAGCAACTGTGTGATTACAGTAGCTAGGAGAGTTTTATTATCTTCTACCTTTTTCTTATACTCCTTATAAGTCTTATCTAATAACGTCTAAGACATGTTTACATATAGCTTGCTAGCCTTAGTGCACTTAGCACACTTTAGATAACTTAAACTACCTAGCATAATGTAGCACTTGTGTCCTTTAAAGAAACAATAATTGCAGGGAACTTTAGAGGGCGTGTTAGCTTAACAGATTTTAGATGTAAGGCGAAGGTTGTAGGTATGTAAAGACATCTTAACTTACAGGTTACTAGATATAGAGATTATAGATTATATAAATCTCTAAAATATAATTACGTAGTTTAAGGACAAACTAAAGAGGAAGGGGGGATAGTGTTATAATTCTGTGCAGAAGGAGCAGTACAGTAATAAGTATTATCTAACTAAACCCTTAACTTCCTCCTAGAGGAACAACAAGTAGAGAAAGACAGAACACCTAGGGTTGTTACGTAACTGCTTGTTAACGAGCATAACATACGTAACTGCTTATTAATAAGCATAGTATAATATACTTATCTACAAGCACCCTTATTTATTTTATTAGACTAACTCTAGTTGCTTATTAATAAGTATTAAATCTCCTTAGTATATAGATTATAGGAACACAACCCTTATAGTTTGTGTCTAACTTTATTAATTAACTTTATTATTAGAATATCTTAACCCTGCTTACAAAACAGATAGTCTACTATATACTCTTCCTTAAAACCCTAGTTACTACAGTCTTAAACTAGATAAGTACCCCTTCGAGAACCCCTGCACGTACTTATCCCTAAGACCTAATCGAAAGATTACTTACGGACTTTGTCTAAAGTGTAAAACTTAACACCTAGATATTATAGTTTATAACAAACTTATAGTAAGCCTTAACTACTACTAATAAGTATATAGTATTACTTAAATGTAATAACTCTAAAATGTGCGTGTTTGTAGAGTCTCTAGTATAAACAGCTAACGCCTATACTAGACCTGCGTCTACAGTCCTATTATCCTCCTTAGAAGTAACGCTGTACCTATTAACGTCTACTCTAGCCCCTAACCTGCCTTATAAAGCGCTGTTTTTAGCGTCTACCCTAGGCCTATATGCCTCTATGCAGACGTCTATAGCCTATAGAAAACTTCTTCCTATAGGTAAGGCCTTTACTAGAGACAAATTCTTATTTAAGGTGTAGTAGGTTATAATAGAATATAAGCTGCAGGTAGACGTGTTCTTTACTAGTAGGCTATAGGACATATTTACCTTTATATAGTTCTAGCTTAGTACGTCTGTAAAATAAGATATAGCTCTGTTCTATAAGAATAGGAGTACCTAAGAGGTGTAGAGCCTAAAGGACTTCCTAGTATACCTAGAATTCTGCTACAGCAATAACTACAGCTAGGAACAGGCCTAGGCAAAACTAGAGAGCGTCTATTAGGGCTCTAACAAGTTATTCTTAGACTTCTTTATCTAGTTTAAACAGCTCCTAGTGCAAAGTAGTAGCCTCTACTAGGACAGAGAATAGTGCCTATTAAAGCTCTATTAGGCCCTAAACGTAAATATCTGTAATATAGTAATAAACTAAGGAGTAACTTATATAGACTATAACGCGGCTATTATAGAGTATAAGTCTATTACTATAGATATTAAGACTATAGCTATAGAGAACTAGCTACACTATAGCTCTACCTAGGTACTACCTAAGCGTAACAGAGATAGTAATACTAAGATAACAGTTATGTCTGCAGTAAGCACTAGCAGCAGCGCTAAGCGTAGAGATTAGAAGTAGTCTGCCTCTAACTAGGCTACGTAGGTTCCTAATAAGGTATTCTAGTAACACTAGAAGGCTAACCTATGTACCTGTTGCAGTAAAGGAGGACATATTTACTTGGATTATGCTAACACAGTAGTAACTAGAGTATAGGTAGTAATAATTTTAGGTAAGAAAGAGGCTAGTTTATATAGGGGAAACTAGCTATTTCTAATATAAATCTAAGTTAGGAGCGCTATAGAAGTATATTAGTAGAGAAGACTACTAGTATAGGGGCATTATAGGCTGCTAGGGGAGCTATTATAGACTCTATAAACAAGCCCCTATTCTAAATTCTGTTATTTATTATTAGGGTAACTTAGGCTAACATGCTAGTAGACTTAGGGTGTAAATACTTTAGCGTAGTAAGCAATAACTTTACTACGCGCTTAGGAGGAGACTTTATTTAGGTACTGCTATAACGCTTAGTATAAGTAGTAGGTACTAGTAGAAAGTCTATAATCTCCTATTTAGTCCTGTTTAGGTATAACCTAGACAGGTAGCGCTTATAGGTAGTAGCCTATATAGTGCTAGGTCTAAGCTAGGATATTATTTTAGGGAAACTCTAGCTTTAACAAGAGGGCGTAGTATTAGACGTAGAAAAGGGCACACTAATAATATAATAGGTAGGGAACCTTATAGTCTATAAGTCCTTATAGTATATAGTAAATATTTATATAGCCCTTCTATTAGTAACTAAGTTTAATAAGTCCCTAGCTAATAGGCTTTAGAAGCACCTGCCTAGGGACTAGTTTAACTCTATAAGCCTCTACAACATTACTAAAATCCTCTTAGTCTAATCCCTAGGAGCGTAAGGGATAGCAGAGGAGGTAGACTCTCTCCCGCCTAAGTTAGTTTAGTTTTAGGACCTATTTAATAAGAGTAAGGCCTTAGGCCTCTCTCTATATAGGGGCTAGATAGATTACTATATACAGTTACAACGTAACTAGTCTAGAAAGGAGGAGCCTCTACCCTAGGGCCCTCTATACAACATGCTAAGGGACTAGCTACTTAAGCTATAGAAGTAGGTGTTAGCACTAATAGACAAGAGCTAGATCTACGCCTCCTCTTCCCTAGCAGAGGCCCTAGTCCTACTAGTTAAGAAGTTCTCTAGCAGGTAGCGTGTGTGCGTAGACTATTACACATTTAATAGCATTACAATTACTAACTAGTACCTACTTCCTCTTATTAAGGAAACGTTATATACACTAGGGGGTGCCTACTAGTTCTCTAAGGTTAATATCTATTTAGTATTTTACTAGATTTATATTACAGAAGGGGATAAGCACCTTACTACGTTCTATACCTGTTTTAGGCTCTTTAAGTAGCTAGTCTGCCTATTTAGCCTAGCTAGAGCACTAGTGTCCGTCTAGTGTTATAATAAGAGCGTGCTTTAGGAGACATTAGGTAACTATGCTACTGTGTACCTAGACAATGTCCTTATTTACAGTAGTAGGTCTAGAACAGACTACTTAGGGAAGGTTAGCAGAGTCCTTACGCTCCTACGTAATGCAGAGCTGTATTAAGATCTTAAGAAGTGCGTATTTGTAATAAAGAAGGTATACTACCTAGGATATATTATAGAAGCTAGAAAGGACATTTACCCTAATCCTAAGAAGGTTAAGGCTATCTATAATTAGGAAGCCCTATAGTCTTTACGCAGGGTCTGCAGTTTCCTAGGGTTTACTAACTTCTACTAGGACTTTATCCTTACCTTCTCTAATATTACTACCCTACTTAATTAACTTATAGGGAAGGGTATCCTGTTCTAGTAGGGGCAGGAGGAAGATACAGCGTTCTACTAGCTAAAGAACGCATTTATAACAGAACTAGTCCTAGCCTAGTAGGACTCTAAGTAAGAGACACTACTAGAGGCAGACTACTCTAGTAAGGCGTTAGGCAGCTGCCTTTCTTAATAGTAGAGGAAGGTGCTTTACCCTGTAGTGTACTACTCTGCTATACTTATAGCAGAATAACAGAACTATACTATCTATAATAAGGAGTTAACTACTGTTATAAAGTGCCTAGGGGTCTAGGCAGTAGAATTAAGGTCTGTTACTAGGCTATTTACTATCCTAACTAACTATAAGAATCTCTAGTACTTTACTACAGCGCGCAGGCTAAGTAAGAGGCAGCACTAATAGGTAGAGGAGCTGTTAAAGTTCTGTTTCTACCTTTACTTCTGCCTAGGGCGCCTTACAGCCTAACTAGATGTGCTAAGCTACTAGTAACAGGACTATAATAGGAGGTTAGAGGGGGTCTTTAGGATAAAAACCCTAGTTTTAGTATTAGTAGTTAGTATACTAGGCCCTAGTACGCCTCTACTTTTTATTAACATATATATGTAATTACTATAGGATAAAGGTGTTTAGTAGGACGTAGGGTATATAGCGCGCCTGTCCGCTGTCTATAATAGAGCCTACTAGTTCCCTCCTAAGGCTAAGACTACCTAGTAAATTGCAGATTGCACGCTTAGTGCTTATAGCATGCTACTATGTCTAGGGTTATATAGGTCCTATATTAGAAGCTACTTATAACTATAATAATTTAAAAGGTACATAAATTAAACCTAATAGGCTATCTTAGTGCTAACGCCACTTTCTAAATTATTTAACGTAACTTCTACTAGAAGGGAATATTATAGGATGTTTAGTGTTATATCTATAACTGCTAGTGTTTTAGCATATATATGTTACAGCGCTAACAGTAGGGCTTACTCTAGCTATTGCCTATTACTAACTATTATTAGTCCTAGATTTTAATAGACTTTATAGTTAACCTTGTTTAGGCTAATAAGGACGTACTACACTATTTCTTAATTATTATAGATTATCTCTCTAAGTATATATAGCTAGAAGTAATAACTTCTATAACTATAGAATATTATACTAAGGTCTTCTATAATACATAGTAGTAGTTCTAGAGCTTTTCTAGCTCTATAATTACAGACTGCAGCTTAGACTAGTAAGGATATTTTTAGACAACGCTGTGTAGCCTTATAGGGGTAGACTAGCTACTCTCTACAGCCTATTACCTCTAGACAGACAGAGGGACAGAGTGCGCTAAATAAGAGGTGTAGGCAGTCCTACAGGTTATAGTTAACTTTAAGCAGGATAACTAGCCTAACTGTCTTCTAGCCTGCTAACTAGCACTTAACAATTGCAACTCTTTAGTTACTAGAGTTAGTTCTAACCTACTTCTCTATAGTTATAATGTAGACCTCCTACAGACAACAGTGCTACTAACTATTAGCTAGAACACACTACAGGGATAGGTAGTCTATTTCCTAGACTACCTCTAGTAAGGTATAGAGCTTACCTAGGCAGCTATAGTATAGGTATAAAAACGCACCTAGAACGTAACAGACTATAGCTATAGGCCTATAGAGTAGTACTATATAGAAGATAGAGTGTAGTTTTCCCTCTATAATATAAAAACTAACAGGCTAAGTTAGAAGCTTAAATAGTTACAAGCCTAGTATACAGTAGTTACAGTTCCTACCCTTCTAATAGTTACTCTAGATTTGCTAGGTAACCTCTATAAGATAGTGTATGTAGACCTACTAGAACATACAGCTTCTAACCTGTTACTAATACAGCGCCTGCAGGAAAGTAGACTAGGCCTACTAGTTGTTCTAGAGGAGGACAACCTAACCCTGGCTAAATAGGAGGTAGAGGCTATTCTAAAACAAAAGAGGGCTTATAGGCAGAATAAGTTATAGGTTCTAGTTAAATAGAAGGGATATACAAAGCTAACGTAGGAACTACTAGAAGCGTTATAGAATATAAAGGCCTAGAAGGCCTTTATAGTAATATACATAGTATATAAGAAGTAGATATAGGAAAGAAGAAACTTTTGTTATTTATAATAACCCTTATAGGGTCCTGTTAGGAGATACTGCGTAGGGCATAAGGCCTAGCGCAGAAGAGCTTAGGAACCTTATAGTAACAGCACGCTGTTACCTTATATACACACTACTAGGCAACTAGTAGTAATCCTTAGAACTTAAAAAAGATGTTGTTATCTATAGATAGGGAACAACAGGCAGTAGTAGCTACGTCTAGGGCCTAGGTTTGCGCAATATAGTAGTAGTAGTTAATCTTATAGTTATTATTAATACCCTCTATATCTGCCTTCGTAGTGCTGCTACGTATTAGCTATAATACTTCCTTAAAGTTATAGTTAGGTATGCACAGCTCTATAGGAGAAGGTAAGTAGTAATAGTAGGTAGGCGTGCGCAGCTCTATAGGGGAGAGGAAGCAGCAATAGCGCAGGGGCGTAGGGGACCTTGTAAGAGAGGGAGAGCAGCGCTAGCGCAGGGGCATAGGCAACTCTACAGGAGAAGGAGAACAGTAACAGCAGGGTAGTAAGCAGAGCTAGCAGATAGATAAGCAGCGCTTGTTAAGAGAGTTAGAGTAGTAGTAGTAGGACAAGCAGGACGACAGGGCGTACTCTAGGCAGCAGTAGGGCGTAGTAAGCAGGCGCTTAACTTAGTTAATAGCGTCTTTTAGATCTAGTTAGCTACATACCTAATATAGACAGAAATTCTTATAGTAGTATAGGCCTAAACTACCTCTATACAGTTTATAAGCTTAGTCTAGGACTAAAAGGCTAACCCTATAGCAGCTACAAACTGTTAGAGGTAGGTATCTAGCTAGTTACTGCTATAACACCTAGACAACAGCGTAGTAGGCAGAGTAACTTAGGTACTAGGCTTAGTAGGGGAATAGGCAGCATAAGAGGAGGTTATCTACTTTGCTAGCGTAGGGTTAGCTAGGGCTAGGTTAAGTGCAGCCTTATACACCTACTAGTGCTTATAGTAGGTACCTAGCAAAAATATTACATTAGAAAGGAAAACCTATAGTAGTAATAAAGGGGTAACTTACAGTAGAAAACGGGCTAACGCCCCTAGTTAGCCTTGTTACTACCTATACTCTAGGTGCTAGGCGTCTTAATATAAGCGTTACTAGCGCGCACTAACACCTTAGCTACTATTAGTTAGAAATAAGAAACTAGAACAGGAACACGTACTTAGATATACTGCTTAAAATTGTACTAGGTATAGTAGAGCTTAGTATTTATAGTAAAGAGGTTATTATTATACATATAGACGTAAGAGCTAGACCCTTACGCTACTACAACTAGCCCTAGGTTTTACCTGCTACTAGTATCCCCTAGGCTACGCTAAATATAGAAACGACCTAATAAAAGTATATACAGCCTAGGAGGGATAGATAAAGAAGGTATATTATAGGCTTAGACCTTGTCTAAACCTTAAGCAAGACAGGATAGTTATGTGCCCTACAGACATATTAGAAGGACACGCAACGTGTTACCTCCTTAAGAGATACAATACCATATCAACCCTTATTGCATCCTACCCTAAGGCTAGTCCATAACATTTGCTATAATCCTCTTTAATTAAGCTTTGTTAAAAGGTTTTCCTTTATGTTAACTAAGGCGTTCTACCTTAGCGCCTGTTATAAATACAGCTACCTACAGCGTTGTTACAGACATTCCTTAGTCTTATTTAAGTTAGTCTGTTGTCTTTTTGTAGCTTATCTTTTTAGATAGGAATACTGCTAGCAGGGGAGTTAGTAGAGGCGTTAGGTATGCCTCTACAATCTTCCTGCCTTAGTAATATTAGGGTTGTTTAGCACGTAGAGTATCCTCCTGTATTGTCTTATTCTTATAGAACGTTTTAGTTTTAGATATATAGCTCTATATAGCTAGGAGTTTAACTATACTAATCTAAGTTATAATCTCCTCTAACGTGTTATATATAAGGTTATCTATAATATCCTCTATTTTACTGTTAAATATTGTTTCTTTATTAAACACTACATTACAGGTACTAATTACTTTAGCTATTAATAGGACCTAGATTTGGTATATGTTAGTAGACTAATATCCTACTAAGTATCTAATCTATACCTTTAGGTCTAGTCTTTATTACCTTAATTTTCTTTAATAGGTATTATCAGTTATAGTAAATGCTTTGCATCTGTATTCTCTTAGGTAAGCCTAGTTTAGTTTTTAAGGTCTAGTAACTATACTATTTATAGCAGCTATATGCGTAAAGAACATTTTATATAGTAATCTCTACTTATTTAGATAATTTAGCGTCTAATTATATAGGTATACTGCTGCTCTAGTACTTTCTAGCTAGAGTTTCTTTAGTAGATTTGCGTCTAGTTAAATTGCGTATACCTTCTCTTTTATTACACCCCTTACGTGTTTAGCTCCTCTATTTTAAGCTTATATGTCTAGAGTAAAAGGCTTAATTTTTATTAAGAGGTACGTGCACTATCTCTTAACCTCTCGATTTACTATAACAATTATATTATTTATCTTAATTACCTTAACCATAATATTAAACTGTTTCTTTAAGAACTAGATAAAGACCCTAAGTAGACAGATAATAGATCTTGCAGGCCTATTGTCCTTAAAGTAGAAGTCCTACACGTACTAAGAGTGTTAGCAGGTAATAAGTATTTAATTCTTTTTCTTGTTAAAGCTTCCTACTTTGTATTTATAGAAGTCTACAGCTATTTATTTACCTAGGCCTTTGTTATTTAATTATAGGGTCTTTATATTTAACGTTTAACTTTATTTATCTACATATATTATATTATACTATTATAATACCTTTAATCTTTACCCCCTTAGGTTAATATATAAGGTGCTTAATTACAGATAGTCCTAGATATCTAAGCCTCTTATGCTACATTATAGCTGTTACTCTCTATAGTAATCTTCTATTAAAATTTATACGCACATAGAGTGCTACTAAAGCTATATTTAGTTATTTAATAACCTACTATCTAAAGCTTTCAATTAGGATAGCTATAATGTTGCTGTTTCTTTAACATAGCATTGTTAGATCTTCGTAGTTATCCTACTATATTCCTTATCTTTAGAGTAGCCTAGATAATACTAGGTTATACAGGAATTCTAGGCACTATACAACATTATTTAAGCGTAGTACTTATTTACCTTAAGATTTCTCTACTAATAAATTAACAGTACTATTTCCATATATCTAGACCTTAGAGTTCCTAGTCTAGATATAGTCTCTAATTGCTGGCTAGCGTACGTCTCTAAGTCTTTAGAGGTTATTATAGATATACGTAGTTAAGCCAGAATCTAGAAGTAATACCTCCTTTAATAGATATCCTTAATTACTTACGCTACATACTACTTTTATACTACCTTTATTAACCTAAGTAATTTCTTAGCTATCTATTTACTTAATAATCTTATCTAGTGTTTAAGCCGTCTTAATGTGTAGAGTAATTAATTAAGAATTTGTTATTGCTAGGTAGGGTTGCTTTAAACTATTATTTAGTTTATTTACTATTCTTTATAGGTCTAGCTTATATTAAAGTTTATACTATACTAGCTTTATAAAATTTTAATTAAGTTTAAACCACTTAGGGGTTTCTAAATTATTAATAACATAGGAAAAGTTACTAATGTTGTAGCGCTGTTTGTAAGCTAGATATATATCTACAGCTTCTGCTATATTCCTTCTTTAGAATCACTTAGACTTGTTACTAGACGCATTTATTTTACGCTTTAATTACCTTTAAATTAGGGCTGTAGATAGCACTCTAATTTACATACTAAAGGCGTCCCTCTATATGTTTAAGTTAGATTTACTTATTACTACAAAGGCTCTACTATCTGTTATAAAGGCACTTTTTATTCAACCTTATATTAGATAGGCTAGGCTTATATACTTATAGAAGAGTTTTACTATCTATCTTCTTTCTATATTACTTTAGTTGCTTACTATACTAGTAAATATTACTATCTATACTAGGGCAATCTTTAAAACTACTTTTAGGAAGTTATCTATAACTAGCTTGCTCTATATTACATCCCCTATTTTAAGGGCTTCTACGTAAGTTAAAGCTTACTTGTATTTACTAAGCTATAGCTCCTAATCTTGCAGGACTCTTATAGGCTTTAGTGCTTTATAGTACCTTTCTTATACCCTTCTAATCTTATTATTAAGATTTTCTCCTACTACTGTCTAGACATTTATAATCTAGTGTTATAGGCTTAGACCTTGTCTAAGCCTTAAGCGAGACGGGGCGGTTACGTGCCCTATAGACATATTAGAAGGACACGCAACATGTTACCTCCTTAAGAGATATAATACTATATTAACCCTTATTACATTCTACCTTAAGGCTAGTCTATAACATTTATATCTCTTCTTCTAGGAGAACAGCTAGCACTTATACTATGTCAGCTGGCTCCTAGAATAACCCCTTAGACAAATCTGTCCCCTTAACCCTTGAGGAATTTATAGCCTAAATATTACAGTTTATAACAAACTTATAGTAAGCCTTAACTACTGCTAATAAGTATATAGTATTGCTTAAATGTAATAACTCTAATATACACGCGTTTATAGAGTTTCTAGTATAAACAGCTAATGCCTATACTAAACCCGCGTCTACAGTCCTATTATCCTTCTTAGAAGAAACGCTGTACCTATTAACGTCTACTCTAGCCTCTAACCTACCTTATAAAGCGCTATTTTTAGCGTATGCTCTAGGTCTATATGCCCCTTTGTAGACGTCTACAGCCTATAGGAAACCTCTTCCTATAGGTAAGGCCTTTACTAGGGACAAGTCCTTATTTTAAGTGTAGTAGGTTATAATAGAATATAAGCTATAGGTAGACACGTTCTTTATTAGTAGGCTATAGGACATATTTACCTTTATATAGTCCTAGCTTAGTACGTTTTATAATAAGATGTAGCTCTGTTCTATAAGATTAGGGGTACCTAAGGTGTGTAGAGCCTAGAGGACGTCCTAGTATACCTAGAATTCTGCTACAGTAACAACTACAGCTAGGAACAGGCCTAGGCAAAACTAGAAAGCGTCTGTTAGGGCCCTAACAAGTTGTTCTTAGATTTTTTTATCTGGTTTAAGGAGCTACTAGTGCAAAGTGGCAGCCTCTACTAGGACAGCAAACAGCGCCTATTAAAGCTCTACTAGGCCCTAAACACAAATATCTATAATATAGTAATAAACTAAGGAGTAACTTATATAGATTATAATGTAGCTGTTATAGAGTATAAGTCTATAACTATAGACGTTAAGACTATAGCTATAGAAAACTAGCTGCGCTACAGCCTAGCCTAGGCGCTGCCTAAGCGTAATAGGGACAGTAATGGTAAGATAACAGTTATGTCTGTAGTGCGCACTAGTAGCAGTGCTAAGCGTAGGAGTTAGAAGTAGTCTGCTCCTAACTAGGCTACGTAGGTTCCTAATAAGGTATTTTAGTAACACTAGGAGGCTAACCTGTATACCTGTTATAGTAAAGAGGGACATTTTTACTAGGATTACGCTTATATAGTAGTAACTACAGTATAGGCAGTAATAATCTTAGGTAAGAAAGACGCTAGTTTGTATAGGGGAAACTAGCTGCTTCTAATATAAGTCTAAGTTAGAAGTGCTGTAGAAGTATATTAGTAGGGGAGACTACTAGTATAGGGGCATTACAGGCTACTAGAGAAGCTATTACAGACTCTATAGACAAGCCCCTATTCTATATTCTATTATTAACTAATAGAGCAATTTAGGCTAATGTGCTGGTAGACTTAGGGTGTAAATACTTTAGCGTAGTAAGCAATAACGTTGCTGTGCGCTTAGGAGGAGACTTTATTAAGGTGCTGCTACAACGCTTAGCATAAGTAGTAGGCACTAGTAGAAAGTCTGTAATCTCCTGTTTAGTCCTATTAAGGTATAACTTAGACAGGTAGCGCTTATAGGCTGTAGCCTATATAGTACTAGGTCTAAGCTAGAATATAATTTTATAGAAGCTCTAGCTTTAATAAGAGGGCGTAGTATTAGACGTAGAAAAGGGCACACTAAGGATACAACAGGTAGGGAACCTTATAGTCTATAAGTCCTTATAGTATACATTAAATATTTATATTACTCTTCTATTAGTAACTAAGTTTAATAAGACCCTAGCTAATAGGCTCTAGAAGCACCTGCCTAGGGACTAGTTTGTCTCTATAAGCCTCTACAACATTACTAAAATCCTCTTAGTTTAATCCTTAGGAGCGTAAGGGACGGCAGAGGAGGTAGACCCTCTCCCCCCTAAGATAGTCTAGTTTTAGAACCTATTTAATAAGAGTAAGGCCTCTAGCCTCCCCCTATATAGGGGCTAGATAGACTACCATATACAGTTATAACGTAACTAGTCTAGAAAGAAGAAGCCTCTACCCTAGGGCCCTCTGTACAACATGCTAAGGGACTAGCTCCTTAAGCTATAGAAGCAGGTGTTAGCACTAATAGACAAGGGGTAGATCTACGCCTCCTCTTCCCTAGTAGGGGCTCTAGTCCTGCTAGTTAAAAAGTCCTCTAGCAGGTGGCGTATGTGCGTAGACTATTACGCACTTAATAGTATTATAATTACTAACTAGTACCTACTTCCTCTTATTAAGAAGACGTTGCGTACACTAGGAGGTGCCTACTAGTTCTCTAAGGTTAATGTCTATACAGTATTTTACTAGATTTATGTTACAGAAGGAGATAAGCACCTTACTACATTCTGCACTTATTTTAGGCTCTTTAAGTAGCTAGTCTGCCTGTTTAGCCTGGCTAGAGCACTAGCGTTATTCTAGCGTTACATTAACAGCGCACTTTAGGAGATATTAGGCAGTTATGCTACTGCATACCTAGATAATGTCCTTATTTACAGTAGTAGGTCTAGAATAGACTACTTAGGGAAGGTTAGTAGAGTCCTTACGCTTCTACGCGACGTAGAGCTGTATTTAGATCCTAAGAAGTGTATATTTACAACAAAGGAGGTATACTACCTAGGATATATTATAGAAGCTAGAAAGGATATTTATCCTAATCCTAAGAAGGTTAAGGCTATCTATAATTAGAAAGCCCTACAGTCTTTATGCGGGGTCTGCAGTTTCCTAGGGTTTACTAACTTCTACTAGGACTTTATCCCAGCCTTCTCTAATATTACTGATCTACTTAACGAACTTATAGGGAAGGATATCCTGTTCTAGTAGAGGTAGGAGGAGGATGCAGTGTTCTACTAGCTAAAGAACGCATTTATAATAGAACTAGTCCTAGCCTAGTAGGACCCTAAGCGAGAAATACTACTAAAGGTAGACTGCTCTAGTAAGGCTTTAGGTAGCTACCTTTCTTAATAGTATAGGAAGGTGCTTTGCCCTATAGTGTACTACTCTACTACTCTTATAATAGAATAATAGAACTACACTATCTATAATAAGGAGTTAACTGCTGTTATAAAGTGCCTAGGGGTCTAGGCAGTAGAATTAAGGTCTGTTACTAGGCTATTTACTATCCTAACTAACTATAAGAATCTCTAGTACTTTACTACAGCGCGCAGGCTAAGTAAGAGGCAGCACTAATAGGTAGAGGAGCTGTTAAAGTTCTGTTTCTACCTTTGCTTCTGCCTAGGGCGCCTTGCAGCCTAACTAGGTATGCTAAGCTACTAGGAACAGGACTATAATAGGAGGTTATAGGGGGTCTATAGGAAAATAACTCTAGTTTTAGTATTAGTAGTTAGTACACTAGGCCCTAGTATACTCCTACTTTTTATTAACACGCATATGTAATTACTATAGGATAAAGGCGTTTATAAGAACGTAGGGCATATAGTGCGCCTGTCTACTGTCTGTAATAGGGCCTGCTAGTTCCCTTCTAAGGCTAAGACTACTTAGTAAATTATTAATTGCACGCTTAGTGCTTATAGCACACTACTGTAGCGTAGGGTTATATAGGTTCTGTGTTAGAAGCTACTTATAACTATAATAATCTAAAGCGCATATAAATCTAACCTAACAGGCTATCTAGGTGCTAACGCTATATTCTACATTATTAGACGTAACTTCTACTAGAAGGTAATGTTATAGGACGTTTAGCATTATATCTATAACTACTACTGTTTTAGCAGGTATATATTACAGCGCTGCTAGTAGGGCTTACTCTAGCTATTACCTATTACTAACTGTTTTTAGTTCTAGAATTTAATAGACTTTATAGTTAACCTCTCTTAGGCTAATAAGGACGCACTGTACTATCTCTTAGCTATTACAGATTATCTCTCTAAGTATGTATAGCTTAAGGTAATAACTTCTATAAATACAGAATATTATACTAAGGTCTTCTACAATATATAGTAGTAGTTCTAAGGCTTTCCTAGCGCTATAATCTTAGACTGCAGCTTAGACTAGCTAGGACATTTTTAGACAACGCTGTGTAGCCTTATAGGGGTAGACTAGCTACTCTCTACAGCCTATTACCCCTAGACAGATAGAGGGACAGAGCGTGCTAACTAAGAGGTGTAGGTAGTCCTATAGGTTATAGTTAACTTTAAACAGAATAACTAGCCTAACTACCTTCTAGCCTGCTAACTAGCTCTTAATAATCGCAATTCTTTAGTTACTAGGGTTAGTCCTAACTTACTCCTCTATAGCTATAATGTGGACCTCCTATAGAAAATAGTACTACTAACTATTAGCTAGAACACGCTATAGGGACAAGCAGTCTATTTTCTAGACTACCTCTAGTAAGGTATAAAACTTACCTAGGTAGCTATAGTATAGGTATAATAACGTACCTAGAACGTAATAGACTGTAGCTGTAGGCCTGCAGAGTAGTACTATATAGAAGATAGGGTGTAGTTTTCCCTCTGCAATATAAAAACTAATAGGCTAAGCTAGAAACTTAACTAGTTACAAGCCTAGTACATAGTAGTTACAGTCCCTACCCCTTTAACAGTTACCCTAGATCTACTAGGTAACCTTTATAAGATAGTGTATATAAACCTACTAGAACGTATAGTATCTAACCTACTACCTACACAGCGCCTATAGGAAAGCAGACTAGGCCTACTAGTTATTCTAAAGGAGGACAATCTAACCCTAGCTAAATAGGAGGTAGAGGAAATTCTAAAAGAGAAGAGGGTTTATAGGTAGAATAAGTCTTAGGTTCTAGTTAAATAGAAGGGGTATATAAAGCTAATGTAGAAACTGCTAGAGGTATTATAGAATATAATAGTATAGAAGGTCTTTACAGTAATATATACAGCACGTTAAGAGTATATATAGGAAAGAAGAAACTTTTATTATTTATAATAACCCTTATAGGGTTCTATTAGGAGATACTACGTAGGGCACACAGCCTAGCGCAGAAGAGCTTAGGGACCTTACAGCATTAGTACAACGCTACCTTAGGCTCTATACTACTAGACAAACAGTAGTAAGCCTTAATACTTAAAAAAGATAGAGTTGTTAACAGATAGGGAGCGACAGGCAGCAGTAGCTACGTCCTAGGCCTAGTTCCGCGCAATGCAGTAGCAGCAGTTAACCTTATAGTTATTGTTATTATCTATCTTATCTGCCTTAAGAGTGCTGCTACGCGTTAGCTATAATATCTTCTTAAAGTTGTAGCAGGGCGTGTGCAGCTTTAGAATAGATAGTAAGTAGTAATAGTAGGTAAACGTGCGCAGCTCTATAGGGGAGAGGGAATAGTAATAGTATAGGGGCATAGGTAACTCTATAAGGAAGAAAGCGTAGTAACAGCGCAGAGGTGTAGGTAACTTAACAGAGAAGGGAGAGCAGTAATAGTAGGGAGGCAAGTAGAGCTAATAGATAGACAAGTAGTACTTATTAGGGGAGTTAGAGCAGCAGCAGTAGGATAAGCAGGATAGTAGAGCGTACTCTAGGCAGTAGCAGAGCATAGTAAGTAAGTGCTTAACTTAGTTAATAGTATCCTTTAGATTAAGTTAGCTACACACCTAATATAGGTAGAAAAACTTATAGTAGTGTAGGCCTAGACTACCTCTATCTAGTTTATGCGCTTAGTTTAGGACTAGAAGGCTAATCCTATAGCAGCTACAAACTAATAGAGGTAGGTATTAAGCTAGTTACTACTATAACGCCTAGACAACAGCGTAGCAGGTAGAGTAACCTAGGTACTAGGCTTAGCGGGGGCATAGGCAGCGTAAGAGGTAGTTAGCTAATTTGCTAGCGTAGGGTTAGCTAGGGCTAAGTTAAGGGTAGCCTTATATACCTGCTAATACTTATAGTAGGCGGCTAATAAGACTGTTATATTAGAAAGGAAGACCTATAGGGGCGCTAAGAGGGTAACTTACAGTAGAAGACAGGCTAACGCCCTTAGTTAGCCTTGTTACTGCCTATACTCTAGGTGCTAGGTGTCTTAACATAGGCGTTACTAGCGCGCACTAACGTCTTAGCTACTGTTAGTTAGGAATATAGGACTAGGACAGAGACATATACTTAGATATACTGCTTAGAATTACACTAGGTATAGTAGAGCTTAGTGTTTATAGTAAAGAGGTTGTTATTATATACATAAGTGCACTTACGCTTAGCACAGGTACAGTACGTCTTACTAGCGCTAGGAATATAGTTAGCTGTAGAAGGTTAGTAGGTAAGTAGGCCTATAATAGAAGTAGAACATGTATAAGGCTAACTAGTAAGGATAGTAAGAAGGCAGTATAGGCAGTATAGGACGGCGCTAGCAGAGATAGAGACTAGGTCCTTATTATCTAAATTACTCTTAACCTTATAGTTACCTATACAACAGTAGTAAGCTTTCTATATACACTATTAGGCCCTATACCTAAACTAGAAACTATAGAAAAAATAAAATACTAGGGGAACGTTATAGGCGGAGGGGAGGGACTGTAGCAGACTATAACCGCCCCCTCTAAGAGGACTACTAGTTCCTTAGCTAGTAGTCTAGTAGCTATAACTAGAAGTAATAATAGATATAGTAGGTTAAGTATAGGTATAATATAAAAAAATAGGATAGGTATAAGATAGGTTGGTTAGGTAGAAGCGTAGAGTAGTATAGTGGCTGACTTAGGCAGGTATACTAGACAAAACAAAAATAACCTAGGTGCGCGTAGGGACTACCCTAGGTAAACTACAGACTAGACTAGCAGCTAACCTACTAAGAGGCGGGCCCTTACGCAACTACAACTAGCTCTAGAGTTTACCTACTACTAGCGTCCCTCTAATCCACGCAAAACGCAGAAAGGACCCTGCAAAATAAATTTAGCTAGGGAGAGATAGGGAAAGGAGGTATGTTATAGGCTTAGACCTTATCTAAGCCTTAAGTAAGACAGGGCGGTTACGTGCCCTACAGACATATTAGAAGGACACACAACGTGTTACCTCCTTAAGAGATACAATACCATATTAACCCTTATTACATCCTACTCTAAGGCTAGTCTATAACATCTAGGTCTATAGGGTGCTATGTTTGTTAAAGCAGCTTACTTATAGATAAGGGCTAACTATAGTATTTAAGTGTTTTATTAGCACAGCTATATATTTCTATTTATCTTAGTAGTTTTACTTACGTATTTTATAAAATTTAAAATTATTTTAAATTCTTACGCGTTACTGTTGTATGCTTCCTTTCCTTCTGCTAAGAGTTCTAAGTATTATATTAGATTATTAGTTATTGCTATAAAGGTAATAACAGGGTTATTTAATTCTTATATAGTTGTGTGCGTATTACCTCTTATAGTTTATATTAAGAAGGATACCTAAGTGCTCCTTAAAGCAGAGGCTAGTTTGTATTCTAAGACAAGTAGAGGTTGTAGTTTAATAGGCTTTAAGCGCAGTTAGGTGTTACCTTCTAGGTCTATTATATTCTAGATTTCTAGAGCTTTATATTACATCTTAAGTTAGTAATACTAGGGAATCTATTTACTTAAGTTAGTAAGAATAACTGTTGCGTCCCTCTAGCTTTAGCAAGTTGCTATTTTACTTATTATTAGCGCTTATTGTAGCAGTAGTAAGACTCTTAATTATTAGATTAGATAGTAATAGTAATAAGTTAATAATAATGTATTAATGTTGTGTTTTTGTTCTATGTAAGGGTGATTTTTGTCTTATCTATGTTCTAGTAGGGGCCCCTACACGGTTTCTTAGCAGTTAAATCACCTAACCTATTTCTCTAATACCTTTTATTTAACAACTTTCTTATAGAAGTGTTTAGCCTTATAGTAGGAGGGGCTAGTGCTGCCTCTACCTCTTAGGGTATTATTAGTAAGGTTTAGAAGGTGTCTGAGATTTTCCTAAGTGCTACGTTCTGTAGTCCTTGCAGTTGTTTTGCTATTTTACTTGTTGCTTTTAGAAGACCTAGCAGCTATAGTCTGCTATGCTAGTAACGCAGGCTAGGTATAGTTATCGAAGGGCAGTAGGTATAAGGCATTTGCTGCTGTTTACTAGTCTACATATTCTATAGAATAGGTTTCTTACCTAGTTAATTTATATAGCCGCGTGCTCTTTAAACAAGAGTCTATTGTTTAAGTAGATTCCTAGCTATTTAACAGTCTTTTTTAGTGTTATTATAGACTTATATAGCAGAGTAAGAGTATAGGTTTCTGCTTTTTAGCTTGTAGTAATGTAGATAAGCTAAGTTTTTAATATATTAAACTAAATTGCATAGCTAGATCCTTTTGCAAATAGGGTAGCTATATCCCTTTCTAGTAGGTAGATGTTCTTCTTTACGCTCGTAGACAATACTGTAATAGCTAGGTTGTCTAGGTAGGATAGCGAGTAGTTTATAATAAACTAGAATAGGGGTCTAATATATATTAGAAACAGAATAGGTAAGATAGGGCTTTCTTATAGGATTCTAGCGTTTATATTACTAAATTCTTCTGTTTTTCTATTAAAGGACAGTTGTAGTTAGCGTCTAGATAGGAATACGTAGATCTAGCCTATTAGGTTGTAAGGTAGCTGTAGTTATTACAGAATAGTAAGTAGTTAGCCTAGTAAGACATAGTTAAAGGATCCTTTAATGTCTCGGAACACTATAGTTATTATGCGCTTTAGTTTTCTCTATTCTTATACTTAGTTTATTAGCAATATAGAAGCGTCTATAGCTAACTTTTATACTCTTCTACCTAGTTATAAAGGGTAAACTAGAGTAGTTGTTTCTACTAGTATGCCTAGCTATTTAGCTACTAGTCTTTCCGTTACCTTGCCTAGGTAGCTAAGTAGGGCAATTACCCTGTAGGCTTTAGGGGCAGAGTAGTCTAGGTTATTTAGCTATTTTAGGATAATTCCTATTACTCTTTTCTAGTGTTAAGGATAGTACCTATAGTTAAATAGGGTAGAAAACATATAGAAGAGTATGTCTGTTTCTGCTTTATATACTGTAGTAATAATCTCCTAGTTTATAGTATCTATTCCTAGGGAGATACTTTAGATTTGTGAGGAACAGGCGTGTTCCAGCTCTTCTTTACTAAGAGGTGGCTATTTCTAGCTACCTTCCTAGTAGGTGCTCCACTCTATAGGTTAAGAGGTAGGTAGGCTAGAGAAGAGAGTATCTCTGTTAGGACTTCTACTAAGGTAAGATAGTAACCTACTAGTATATGTCACAACCTACTAGCAGATTCCATTAAACCTAGTAGAACCTTCCTTTACTTACCTTTACTTTTACTTGTAGAGAGTATAGGCCTTACTACTATAAGTAGGTCTCTCTCTCTACCCTCTTATAGCTTACTATCTGCTATTTTGTTTACTCCTCTTTTATATCTATTAGTTTACTAGATTACTACTTTTATACTTATAAGGTCTACGTTATATAATAGTAGACCTAACAGCTAAAAAATTTAGCTTTCTCTTAGGCTTCTGCCTTTGTTAAGCTAGTAGTTAGCTACTACTACTTAAGGTTGTATAAAGGTTTTAGTCTAGTATACTATCTCTTTACTAAGTATTAGCCCTATTTAGAGTTCTTTTCTTAGTCTCTACCCCTAACCAGTGCAGGTAGTAAGTTCCTGTTTTTAAGTATAAATTAGCCTCCTCTGCATGTCTTCTAAGTACAGATTACCTATCTTTAACATTTATTAGGCTAAATTGTTACTTTTTTAGGCTCTAGAGTACTAGCCTTTTGTTTTACCTCCTAACTAACTAGCGCCTTTTAAGTAGTCTAGCGCCTCCCTTTAGCACCTTTTAAGCGGTCTAGTGCCTATTTTTTTAATCTACTACCGCCTTCTAAGAGGTTCAGCGCCCCTAAGTATCCCCTACCCCTTTATTTTAAGAAATGCTTACTCCTTTGTCTTTTACTAACACACAGCACTTTTACTAAAATTTGTCTTTTACTTATATATAGTACTTTTACTACTAAACATCTAGGCCCTAATACTACTTAAAGGCACTAGGTGCTCTGCTTCTCCTCTAACTACCTACTACTACTACACTTACCTTTACAGACATAACCCTTTAACTTCTACTAACATCTTTACATAATATAGCTATATTACTAACTAATAAGTATAATATTAAGCCTAACTCTATACTACTCTTCTAGCCTTCTTCTACTTCTGTAAAGAAGACTTCTTATAATAAGTCTTCCCTATACTACCTAGAAACCCCTATAGATTCTAAGTCCTTTAATTATTAGGGTTATAGTGCTATTTCTAATTGTGTATAGGACTTTAGCTATAAGACACGTAAGAAAGCTGCTGCCCTAGGAACCTTTATTACACGCAGCAGCCTATCTACTTTATCTACTAATTAACTAAAGTCTTAGGCATAAAAAGATAAGTAAGCTACTGTTAAAACAGAGGATACTATTACAGAAATCTACTAGCCTACTCTCTACTCCCCCTAGGGACAGGCTTCCCTGTAGAAACTTACTAGCGCTACTCTAGGGCTATAGGAAGAATCTACTTACTCTAGCTAGTAGGATACCTCTACTCTAGCTCTACAGTTTTGCTATAAGGACTCTTTGCAAGCTATGTCCTCCTAGGTCCCTTTAAACAACAGTCTCTCCTAACAGTTTTAGCACCTTCCTACTACTATAGTTAAACATTTCCTAGTTAAATACTTTAGCGTAGGTAACTAACCTTTAGAATTGCTTATTACACTACTTACTGATTTTAACTTCTAGTCCCTTAATCCTCTTGTTTAGAATCTAGGCCTGCCTCTACTGTCTAATAACTATCTAGATAGGTATTTTATACACCTTACCTATAAACAATGCTCTATACTCTCTACCTTCCTCCTAGAACATCTTAGTAAGGTAATTAGCAGTCTACATGCCCTATCCTAGCAACTAAATAATAAGTAACCTAAGATAGATTAGGCTAAGCACTTTTACTCCTAAATAATTAACTGCAATACTTAGACAGCCTCTTAACTAAATAACTTATAAGCTAAGTGTACTTAGTATTAGAAGCAATCTACTTAACTTGCTTAGTATTACTAAGAGCTTAAGCTAAAAGCTAATTAAGGCTTAGCACAGGAATATCTAGGAGGCTAGGCTAATAACGCTACTGATTAACCCCCCTCCTACTTTAGACACCTCCTTTGCTTAGCTTAGCAGTCCGCTAATACCCCTAAGCCTAAAACACTAGGCTTAGTAGGCACCTACACTAGTATAATATTACAGTTATAGCTTTATAATAACGTACCTGCTATAATAGACTAATTCTATACCCTCTTAATATAGGTTAAGGTGCCTTCTATATACATGCTACTAGAGAGCACTATAATAGTTGCCCTAACTTCTACTCCAGCTAGCGCTTATTAATTCCTTTAGTCCTTATACTAGTATAATAACTAACTAGACAAGGCTATAAAGAAACTGTTCTATTATGTAAGCCCTAAAGATAACTTTAATAATTAGTTGTTTAACTGCTTAAACTTTATACGCGTAAATTTAGAACTATTAATATCCTATAGACTAGGCTAATTTCTTCTTAATTTACACTAAAGAACCTGCCTGCGCTCTTCTACAGAATCCCTCTAGTTTTACCTGCTGCTACTCTAACCCTATAGATTGCATCTATTATCTATAGGAAGTTTATAGAGATAAGGATATCTATAGTTTAGCTAAACGCGCCTTTAACCTGTTTACGTTCCTATAATACCCTAGCCTAGAAATTGCTAATGTTGCTATAGGGTTTTTAGTCTTCTACCCTAAGATAGAAGATTTTACTTAGAAGCTTAACTAGATACTAGAAACATATTACTATTAGCTACAGACTAAACTTCCTAATTTTACATAATAACAGATAGCTAACGTAGCCTGTAATAAATTACTGTCTAGGCTATATAACTACTATAACTAGCTTAACACCTTCTTCTGCAACTACGCTTATATCCTTTCTAAGGTTAACAATAAGGATATCTTAGGAGATAGGCAGAGTTGCTTTAGTCCTTATAACTGTTAGGCTACTTATAAAAACACTACTACTATCTCCCTAGGGTTGCCTGCTGTTCTGCAACCTGCACTAGGCTAAGAGAACAAGGATACCTGCTAGCGTTAACCTAAGGAGACTAGTTTTATAACTAATATATTTACGTATTTTAACTACAGAACTAAGGGTTATAAAGCAAATTAATACCCTACTCCTCTTAAGCCTAAGACCTATACTATACTAGCGGCTGCACCTAAGAACTCTACTATAAACTAATATATCTCTATAGACTAATTCCTACTATTTAATAGTAAAGACAACAAATTTAACTCCTTAGACAAATATGCCTCTAATTTAGAAAACTAGGTACCTTAGATAATAGTTACTACCTAAGGACTGTTTCCTAATAAGTGCGCTCTTCTAACCCTTTTACACCCTATTTAGACACTACTAAGGCTAGCTTAATTATTTGTTAGGTTAATACTAACTAGACGATGACTAAGAAACCTGTTTAGTTAGGCAGTTAATCAGCTTTCTAGGCTTCCTTAGGCTGTAACAAAAACGCCCCTTACTTTGTCTGCACACTAGTAGATAATAGCGCTAACAACAGCTTTATCTCTAACACCTTCTTAAAGAAAACAGGCGCCCTTTAGCTTATTCCTCTAATAACACCTATTGTCTGTTAGGGATACACCCGTAAACCTAGAGAAACTATTACACATTAAGTAGAGTTTTACCTTAAAGTTAACTTACACCTTAAGCGTACTAGCGCCTATATTATAAACAATTATAGATCTTTTTACCTAATCCTTTAATTTAGGTAGAGGGCTATTTATAACTCTACTATTTCCTAGTAAAACTGTTCTATTACCTTTATAGACAAGTATTGTTTACAGCACTGCAACTTAACTACTTAAACCCCTGCTCTACTTTGCAAAGATTCCCTGCTAGATACTAAGCCCCCGCTACTTTTAAAACCTAGTTGTAGCACCTACTATAAAGGGTAATCTACTTAACCTAAACCTATACTTTCTAGATTACCTTATACTAATATAGCATAAAGGATATATAATATCTACATTATATTAGCTTCTATAATAGGGCTATATAGGAAACGTACTAATTACTCCCTTATCTTACTATAAGGACTTTAAGTTTTAACTACTAGACGCACTTTAGTAGATGCTAATTTTAACAAATTCTTCTAACTAAGCTAGGACCTGCCTCTTTCTAACTTACTTACCCCTAAGGAATTAAAGGAATACGCTAACTCTATTCTAATATTTAATTAGGAAGCTGCTAAAACTCTCCCTAACTATAGTAACTTTAACTATAAAATAAAGCTTAAACTAGGTACAAACCCTCCTAATTATTACCTTTAGCCTTTCTCTAGACAGTAAATAGAAGCTATTAAATACTACATTAAGGAAAACAAGGTATAAGGTTTTATTATACGCTGCAACTCTCCTACTTAAAATAACCTGCTTATTATTGCTAAACCTAGAGGGGGCCTGCAAGTCTGTGTGGATTACTAGGAGCTTAACAACGCTACTATTAAGGACTAATATCCTATCCTATTTTTCCGCAAAACTATAGCATAACTTAACTAGGCAACTATATTCTAAAAATTTAATGTTATCTACGCCTTTCATAGAATTTAGAGAAAGCCTAGCTTAGAATAACTTATAGCATTTTCTACATAGAAAGGTATATACTAGTACAAAGTTATACCCTTTACCCTATGTAACACTATAGCAACTTTCTAGTAGGTAATTAATAACTTATTAACTAAATAACTTAATTAATTCTGCACAGCATGTTTAGATAACGTCCTAGTCTTTTCTAACTCCCTAGCTAAACATAAGGAACACGTTAAGAAAGTTCTTAGCAGACTTAGAGATTAAGGATTTTATATAGATCTAAAGAAATCTAAATTCTATAAGGAACGCGTTAAGTTTCTAGGTATAATTATTACTAACAACAGGGTAAAAATAGACCCTAACAAAATTAAAGCTATCTAAGATTAGAAGATACCTAAAACACTACCTTACATTCTCTCCTTTCTAGGTTTTACTAGAATCTATTAACATTTTATTAAAGGGTACTTGTTAATTAAGCTCCTCTTAACATAAGCTGTTGAATCTACTGTTGTTTCTAGACCTTCTAAGAAAGATCCCTTAGTAATCTAACTGTTACGATCCTGTGCTAGGGCACGGCATAAACATAAGTGCAAGCTAACTAAGACCCCTAACTCCGCCCTAAAGGAACGAACAGTAGAGAAGGACAGAATAGAAAGGGTTATTACGTAACTGCTTGTTACCAAGCATAATATACATAACTGCTTGTTAATAAATATAGTATAATATGCTTATCTATAAGCACCCTTATATATTTTATTAGACTAACTCTAGTTACTTGTTAATAAGTATTATATCTCTTTAGTATATAGTTAGCAGGAATATAACCCTTATAGTTTGTGTTTAACCTTTTTAATTAAGTTTATCTTTAGAATCTTAACCTGCGCTTAAACTAGACAGTCTCCTCTGTACTATTTAGTGCACCCTATCTTTATAAGCTTTGCTTAGTTAATAACCCTAATTAATCTACTAGTACTTATCCCTAAGAACTAATAGAATTAGTGCTTACAGTCTTTAACTAAAGTACAACTTTAACATTTTAAACACCTCTAAGATAAGTACTATTAGATCCTGTGCTACCTCTAGTAACTCTACGTCTTGCAACATTAACATAGATGTAACTGTTACTACTAGCACTATAAATGTTAACAAGCCTAACCTTTACTATAGAGATTATAGTAAGCTTAATAACTAGCTTATAGAGTAGGACCTCTTCTTTACCTTCTAAGGTAAGAAGGTTCCTAAGGCTAAATAAGTAGTCCTTGTAGCTAGCTACATGCGTAGTAAAGTGTTTACCTAGATTAAGCCCTTTATACAGCAGTACTAAGCTAGTAAGGCCCTAAACAACGTAGATAAATAGATAAAAGACTTTAACCTATTTAAAGATAAGATTAAGCTAATCTTTAGAGTCTCTAATAAACTACATATTACTTAACGCAACATTTAGAAGATTAGATAGGACAAGTTAGCTACTAACTACGCAGCGTTGTAGCAGCTTGCTACTAACACTAACTAGGACAATACTGCCCTAATTACTATGTTTTAATAAGTATTAAAGCCTAAGGTTAAGGAAGAACTTATGCGCAATAGCGCGAGCACAGAAACCCTTAATAAGCTTATTAATACTGCTATTAACATTAACGTATAACTCTACAAACTTTAGTAAGAACTTTAAGATAACCCTAGAGCACGTACTACTGTTATTGCTACTAACAGGCTACTACTAAGGAACTAGTAGCGCAATAACTTAAATTATAGACAGCAAGGAGGCTGTAATTAGCTAAATACTAGTTGCTGCATCTACAGCAACACTTAGAGTAGATACTACAGACCTATAGTAATAGACCTCTTAAACCTTAATAAGAGACTACTAAAGTAATAGAATAAGAAGCCTAAGAGGGGTAACTAATACAGAGGCAGCAGGGACTGCTATAACTGTAGCAAACTGGGCTACTTTGCTAGGGACTGCTAGATAAATAAGGTTTACTACTAGTTAAATGTACTTACCTGTATTTATAATAATATAGATGCTAGTAAATAGGAAATCTTACTAATAACATAAGACAACTGCTAGAAGACCTAGAGTCTAGTCTAGAGGATAATAATAACTATATTATACCTCTAATTTGTATAGCAACACCCTACTAGGACGCCTAGACAGGCAAAGAAACAGAGTACTACTCTAATAACAACCAGCAAAAGATAGATAATCTACTAGACACCTTAGGACAAGAGTTTAACTAAATTAGCGCCCTACTAATACGTAAACAAGAATGTCTAGCTTAACAACAAAGAAGCCTATTACTAAATATGTTAAGAACTTATTAGTCCTGTAGGAATACCTACAATTACAGAAATAACACTAGAACTCTAACAGCTTATTTATTAGTTTAGAAAAGAAAGAAATAATAGTAAACAGTTTACTAATAACCTAGAAGAAGCTAAAGACTAGCTTTAGTGTAAGTAAGAAATAGAGCTTAGCCTAGAACGTATATAGAAGTAGAAAGAAGCACTACTAACAATTCGCCTATAACTATAGTATATCCTAGACTACTAAAACCTTAAATATAGAAACCTTATAAGGATAGTATACACTAAGGACAAATATATAATCTACTATAATAAGAAGCTTAGTATAGGATAGTTCCTAGCATAATAAAGCCTCTGTTATAGTTAATAGTACTAGTGTTACAATAACCTATGTAAACTTTAACTTATTAACAAACACTAGAAAGTATACTTTTCTAGAATAGATAACATATAGGCTATAATATAAATATAGCTAGTAGTTAACAGAGGTTGCTATAACATACACTAGCAGAACTACCTTAACGCAGATTATAAGGAGCATTACAGTACTAAGGAGTTTAAAGGGTTTAGTAAAGAGGGAAACCTTTTTAGGCTTGCGCCTACAAGACCTAGGGATTAATCTATTAATAGCATTAGAAACAATTACCTTATTAAGCTACCTATTAAGCTAAATAGGGTAGCCTTAATAGTACTCTTAGACTTAGGAGTATAAGTAAGGTATATATCTAGAACAGCAATATAGTAAGCTAGACTTAGATTAAATTATAAGGAGAATCGTTACTTACTCTAAGTAGCGAATAGAGAATTAATACTAGATAAGCTGCTAATTATACTTAAAGTAATAGCAGCACCCCTATAGATATAGGGGCACTATAAGGAAATAAACCTAGACGTCTTTATAAAGGCCACGCACAATATTATATTAGGACTTTTCTAGTTATAAAAGTATAACCTAAAGATAGACTAGGCATAAGAATAACTTTTATTAGAAGGATGTAAATATAGTACTAATATATCTACGCCTACGCAGTATACGCAGCAGCTAGTAGATAAGAAGGAGATTAATAATATCTCTTTAATATACAAGACATGCTAAGATAGAGTAGTTAACTTTATAGATGCTAAATACCCTATAGATTATAAAGTAAGAGTTAGAGAGGAGAGGAGTGTACCTTCTGCTATTGCTAACGTATATAGACAGTACGTAGAGATGTTTAGAGAAGAGCTTATAGCAAAAGCCCTGCTAAAGTATAAACTCTAAGATTATAAGATTAAGCTCTAGAAAGGAAAGACACTAACTTTTAGGCTATTATATTATTTATTAGAAAAGGAACTTAAAGTACTTTGCAATTACATTAAGAAGAACCTTAAGAAGGGATTTATTAGAAGATTAGAATTACCTGCAGGGTACCTAATTATGTTTGTTCCTAAGAAGGATAGTAAGCTATAACCTTGCATTAACTTTAGGAAGCTTAATAAAATTACTATTAAGAACTGCTACCTGCTCCTAAACATTACAGAGTTACAGGACTAGCTAGTAGGAGCTTAGTTCTTTATAGTGTTAGACCTATAAGGCGCGTATAACCTTATACACTATTATAGACTAGCCTTAGAGTAGGATGTAATAAGGGTTAATATAGTATTATATCTCTTAAGGAGGTAACACGTTGTATGTCCTTCTAATATGTCTGTAGGGCACGTAACTATCCTATCTCGCTTAAGGCTTAGACAAGGTCTAAGCCCATAACATACCTCCATTCCCTATCTCTCCCTAGCTAAGTGTATTTTACTAGGTCCTTTCTGCGTTTTACGTAGACCAGCAGGCGCTAGTAGCAGGTAAACTCTAGAGCTAGTTGTAGTTGCGTAAGGGCCTACCTCTTAGTAGGATAGCTGTTAGTCTAGTCTGTAGTTTACCTAGGGTGGTCCCTACGCGCACCTAGGTTGTTTTTGTTTTACCCAGCACACCTTCCCTTATTAGACACTGTACTACTCCCTGCTCTTACCTAACCTACCTATGTTATACCTGCCTATCTTTTTGTACCTACCTGTCTAGTTTAAACAATATATCTATTATTGCGCCTAGCTCTAGTTACTAGGCTACTAGTTATAGGGCTAGTGGTCCCTCTAGTAGAGGTAGTTATAGCCTGCTACGTCCTCTTCTATCTACCTACAACATTCCTCTAGTATTTTATAATAGTTGTCTAGGTTTTTAATTGTAGAATCTAACTGTGTCTATAGAGAGCCTGCTGTTACTATATTAGTAACTATAAGGTTAAGAGTAACTCTAAGGATAAGGACTTAGTCCCTGTCCCTGCCTGCGCTGTCCTCTACTACCCCTGCTGCTAGCTTACTATCCTTACTAGCTAGCCTAGTAAGTGTCTTACGTCTATTATAGGCCTACTACTAGCTAATTCTATCTATAGCTAACTGCCTCCCTATTGCTAGTAAGACCTACCGCACCTGCGCTAAGCACTAACACGTTTATTATTAAGACAACAGTCTTTTTACCGCTAATGCAGAGCTCTACTACACCTAGCATAACTTTAAGGGGTACATCTAGGTATGTAGCTTTATCCTAGGTCTATGTTTATAGCTAATAGTTGTTAAGGCATCTATATAGGGTAGTAACGTCTATATTAATATAGCTAGAACCTAGGGTATTAATAGTAATAAGGCTAACTAGGGTAGGTAGCCTACCTTTGTCTATAAGTGTCCCGCCTGTTGCTGTAAGAGGCGTTTTACTAATCTGCTGCGCACTATTTAGGCGCCTACTATAAGCTCTGCTAAGCCTACAAGTCTACCCTTAACCTAGCCTACGCTAACCCCTTGCTAGCTAAGCAGCTAACCTCTTCTTATGTTGCCTGTTCCCCCCCTAAGCCTAGTACGCAGATTACGCTGCCTACTATGCCTTTATCTAGCTGTTGTAGTAGTAACTAGTTTAATGCCTACTTTTAACAGTTTACGTCTACTATAGAGATAGCTATTAAGATACAGACTAAGCGTATAAACTAGTTTAAGAAGGTCTAGGCCTATACTACTATAAGTCTTCTACCTATATTAAGAGCGTAGCTAATCTACCCTAAAGGAGGCTGTTAAATAGGTTAAGCGCTTACTTATAACGCCCTACTACTGCCTAGAGTACCTGTTATTATCCTACCTGTCCTACCGCCTACGCTCTACCTCCCCTACTAAGCACTACCCTTCCCCCTGCTAGATCTGCTTACCCCCCTGCTAAGTCTACTTGCCCCTCTGCTACTGCTGCTTACCCTTCCTATTAGAGCTGCACACCCTACGTTGTGGCACTGCAGCGCCTACCCCTTACTCCTTAGCCTAGTTACAACAGGCCTGCAGTATCTCTGTTAGTAATAAGGAGGAGGATAAGGAGGAGAATAACTATAAGTAGGACTGCTGCCGCTGTATAGCGCGCAATTAGGCCCTAGACATAGCTACTACTACCTACTATTCCCTATCTAACAAGACTATCTTTTAAGAACTAAGTTCCTACGTTAGTAGCTAGTAGAGTGTAAGAAGTAGTGTCGTGATGTTGCTATAGGGGTCCTAAGCTCTTCTGCGCTAGGCACTAGGCCTAGCACAGTATCTCCTAATAGGACCCCTTAAGGGTTATTATAAAATAATAAAAGTTCTTTCTATCTTAACCTACCTCTTACATTCTGTGTATGCTGCTGTAAAGGCCTTCTAGGCTATTATATCCTGTAATACGTCTAGAGGCTTCTACATTAGCTTTATATATTCTTTCTATTTAACTAGAACCTATAACTTGTTCTATCTGCAGGCCTTCTTCCTTTTTAGGATTACCTCTACCTCCTATTTAGCTAGGGTTAGATTGTCCTCCTCTAGAACAACTAGTAGACCTAGTCTACTTTCCTATAGGCGCTGTGTTAGTAGTAGGTTAGAAGCTATACGTTCTAGCAGGTCTATATGCACTATCTTGTAGAGGTTACCTAGTAAATCTAGAGTAACAGTTAAAGGGGTAGGAACTGTAACTACTGTGTACTAGGCTTGTAACTAGTTAAGCTTCTAGCTTAGCCTGTTAGTTTTTATATTATAGAGGGAAAACTACACTCTATCTTCTACGTAGTACTGCTCTATAGGCCTATAGCTGTAGTCTGTTACGTTCTAGGTATGTTGTTATACCTATACTATAGCTACCTAGGTAAGCTCTATACCCTACTAGAGGTAGTCTAGAGAATAGACTGCCTATCCCTATAGTATGTTCTAGCTAATAGTTAGGAGCACTGTTGTCTGTAGGAGGTCTACATTATAGCCGTAGAGGAGTAGGTTAGAACTAACCCTAGTAACTAAAGAATTGCAATTGTTAAGAGCTAGTTAGCAGGCTAGAAGGTAGTTAGGCTAGTTATTCTGTTTAAAGTTAACTATAACCTATAGGACTACCTATACCTCTTAGTTAGCACGCTCTGTCCCTCTATCTGTCTAGGGGTAATAGGCTGTAGAGAGTAGCTAGTCTACCCCTATAAGGCTACACAGCGTTGTCTAAAAATGTCCTAGCTAGTCTAAGCTGCAGTCTAAGATTATAGCGCTAGGAAAGCCTTAGAACTACTACTATATATTGTAGAAGACCTTAGTATAATATTCTGTAGTTATAGAAGTTATTACCTTAAGCTATACATACTTAGAGAGATAATCTGTAATAGCTAAGAGATAGTACAGTGCGTCCTTATTAGCCTAAGAGAGGTTAACTATAAAGTCTATTAAAATCTAGAACTAAAAACAGTTAGTAATAGGTAATAGCTAGAGTAAGCCCTACTAGCAGCGCTGTAATATATACCTGCTAAAACAGTAGTAGTTATAGATATAATGCTAAACGTCCTATAACATTACCTTCTAGTAGAAGTTACGTCTAATAATGTAGAATATAGCGTTAGCACCTAGATAGCCTGTTAGGTTAGATTTATATGCGCTTTAGATTATTATAGTTATAAGTAGCTTCTAACACAGAACCTATATAACCCTACGCTACAGTAGTGTGCTATAAGCACTAAGCGTGCAATTAATAATTTACTAAGTAGTCTTAGCCTTAGAAGGGAACTAGCAGGCCCTATTACAGACAGTAGACAGGCGCACTATATGCCCTACGTTCTTATAAACGCCTTTATCCTATAGTAATTACATATGCGTGTTAATAAAAAGTAGGAGTATACTAGGGCCTAGTGTACTAACTACTAATACTAAAACTAGAGTTATTTTCCTATAGACCCCCTATAACCTCCTATTATAGTCCTGTTCCTAGTAGCTTAGCATACCTAGTTAGGCTGCAAGGCGCCCTAGGCAGAAGCAAAGGTAGAAACAGAACTTTAACAGCTCCTCTACCTATTAGTGCTGCCTCTTACTTAGCCTGCGCGCTGTAGTAAAGTACTAGAGATTCTTATAGTTAGTTAGGATAGTAAATAGCCTAGTAACAGACCTTAATTCTACTGCCTAGACCCCTAGGCACTTTATAACAGCAGTTAACTCCTTATTATAGATAGTGTAGTTCTATTATTCTATTATAAGAGTAGTAGAGTAGTACACTATAGGGCAAAGCACCTTCCTATACTATTAAGAAAGGTAGCTACCTAAAGCCTTACTAGAGCAGTCTACCTTTAGTAGTATTTCTCGCTTAGGGTCCTACTAGGCTAGGACTAGTTCTATTATAAATGCGTTCTTTAGCTAGTAGAACACTGCATCCTCCTCCTACCTCTACTAGAACAGGATATCCTTCCCTATAAGTTCGTTAAGTAGATCAGTAATATTAGAGAAGGCTGGGATAAAGTCCTAGTAGAAGTTAGTAAACCCTAGGAAACTGCAGACCCCGCATAAAGACTGTAGGGCTTTCTAATTATAGATAGCCTTAACCTTCTTAGGATTAGGATAAATATCCTTTCTAGCTTCTATAATATATCCTAGGTAGTATACCTCCTTTGTTGTAAATATACACTTCTTAGGATCTAAATACAGCTCTACGTCGCGTAGAAGCGTAAGGACTCTACTAACCTTCCCTAAGTAGTCTATTCTAGACCTACTACTGTAAATAAGGACATTATCTAGGTATGCAGTAGCATAACTGCCTAATATCTCCTAAAGTGCGCTGTTAATGTAACGCTAGAATAACGCTAGTGCTCTAGCCAGGCTAAACAGGGAGACTAGCTACTTAAAGAGCCTAAAATAAGTGCAGAATGTAGTAAGGTGCTTATCTCCTTCTGTAACATAAATCTAGTAAAATACTGTATAGACATTAACCTTAGAGAACTAGTAGGCACCTCCTAGTGTACGCAACGTCTTCTTAATAAGAGGAAGTAGGTACTAGTTAGTAATTATAATACTATTAAGTGCGTAATAGTCTACGCACATACGCCACCTGCTAGAGGACTTTTTAACTAGCAGGACTAGAGCCCCTACTAGGGAAGAGGAGGCGTAGATCTACCCCTTGTCTATTAGTGCTAACACCTGCTTCTATAGCTTAAGGAGCTAGTCCCTTAGCATGTTGTACAGAGGGCCCTAGGGTAGAGGCTTCTTCTTTCTAGACTAGTTACGTTATAACTGTATATGGTAGTCTATCTAGCCCCTATATAGGGGGAGGCTAGAGGCCTTACTCTTATTAAATAGGTTCTAAAACTAGACTATCTTAGGGGGGAGAGGGTCTACCTCCTCTGCCGTCCCTTACGCTCCTAAGGATTAAACTAAGAGGATTTTAGTAATGTTGTAGAGGCTTATAGAGACAAACTAGTCCCTAGGCAGGTGCTTCTAGAGCCTATTAGCTAGGGTCTTATTAAACTTAGTTACTAATAGAAGAGTAATATAAATATTTAATGTATACTATAAGGACTTATAGACTATAAGGTTCCCTACCTGTTGTATCCTTAGTGTGCCCTTTTCTACGTCTAATACTACGCCCTCTTGTTAGAGCTATAGCTTCTCTAAAATAACATCCTAGCTTAGACCTAATACTACGTAGGCTACAGCCTATAAGCGCTACCTGTCTAGGTTATACCTAAAGAGAACTAAATAGGAGATTATAGACTTCCTACTAGTACCTACTACTTACGCTAAGCGTTGTAGCAGCACCTTTATAATGTCTCCTTCTAAGCGCGCAGTAAAGTTATTACTTACTACGCTAAAGTATTTATACTCTAAGTCTACTAGCGTGTTAGCCTAAATTGCCCTATTAATAAATAATAGAATGTAGAATAGGGGCTTGTCTATAGAGTCTGTAATAGCTCCCCTAGCAGCCTATAACGCCCCTGTACTAGTAGTCTCCTCTACTAATATACTTCTACAGCGCTTCTAACTTAGACTTATATTAGAAGTAGCTAGTTTCCCCTATATAAACTAGCCTCTTTCTTACCTAAGATTATTACTACCTGCACTGTAGTTACTACTATGTTAGGGCAATCCTAGTAAATATGTCCCTCTTTACTGCAACAGGTACACAGGTTAGCCTTCTAGTATTACAAAAATACCTTATTAGGAACCTACGTAGCCTAGTTAGAGGCAGACTACTTCTAACCCCTACGCTTAGCACTACTGCTAGTGCGCACTGCAGACATAACTGTTATCTTAACATTACTATCCCTATTACACTTAGGTAGTGCCTAGGCAGAGCTATAGCGCAGCTAGTTTTCTATAGCTATAGTTTTAACATTTATAGTAATAGACTTATACTCTATAATAGCTGCGTTATAGTCTATATAAGTTACTTCTTAGTTTATTACTATATTATAGATGTTTACGTTTAGAGCCTAGCAGAGCTTTAATAGGCGCTGTTCTCTATCCTAGTAAAGGCTGCCACTTTGCACTAGTAGCTGCTTAAACTAAATAAAAAAGTCTAAGAACAACTTGCTAGGACCCTAACAGACGCTTTCTAGTTTTGCCTAGGCCTATTCCTAGCTATAGTTGTTGCTGTAGCAGAATTCTAGGTATACTAGGAAGTCCTCTAGGCTCTACACACCTTAGGTGCCCCTAATCTTATAGAATAGAGCTACATCTTATTATACAGACGCGTTAAGCTAGAACTATATAAAGGTAAACATGTCCTATAGCCTACTAATAAAGAACGCGTCTACCTGTAGCTTGTGTTCTATTATAACCTACTACGCCTTAAATAAAGATTTGTCTCTAGTAAAGGCCTTACCTATAGAGAGAGGTTTCCTATAGGCTATAGACGCCTACATAGGGGTATGCAGGCCTAGAGTAGACGCTAAAAACAGTGCGTTGTAAGGCGGGTTAGGGGCTAGGGTAGACGTTAATAGGTATAGCATTACTTCTAAGGAGGATAATAGGACTGTAGACGCAGGTCTAGTACAGGCATTAGCTATTTGTGCTAGAGACTTTACAAACGCACGCATATTAGAGTTATTACATTTAAGTAATACTATACACTTATTAGTAGTAGTTAAGGCTTACTGTAGGTTTATTATAAACTACAACGTCTAGGCTATAAATTCCTAAAGGGTTAAGGGGACAGATTTGTCTAAGAGGTTATTCTAAGAGCTAGCTAACATAGTACAAGTGCTAGCTATTCTCCTAGAAGAAGAGATATAAATGTTATAGACTAGCCTTAGAGTAGAATGTAATAAGGGTTAATATAGTATTATATCTCTTAAGGAGGTAACATATTATGTGTCCTTCTAATATGTCTGTAGGGCACGTAACTATCCTGTCTTGCTTAAGGCTTAGATAAGGTCTAAGCCTATAACATACACATAAAGAAAGGAAAAGAATAGAAAATAGTATTTAGGACGTAATATAGACTCTAGAAGTACCTAGTTGTGCTGTTTAGTCTAATAAACGCACTAGCAATATGCTAGGAGTTAATTAACAGCGTTCTAAGAGCACATCTTAACAGAACTGTAGTAGCGTACCTAGATAATATCCTAGTGTACTTAAAGACACTAGAAGAGCATAAATAACATATTATAGAAGTGCTAGAATACCTAAGGTAGGTAGACCTACAACTTAAACCTAAGAATTACAAATAGTATAAGAAGGAAGTTAAATTCCTAAGGTACATTAAAGGGGAATATAGAGTTAAGATTAGTCTAATAAAAGTAGAGGTAGTTAAGACTTAGCAGACGCTAAAAACAGTTAAACAGATCTAGAAATTCTTAGGATTTGTTAACTTTAACTAACGCTTTATTAAGGACTACTCTAAGATTATAATCCTGCTAACAAAGCTTACGCAGAAGGATACACTATTTAAGTAGGGATAAGAAGAGAACAATGCGTTTAAGGCACTTAAGCAAGCCTGTATTACACCTCCTACGTTAATTACATTTTATAGTAGCAAACTAATACGTATAGAGACTAACGCTTTAGATCTTATATTAGGCGCATATATTATATAAGAAAAGAATAGACTATAGCACCTTATTACTTACTACTTATATAAGTTCTTAGAACCTAAAGAACGCTATAATATGTACAACAATAAATTACTTATAATTATATTAGCTTTAGAACAGTAGTAACTATATATAGAAAGCTGCTTAGAACTTACTATCTATACTAACTATAAGAACCTAGTATACTTTACTACTACTAAGGTCTTAAATTAATAACAAGTACGTTAGTCTAAGATGCTTAGGTAATATAGATTTAAGATATTGTATACGCTAGGCAAAGATAATAGTAGAGCTAACGCACTTAGCAGATAACATAACCTTACTAGAGAAAAGACAATAAACTAGTTTGCAGTACTAGGAATTAACAACAATAGGTTACTTAGACTATTACAGTAACGAAATAATATAATACAAATTAAAAACAAACAGCGCATTACATTAGACGTACTAAAGGAACTTTAGGATAAAATTATAGCTAATTACTACAATAACCTACTATATAGACACTCTAGAATTACACATATAATAGAAATTATTAAGTAATACTATAAGTTTAGTAATATAAAGGACAAGGTTACTAAATATGTTAAGAACTATGTTAACTGTTAGTAAAATAAAAACAGTACACACGTAAAATAAAGAGAAATATAGGTAATAGAGCTGCCTACAGCACTATAGATAAACATTATAATAGATTTTATTACACAGCTACCTATCTTAAGAGACCTAGTAACTAGATACAACTATAACTTAATCTTTGTTATAGTTAACAGATTTACTAAGTACGCTAAAATAATACCTTTTTAATATAGTTATACTGCAGAGCAGCTTATAAAAGTATTTCTAAATTAACACATAAGGCATTATAGCATACTAGAATTAATTATTAGTAATTAAGACAAGCTTTTTACGTTAAATTATTAGACTACGCTCTTAGCAGCTATTAGTACTAAGAAGAAACTCTTAAAAGCCTATTATCTTTAAATAGATAGACAGGCTAAAAGAATAAATTAGACTAAAGAAACATATCTATAGATTTACAGCAACTAGCAGTAAGATAACTAGATTTTACTGTTACCTAAAGCACAAATCGCATATAACAACAAATTTTTAAAAGTAATAGAAGAATTACTATTCTTCCTAAATTATAGGATACACCTAAATCTTTTTACTAGGAGTCTAGATATGCTAATTTAGACTAAATTAGTAATATCCTTAGTAGTAAGACTAAAGGAAGTAGATAAAAAAGCACTATAAAATATTAGTAAGGCTTAAGAATAAGCAATCTTATATGTTAACTAGAAAAGAGAAACAGCACCTTAGCTTAAAGAGAGGGATAAAGTCTATCTCCTTATAAAAAACCTCCGCATATAAAGACTAACAAAAAAACTAGACTACGTTAAAGTTTAAACCTTTTTTATTTCTAAATAGATAAGCCTAGTTAACTATAGGCTTAATCTGCTAAAGGATATAAAGATCTATCTAGTATTCTACATATTGCTATTAGAACTAGCTAACTCTAGAACGCCTATCTTGAAGAACTTCTATTACTAAGCTAATAGTGAAGATAAATAGGAAGTTAAAAAAATAGTAATATATAAGGGAAATAGCAATTAACAAAGGTACCTAGTGAAATAGTTAGGATACCTAGACATAGAAAATATATAGAAACTACCTGCGTACCTTATAAGCTGCTGCTAATTAGTATATAAGTACTATAATTAAATATAGATCTTTAATTAAATAAGAGTACTTAAGGTAGCTAGTAAGGTATATATGCTAATAGACGCTACAGGACAGTTAGAATTAACTTCCTTAGCTAGGTCTAACTTGCTAGCCTTAACTATCCTATTTGCTAAAAATAGCGCTTTTTGCTGTACACGTTTATTTGCCTATTTTAGGATTTTCTTATTACGTAACAATTACGCAATTACAGTTATAAAAAGTAACTTATCTACTTCTAACTTTTTCTTATACTGCTTATAAGTCTTATCTAATAATACCTAAGACATATTTACATATAGCTTGCTAGCCTTTATACACTTAGAACACTTTAGACCTTTTAGACTACCTAGCATAATATAGGACTTATAGCTGCTAAAGAGATAATAATTATAGGGGACTTTAATAGGTGTATTAGCTTAATAAATTTCTAATATAAGATAGACGTTATAGGTGTGTAAGGACATCTTAACTTCTAGGTTACTAGATATAGAGATTGTAGATTATATAAAACTCTAACAGACAATTACATAGTTTAAGAACAAACTAAAGAGAAAGAGAGGATAGTGTTATAATCCTGTGCTAGGGCACAGCACAAATATAAGTACTAGCTAACTAAGACCCCTAACTCTGCCCTAAAGGAACAAACAGTAGGGAAGGATAGAAGAGAAAGAGTTATTATGTAACTGCTTATTAATAAGTATAATACATATAACTAGTTATTAATAAGTATAGTATAATATGCTTATCTATAAGCACCCTTATATATTTTATTAGACTAACTCTAGTTACTTATTAATAAGTATTATATCTCCTTAGTATATAGTTAGTAGGAACACAACTCTTATAGTTTGTATTTAAATTTATTAATTAAGTTTGTCTTTAGAATCTTAACCTGCGCTTCAACTAGATAGTCTACTCTGTACTATTTAGTACACCCTATCTTTACAAGCTTTGCTTAGTTAATAACCCTAACTAATCTACTAGTACTTGTCCCCGAGAACCAATAGAATCAGTGCTTACGGTCTTTAACTAAAGTACGACTTTAATACTAACGTTCTGTCTAGTACTAAGACTTTAAGCTACCTAAGCCTACAAAGACGCCTTTTATACCCTAAAAAGCGCTTTCTAACTAGATATTATACTCTAACACTTTAATCCTATGCAGCTAGTTATTATTTATACTAATTCCTTTAGCTAGGCTATAGGAGGAATTATAAAGCAACAGAATTAAAAAGGTAACCTGCAACCTATTGTGTTCTTCTTAAAAAAACACTTATCTATAGAATGTAATTATAATATCTATAACATAGAACTTGTAGCTATTATCTAAGCCTTTAAAGTATAGGAGCTAGAACTTATAGGCTCCCCTTATACAATATAGGTAATAACAGATTATAAGAACCTAGAAACCTTTATAAAGACTTAGAAGCTTAATTAACACTAAGCTTAATAGTTACTATTTCTCTTCTAGTTTAATTTTAAAAGAATATACGCACCTAGACCTATAAATAGTAAAGTAGATATATTAAGCTAATATCCTTAGGACATCCCTAGGGATAAACAATACATATAGTTATTAGACACACACTAAATTATCCTAGGACTACGCAACCTAGACCTAGGAGTTGCGCCTACAATACAAGCTACTCTGCAGGCTCTCTCCCTTACTACTAGCAAATTACCTAAATTTATCTTACTAGACATTTAGGCAATAACAACGTTCTACGCTACTTAGACACCCTTAGCAGAGCCTAATAACTTAGAATATAACTTTAACCTAATAGACAACATTTATAGGATATTACTACTAGATTTACTACTATATCTAGAAGATTCCTAATCTACTAAAGATATGCTTACTAACGCATATACAACTAATACAGCTATATAGAAAATCTTTTCTACCCTAGACAAAAATAACTATAAACTAAGCTCCTAGTTCTGCAAAAATAGCTACTATATCTCCCTAGCTAACTGTTACACTGTTAGTAAAGGCTCCTCTAGACGCCTATTCCTAGATAAGACTTAACTCTACATACCCCCTAACGCACAATTATAACGCTAGATATTTAACTTATACTATAATTATAAGATTACAGGCTATAAAGGTTCTAAAGCTACTCTATATCTAATAATTAGGTGCTACTATTAGCCTAGCATGCCTTAGTCTATTAAAAAATATTACTAAGCTTACGCAGTGTGTACATACGTAAGGCCTTCGTAGAAAGCCTATAACAGTTTCCTTAAACCCCTACTAATCCCTAACGCTAAGTAGTTAGATATCTCTGTAGACTATATTTAAGACTTACTAGCTTTATCTCTTTACAGCTAATTATACACAAACCTGCTTATTATAGTAGACTGTCTTATTAAGTAGTAATATTTCTTTCTGTTAGTTAGCTGCTCCTTAAAGGAATTTGCTTACTACTTTATAGAATTTTTTTTCCTCTATAGACTTCTGCGTAATATTATATCTAATTAAGGTACTTCTTTTATAAACAAATTCTAGAAGCAGGTTTACAAACGCCTTTAAATCTTAGCTAAGCTATTAACTTCTTATTATCTACAAACTAATAGTTAAACTAAATAAGCAAATTAAAGCCTTAAGATCTATTTGCGAAAGTAGGTTTACTACATATAAGATAATTAGGCTTTATAGCTGTATCTTGCTAAGTTTTAAGCTAATAACACTGTTAATGTGTCTACTAGACTTACTCCTTTCTTTGCAGATCTTAGGTATTATAACCCTTACAGCAGTATACACCCTAGTAAAGACTATACCTAAATAGAACTATTATTAAAAGAAGCTAAAGACTAAATCTTACGCGCTAATAGGTTACTCCGCACCTACGCTAACCTTCTAGAATATCTAAAGATTTAGCTTACCTAGGCACAACAAGAACAACAGGCCTAAGGTAATGCTTATTACTAACAGACTCTAAAATACGCAGTTAGTATCCTAGTTTAGGTTTCCACACGTAACTAGAATACTACCTAGCCTTTAAAAAAACTAGACTATAAGTATGCTAGCCTATACTTAGTTACTTATGTTATACACAATAGAGCTATATATAAACTAGACCTACCTGCAGATATAGTATTAAAAGGCGTATTCCTAGTATTTTACCCTAACTTGCTTAGGGAAACAAGCTAAGACAAACTACTAGATTAAGCACTACCTAAACTAACACCTGTAGAGGTTATTAATAACTAGGGTTTAGTCTCTTAAGAATAGTATATTAACTTATTCCTTAATTGCAGAAAGTAACGTAGTATATAGGAATACCTTGTTAAATAGTCTAATAACCCTAAACCTACCTAGGAACCTGCTAAGTAATATCTTAACTACTACAACGCTTTCTTGTTTTACTATAACAATCCTAATAAACTAGTGCTACTAGCACTCTAAATGCCAACAGACTAGGAGCCTTGCCTAGAAGACACCTTTAACAACAGCTAGTTTAGTAATCTTAATAAATCTAGTTAAAATAGGATAGGCTAACAAAAGCAGATATATTACTGTATAGAATATTAGGCTACTTTTAATAGGCTCCTTTATAGGTTAAGAACACGCCTAAAGATATGCTAAACATAATCTAGACCTACTTAAGCTTGCCCTTAGGCTGCTACAGTTTAGCAATTAACTATTAATAAAGGTTAACCTTAAATTTAAGCATAAATCTAGCTCTAATAGATTAATAAATATCTTTACACTACTTCCTTATATAAGCTCTAAACAGAAAGGGGTATTATTTTTACGTTGTAGGGTTTATATAGTAGAAAAAATCTTAGAGGTTGTTTTTTTATATAAGGATTTAGGGAGACCTACGTAATACCACTAAACGCATATACCTTAATTGCACTCTAACTACTAATAGGTTGTTATACAGGATTTCTATATCCTCTTTTCCTTTGTTTTACTTTTACTCTTACTTAAGCACGTGTTAGAACTTCTACTAAGGTAAGATAGTAACCTACTAGTATATGTTACAACCTACTAGCAGATTCTATTAAACCTAGTAGAACCTTTCTTTACTTGTCTTTACTTTTACTTGCAGAGAGTATAGGCCTTACTACTATAAGTAGGTCTTGCTCTCCGCCCTCTTGTAGCTTACTGTCTGCTATTTTGTTTACTCCTCTTTTAAACCTATTAGTTTACCAGATCGCTACTTTTGTGCTTGTGAAGTCTACCTTACAATCTCTTAGTGCTAAGCATTTGCCTTAAAATAAGTTCTCTATTCCTCTAGAGCCCTGTATAGCAGGTATGCTTTAATTACCTATAGTTATAGTATAAGATATTACTTTATAGATTAATTTTATATCTTTTTTTTTAGGAGTTAATTCTAGTAGCTGTGCTTTGCTACTTTTACCGCTTATCTGTAGTTATTTCTAGCAATTAGTTAATTCTATTTCTAGATGTAGGTGTTTGTAGGGCTAGTAGCTAATTCTCTCTATAGGGGGCGTTGTTTGCTAAGCATGTTTATTCTAAATATTTTTAGGTCTTAGTTATACTAAAGCTTACTTCTAGCACTAGTAGAGCTTTATAGGATTGTAGCCTTAGCTGTATTTATTATAGCTTTAGCAAGCTCTTTCTCTATTAGTTCTAGCTACTCTTCTAGTACTCTCTCCTCTCCTTAGATTAGGAGTATAGACTTGCTAGTAGAGTGGCTAAGGCAGGTAGTATTGTTAAGAGCAGGGCTTTTTGCTACCTCTTTTGCAAGCATCTTTTAAAATAGGTTCTAGTCTACCTTCTTTATGTTAGACTTAGAAGTAGGGTTATTTAGAAGCTGTGTTCTAGGCGTTGTAATTGTACACAGGATGCCTAGGTAGTCTACGCCTATACCTTCTAGGGTTTGCTAGTCTTCTATCTAGTTTACCAGCCTATGCGTAGCAAAAGTAAGGTTCTAAACACTCTCCCTAATTATGTTTAGCCTGTAAAAGGTGCCTGTACTAGGGCTGTTTAATAGCTCTAGGTTTTGTTCCTCTATCTAGGCAATAAAGCTACTAGCTTTTAGTGTTATAGTAGTTATAGTAGGGTCCTACCAAGGGTAATAGGTGTTAAAGTTACCTAGTAGGATTAAAATAGGCAGAGTATAGCTATTTAGAAGCTTTCTTTCTATAGTGTGTGTGCCTTATATGTTTATTTAGTTATAAATATTATAGATAGTATAGTTTACCCTAGACTAGTAGACTGTAATTGCTAGAAAGTCTAGATTAGGGTTTATATCTGCTACTAGGGCAACTTGTACTTGTAGTAAGTGTAGGGCATATGCTAGAACGCGTGGCCTTACGCTATAGTCTTATAGTAGGGGTAGGATTTATATAAAGAAAGGGTAATTCAAAGAGCGTGTGTCTAGGTAATCTAGAGAAGGTTGTTAAGTAGGGTTAACTAAGGCTCTTATTCTAAGACAAGGTCTATAGCTAGTTCTACTACTAGTTTTAAGGCGCTCTCTGTAGGTTATATACTCTTATTTAGATTTACTTATAGAATTCTTAGGTTATCTAGTATTCTAGATATGTTTATATATTTATTATAGCCTTATAGGCTGTATACTATATACTATCTACTATATATACTTCTTTATAGTTTCTGCACTTAGGTATAGTGTGTACATAGGCTCTATATATAGTACTACACATGTTACATTTATATAGTATAATAGGGTGTTTTTTTACACATATTTTACATATAGTAATATAGAGGCACCTGTTCTCTATATGCCTAAACTGCTAATACTTATAGCATTATGTAGTAGAAGGCGTAGTAATAAACCTTTTTACTTTTATACTAGCTTATAGTAGTTATAGTCTGTTTCTTATAGCTTTTTATACTTTATTTTCTATTATAAACGCTATACAAACAGAGCTTAGTTATTACTTTTGTCTTCTTTTATAGCTTGCTAGCTAGAATAGGTTTCCTACTATAGTAAGGTCCTTATTAAAGGTAGCTATTTCTAACTTAAGCACTTCTAGGTCCTGGTTTGTTTCTAAAGATGTGGGAATGTTGTGTAGTATTACCTTGTGCCATTATTCTGTTAGAAGGGCTTCCTTGTAGGTAGTAACTAATTGCTAGATTACTTAGTTTTTAAGTAGGTATTTTGCTGTAAAGGTAGGTGTAGTAGTAAGAACAATATTGTTTCTTCTGCTTAGGCTAGCAGAGGTAATTATAGGGAGACTTACTCCTTTATCTATAAAGGCCTTATTAAAAGTATTACGTATTTTAAGAAGAGTAAAAGAGGATAGTTCTTATTCTTATGTAAGAACTAGTTAGCGTACGCTTAGGGAGTTCTTTATAATAGTAGGTTGCTTCTTTTTTATAATTGTTTACTACTCTATATTCTTAGGGAGGTTAGCTAAAGCTGTATATATATATAAAGTAGAATAGGTAGAAGGTTATATAGTAGGCGTCTTAGTAGCTAGAGTAAGTTTTTAAAGGATTTTTGCTCTTGTTTTAATTGTCTTTATTACTGTTTCAAGGTTTAATACTTAGGACGCTAGGATAGAGAGGCCTTGCTTGTTTATCCTCTTGTTTTCTGTGTAGTCCCTAAAGATTTTAAGAAGGTCTAGGAGGTTTAATTGTTCCTTAATAGAGGTAGCTAGGGAAGAAGCCTAAATAACTATTGTCCTAGCAAAAGATGGTACTCCTTTTACTGTCTTAGTAATAGGGGCTTAGGTTATAGGCCTAGTAGCTATGTTAAATTAGAAAGGGGGGAGTCTAGGTGCTGTTAGAGTAGCAGGTCTGCTAGCTTGTTGTTTTAAAGGAGCAGAGGGTAGAGGTATAGTTGCAGTTCTGTTAGATATACTAGGTTGTTGTATTCCTAAAGTAGATTACTAAGGAAGAGGCGTTAACAGCAAGGGTATAGACAGATGTCTAGGAGTAGGTGTAGGCTAGTACATCTCTCCTAGAGAGGTTAGGGAGCTTAGGGGGCTTATTTCCATTGTCTCCCTATTTAGAGAGTATTCTTTATTAGGTGGTGGTTCTGGTTCTATAGTCCTAGCGTCCTAGTAGGGTTACCTTCTCTTTTATAAGGTAATAACTATAAAATAACTAGAGGAGAGCTTACTTTTGCACAGGAAGAGGTACCTAGTCTCTGTCTGCTTTTTAGGGCTAAAAAACAAGGAAAAAGGCAGTCTTAGCTTTACTATTCTTGCCTTTCTTCTATTGTTACTAGCCTAACTAGTAGACCTCTAGGAGTAGAAAGAAGGGGTTAAAAGCAGAAAGCTAAGGAAAGGCTTGTTGCTATCTAGTAGAGATAGGATATTTTGTTATTTTTTTGTTCTTTTAGATAAGATCTTTTTAAGATAAGATAAGATAAGATATTTATTGCAGGGGTGGTCTGTGCTCTGCAAATCCAAATTTTTTTTTGCAACAGAACAGGTTAGATAACAAGACAGCGTGCAGCAACTAGACGCCTAGGGGCTCTGGGAAGCTTAGGATAGTATATCCTCGCTGGGTTAAGATAGATTCTGATGTTTTTTCGGTGTGCAGGGCCCTATGTCGAAATTTCGCTTTGTTGGATGATGTGATGTTCCTGCCACATCCATCATTAGAAATTTTAATGCAGCAAGTGGGGCTGGATTATGGAATTCAGCCGAAACTTCGCTACTACGCCTTTGCTAGCGCACGTACGCAATGTTGCGTTCGAAGATTCGCAACGCCCATCGCGTTCTCAACTTACATTGTGGAGCGCGCTCTTTTCCGAGCTCTTAAACAAGTGGAACACCAGCTAAGAGGTATGATGGACGGGCATCATGAATTTTTCATAGTTTCAATACATAATAAGCAGGTTGGCTATATCTTCAAACCCCAAGTGATCTGCAATATCTATAGGCGTGCGATTCTTTGAATCCCTGGCCCTTGGATTCGCCTGCTTATCAAGGAGATACCGGACAATCTCAAGCCTGCCGAGTTCAGTAGCCCTGTGCAGGGGTGTACCGAGGCCTTTGAAAGACTCGTGATTCCAGGACTGTAGGTCTGTCGCGTATTGCAGCTCGTCAAGGAGGGCTCCTCTAGAAGCGAGTATATCCAGCACTGTAATAACATCGGTGTTGCGCTCAACTGCGTGATGTGCCAACTGGCCCTTATTGGCTGAGCCTCGATCAAGCAAGACTCTGAATGTTGGAATCGAAGCGTACCGAGCTGCGAAAGACAAAGGCGTAAGATCGATGTAACATCTAGCATCAGGATCGGCTCCGCGATCAAGGAACCAGACGGTCATATCATGATCGTGGACAAAATTCCTAAGAGATATCAACTTATGGCCTGTAAGTATAGCACCTTACTTACGCAAGCACCGGAGGGCGGAACGAATAGAGTGGCTCATTTACATTCCAACCATTATCAAGAAATGCCTGGAATACCTCCTTCGATCCGGTAGATACTGCCTGCTCCACGTACATTGTTTGCAGTTGGAGACCTTGGGACAAAAGCAGAGTAACGATCCGAGGCCGAGCGTACTGAACAGCTGCGAACAAGACAGGCCATAAAAGAGATATCTGATGACCTTGGCTGGAGTAGGCCTGAAGTTTCGACTGAAAAGCCAGGTTGATATCGTCGTGCTCGAGATCACCTTCAAGGCAAAGCCGTGCGAGATCAGTGATCTCACGAGGTGGAGGAGGATCCACAGGGTGGACTGCTGGTGTGGTCGCCATCTCTGTCCTGGCCTCCTTGAGTGTGGAAGGAGAGATAAAACAGCTGGTTGACTTTGGTCTGTGCGCCGCCCCTAGACGCTTCGATCATGTGGCGTAAAGTCCGCAATCCCCTCCTTGGCATAATACTAAAAGCATGCGCTCCTGTGTGATTGGCTAGTGTTGTTGGCGCCGTGGCTTGGTCTAGTTGCATTTTGTACGGGGGGATGGGGGCGACCTTCCGAGCCGTCTGTAGTCCACAGGCTCTCATTCTCACGATGTATGCTGCGCCGGCACTGTGTACTATTTTGGACGTGCCACCCTCCCGTATCAAACGCGCCGGCCAGCTGTTGCAGGGATGTGCAGGTAGCGACCTAGGTATGTTGGATTTAAAAGAACCCGAAGTCTCTCGTATACTATATGGTTCATATCTTGCAATTCACTCTCACAACTATCCTGTCGCTCAGGTTCTTCACCTTCTAAATTCCCGCTGTCTAGTTGCTTTGTCGCTAAGCTCTTCAGTCATGAGCACTTATGAGAGGGTTAGTCGGCTTGCGCGCGCCGAGGCAACTGGTAGCGTTCGGGTCATACCTATGGGGGGCGTTGAATTTGTGCCCTTTGACAAGACTCCATCTGTGGGGACAAGGGACCTGGCCGGCTGCTCTGTTGTTATCGTCGCTTCGCAATATGGTGCGATTCTGGCTCACATACCACCACGCCCAGAAAATGCCCTCCCATCGGACACTTCTGCTGGTGATCGAAATGTTCAGCAAATCATGAACAAGGTCGCCGAAGAATACAGGAAATGGCAGCATTATTTCCCATCCTCCGATACATATGCTGTCTTTGCTGTCTACGATGGATAGATCGCCCTACAAGAGCAGAAGAAGATCGTTGAGGGCAACATCCAAAGTATGGGTCTGTCGCCACACAACACCATTCTCTACGTCACGCCCCGGGACCCTACAAACCCAGGTCAAGGCACTGCGTTTGTGGACTCTAAAGGGCGCGGAGATCAGAAGCCTCGTGTATGGGTCGAGGATCGCCTGGTATCAAATGAACAGCAGAGCTCACATCTGCCCGAGCAAGCAGCTCCACAGGCTGAATCCGCGACCCAGATCCAGCAAGGTGATACTAGCTGGACTTGGAATTCACAGTACCTGCGTTATTATAGATATGAGAACGGACAGGTTGTGTGGGCTCCAGAAACTTCGTAAAGCCCACAGCTTTTCAATGACCAAGATACTCCTAAAGTAGTTATGCTTATTAGATGGGTAGAATTTTTGATGTTGTGAGATGACGCATGAATCTCGATCTCTTCCCACAGAAACAAAGCTGTCTCCTCCAGGTACGGCCCAGGCTCCTCGGGCAGGTGATCAAGCAGAGCCTCCATCAGCGGCCCTGTGATTGTTCTGCGCCTCCCACTTCCATTCGCAGGAGACTTGATCGAACGCTCGCTGCAGCCTGCCACTGCTGCCATCTGGGTGGTGGTAAGCGACCGAGCATGGATCATGTCGCGAATCAGGTCATGCTGTGAGTCGGCAAGATTCGGGGCTATGTCTGGCTACGGCCTACAACGATCTGAACTACGATTTAAATCTGATGGCGGGGGCGGCTTCGGATACAAAGACCTGCAGAAAAGTTCTCCACTGTCATGTAGATGCCCATATGTATGTTCATATTGATGGACTCAGACCGATTGAATTCTGGGTCCAGACGCGCAAGAGCATTTCCTGTTTCATAAACCCCTACCGTGACATCCACTAATGCTCGACACCATCACGATAGAGCGATCTGATCAATATCCGCCCAACCAAATCCATCCATTTAGTGCTCACCTTGCTCATCTTGCTCTCCTCGCTGGGAGCGGCGAATCAATTAAAGCCATATCCCCTTCCTTCACAACCCTCCCACGCCAAGTAGAGCATGGCGTATTCTAAAAGATCAGCCTAATTCACAGGAATATGCCTTATATAGCCTCGCTTTGCTCATCTCGTTAAGCCTCCCCGAAACAACATACCCACTATAACATATCTGTTGCTTGCAACTAAATCATTAAAGTAGTATATCCTTCTATTACCTTAATGTACCAATGTTAATAGTGCCTAGTATGGATCACCTTAAGCAACTCGAAATGCAAGAGCAAAAGCTGAGGATACTTCAGGGGAAGGAACCAGCACGTACGCAGTCAGAGCTTAAAGCGCAGCCACCAACGCAATCAACAAAGCCGCAGGTACAGGCACAAAAGCAGTCTCAAGAGATCGCAATGCTTGAGAAAGAGAAGAGTGCGTAAAGTATTCCGTAAGTTAGCTACCAACCATCAAAAATAAATCGTCAATATATTGTATAGCTGAACGTAGCAGGAAAGTTACACTGGAACCAAACAAGGTTTTCACAACAAGTAAAAAATCAGTCTCCCCTAGCGTTTAATTGTCGTATGTGCTTTCGTGTGCTAGCTTGCCTCGAGCCACCAGGGCCTAAGATATGTTTCTCGATCTTTGATGTTCTTCAGGTGTAATCAGATCTTCTACCAGATTCCTATGCGGGTGTGCTATGTGGTATGACATGCTCTTTGCCGATGTCTCGGCATGCTCTTGACCCACAGTGGAGAGCTGGCCCAGCCAGCCGCAAGAACATAAACTCTGCAGTTTCGCGCTCATCTTTTCACACTCCCAGTCACAAGCTGCTCGACGTGACGTACGGTAGGGGCGATGGGCAGGTATGGAAGTGTCGTTGATTCGGTTTCCTAATTATACTATGTACGGCCCTTAAGAGAACAGCAATGCTGAACAGCTCTAGTCTAGCTATTCACGCAACAGCCAGAACCTGCGAAATTGTAAAATAGAAACATGGCCACGTCGCTCGCAACATTCACTCATCGCGGAGCAGTGGTGTCGTTAGGAACCTCAAAAGGCGTCTCCTTGCGTCGAGATCACTTCGCACGCTTGCGCTGCTCCGATCCGCACCCACTCTCAACGCTCTCGACGACAGCTTGCGGTGGGGGTGTGCACCTCTAGGCGTCGACTGTGAGCGAGCTCACCAGAGCAGCTCTTCCCAGCCTGCGATATCATTGCGTCGTTACTTCTACGCTCTGTCCTGACTGCCACTCGGTCTCGGCGGTCTCGGTGGTTTCGGCTTGTGTGTCGCAGCGGTCTGTTGGAGATTGTTCTGGCGCCTGTTCTAACGCTTTCTCACATCATTGGTCGCATGCTTGCTCGACCTGAGAACCCTTGGAGTCAATAACCTTACACGCTCCACGCAGCTTTTCGTTCTTGCGTCTCTTGATCGCAAGCTCTTGCTTCAGTGGCCGGATCCGGTGAGTCAGCCTGAGGCGCTCTCTTTTGTATTTCTGTTGCATGCTAGGGATGGTCGTGCTCCGTGCAAACAGCTGCTGGCGAAGAGCGTTGAAAGTGAGGCACACCTGCTCGTCTAGCTGGCTGTTGTTAAGCTGCCAACGCAGGTCAGCGGTGGTCGTGTCGCGACAAAAAGCTGTCTTACCTAAGCCAGCAGCGGCGCGTGGCTGCCTATAGTGGTAAGTGGTTACAGTACAGATTAGAGTGATCTGTCGCGTGTATGCTGTGGGAACGATATAACAATATAATGCCACAGTAAAACCTAACAATCCTGACTAAAGGCGCGAGCTGGTTAGTTACAGCTGTAGCTCTTGTAGGGCCACTGTGCTGTCAGACAGGTAGCGCGCAAGCCGCTGCCGCCGAAGTGGTGCGTACATGGCGAGTGGTTGCGGCAAGCTGCGATGCTGACTGCGTCGACGCTGACAGCAACGACATCTTTGCTCAGTGTTGCATTTCAGGTGGCGTTGGTCCCTAAGTACCGTGTCCGTGCGCGTAACGACCGGATTCGCTGGAAATAGATAAGGTTGTAGAGCCACCCACAATAGCTATTACTACAGGATCTTGTAGCAGACTAGTAAAGTAATGCTTGCAGTTAATCTAGTCTATCTGTATTTACTTAGAAGTGTAACGTTGCAGCTGCGGCGGGTAGTAATAGCTAAGGTAGCTAGAGGCGGCGATAGGGGACTACATCTACTATATTTATCCATTAAAGCACGTTTTTAACTCCTTTTTTGCTAAATTGCTTATAAAGCTTTCTTCTTACCTAATTAGGGATATTTTATTGCTTTTGCAGCAATACACTCTTATTATAACGCTACTTTTTAGTATTCTATTAAACCTTCTAAATTACTATATTAGCCTTCTCCTTCTTACACCTCTTTAGAGCTAACTTTTTTTTTATACGCTTCTCCTCCTTCTCCTTCTCCTTAACTAGCTTTTTAGCAGCTGCTACTTCCTTATTAGTTACTTTTGTAAGCGCCTCTTCCTTCTTCTACTTCTTCTTCTTTCTTACTCTAATACAGAAGCGTGCTTTATTAATCTTTAAAGGAGACTAAAAGACAGCATTACTATAGTACTCCTGCTATTATTATAAATCTAATACGTAATTCTTCTTTTTATACTTCTTCTACTATCTTATAATCTTTTTAAGGCTATTTACCTTACATTAGAGTAGTAAGCCCTTAACTAAGATGTAGTAGATTAATTATCCTATCTTTTTTACCTTCTAACTCCTCTTATCCTTAGTAACCCTTTGTAAAAAGGTCTATAAACGTCTAGTCTTTATTGCTGTATCTAGATAATAACGTACTCTCTAAATCTAAGCACTCTAATGTTTTAGTAAAGTAATAAAGGATAATGTTAAAATTAAGTAGACACATACTTGTTACTTTAAAGAACTAAAGAATTTACCTCTTAGTAAAGCTAGAGATCTATACCTAATAGAAGAGCTAAAATATGTCTACTCTTATAATATTTATGTAGTTTTAAGACTCCTAAGTCTCTTTTATAACTCTTTTTAAGTATTTTGTTAATAGAATTTTAACTAATACTAAATTAAGTAGCTAGAGCGTCTAGATTAAGTAAGGAGGTAACTGTAAAGAGTGTATAAGGCAATTACAAAAGAGGATAGGTATTAGGCAGACATTATAAGCATAAAAGTAGCGATCTAGTAAACTAATAGATTTAAAAGTAGAGTGTATAAAATAGCAGACTGTAAGCTATAAGAGGATAGAGAGAGACCTACTTATAGTAGTAAGGCTTATACTCTCTACAAGTAAAAGTAAAGGTAAGTAAAGAAAGGTTCTACTAAGGTTAATAGGATCTGCTAGTAGGTTGTACTACATACTAGTAGGTTACAATCTTACCTTAGTAGAAGTCCTAATACGTGCCTTTTCTTATAAATTATAAAGTTTCTTAAGCTAAAGTCTATATACAGGTAGTAGTAAGAGCCTAATACTAATAGGTTTTAAATAAGAGTAAATAAAAAATAAAGGATAAGAAGATATATAAACTGTCTAAAATAACCTATAAGTAATTAGAGTAGAATTAAGCTATATACCTTTAGTAATATTATATAGGTCTCCTCTATACTTTATAGAAAAACACAGCCTCTAAAAGTCTTTCTACTATATAAACCCTATAATATATAAATTATTTACTAGCCTTTTTAGAGTATAAATAAGGAAGGAGTTAAGATTTTTTTTTTTAGTAGAGAGGAATTGTTTAGTTAAGAGAATTGTTTAGCAGAGAGAAACTATTAAAGTAGATAGAAACTGTTTAGTAGAGGGGTATAAGGTAGCCTATTACTTATTTTAACGCAGGACTAGTTACGTTATAGTAGGTTAAGATTATAAGAACCTACTAAAGCTAGAGGAGACTAGCTTAATATATTACTTAATAAAGCTAGAGCGTTTATAGGCATTGTCTAACTAGACAAGAGTTATCTTAAGTAGGCACTTACTTATAGTAATTGTTGTTATTACTATAGCTAGTAAAAGCTAAGTTAATATTATTAGATCTAGGGGAGTTACTGTTATTATTATGGTTAGAACTGCTAGAATATTGCTAAAAATTATTGTCTAAGGCTTCTAAACCATTGTAGTTGTAGATAGAGAGAGCTTTATTTTTACTTAAGGTCTTTATATTATTATTAGTGTAGATAGAGAGAGTGTCTGTTATAATCTACAGAATATAGAAAGGGTTCGTCTAATTATAGTAGCTGCAGCACAGTAATTATAATAGCAGAACAAATAATAAGTAAGTAATAATTACAGTGTTAGCACTTAGTTAACTGCTAATAGAGCACGTAACCTAATTAGGGCTTAGCGTAATTAGTATAATTATTAATTAGTGTAATTTACGCTTAGTATAATTAGAGGATGTATAATACTATTTAGTCTATATTACTACTCTAGTTATTAAAGTATAAAGTTTATAGAAACACAACCCTTATAATTTGTGTTAAACTCTATTAATTAACTTTATTATTAGAATGTTTTAAACCTACCTATAGAATAGATAGTCTACTCTATAATTTTCCTTATAAACCCTAGTTACTACAGTCTTTAACTAGATAACTACTCTATTAAGACCCCCTACACGTACTTATCTCTAAGACCTAATTAAACAATTACTTATAGACTTTATCTAAAGTGTAGCACTTAACATTTTAAACACTCCTAAGATAAGTACTTTAGGGTCTTACGCTACTTCTAGTAATACTTACTCTTCTAATGCAGATATAGAAGCCTCTGTTACAAGCAGTACTATAAACGTAGCTAAACTAGACAACTATTATAGAGACCGCAACAAGCTTAATAACTAGCTTCTCTAGTTTAACTTAATTTTTAAATTTTAAGAAAGTAAGATTTCTAAAAATAAATAGGTTATGCTAGCTACTAGCTACATACGCAGAAACGCTTTTAAATAGATTAAACCCTTTCTCTAAAAGGCTATATTAGATAAATGTCTCGACAATATCTCTAAATAGTTTAATAACTTTAACTATTTTAAAAAAATAATTAAACTAATTTTTAGAGTCTTAACTAAAACAGCTATTGTGTGTTGTAACATCTAACGTATTAGGTAATTCTACTCTACAGCTAACTATACTACTAAGTTCTAGCAGCTTTCTACTAATATAGTTTAGAATAATACTACGTTATTAACTATGTATAAATAAGGATTAAAGCCTAAGGTTAAGGAAGAACTAATACGCATAAGCACTAGTACTAAGACTTTAGATAACCTTATTAATTAGTCTATATTAATTAACGTAAAGCTCTATAAACTATAACTAGAGCTAAGAAAAGATCTGCAGGCATAGGTTGTAGTTATTAGAAATAACTGCCTGCCTCTACGTAACCTGTAGCGTAACAATCTAAACTAAGGATAATAGAGAGGACGTTACTAGCCTAGTACTAGCTAATACATCTATAATAATATATAGAGTAGTTAATTTATAATAGAGGGTATAGACCTCTTAAACCTTAATAAAGAACTACTACTAGGACGCTAGAATAAAAAGAAGGGTAGAGAAGGACACTACTCTAATAAAGATAGTAGTAAGGACTGCTACAACTATAGTAAGCTAGGCTACTTTGTAAAAGACTAAAAGATAAAGAATAAGGTTCTTTAATTGCTTAATATTCTAACCTATAAAAACAATACTGCAGATACTACTAACTAGAAATTAGTTACTAATAATATAGAATAACTTATAGAAGACCTAGAGTCTAGTTCTAAGAACAATACTAAATATATTAAACCTCCTATTTATGCAGTAACCTCTTACTTTTACATTACAGAAGGAAAAGGAGTACTATTTCTTAATAGTAACTAGTAATACTATGCAGTAGAATGCTGTGTAGAAGGAAAGAGCCTTAAGGTTAGTAAGAAACATAAAGGCCTGTTCTATTAATAAGGAACAAGTTACCTTAGTCTTAAAGGTAAGGAACTTCTAGTTATTAAACGCAAACTAGAAGATGCTACTAAGAAGTAAGCTATACTTAGTAACGTTTATAAACTATATAAAGAGACTAAAGACTACTAATATAAGATAGACAACCTTCTAGACACTTCTAGATAAATACTTATAGAGATTAGATAAAATACTATATATTACTAATACTAACGCTAGTAGTATAAGCGCTGTGCTAATAAAGAAGCATACGCCTATATATGTTAAGAACTTATTTAACCTATAGTAGGATCTAAGGAAGAAGAACCTACTCTAGAATTTAACTAGCTTATCTAGCAGGTTAACTAAGAGACTAATAACTGCTAATATGTATTAAACAATCTAGAAGAAGCTAAAGAGTAATACTAGTATAAAAAGAAGATATAACGTAGCTTACAGCGCATAAAGGAATAACAGCCCTTACTAATATTACTTCTACTACTATTTAGCCTACAATCCTAGTATAAACTAGATGTTAGGAATCTTTAATATAGCAACTTATTATAGATAGCCTATAGAGATTACTAATATAGTATACACTAAGATTATAAGCTAAACTATAGATAGTTTCCTCTAGAATATTATTCCTTTATTTTTAGTAGTATAACTGCTAGAACAACTTATATAAAAGGCACCTAATTAACAAACACAGCTATACCTACTTTTCTAGAACAGATAATCTATAAGTAATTATTTAGATATAGTTAGTAGTTAAAAGACAATACTATAACGCGCACTAGCAGAACTACCTAAACTCTAATTGTAAGGTTTACTAACAATATATGTAACATAATAGATTTAAGGATAAGACTATTTTAGAACAGCGCCTAAGAGTGCTAAGGATTATTCTATTAATTCTATAATGACTATTTGCCTTATTAAGCTTACTATTATGCTAAATAGAGAAGAGCTATTAGTATTATTAGACTTAGAATCCTAGAGAAAATATATATCCTATATAGTAGTAGAAGAAGCTAGACTTTAACTATAGTATAAAGAAGAACTATACCTATTATAAGTAGCTAATAGAGAGCTAATACTAAGAGAAGAAAGAATTACGCTTATAATTTAAGGCGCCCCTCTAAGGATATACAACTATAAAGAGAAGTTAGACCTTATTATTCTTAGAATAGCTACCTATAATATTATCTTAAGACTACTATAGTTATAAGAGTATAATCTACAAACTAATTAGAAGAAGTAATAATTCTTATTTAATAGATGTAAGTACTATATAGCTAAACTAATACCTACGCAACACACGCTGCAGTTAGTAGATAAAATAAAGATTAATAATATCTCTTTAACACATAAGAGGCGCTAAGATAGAGCAGTTAGCTAGCTACTAACTACTAAGACAGTAGGAGATAGGAAAGGCGCAGCTAAGAAGAAAGATAGTACACCTTCTAATACTCTAGATATATTTAAAAGTTATATAGAACTCTTCTAGTATAAGAAGACTATAAAGGTATTACTGTAGTATAAACTATAGGACTATAATATTAAGCTCTAGAAAGGGAAGGAACTGCCCTTTAGACCTATATATAGACTTTTAGAAAAGGAACTTAAGATACTATATAAGTATACTAAGGAGAACCTTAAGAAAGGATTTATTAGAAAATTAGAATCTCTAGTAGGATTATCTATTACTTTTATAGCTAAGAAAGACAGCTTACTATATTTATATATTAACTACTAAAAGCTTATTAATATTATAATTAAGAATTAATTCCTACTACTAAATAATAAGAAGTAATAAGATAGACTTAATAGAGTATAGTACTTTACTATACTTAACTTATATAGAGTATATAACCTTATATATATAAAGAAAGGTAAGAAATAGAAGATAGTATTTAGAACTAGTTATAGCTATTATAAGTATTAAGTTATACTATTTAGGCTACCTAATACACTAGCTACGTGCTAGGCCCTAATTAACAACATATTAAGAGTATACCTAAACAGAAAAATAGTAGTATATATTAATAACATTCTAGTATATTATAAGACACTAGAAGAATAAAAAATCTACGTTAAGGAAGTGTTAGACTGCCTAGGAAGAGCAGACCTCTACCTAAAGTAAGAAAAGTACGAATAGTATAAGGAAGAAGTAGAATTCCTTAGCTATATTATAGGAAGATATAGAGTAAAAATAAGCCTATAGAACATTTAGGCTATAAAGGATTATCTAACGCTAAAAATAGTTAAGGGAGTCTAGAAATTCCTTAGCTTTGTTTACTTTAACTAACGCTTTATTAAGAACTACTCTACAAACCGCTACTGCTTACTAAGCTAATAAGGAAGGATGTTCTCCTTAAATAGGAACAGGCATAAGAAGAATCCTTCTATTTACTTAAGTAAATATTCGTAGAACTACATAAAATAATAAAATTTACGAGTAGAAAGCTATTTTAAATTAAGACTGATACCTTAGACCTAGTATTAGAAGCTTATATATATAAGAACGAGATAGCCTATAGCACCTAATTACCTAATATTTATAAAAGTTTATAGAACTAGAAGAAAACTATAATATGCATAATAAAGAGCTTATAGTAATTATATTAGCTCTAGAATATTAGAAGATCTATATAGAAAGCTGCTTAGACCTTACTATATATATAGGCTATAAGAAACTAGTTTATTTAATAACATCTAAGGTTCTTAGAAGGAGGATAGGTTAGATAGTTAGAATAGTTAGAAAGGTAGAAATCTAAGATACTATATACCCTAGGAAAAGATAATAGTAGAGCTAATATACTTAGTTAGCAACATAACCTTATAGAAATAAAAACAATTAATAAGTACGCTATACTTAGAATTAATAAGGATAGATCCTTAGGACTATTATAGCAGCTTAATAACATAATATAAGTTTAGTAGGAATAACGTATCCTATTACTAGTTCTAGAAGAACTCTAAGAAGAAATTATAGCTAGTTATTACAATAACATACTATATAGACACCTTAAAATTTAGTATATAATAAACTTATTAAAAGACACTATAAGTTTAAGAATATAAAGAATAAGGTTACTAAATATATTAAGAACTTTATTTATTATTAATAAAATAAGTATAGTACATATATAAAATATAGAGAAATATAGGCTATAGAGCTACTAACAGCGCTATAGATAAACATTACTAAAGATGTTATTTTATAGCTACCTGTCTCTAAGAACCCTCTTATAGGATACGCCTATAACTTAATTTTTATTTAACTAGATAGATTTACTAAGTACGCTAAGATAATACCTTTTTGTTACAATTATACTGCAGAGCGACTAGCTTAAGTATTATTAGACTAGGTACTTAGGTACCTTAGCACACTAGAATCTATTATTAGTAATTAAGATAAGCTCTTTACGTTTAACTATTAGACTACGCTGTTAGCAGCTATAGGTACTAAGAAGAACCTATTAACTACCTATTATCTGTAAATAGATAGATAAATAGAAAGAATAAATTAAACTATAGAAACATACCTATAGATATACAGTAACTAGTAATAGAATAACTAGAATTTAATATTACCTATAGTATAGATTACGTATAATAATAAATTATTAGAAGTAATAGGTATAACGCTATTCTTTGTAAATTACAAGACACACCTAAATCTCTTTACTAGGAGCCTTAATATAACTGTTTAGACAGAACCTATAATATCTATAGTAGCTAAACTTAAGGTAGTATATTAGAAATTATTAAAAAACTTTAGTAAAGCTTAAGAACAAGCAATCTCTTATGTTAATTATTAAAGAAAAACAGCACCTTAGCTAAAAGAGGGGGATAAAGTTATTTTCCTTACAAAAAACATTTAAACTTAAAGACTAATAAAGAATTTAGACCACGTTAAAGTTAGATTCTTTTTTATTTCTAAGCAGATAAGCCTAGTTAACTATAGGCTTAACCTTTTAAAGGATGTAAAGATCTACCTAGTATTCTACATCTCCTTATTAGAACTAGCTAACTTAAGAACGCCTATCTAGAAGAACTTCTATTACTAAGCTAATAGTAAAGACTAATAGGAAGTTAAGAGAATAATATAATACTAGAAGGAAGGTAGCTAGGATATATACCTAGTTAAGTAGTTAAGATACTATAACTTAGAAAACACATAGAAACTAACTACACACCTTATAAACTACTAGCAGTTATTAAAGTAATTTAAAGAGACTAATTAGGCAGTTCTACGTTATTCTCCTAGTACTCTAGGGGCTAGCCTTTAAAGGCGCTCTAGGTACTAGGTAATAATAAGAACTTATTAGACAGATCTAACTTAATAGTCCCTACCTCTAAATGTTCTTTCTCTTTAATACTACGCTCCTCTACTAAAATAGCCTCCTTATTATAATAGTCTACTAAATCTATTTATTATTATACATTCTTCTTACGTGTATAAGCTATACGTAAGTCTTCTATAGCCTTTTTAGAAATACACAGTACTTTAGTATATACCTTATAACTCTCTTTTATATACATATATAACTTCTCTTTCTTAGACGCTAGTTAGGTTAACTTAGGTTAAGTTACCTTTACGTTATAATGTTACCTTAAGTAAATATACTTACTATATATTCTAGACTAGATATAGTTATTATACACTTAGTTATAATTTATATAGGTTTTATATTTCTATAATATAATCTCTCTAAAGGACTTAAAAAATTTATATAAACTATAACAGTAAGCTAAACATAAGATATTTAGCTGTTTTAGCATTATTAAGACCTACCTAATAATTAAGAAAGGGCCCTACATTATATAAATAAGCTTAAGAGACTAGGCTAAGATAGAAGGGGGATAGTGTTATAATTTAGAGAACACAGAAAGGATTTTCTTATTATAGTAGCTACAGTATAGTAATTATAATTATAGAATAAATAATAGGTAAGTAACATTTATAGTGTTAGCATTTAGTTAACTACTAATAGAATACGTAACCTATTTAGGGCTTAGTATAATTAGTATAATTAGTAATTAGTATAATTAGTACTTAGTGTAATTAGAAGGTGTATAACACTAATTAGTTTATATTACTACTATAGTTATTAGAGTTTTTAGTTTATAGAAACACAACCCTTATAGTTTGTACTAAACTTTATTACTTAACTTTATTATTAGAATATCTTAACCCTACTTGCGAAATAGATAGTCTACTCTATACTCTTCCTTACAAACCCTAGTTACTACAGTCTTTAACTAGATAACTACCCCCTTAAGACCCCCTACACGTACCTATCCCTAAGACCTAATTAAATAAATACTTATAGACTTTATCTAAAGTATAAAACTTAACACTAATCTTTACAAACGTTGTAGTAAAGAGGGACATTTTTACTAGGATTATACTAACACGGTAGTACCTATAATATAGGTAGTAATAATCTTAGGTAAGAAAGAGGCTAGTTTATATAGGGGAAAATAGCTACTTCTAATATAAGTCTTAGTTAGAAGCGCTATAAAAGTATACTAGTAGAGGAGAACACTAGTATAGGGGCCTTATAGGCTACTAGAGATTCTATTATAGACTCTATTGAGAAGCCCCTATTTTATATACTTTTATTTATTAATAGTGTAACCTATACTAATATAATAGTAGACTTAGAGTGTAAATGCTTTAATATAGTAAGTAATAAATGTACTATGCGCTTATAAGGAGAATTTTTTAAGGTACTACTATAACACTTAGTATAAGTAGTAGGTACTAGTAGAAGGTCTGTAATCTCCTATTTAGTTCTATTTACTTATAACTTAGATAGGTAGCACTTATAGGCTGTAGCCTACGTAGTACTAGGTCTAAGCTAGAACGTTATTTTAGAGACACCTTAGCTATAATAGGAGGGCGTAGTATTAGACGTAGAAAAGGGTATACTAATAATATAAAGGGTAGAGAACCTTATAGTCTATAAGTCCTTCTAGTATATAGTAAACGTTTACGTTATACTTCTATTTATAGCTAAGTATAATAAGACCCTAGCTAATAGGCTCTAGAAGTACTAGCCTAGAAACCTATTCTTTTCTATAGGTATCTATAATATTACTATAATTCTCTTAGTCTAATCCCTAGAAGCGTATAAGACGGTGGAGGAGGTAGATACTCTTCCCTCTAAGTAAGCTTAGTTTTAGGATCTCTTTAATAAGAGTAAGGCCTTAGGCCTTCCTCTATATAGAGGTTAGATAGATTACTATATATAGTTATAATATAACTAGTCTAGAAAGATATAGCCTCTACTCTAGGGTCCTCTATATAACATGCTAAGGGACTAAGATTAGCCCTCTAGTGTTTAGCTACTTCTAGTGTTTAGCTACTTCTAGTGTTTAGCTACTTCTAGTGTTTAGCCACCTCACCTAAGTAAGCTTTACTAATTTAAGTTGTAATTTTTTAATAATAATAATTATAATTGCTACTCTATATATATAGAGTAAAGCGTAAAAGTTACTACTACTACTACTACCTTTTTAGCTTTCTCTTCTTCTTACTATAATGCCTACTTAGCTTATAATACTTCTTCCTAATCTATAGCAACCTTAATTACCTTAACACTACTAGAGCGCTTATTTAGATTAACCTAAACCTACTTTCTTAAGTAAGTAATAGTAGCAGTATCTAATTAATACTTAAGGCGCTAGTTTTTAGATTCTAGCTAAGCTGCGCAGGTATTAGCTCTAGTAATAGCCTTACCTACCTTACTAAATATTAGGCGTGTGCTCTATAAATAAGAGTCTAATGGAATAAGCTACTAAGCCTTATATAAGGCCTATAAGCTCTAAGGTGTAGTAAACATATAATATAAGGCTTAAGTAGATAGTAGAGAAGTAATAGGCTAGCCTAATACTTAAGATAAGAGTATTATAAGGTCTAGATTGTATAGGTAGAGGCTAGCAGCCTTCTACCTAGCTTGTATAACTCTCTTAGATAGTCTCTTATCTCTTACCTTATTATATAATGTAATAAAGCGCTCCTTCTTAATAGGTGCTGCGTTATTAACTGCTAAGAGGGCTTTAATCCTGCTACGGTAACATAATTTAAGTATTAAGAATAGAGCTAGATCTAGCAGCTAGAGGATAGTAATACGTAAGGTAGAAGGTATAGAAGATAGACCTTACTCTACTTATAGAGCTATATAAAGTCTATTAGAGTATAAGAGCTATAGCTATCTAGTATAAGTAGCCGCTAGTAGCTAGGTTAAGGTATAGTTTAAGGCAGAAAAATTCGCTTTAACTACTTAGATCTAATAGTATTTAACGTCTATTTATTCTCTAACGTTATATAGAGCTAATTAGGTACCTCTTATATAAGGAACTATATAGATTATAGATACTTACCTTTAAAGATAACTAGGCATTAAAGCTTCTTACTAACGGCTAAGATAGACTTAATAATAGACACCTACTTACAATCCTCTAGGGATTTAACGTAAGCCTTCTTCTTTAATAAGCTAGTAACTACATAGGGGTTGCTATATACTCTAAGTCCTACTCTAGTCTTATCTATATTCTATATATTCTTATATTATATTCCTAGCTTAATCTACGTATACTTAAATAACTCTAGAAACATATATATAGTCTTATAGTTAGCTACTATAGTCCTTATACTCTTAGTCTTTTAGCTTACTATAGAGGTAACACGTAGGTTATACATAATAAAATAGGTTACCTATTTATACCTAAGTAGCTTATAGTTACTATTTATATAGAGGATAAGAGTAGCTATTTCTTATATATGTAGATAGGAGGGTAGCTATATACGTAAGTCCTCTTTAAGTATCTAATCTACTAGAAATTACTCTTATTCTAGAGTTAATTACTGCTGTTAATAATAAGCTATTACGTTAGGTTAGTAACTGTTAAGGCGCTCTTAGATTGTTGATTAGAGGACGCTATAGGCCTTAGCAGCCTACTATTAGCTTATAAAAACACTAGAATTAAGATTAGTAATAGTAGATTGTATAGCTATTTTATAGAGATCTATTTTAATAGCGTAGCGTTAAGAGGATAGAGTGTTAAAATTAGAGTAACATATTATATAGGGTAGCTAAGCACTAGAGGTAGCTAAATACCAGGGGGCCGATCTTAATAACTAAAGCTATAGAAATAGGTGTTAGCACTAATAGATAAGGGGTAGATCTCTACCTTCTTTTCCCCTACTAGAGTACTTGTTTAGCTAGTTAAGAAGCTTTCTAGCAGGTAGCGTATATATATTAACTATTACGTACTTAATAGTATTATAATTATAAACTAATACCTACTTTCTCTTATAAAGGAGACGTTATATACACTAGAGGGGGCTAACTAGTTCTCTAAGGTTAATATCTATATAGCTTTTTACTAGATTTAGATTATAGAAGGAGATAAGTACCTTATAGTATTCTACCCTTATTTTAGTCTCTTTAAGTAGCTAGTCTGTCTATTTAGCCTAGCAAGAGCGCTAGCATCCTTCTAGCGTTACATTAACAGCGTGCTTTAGGAGATATTAGGTAACTATACTACTATATACCTAGATAATGTTCTTATTTTAAGAAGTAGGTTTAGGACAGACTACTTAGGAATAGTTAGCAGAATTCTTACACTTCTACGTAATGCTAGACTACATCTAGATCTAAAGAAGTACATATTTACTAAAAGGAGGTACACTACTTAGAGTACATTATAGAAGCTAGAAAGGATATTTACTCTAAACCTTAGAAGGTTTAGGCTATCTATACATAGGAAGCCCTATAGACTCTACGCAGAGTCTATAGTTTTCTAGAGTTTACTAACTTTTATAGGGACTTTATCCTAGCCTTTTCTAATATTACAACTCTACTTAATTAACTTATAGTAAACAGGAGTAGAAAGCACCCGTTAGTAGGTAGAGAAAGAGAGATAAAAGAGAAGATAGTTATAGAGAGATAGATTAAGAGGTAGGTAGATAGTAAGGTGTCTTAGATAGATAGATGCCCCTCTTATACCTAGCATCTAAGGGATTACTAAGGTTATCCCCCCTATTTACTAGTATTACTAAGGTAGTTACTCTGTGCACTAGCATAATAGGGAAAGATATCCTATTCTAGTAGGGGTAGGAGGAGGATGCAGCATTCTACTAGCTAAAGAACACATTTATAATAGAACTAGTCCTAACCTAGTAGAATTCTAAACAAGAAATACTACTAGAGGAAGACTATTTTTATAATACTTTAGGTAGCTGTATTTTTAAATAGTATAGGAAGGTGCTTTCCTCTATAGTAGACTACTCTACTACTCTTATAGTAGAATAATAAAACTATATAATTTATAATAAGAAGTTAACTACTGTTATAAAGTACCTAGGGGTCTAGGCAGCTAGGTTAAGGTTAGTTACTAGGCTGTTTACTATCCTAACTAATTATAAGAATCTCTAGTACTTTACTACAGCGGGTAGGCTTAGTAAAAGGCAGTACTATTAGGCAGAAGAGCTGTTAAAATTCTGCTTCTACCTTTTATTCTGCCTAGGGCGCCTTACAGCCTAACTAGATATATAAAGCTACTAGGAGCAGGACTATAATAGGATGTTAGGGGTAGTGTATAGAGTAATAACTCTAGTTTAAGTATTAGTAGTTAGTATACTAGGCTCTTATATACCTCTACTTTTTATTAATATATATATATAATTACTATAGAATAAAGGTATTTAGTAGAACGTAGGGTATATAGCGCGCCTGTCTAATGTCTATAATAGAGACTATTAGTTCCCTTCTAAGGCTAAGACTACTTAGTAAATTATAGATTATATACTTAGTGCTTATAGTATACTACTATAGCGTAGGATTATATAGGTTCTATATTAGAAGCTTCTTATAACTATAATAATCTAAAGAGTATATAAATCTAACCTAGTAGGTTATCTAGGTGCTAATACTATATTCTATATTATTAGGTATAACTTCTACTAGAAAGGGATGTTATAGGATGTTTAGCGTTATATCTATAACTACTACTATTTTAGCGCGTATATATTATAGCGCTAACAGTAGAGAATACTCTAGCTATTACTTATTACTAACTATTTTTAGTCCTAGATCTTAATAGATTTTATAGTTAACCTTTCTTAGGCTAATAAGGATATACTATGTTAATTCTTAGTTATTATAGATTATCTCTCTAAGTATATATAGCTAGAAGTATTAACTTTTATAACTATAAAATATTAAGCTAAAGTCTTCTATAATATATAGTAGTGTTTTTAGGGCTTTTTTAGCGCTATAATTACAGACTATAGCTTAGATTAGCTATAATACTTTTAGACAACGCTGTATAGCCTTATTAGAGAAGACTAGCTAATCTTTATAGCCTATTACCTCTAGATAGACAGAGAGATAGAGTATAGAAACTAAGAGGTGTAGGCAGTTCTATAGGTTATAGTTATCTTTAAATAGAATTACTAGCCTAACTATCTTCTAGCCTTAATTAGCAACATACCGCCTTTTACTAGGTAATCCTGCTCTTACTAACGTAATAGCAAATAACTTTTACTAGCTTTAGATCTCTTTAGAATAACGTATCTAAGTATAGTAGCTATAGGGGAGGTAGTAGCTAGGACCTATATAAGCAGCCCTAGATCTACTTCTTCTCTTCTTTAATACCTTTAACTTCTACTTTATTAAGCTCTTATTTTCCTATTTCTTTAACCTTTAACAACACATCAGGCCTTTAGACCCTTATTTTTACCTCCTCCTTTATTATGTCTACCTTGTCTTTTAGATCTCTAGTTAAGCGTAGCAATAGTAGTAGTAGTAAGAAACTTCTACCTAGATGTTAAGGCTGTAAAGGTTCTAGTGTTAGCCTAACTAAAGCTTGTTGTCTTTCTCTATAGGAATAAGCTTAGCTAATTTATAAGACTATTATTCCTTCTCTTTTAACCCTAATAGGTTATTAATAGTTCTTTCTAGTACTTCCTTTCCTAAATGATAGTATAGATAGCACCTTAACTTATAACATTATAGAAGCTCTTATAACAGCTTATATTAGTAGAGCTAATCTTTCTTCTTTTCTCTATAATATTACTACAGCCTATACATACTTTACTAGTTTAATACTCTACATTCTAGATAGAATTACTATATTAATTGTTACACTATATACTATAACTAGGCACTCTACTTCTTTTATTACCTCTACTATTCTGTACATGCCTAAGTTTCTAGTAATCCTATATCTCTAGCTACTCTTAGCGCCTAATAGTAGTATAATTTAGCTGCTATTAATAATAGTTACTAGCTTCTATATACTATTAGTGCCTATAGTTCTCTTATTTAAGGGTTCTTACTTACTATAACTAATACTGCTGTTTAACGTACTCCATAGGTAAGCGGATTAAATAGGTAAGCAGATTACTCTACTAAGACTACACTAAATTTCTACCCTATTATAGCTTATATTAGCCTACTTTAGCCTTATATACAGTAGTGCAGTATATAATATTACTTAGAAACATCTTCTACAGCCTTCTTACATGTACGTAAGTAATGTCTAACGTTATAGCACTTTATACAGCGTCTTTAGGTTACTTCTCCTCCTTTAGTACGCACTTACTTCTTTACCTTCTTACTATTACTACACACCCTAAACTTAGTTAGAGTAGTTAATTAAAGGCCTTCCTTAGCTGTTAGGACTCTCTTCTGCTGTAATTACTTTCTTTTATGCGATTTACGTCGCATAGCAGCCTTATTTGCTGCTTAAAGCCTAGTAATCTCCCTTTAAGCTAATACTAGCTTATGCGCTACTATAGCTGCGCCTTTAGCAAGCTTTTTAAAGGCCTTAACTATTAAAGTTAGTAAGCTGCTTGCATGCCCTTAAATTCTCTCTTAAACTAGCGTTAATTGCAACCCTAATTGCAGGGTAGTGCTTAGGGTTTAGGACTACTAGGGCTTATCTTCTATAGTAGGTAGCGGTAGGGTACGTAGGCGGACATTAAGACCTATTATAACCCGTTCTAGGTTAAGGGGGACTATTCTAGCGCCTTAGAAGCCTTCTTAGATATTGCTAGAAGTAAATATCTCCTTATAGGCGTCTATAAAGTATAGTAGAAACTTAGTTTTAGTAATATAAGTAATGTAGTTATGTATAAGATTCTTAGCTTAGCGCCTATATACCTTCTTTAGAGGGGTAAAACAACCTATATCTAGTAGTTATAAGAGGTAAGATAAGTATAAAGGTATATATAGTGTAACAATCTTTACTTCCCTATAGTATTATTAGAAGTTAAGGGAGTTATAGCTCTTATAGCTATTAATAAGAAGTAGCTAGTATACTTCTTAGGTGCGCGTCTTTATATAGGCATTAAAGTGCTTTAACTAGTCTAGACTAAGCTTATTAGTAGTCTATCCGTTCTTAGAGACTCTAATAACCTAATTATAGGGCAGATTGTCCTCTTTATACTAGGTAGAGAGGTAGTTACAGCCTTTAAAGATAATAAAGAGTAGAATAGCCTACTCTATACCATTAATGCCCTATATAACTATTATCTACTCTTAATTACCCTACTATACTACCTTTAGCTGTCCTTAACACTCTAAGCCTATAATAACTACTTCTATTAATATCTAGCCTATTATAAAGCCTATCTTATTAAAGTTGTATATGTTATTATTCTAGATACTATACTTAGCTTTAACATTTACTATAAGCCTAAACTAGCCCCTAATAATCTCTAGATCCTTACAGAGGGCTGTCTTATAGTCGTACTTACGATTAAACCTTACTTTAAGGTTAGGGCAGCGCTTAATAAACGTGTTAGGCTAGTTTATGCTAATATAGCCTATATTACGCTTAGCACGTAAAGAATTAGCTATATTAGCTACAGTAGCTAGCTAAGAGGTAAATCCTTATATATCTGGCTTAAGGATATACTTAGTAATTACGTCCTCCTTAGTCTAGTCTATAATCTATTAAACTAGCGTATAATTAGCTTGTATAGGTTGTTCTATGTATTAAGCGTATAGTGTGCTGTAAAGCGTGTTATATATAGCTGCAGCGCGTTATAGAGTAAGCGTTACGTCTTATTTAATTACCTAGAGCGTAAGCTATATTACAGCTTCTCTTAAGAGCGTAGATTAATGTTGTTGTTAAGGTATTGCGTAGTAAGGTAGAGGTTTAGTATAGTCTTAGCAGAGTAATCTACTTACCTATTTAATCTACTTACCTATAGAGTACGTTAATACTCTACTTATAATAACTCTAACTATCTTAATACCTACTATAATTATAATTAGAAGAGGTCTACGCTATATACTTAGGCCTATAATACTAATATTAATCTTAACCTACTAGGCTCTTATACTAGGTGTTTTGCTAATAGCTATAAAAACTATTCTTTTAGTAAGTTCTAATATTCTATTAAGCCTTGTTTCTACTAACTTCTTTTTAGCTATTACTTGTTATATTACTTCTATAATACCTAGTTCTACTAAGGCTAACTACTATAAGGCAGGCTGTACTAAAGCCTACCCTTACTTAGATACTAATAACTTCTTTACTAGTTATAGTGTGCTAGTACACTAAGTAACTACCTTAGTAATACTAGTAAATAGGGGGGATAACCTTAGTAATCCCTTAGATGCTAGGTATAAGAGGGGTATCTATCTATCTAATAGACAGACACCTTATCTTACTACCTTACTACTATTAACCTATCTATCTATTCTCCTCTCTCTCTCTCTACCTACTAACAGGTGCTTCCTACTCCTGTTTAAATTAGTAACCTAACTAGAAGGCACGGTATAGTAGGTAGAGAGAAAGACCCTTATTCTTACTACGTTACTTAGTACCTCTCCTAGTATATCTAGTAGATCTAGCAGTACCTCTTCTAGCATATCTAGCGTATCTGTTAGTATCTTTTCTAGCATATCTAGTATATCTGTTAGTACTTAGATCTAGTATATTTAGTAGATCTAGTAGATCTATTAGATCCTAAGGTATACTATATACTAGCTAATTAGTACCTACTAGGTAACACCTAGTAGTATCTAGTTAGATAGAAGGAACTACCTCTATCTATCTAGCTATCTGTAGGTTATACCTTAGCACTATCTCTCTACCTCTATCTATCTAGCTATCTATAGGTTACACCTTAGTACTATCTCTCTACCTCTATCTATCTAGCTATCTGTAGGTTATACCTTAGCACTATCTCTCTACCTCTATCTATCTAGCTATCTGTAGATTACGCCCTAGTACTACCTACCTATTACTAGTAGCTATCTAAGGGTTAGTCCTCTTGTATTACACACTGCTCTTAGTACCCCTTAGTATCTCTTCTAGGATGCTGCTAATAGCTTATAGTATTAGAATTAGTATTAGTATTAGTATTAGTATTAGAATTAGAATTAGGACTAAGATTAGAACTATTTAGACTATTTAGAAGGTTAACATCTATCTATATTAGAGTTAGTATTAGTATTAGTATTAGTATTTTTAGAATTAGAATTAATGTTAGTAGTAGCTGTTACAGTATAATAGGACTATACTATTAAGGTAGAGAAGGTTTATACTAGTGTATAGAGTAACTACCTTAGTAATACTAGTAAATAGGGGGGATAACCTTAGTAATCTCTTAGATGCTAGGTATAAGAGGGGCATCTATCTATCTAATAGCCTAGCTAACCACCTTACTACTAACCCTTAATTAACCTCTCTACATCTACTCTTCCTCTCTTTTATCTCTCTCTCTCTCTACCTACTAATAGGTGCTTCCTACTCCTGTTTAAATTAGTAACCTAACTAGGGGGCACGGTATAGTAGGTAGAGAGAGAGACTCTTATTCTTACTATATTACTTAGCACCTCTTCTAGTATATCTAGTAGATCTAGCAGCACTTCTTCTAGTATATCTAGTAGATCTAGTAGTACCTCTTCTAGTATATCTAGCGTATCTGTTAGCACTTAGATCTAGTATATCTAGCAGATCTAGTAGATCTATTAGATTCTAAGGTATACTATATACTAGCTAATTAGTACCTACTAGGTAACACCTAGTAGCATCTAATTAGATAGGAGGAACTGCCTCTACCTCATTATTATTAGCTATCTAAAGGTTATACCTCTCTCTCTCTCTCTACCTACTAATAGGTGCTTTCTACTTCTATTTAATAGTTACCTTACTAATAATAATTTTAGTGCTAGTAAGAAGGACGCTTAGAAGACTTTAGAGGAAGAGGTAGTAAGCCTTAGCTACAAGATCTCCTCTACTTAGAATATCTCTTACTTAGTTTACTCTAAGAGGTTATTAGGTACTTTTCCTTATACTTCTCTTTATAATTATCTCCTAGCTATTACTACTACTACTAAAGCAGTTTATAGGGCTAGAAAATCCAATTCTACTCTATAGGCTTTAATTTCTTAGATTACTTCTCTAAGTAATAATAAACAGGCTATTAGCGCTCTAGCGTTTTATGCTAGTTGCTAAATAGATACTAATACTATATTAGAGGCTAATAATATAGACTTAGATAAACCTCTCTATACTCCTAGTAGTTCTTCTTTAGTTACTAATATTAGGTTAGGGTAGTTTATACGCTTAGCTAGCTTCTCTTCTATAACTTATATTACTTCTACTTATATATCTATATCTATCTCTTTAGAAAGATCTTCTAGCGTTATTAAGGATGCTGTAGAGAATTTAAGCAGCCCTTATTACTCTCTGCCTAGGTCTCCGCTACGTCCTAATAGACCTCTAGGTTATTACTAATAGTTTTCCTCTATTAGCTAGGTTCTTAAGGGTAATTCGGCTTATAGCTACCTAGGTGCTTAGCCTACTGCTTAGTCTTCTTACATACCTCTAGCTTAGAGTTATAATAATTGTTTCTAGCTCCTTTCTAAACATTATTACTATAGCTCTAGTAATACTTCCTTAAAGTCTAGTTATAGCGGCTGTAGTGGTTATAGTAGTTCTTTTAGTACTATTTAATTTATTCCTTTACTAATACTGTGCTTAGTTCTACTAGTATTAAATTCTAAAATGTCTTAGTTTTCTGTTATTTCCTTATTATAACTCCCTCCTCTACTTAAATCTTTAGCTAACCCTTAGCTAAAGTCTCTTAGTTAGCTTTTATTAATATCGTCCTATACTTTAAACTCTGTTCTTTAATAATCTATTATTGTTTATAACGTACTCTATAAGTAAGCTAGTTACCTAAGTAAGCTAGTTACTTTTACAAAGACTATACTAACACTATAACTACTTTATAGTATTATAGTATATAATAACTATATATTATACTATATAGTATATTAGACTAGTCTATAGTACTCTACGTATCTTTACTATATATCTATATATTATACCCTATCTTACTATATATACTACAGCATCTTAAAGACTAAGTACTTCTATTAGCTTACGCTCTCTTCTTTACCTTCTTTCTATTACTACAGGCCTTAAACTCCTTTAGAGTAGTTAGCTGCACTCCCTTACTAAACTTTAGTGTCTCTTTACACTAAATTTACTTTCTTTTATATAATTTATAACGTATAGCAGCCTTATTAGCTACCTATAGGTTAGTAACCTAGTTACGCACTAAAACTAGTAAATACGCCATTAGCTCTACGCCTTTAGTAAGCTAATTAAGAGCGTTAACTATTAATATTAGTAAGCTATTAGCGTTTCTCTAAATCCTCTCTTAAATTAGCCTTAATTAAGACCTAAACTCTAAGGTGTTGCTTAGTGTTTTTAACTTCTAGGTACTCTTATCTATAGGGGGTAGTAGTAGAGTATACAACTATATATTAAGCTTTAATATTATAGACTCTAGATTAAGTAGGACTAGGCTAGCGCCTCTAAATCCTCTCTAGATATTACTCTTTATAATTAAGGCGTTAAAAGCTACTTTAAAGTATAGTAAGAACTTAAGTTTAGTAATACACGTAATCTTACTACGTATTAGCCTCTTAGCTTAGTAGCTATAGGCCTTCTTTAACAGAGAGAAACATTCTACGTTAAGTAGCTATAGTAAGTGTAATGAGTATAGAGGTATATATAGAGTAATAATCTTATACTCCTTATAGTACTAGTAGAACTTAACTAAGTTATAGCTCTTATAGCCGTCTAGAATAAGCAGCTAATAGCTGCTAATAGTGTGCTCCTTTGTATGCTTATTAAAGTACTTTAACTACTTAACTCTAAGCTTATTATTAGTCTAGCTATTATTAGAGATATTAAGAACCTAGTTGTTAGGTATACTAGGCTCCTTGTACTAGGTAGAAAGGTAGTGCTTACTAGAGAAGATAATAAAGGGTAGGATAGACTAGCCCTTTGCGCAGATACCTTAGATAATACTAGTCTACTCTTAGTTACCTTACTACACTATCTTTAGTCTCCCTTAACACTTAGATTCTATAATAACAGCTTCTGTTAATATAATACCTATTATAAAGCTAGACTTATTAAAGTTATAGGTGTCTGTATCCTAGATACTATACTTAGCTTTAGTATCCTCTACTAGGTAAAACTAGTCTCCTATTACCTTAGGATCCTTATAAAGGGCTCTCTTATAGTTATACTTTTAATTAAACTTAACTCTAAGCTCTAGCTAACGTTTAACAAAGTTAGCAGCCTAGTTCTTACTAATAGGGGTCTAGTAGTGCTTAGTAAGTAGAGAATTAGCTATATCCTCTACATTAGTAAGCTAGAGTAAGTAGCCTTACTTATCTAGCTTTAGTACATGCTAGACAATTACCTCCTCCTTAGTACTAGCTAGCTTAATTATATTAGGCTTGCAATTACGTTGTAAAGTAGTTCTAGCAAGTTAGTTACTAAGGGTGCTTTAAGATACGTTGTAGATTACAGCAGCGTATTACTAGAAGAGTATTATATCTTTGTAGATAGCCTATAAGGCAAGCTATATATTAGCCTTATTTAGAGGCTTTTTTAAGTTGTTACGTTAAGACATTAAAGGTAGAGTAAAGTTTAGTGTAGTCTTAGTAAAAGTAACTAGCTTGCTTAGGTAACTAGCTTACTTATAGAGTACGTTAGTAGGTAAACCTTAACTAACTATTATTTTAGTAATATATTAGGTTCCGTTTCTAAGTCTTTAGCTAGCACTGTTCTTAAGTTTACTATGTTTTATAAATAGAATTTAGTTAACCTATTCCTATTATATACTTCTTTTAGTATTACTATATTAAGCTCCTCTAGTATATATGTTCCTTTATTTATTTTCCTTATAATTTAGAATAGGCCTTTCTACTTTAGTGTAGGTATGTTCAGTTATCTTATATTAACATTATAGACTATATCTTAGAGTTATACTAAGTCTTAATAGTCTATTAGAACTAGCCTAAGCGTTACTTAATTATTAAATTATTTTTTATTTAGTTCCCTTAATTAGATAACATAATCTACTACCTTATTAAGCGGCTTATACCTATGCTTAAATTGTTTTACTCTAAGTACTAGTAGCTCTGCTGTAGTCTAGACTATAGACTATAGTAGGGTTTATAGAGTTAGTATCTATAATTTAACTAGTAGTATATATTCTTTCCTACATACTAAGTATATTAGCGTTTCCCCTTTAACTATTTTACTATAACTTAGTCTACCTATAATACTAGGTATAGGTTTAAGGTCTAGTTACTAGTTAATTTTTTTAACGCGCTAATAATTTCTTTATGTCCTTACTTAATAAGTCCTTAAGCCTAGAGGTAGAAGGTACTTACTACTACCTGTTAAGTTCTATAAAGCTTTATTAGCGCTTTAACTAGTGCTTAGTTTTTAGGTCTACTATCTATTAATATCTTAAGGGGAAGACTTAATCTTAAAAAGATATCTTACTCTAGAAGTTAAATCACAATTACTAAATTACTCTTTACTAGTGCCTAGGCTTTTACGTATCTAGATATGTAATCCTAAGATACTAGTAGGTATTTATATTTCTCTCTTCTAATAGGCATATATATAATGTTAATTATAATCTATTCTTATAGACTATTAGGGCTAAATATAGAGTATAGTTCTTTATTAAACTACTAGGTAGAGTAGAATTAATATTCTTTATAGGTCTTACTATATTAGTTAATTTAATTAAACATCCTACCTAGACGTATTAGTACTAAATCTTCTACTACATTCCTTCTCTTCTCTAATACCTAAATTTGTTATATAGGTTGTAGATAATCTCTTTCTATTAGTTAGGATTATTAATAGCTTATCTTAATAATTTATTTAGTGCTGTCTTTACCTAAAGAACGTTGTTAATAATAGTAAATGTTAAGACCTTCTTCCTTAGTTTGCGTAGGTCTAATTAGGAAAACTATTAGGGTTCTTTCTTGTAAGTAGCTATTATATAATATTATAGAAGTACTCTATATAAAGAGACTATAACACTATAAGGTTAATTAGGTATATTTAGTACGCGTGCTATAGATACTAATAGCTTATTAGGCTGTTAGACATTATTATAGATCTAAAATGCTTATTAATAAAGTCTATAACGTTTTCCTTAGGCTAGCTTAGGGCGTTCTATTCCTTCCTCTCTAGTTATCTAGAGAGTGTAAATACTATTACATTCTTCTTTCCTATAACATGTTAAACCTTAAATTCCTACATATTTAGTAAGGCTAACTATTTAGTAATTAGAGCTCCTAGAAGGTTAGTAGCACTTTAGTTAAGCTATTCTACTAAAGTGCCGGCTTCTATTTTAATAATAAAGGAGATGCTATATATTTATAGCTAGAATTTCTTAGAAGCTATTAATAACGCTTTATACTTATATATACCTAAGTTCTAGCCTTATTCTATAGTAGGACAGACTCCTAATTAATTATATACTAGGTGCTAGTAGCCTATTAGGTCATCCTATTAGAAAACTACTTCCTAATTTTTCTTACTACTGTCTACTAATATAATAACTAGCTGCAGAGGTACTATATATTTAATAGTTACTAGAGTAGAAGTATTTATTAGGCACCCTTTAAGTTTATCTATACCCTAGCTTACCTTAATAGTCTATTTAAACTTAGTACCTTTCTAGAGTAAGTTTAACAGATGTGCTGTATTAGGCCTAAATCTAAGAAATAAGATGTATTAGTAAATATATAGTATAGTCTAAGGAATATTTTAATTTCTTTTAGGGTTATATAGGGGGGCTAGTTAACAGTTCTCTATACCTTCTTTTTTACTAGGTACCTAACTCTTTTATCTATAACGTACCCTACTATTTCTATGCTGTTATAGTACTAATTACTTCTTAGGGCTAAGGTAATAGCCCCTACTATGTTAAGGTTTTAGAGTACCTAGTTAATGTTTATTATATACTCTCTAAAAAAACCTTTAAATTCTCTAATTAAGTAACTTTTAATTATAGACTATTTTTAAGCTATTTATAGTAATACTGTTTATATATAGTATATAATAGAGTAGAATAAGATATAGAGTACTTTTATTACTACGCGTATAAACTCTACTATAGAGTTTATTATTTCTATAAGAGATTAAAGGTAATAGTTAAACTAATTAATTTTGTAACTACGGAGAGATAGCGGTATTTATCCTTCCTACAATTAAATAATCTAGAATAAACAATCTGCTTGTTTTCCTTATAATTTTAGATAGATAGCTTCTAGTTCTAGATAGGCCTAGATCTAGCTTTAAATAGGCCTAGATCCAGTTTTAGATAGGCCTAGATCTAGTTTTAAGTTAGCCCTTAGTAAAATACTTAGTGTTTTAGATTTAGTTTTAGTACCCTTATACTTAGAGTATTATAATCTTATAGTCTTTATTTTTACTTAGTTTTACTAGGTTTATTCTAGTATTATAGAAGAAACCTTTAAAAACGCGTTTTAACTTAATTGTAAGCAAAATATTAAAAAGTTAGTTTAGAATAGTTTATTACACTATAGCTGCTAGTATTATAGGCTAAGTAATCTTAGATAGTCTATATTAGCTAGGAATATATCTAGCTTAAGAGGCGCTAGTGTAATAAATAATATATTACTCCTTACCCTAAGGTTTTTTTTATAAGATTTGTGTGTTTCTTCTATTTCTTAACTACTATTCTTTTTAGAGGCTTAGTTAGGGCTAGTAGAGCTTAGATAATATCTTTATTTAGTTTATTATGTATATAATACCTATTACTAGGCTTATAAGTATTACTAGACTTTAGTAGCTTATATTATAGCTTTGACTATATTAACTTAGAAATAGTTTAAGATATAATTTTTTTATGTTAGAAATTAGAAGTAATAGTTAAACTAATTAATTTAGTAACTATAGAGAGGGAGCAGTATTTATCCTTCCTAGTTTTAGATAGGCCTAGATCCGGTTTTAGATAGGCCTAGATCTAGTTTTAGATAGGCCTAGATCTAGTTTTAGATAGGTCTAGATCTAGTTTTAGATAGGCTGAGATCTGGTTTTACATAGGGCTAGATCTGGTTTTAGGTTACCCCTTAGTAAAATACTTAGTGTTTTAGATTCTTTTTAGTACTCTTATACTTAGAGTATTATAATCTTATAGTCTTTATTTTTACTTAGTCTTACTAGGTTTATTCTAGTATTAGGGAAGAAACCTTAAAAAACGCGTTTTAACACAATTACAAGCAAGGTGTTAAAAACTTAGTTTAGAATAATTTATCACACTAGCGCTGCTAGTAGTTTAAGCTTACTAATCTTAAATAGTATATATTAGCTAGTAATGTATATAGTCTAAGATGCGCTAGTGTAATAAATAACAGATTACCCCTAACTATAAGGTTTTTGTCACAAAATTTATATTTTTCTTCTATTCTTTAACTACTATTTTTTTTAGAGGCTTAGTTAGGACTAGTAGAGCTTAGGTAATATTTTTAATTAGTTTATTAGGTATGTTATACCTATTACTAGGCTTATAAGTATTACTAGACTTCTATAGCTTATATTATAGCTTTAACTATACCTACTTAGAAATTATATATACTATAATTTATAGTTTATTTAAGAAGTTTTCTATTAGTTTATATTTATAGTTGTATAGCTTACTTTTAAATTATATTATGTTAAGTATACCCTCTTAAGTAATATAACTATCTTATAATATTTAGCTTATTAGATAATCTAGCAAAGGTAGGTGTATTTAGTGCTTTTATAAATATATCTACTAGTTATTCTTTAGGTAGTATATTGTTTAGGTCTATTATCCCTTCTAGAATTTTTTCTCTTCTAAAGTAATATTGTATATCTATATACTTAGTTTTAGAGTAATGTTCTAGGTTATTTGCTAACGTAATAGCAGGTTATTTATCACTAAATAGATAGAATTTCTCTTCTTTTAGATTTAAAAGTTTATTAATATCTATTTATTTATAGAAACTTATTAAATAGTTATATTCTTTAATAGCGTCTTTAAGAGCTATATATTCTGCTTTACAGCTACTTAGAGCAGTTTATTTTTGTAGTTTACTAAACTAGATAATAGGGGTGTTATTAAACATAAATATATAGCTAGTTATACTTTTTCTAGTAGTTTAATTACTACTCTAATTAATATCTGTATATCTAAGTAATAAGAGTGCTATTTATATTTAGAAAAATAATCAATTTTCTCTAATTTAATTTAGGTATTTAAAAATCCTATTAACTACTATAAAGAGTTCTTTAGTAGGGTTAGATATATGTCTTAGGTAGCTATATATACTAAATACTAAGTTAGGTCTAGTATAGGTAGTTAAGTATATTTAACTACCTATATATTACTAGTATAGTTTTATATCTTCTAGAGTTACTTATTTTTTAACGTGTTTTACTACTAAGTAGCGCACCTCTACTAAGTAGCGTGCCCTTACTAACATTGTAACTATTATAGACTATTATAATAATACTACTATAATACTATATACAATAATTCTATTACAAAGGTATACTCTACCTTACTATCTAAGCTATAGAAGCTACTGTACTAGATAGTATAAAACACGTATCTAAGGTATTTAACGTTCTAGAAACAACGCTAAGATAATAACGCGCTAGAAAGCGCGCCTAACATAACTGTTAACCTAACTTAAGTAAGCTAGATAAGATAGAGAAGGAGGTAATAGTAGTATATATACTTAAGCTTAATACGTAAGAAATAGGTGCTATAAGGACTATAGTGTAGAAAATAGCTAATAATCTTGTTACTACACGTAGTAAAGGACCTATTAGTAAGAACTAGGTAGATAGGTTTAGGACGCGTACTAAGAAGGTTAAGCTTTAACACAGTTACTTATATAATTGTTAATAAGCCCTAAATAAAGATCTACGCGTTATAGAGCTATAGGTTAAGCTAGTTAGAAATATAAAGAAGAAGTATAGGATTCTAGATAGAGATATATATAACTTTAATAAGTCTAGCTTTATAATAGGTATAATTACTATTTAGATAGTCTTTATAGGCTCTAAGAAGTAAAGTAATCCTAAGAAGATAGACCTAGGTAATTATAAGTAGTTTATAATTATCTAGGGTATCTACACTAGTAGGTAGGCTATCCTACCCTTTATTATCTTTAGTAGTAAGGTCCTTATATTAAGCTAGTATGCAGAACTACCTTATAACTAGGTAATTAAAACTAGCACTAATAGCTAGATAATAAATAAGCTTAGTATAAAGTAGCTAAAGTACTTTAATATATATATAAAGAAGCGTACTATAGGTTTATACTGTCTACTAATTATAGATAGCTATAAGAGCTACTAGAGCTATAAATTCTATAAGTACTATAAGGAATAGAAGATTATTACTCTCTATATACCTTCTTACTTATTATACCTACTATAGCTGCTTAATGTAGGCTGTTTTACCCCTCTAAAGCAGGCGTACTCTGCTAAGATTAATAGCTAGGTAAGGTACTCTGTTACGTAAGTTAAGATAGAGACGTTCTTACTAGCCTTTTATATTACTTTTAAGAAGGTAATTATAAAGGAAAATATCCTAGTAAGCTTTAGAGGCTCTAGTTTAGTACCCTATAACCTAGAACAAGTGCTATTAAAGCTTAATATAGTGCTTTGCGCGCTAATACCTCTACTACTAGAGGCTACTCTATAGGAGTTAAAATTACTAGCTACTCTAAAGAAGATAGAGGTGTAATTAACGCTAGTATATAAGCGTATATAAAGATATAGAGGATTACTAGTCTCTTCTCTTCTATAGGCTGTTAATTTGCTTATAAAAGGTATAGTTATTATAGGTTATAATTTAGTATTATAGGTACAGACTCTAGCTAGTATTTAGAAGATAATAGCTACTCTAATAGAGCAGTGTAGCTGTAAAAGAAAGTATATTTAAATAAAGAAGAGTCTTATAGTAGGTAACATATAGAATTTAATAGCTAAGAAGAACTATAGTAGTAGGGAGGTAGCTAAACAGCCTATAAAGAGGGTATATAAGAAGAGGCACTATAGGTGATATAGTAAGACTAGCTATAATATATATACCTATATAGTAGAAATTATAGATATAGATAATAGTAACGCTTCTAAATAATATATTAGGCTAGAGTAATTATTAGTATAGTGTTATAGTGTAGTAGTAATAGTCTATAATAGTTACGATAATAGTAAGAGCACGCTGCTTAGTAGGGGTGCGCTGCTTAGTAGTAAAACACGTTATTCTTTTATAACTTAACACTAGCTTCTACTAGTATACTAATAGGATTTAAATCTAGCTTATTATATTTTATTAGTATATCTTTAATATACTTAGTTAGTTTTAAGTAAATAGACCTTCTTACTCTATCTCTTATTATCTCTATTCCTAGAAAACATTTTACATCTTCTAGATTACTTAGTTCTAGTAGCCTTACGAGATTGAATTTTAGTTCTTTAAGAAGTTTAAGGTTGTTCTCTATTATAAAAACATCTTCTATATAGATTATTAGATAGATATTTATCTTTTTATTTATAAAGATACCTTATTCTATAAATATAGGCTTAAATTCTAGTTTACTTAGTATAGCTTATAGGTATGTATACTAGGCCCTAGGTACTTATTTTAACCTATAAATTACCTTATTTAACTTATACACCTTAGTCTTATCTTCTAAAAAGCCTATAGAATATTATATATATATATCTACATCTCTAGTTATATATAGAAAAGTATTTCTAAAATCTAGCTACATTATTTCTAAATCTAGAAATACTGCTATAAAAAGTAGAAGTCTTATAATTTCTATTCTTATTTTGTTTATAAAGGTTTCCAGGTAGTCTAGTCTACAGATTTAGCTAAACTCTTTTATAATCTATCTTACTTTATATTTAATAATGTTTTTATTAGAGTCTTCTTTAATCTTAAACACCTAGTGTCCCTTTAGTGCTGTTCTATTGTTAGGTAGCTCTACTAGTAACTAGGTATTTTACTCTTTTAGTTAATTAAACTCTAGTTTACAAACTTCTAAACACTTCTTTTATTTCTCTAAATTTATTACTTTAAAGTAGGTACTTAGCTCTAAACTAGTATTACTAATTACAAATACTAATTTATCTTTAGAGTTACTATAGTAGTTATTAATACGACTATTAGTTTACTCTTAGTTTTGTGTACTATTAGAGTTACTAGGTAGCCTATCTACTCTAGTACTTTAGATATTATTCTTATAAGAGAATTCTTAATAACTTCTTTTAATATTACTTAGTTCTTTATTAAAGTCTATTATAATTATATCTTAGTTTTTAGTACTATTTTTAAATTTGCCTTCTAGGATTATAGCATCTCTTATTTATTTAATCCTCTTAGATAAATTATCTAAGATATAGTAACTATATTAGTTAAAACCTATTAGAATTTCTTTTTTAGCTCTAGGCTCTAGCTTTGTAAGGCCTATTAACTTATCCTTAAAGTATACTATAGAGCCCTAAATCCTTAGATTATATAGATTTGTTTTTTATTATAGAGCTTTTTAAATAGTAATATAATAAATAGGAGTATAGAGTTCTGTTTTATATATAAAAAGCTGTTTTAACTACCTCTACCTAGTATTAAAGATATATATTAGCGTTAAATAGTAATACTCTAGTTGTTTCTATAATAGTTTAATTAATTCTTTCTATTAAACCATTTTATTCTGGCGTACAGAGGCTTAAAAATTTATAAATAAATTTTTTTTTAATAGTAGATCTTTTAAATAGAGAATTATTAAATTTATTACTATTATCTAATCCTTTTATCTTAATAGATAGATTAGATTAGTTTTCTACTTTTAGTTAATATTCTTTAAATAATTCTAGGGCCTCTAATTTTTATTTTAAGAACTTAAAGTTTAGTTCCCTAGTAGTACTATCTAGGAAAAAAAATATATCTATATCCTGCTTTTAAACTAGGAGTAATAGGTCTGTAAATATCTATTATTACTTTTTATAGATAGGTAGAAGGATCTATTATAACTTATAATTTGTTATTAGTTTATTTTGCCTATATACAGGCTACATAGTAAAAACTATAGTTTTATAGTATTTAATATTAAGTAGTTTACTTATAGTATATATACTTTTATATCTAAATCTATTATAATATATCTTTAGCTTATCTATAGTTAATTTATTAGAATATAAATAGAGTATATAGTTCTTATAGTTTAATTTATCTATAGAGCTATCTTTAATAATAATCTTATTTATAAGGTCTAGTATATACATGTTATAAGCATACTTAGCTTTAATAACTAGGTTATTCCTTATTAAGATAGCTTCTTCCTTTGTAAAGTTTACCTTAAAGTCTTTTTCTATTAATTTTTAAATAGATAAAACGTTTACAGAAAAGCTTAGTATAGAAAGGTAATTATTTAGTATAAAATTTTTCTTATTTACTATAGAGTATATGTTTCTAATAGCTACAGCATTAATAGTAGTATTATTACTCTAGCCTAATTTACTAACTTTATATACTAAACTACCTTCTAAAAGCAGTAACCTATTACATATTAGATGCTAGGTACTTCCTAAATCTAGTATTAAGTTAGCTTTAGTTAAACTAAGCTAAAGGTTATTGTTATATTATACCTTATTATCTAAATCCCTTAGTAATCTAGATCTATTTAATCTAGAGAGAAGAGAGCTTATTCTTATTCTTTTTTAACCCTTATCCGCTATCTCTTTAGCTAGTTTAAGTAATTATTAAATGGAATTATAGGTATATCTAGTTTTAAACTAATAAGAGTTCTTTTCTAGATTAAGTAACTAGTAAATACTTATGTAATAGGTATTAACTTTATATTTATTACAATAGCGTTACTTTAAAACCTTGTTCTTTTAATAAAGTTTGCGTTTCGTTTACTACAGTACTTTCTTAGTACTTATCTAGCAACAATAATTATTAATTAAATTAGAAAATAGTGTTTCTATATTTCTTATACCTAAATTCTTATAAAAGGATTAAGTAATAATAGTAATAAATCCCTTATAAATTAGAGTTAGATTGTTAAGTATATAAGTAAGTACTACTTACTTAGGTAAATAAATTCCTTTTAAGCTTAAATTATCATTAAGATATTTAATTTTGCTTAGGACATTGTTTATTAAATCGAAGTTTTAGAGAGAGCATTTAAAGAATTCTTTTAATAGAAGAAATTTAACTGTAAATCCTTTTAGAGAGTATTAATTTAATAGAGTAATCTAGTAATCTATAGTAGTAGTACATTTTTAAATTTATATACTAGGGCCTTTTTTATAACTAATTATAATATATACTTTTGCCTTTCTATCTATAGTAGTTAGGATAATAATAGGCTTATTATTGTTATTATAGATAGCATTATAGAGATCCTTAGTAGTAAGGATAGCTATTATTTTGTTACTCTAGAATTTGTAATTAGCTTAGCTAGGGAGCTTTTTAATTTAAAGATAGTCCAACATTTATAATTTTTAAGTTAGAATTGTAAATTTGTGCTGTTTTAACTCTAAGAGGTGTTAATTAAGAAATAATTAATTTAGATGTTGTTTAGGTAATAGTGCGCCAGGCTTATAACCTGTAAGAAATAAGAAGTAATAGTTAATCTAATTAACTTTGTAACTACAGAGAGAGAGCAGTACTTATTCTTCCTAATATTAGATAATCTAGAATAAACAATCTTAGTGTCTTTTTTATAATTTTAGATAGATAGCTTATAGTTTTAGATAGGCCTAGATTTAGTTTTAGATAAGCCTAGATCTAGTTTTAGATTAGCCCTTAGTAAAAAACTTAGTGTTTTCAATTTATCTTTAGTACTCTTATACTTAGAGTATTAAAATCCTATAGTCTTTATTCTTACTTAGTCTGACTAGGTTTATTCTAGTATTAGAGAAGAATGTTAAATTAGAAGTAATAGTTGTAGAAGTAATAGTTAAATTAATTAATTTAGTAACTACAGAGAGAGAGTAGTATTTATTCTTACTAGTTTTAGATAGGCCTAGATCTAGTTTTTAGATAGGCCTGGATCTAGTTTCGAATAGGGCTAGATCCGGTTTTAGATTACCCGTTAGTAAAACACTTAGTGTTTTAGAGTTACTTTTAATACTCTTATACTTAGAGTGTTATAATCTTATAGTCTTAAATTTTACTTAGTCTTACTAGATTTATTCTAGTATTAGAGAAGAAATTTTAAAAAACGCGTTTTAACACTATTATAAGTAAGGTATTAAAAAGTTAGTATAGAGTAATTTATTACACTAGCACTACTAGTAGTATAGGCTTACTAATCTTAAATAGTGTATATTAGCTAGTAATATATCTAGTCTAAGAGGCGCTAGTGCAATAAATAATATATTACTTCTAACTCTAAGGTTTTTTTTATAAGATTTATGTGTTTCTTCTATTTCTTAACTACTAGTATTTTTAGAGGCTTAGTTAGGGCTAGTAGAGCTTAGGTAATATTTTATTTAGTTTATTAGAGACGTTATACCTATTACTAGGCTTAAAAGTATTACTAGACTTCTATAGCTTATATTATAGCTTTAACTATATCTATTAAGAAATAGTTTAAGTTATAGTTTCTTTATTACAGTTTATTTAAGAAGTGTTCTCTTAGTTTGTATTTATAGTTGTATTACTTAATTTTAATATTTTTAAATCTTTTACATTAAGTAGTTTTTATTAGGAGTATACTTTATTATAGAAGCCTATAACTTAGGGTTATAAACATAGGTAATAGGTAAGAGTTTAGGTATAGCTCTAATTAGTTATATCTAGAGAAGAAGTTAATAAAAGATATAACCTAGCATCTAGCAAACTCCTCTAAGAACTTATTAGAGTTAGGTAGTAAGTTTACATTTCTTATTATAACCTTATTAATCTATTAGGCATTATTAATAAGCTAATACCTAGTGTTCTTCTTCTAAACTAAGAACTATAGGTTACTATATAGGCTCTTACTAAACTCTAAAACTATATAGTTAAGCTATTTCTAGATTATTTATTCTACTACGCTTCTAAGTTTTCTTAGAACTAGAAAACTGTTCTTCTTCTAAGCAGCGTATATATTAGAACTTCTACTAGGGTAAGATATTAACCTACTAGTATATGTTATAACCTACTAGTAGACTCTATTAACCTTAGTAGGACCTTTCTTTAGTTACCTTTACTTTTAATAATAGAGAGTATAGGCCTTACTACTATAAGTAGGTCTCTCTCTCTACCCTCTTATAGCTTATAGTTCACTATTTTATTTACTTTTCTTTTAAATCTTTTAGTTTATTAGATTAGTACTTCTATACCTATAAAGTCTGCCTTATATAATAGTAGACCTAACAGCTAAAAAAATTTAACTTTCTCTTAGGCTTCTACCTTTATTAAGCTAGTAGTTAGCTACTACTACTTAAGGTTATACTAAAGTTTTAGTCTAGTATACTATCTCTTTACTAAGTATTAGCCCTATTTAGAGTTCTTTTCTTAGTCTCTACTCCTAACTAGCGTAGGTAGTAAGTGCCTATTTTTAAGTATAAATTAGCCTTCCCTATACGTCTTCTAAGTACAGATTACCTATCTTTAATATTTAGTAGGCTAAATTATTACTTTTTTTTAGGCTTTAGAGTACTAGCCTTTTATTTTACCTCCTATATAACTAGCGCCTTTTAAGTAGTCTAGTGCCTATTTTTCTTAATCTACTAGCGCCTTCTAAGAGGTCTAGCGCCTCTAAGTATCCTCTACCCCTTTATTTTAAGAAATGCTTACTTCTTTATCTTTTATTAATATACAGCTCTTTTACTAAAATTATCTTTAACTTATATAGAGTACTTTTACTACTAAACAACTAGGCCCTACTACTACTTAAAGGCACTAGGTGCTCTACTTCTTCTCTAACTACCTACTACTACTACACTTACCTTTACAGACATAACTCTTCTACTTCTACTAACATCTTTATATATTACAGCTATATTACTAATTAATAAGGATAATATTAAGCCTAACTCTATACTACTCTCCTAGCCTTCTTTTACTTCTATAAAGAAGACCTCTTACAATAAGTCTTATCTATACTACCTAGAAACCCCTATAGATTCTAAGTCCTTTAATTATTAGGGTAGTAGTGCTATTTCTAATTATATATAGGACTTTAGCTATAAGATATATAAGAAAGCTACTACTCTAGAAACCTTTATTACACGTAGAGGCCTATCTACTTTATCTACTAATTAACTAAAGTCTTAGACATAAAAAGACAAGTAAGCTACTATTAAAATAGAGGATACTATTATAGAAATCTACTAGCCTACTTTCTACTCCCCTTAGGGACAGGCTTCCCTATAGAAACTTACTAGCGCTACTCTAGAGCTATAGAAAGAATCTACTTACACTAGCTAGTAAGATACCTCTACTCTAGCTCTATAGTTTTACTATAAGAACTCTTTATAAGCTATATCCTCCTAGGTCCCTTTAAATAATAGTCTCTTCTAATAGTTTTAGCACCTTCCTACTACTATAGTTAAACACTTCCTAGTTAAATACTTTAGCCTAGGTAACTAACCTTTAGAGTTCCTTATTGCACTACTTACAGATTTTAACTTCTAGTCCCTTAATTGTCTCGTTTAGAATCTAGGGCTGCCTCTACTATCTAATAACTATCTAGATAGGTATTTTATATACCTTACCTATAGATAATACTCTATACTCTCTACCTTCCTTCTAGAACTTCTTAGTAAGGTTAATAGCAGTCTACACGCCCTATCCTAGCAACTTAATAATAAGTAACTTAAGCTAGATTTGCCTAAGTACTTTTACTTCTAACTAATTAACTGTAATAATTAGATAGCCTCTTAACTAAACAACTTATAAGCTAAGTTTACTTAGCATTAGCATTAATCTACTTAAGTTACTTAGTATTACTAACAGCTTAAGCTAAAAGCTAATTAAGGCTTAGCATAGGATTTTCTAGGAGGCTAGGCTAGTAACGCTACTAACTAACCCTCCTCCTGCTTAAGACACCTCCTTTATTTAGCTTAGTAGTCCTGTAATACTCTTAAGCCTAAAATACTAGGCTTAGTAGGTACCTATACTAGTATATTATTATAGTTATAGCTTTATAATAACGCACCTACTATAATAGACTAATTCTATACCTCTCTAAAATAGATTAAGGTACCTTCTATATACACGCTGCTAGAGAGCACTACCCTAGTTACCTTAACTTTTACTCTAGCTAGCGTTTATTAATTTCTTTAGTCCTTAGACTAGTATAATAACTAACTAGATAAGGCTATAAAGAAACTATCTTATTTTATAAGCCCTAAAGACAACTTTAATAATTAGTTATATAACTGCTTACACTTTATACACACTAATAGTAAGAACTATTAACATCCTATAGACTAGGCTAATTTCTTCTTAATCTATACTAAAGAACCTACCTACGCTCTTCTATAGGATCTCTTTAGTTTTACCTACTACTACTCTAACTCTATAGATTATATCTATTATCTATAGAAAGTATATAGAGATAAGGATATCTATAGTTTAGCTAAACGCGCCTTTAACCTGTTTACATTCCTATAATACCCTAGCCTAGAAATTACTAATATTGCTATAGCGTTTTTAGTCCTCTGTACTAAGATAGAATATTTTACTTAGCAGCTTAACTAGACATTAGAAAAACATTACTATTAGCTGTAGACTAAACTCCCTAATTTTACGTAATAATAGACAGCTAATATAGCCTATAATAAATTACTGTCTAGGCTATATAACTATAATAATTAGCTTAATACCTTCTTCTATAACTACGCTTATATCCCTTCTAAGGTTAATAATAAGGATATTCTAGAAGATAGGCAGAATTCCTTTAGTCCTTATAACTGTTAGGCTACTTATAAAAACACTACTACTATCTCTCTAGGGTAACCTACTATTCTATAACCTACATTAGGCTAAGAGAATAAGGATACCTACTAGTGTTAACCTAAGAAGACTAGTTTTATAACTAATACGTTTATATATTTTAACTACATAACTAAGGGTTAAAAAGTAAATTAATACCTAGTTCCTTCTAAGCCTAAGACCTATGCTGTACTAGTAGCTATACCTAAGAACTCTACTATAAACTAACACATCTATACAGACTAATTCCTACTATTAAATAGTAAAGATAATAAATTTAACTCCTTAGACAAATATACCTCTTATTTAGAAAACTAAATACCTTAGATAATAGTTACTACCTAAGGACTGTTTTCTAATAAGTGTGCTCTTCTAACCCTTTTATACACTATTTAGACAATACTAATACTAGCTTCATTATTTATTAGGTTAATACTACCTAGACAACTACGAAGAAACCTGTTTGGTTAGGTAGTTAGTTAGTGTTAGGACTTCTACTAAGGTAAGATAGTAACCTACTAGTATATGTCATAACCTACTAGTAGATTCTATTAAACCTAGTAGAACCTTTCTTTACTTACCTTTACTTTTACTTAGAGAGAGTATAGGCCTTACTACTATAAGTAGGCCTCTCTCTCTACCCTCTTATAGCTTACTGTCTACTATTTTATTTACTTCTCTTTTAAATCTATTAGTTTACTAGATTACTACTTTTATACTTGTAAAGTCTACCTTATATAATAGTAGACCTAATAGCTAAAAAACTTTAGCTTTCTCTTAGGCTTCTACCTTTGTTAAGCTAGTAGTTAGCTACTACTACTTAAGGTTATACTAAAGTTTTAGTCTAGTATACTATCTCTTTACTAAGTATTAGCTCTATTTAGAGTTCTTTTCTTAGTCTCTACCCTAACTAGTGTAGGTAGTAAGTGCCTATTTTTAAGTATAAATTAGCCTCCTCTATACGTCTTCTAAGTACAGATTACCTATCTTTAACACTTAGTAGGCTAAATTATTACTTTTTTTTTTAGGCTCTAGAGTACTAGCCTTTTGTTTTACCCCCTAACTAACTAGCGCCTTTTAAGTAGTCTAGCGCCTCCCTTTAGCACCTTTTAAGCGGTCTGGTGCCTATTTTTTTTAATCTACTAGGCGCCTTCTAAGAGGTCTAGCGCCCCTAAGTATCCCCTACCCCTTTATTTTAAGAAACGCTTACTTCTTTATCTTTTACTAACACACAGCTCTTTTACTAGAATTTGTCTTTTACTTATATATAGTACTTTTACTACTAAACATCTAGGCTCTACTACTACTTAAAGGTACTAGGTGCTCTACTTCTCCTCTAACTACCTACTACTACTACACTTACCTTTATAGATATAATCCTTTAACTTCTACTAACATCTTTACACATTATAGCTATATTACTAACTAATAAGGATAATATTAAGCCTAACTCTATACTACCCCTCTAGCCTTCTTCTACTTCTATAAAGAAGACTTCTTATAATAAGTCTTACCTACGCTACCTAGAAACCCCTATAGATCCTAAGTCCTTTAATTATTAGGGTAGTAGTGCTATTTCTAATTATATATAAGACTTTAGCTATAAGACACGTAAGAAAGCTACTACTCTAGAAACCTTTATTACACGCAGTAGCCTATCTACTTTATCTACTAATTACCTAAAGTCTTAGACATAGAAAGATAAGTAAGCTACTATTAAAATAGAGGATACTGTTATAGAAATCTACTAGCCTACTTTCTACTCCTCTTAGGGACAGGCTTCCCTATAGAAACTTACTAGCGCTACTCTAGAGCTATAGAAAGAATCTACTTATACTAGCTAGTAGAATACCTCTACTCTAGCTCTATAGTTTTACTATAAGGATACTTTACGCACTATATCCTCTTAGGTCCCTTTAAAAAACAGTCTCTCCTAATAGTTTTAGCATCTTTCTACTACTATAGTTAAACACTTCCTAGTTAAATACTTTAGCCTAGGTAACTAACCTTTAGAGTTCCTTATCGCGCTACTTACAGATTTTAACTTCTAGTTCCTTAATCCTCTTGTTTAGAATCTAGGGTTGCCTCTGCTGTCTAATAACTATCTAGATAGGTATTTTATATATCTTACCTATATATAATACTCTATACTCTCTACCTTCCTTCTAGAACTTCTTAGTAAGGTTAATAGCGGTCTACACGCGCTATCCTAGTAACTAAATAATCAGTAACTTAAGCTAGATTAGGCTAAGCACTTTTACTTCTAACTAATTAACTATAATAATCAGATAGCCTCTTTACTAAACAACTTATAAGCTAAGTTTACTTAGCATTAGTAGTAATCTACTTAACTTGCTTAGTATTGCTAATAGCTTAAGCTAAAAGCTAATTAAGGCTTAGTACAGGAATATCTAGGAGGCTAGGCCGATAACACTACTAACTAACCCCCCTCCTACTTTAGACACCTTCTTTACTTAGCTTAGTAGTCCTCTAATATTTCTAAGTGTAAAATACTAGGCTTAGTAGGTACCTATACTAGTATACTATTATAGTTATAGCTTTATAATAATATACCTACTATAATAGACTAATTCTATACCCTTCTAATATAGGTTAAGGCACCTTCTATATACATACTACTAGGAAGCACTACTATAGTTACTCTAACTTCTACTCTAGCTAGCGCTTATTAATTTCTCTAGTCCTTAGACTAGTATAATAACTAACTAGACAAGGCTATAAAGAAACTATTCTATTTTATAAGCCCTAAAGACAACTTTAACAATTAGTTATTTAACTGCTTACACTTTATACGCGCTAATAGTTAGAACTATTAACATTCTATAGACTAGGCTAATTTCTTCTTAATCTATACTAAAGAACCTGCCTACGCTCTTCTACAGGATCTCTCTAGTTTTACCTGCTACTACTCTAACTCTATAGATTATATCTATTGTCTATAGAAAGTTTATAGAGATAAGAATATCTATAGTTTAGCTAAATGCGCCTTTAACCTGTTTACATTCCTATAATACCCTAGCCTAGAAATTACTAATGTTGCTATAGCGTTTTTAGTCTTCTACACTAAGATAGAATATTTTACTTAGTAACTTAACTAGATACTAGAAACACATTACTATTAGCTATAGACTAAACTCCCTAATTTTGTATAGTAATAGATAGCTAACGTAGCCTATAATAAATTACTATCTAGGCTACGTAACTACTATAACTAGCTTAACACCTTCTTCTACAACTACGCTTATATTCCTTCTAAGGTTACTAATAAGAATATCCTAAGAGATAGGTAGAATTGTTTTAGTACTTATAACTGTTAGGCTACTTATAAAAACACTACTACTATCTCCCTAGGGTTACCTGCTGTTCTTTAACCTGTACTAAGCTAAGAAAATAAGAATACCTACTAGCGTTAACCTAAGGAGACTAGTTTTATAACTAATACATTTACGTATTTTAACTACAGAACTAAGAGTTATAAAGTAAATTAATGCTCTACTTCTTCTAAGCCTAAGACCTATACTACACTAGCAGCTATACTTAAGAACTCTACTATAAACTAATATATCTCTATAGACTAATTCCTACTATTAGATAGTAAAGACAATAAATTTAACTCATTAGACAAATACGCCTCGAATTTAGAAAACTAGGTACCTTAGATAATAGTTACCACCTAAGGACTGTTTCCTAATAAGTACGCTCTTTTAACCCTTTTATACCCTACTTAGACACTACTAAGGCTAGCTTAATTATATAAGATTAGGTTAATACTACCTAGATAACTAATAAGAAACTTGTTTAGATAGGCAGCTAATTAGCTTTCTAGGCTTTCTTAGGCTGTAACGAAAACGCCCCTTACAGTGTCTACACACTAGCTAATAATAGCGCTAACGCTAGCTTTATCTCTAACACCTCCTTAAAGAAAATAGGTGCTCTTTAGCTTATTCCTCTAATAATACCTATTGTTTATTAGGGATATAACAGTAAACCTGCAGAAACTATTATATATTAAGTAGAGTTTTACCTTAAAATTAACTTATACCTTAAGCGTACTAGCACCTATGTTATAAATAATTATTAATCTTTTTACCCAATTCTTATATTTAGGTAGAGGGCTATTTATAACCCTACTATTTCCTAGTAAAACTACTCTATTACCTTTATAGATAAGTATTGTTTACAGCACTATAACTTAACTACTTAAACCTCTACCCTACTTTGCAAAGGTTCCCTACTAAATGCTAAGCCCCTACTACTATTAAAACCTAGTTCTAGCAACTACTATAAAGGGCAATCTACTTAACCTAAATCTATACTTTCTAGATTACCTTAACGTACCCTACGGGCGAGCCGCTTAACAGGCGAGCCGCTTACTTTTGCCAAGCCCCCACCAAACTTCTCCTCCTACACCAATGTCTTCTTAACAACACTATTTAGACGTGTTAAAGGAAGCTTAGATATAGCTTGCGCTCTAGGCTCTTAAACAAGACGCGAATCTCTCTTAGCGACGCGCTGCAGCTATCTACAGGGTCCCTTAAAAGACACTAAGCGACTAACACATAGGACAACCTTTACGCGCAGATTCTATAGCTAACTTACAGAAGCTGGACAACAATAAGGAGGAGGTAATTATTAAGCATGTTCTTAAGCTAGATGCGCAAGGATTTTCCCCTTAGCTCTTAGATGTAGCTACTATAGCCAATTCTTTACGCGCTAAGCGCAATCTGGGCCCTATTAGCGTAAACTGGCCCAGTACGTTTGTTAAGCGACACCTAGAGCTTAAAGTCAAGTTTAATCGCAAGTACGACTACAAGAGAGCTCTCTGTAAGGATTCTGAGGTTCTACAGGGCTAGTTTAGCCTAGTAGCTAACATTAAAGCTAAGTATAGCATCTAGAATGAAGACACGTACAACTTTAACGAGACAGGCTTCATAATGGGCTAGATCTCCCTAGGAGCAGTTGTTACAGCTTTAGAACGACAGGGTCGGCTAAAGGCTATCCAGCCAGGCAACTGAGAGTAGGCTACGGCTATAGTGAGCATTAATGCTAAAGGATAGGCCATTCCAGCCTTCCTTATCTTTAAAGCCTACTACTACCTCTCTGCCTGGTACAAAGAAGAGGATCTGCCTCACAACTAGGTTATTAGAGTCTCTGATAACAGCTGGACTACTAACAAGCTTGGTCTTAACTAGTTAAAGCACTTTAACAGGTATACAAAGGAGCGTACTATTAGTACCTACTGTTTGCTTATTATTAATAGTTATAAGAGCCACAACTCTCTTAAATTCCAGCAATACTGTAAGGATAACAAGATTATTGCTCTCTGTTTGCCTCCTTACTTATCACACCTTACACAGCCCCTTAATGTAGGTTGTTTTGCTGCTTTAAAGAAGGCGTATAGGCGCTAAGCTAAAATACTTATATATAACCAGATTAACTATATTACAAAGACAGAGTTCCTGCCATGCTTTATACGCGCCTACAATGCTGCAATTACTTCTAAGAACATCTAGGGAGGGTTCTAAGGTGCTAGATTAGTCCTATTTAACCCAGACTGGGTTATAATGGCCCTTAATGTGAAGTTGCGCACTCTATCACCACCACTACCTGTTAACAACGAGCTCTGGCAGTTGCAAACCCCAAGTAACACCCTTAAACTTAGGTCGCAATCAACGCTTGTGAAGACAAGGATTCAGAGGCATATAGATAGTTCGCCTACCTCTATAGTTAAGGCGTTTAAGAAGGTAGCAAAAGGGGCAGCAATAATTGCGCATAAGCTAGTGTTGGCGCAACAGGAGATTACTTAGCTTTAAGCTGCTAATAAGGCAGCTACACAACAAAAATCACACATAAGAAAGCAAGTTTAGGCAGAAGAGACCCTAACAGTTAAGGATAGCCTGCGATTAATAACTCTGAAGGAGTTTAGGGCGCGTAGTAATAGGAAGAAGGCAAAGAAGCAGGTGCGCGCTAAAGGAGGTAAGCCCTCATAAAGACGCTGTAGACAGTGCAATCAGACAGGACACAACGCGCGAACGTGTCAGAAAGAGGTAGAAGTAGTTACTTAATAGTATTACAGGCCATACTGCACTTTACAGCACTAAACTAGGTTGTTTTAGGCCATAATAGGGTGGAGTTTGGTGGGGGCTTGGCAAAAGTGAGCGGCTCGCCCGTTAAGCGGCTCGCCCGTAGGGTACGTTATACTTATATAGTATAAAAGACATATAATATCTATATTATATTAGCTTCTATAGCAAGGCTATATAGAAAACGTACTAATTACTCTCTTATCTTACTATAAAGACTTTAACCTATAACTACTAGACGCGCTTTAGTAGATACTAATTTTAATAAATTCTTCTAACTAAGCTAGGACCTGCCCCTTTCTAACTTACCTACCCCTAAAGAACTAAAGAAATACGCTAACTTTATTCTAACATTTAATAGGGAAGCTGCTAAAACTCTCTCTAACTATAGTAACTTTAACTATAAAATAAAGCTTAAACTAGGTACAAACCTACCTAATTATTACCTTTAACCTTTCTCTAGACAGTAAATAGAAGCTATTAAACACTATATTAAGGAAAACAAGGCATAAGGTTTTATTAAACGCTGCAACTTCCCTACTTAAAATAACCTACTTATTGTTACTAAACCTAGAAGGGGCCTATAAGTCTGTGTAGATTACTAGAAGCTTAACAACGCTACTATTAAGGACTAATATCCTATTCTATTTTTCTACAAAACTATAGCATAACTTAACTAGGCAACTATATTCTTAAAATTTAATGTTATCTACACCTTTTATAGAATTAAGATAAAGCCTAGCTTAGAATAGCTTATAGTATTCTCTATACAGAATAGTATATACTAGTATAAAGTTATAGCCTTTAGACTATATAACACCCTAGTAACTTTTTAGCAGGTAATTAATAACTTATTATTTAAATATCTTAATTAATTCTGCACAGCATATTTAGATAACGTCTTAGTCTTTTCTAACTCCCTAGACAAACATAAGGAACACGTTAAGAAAGTTCTTAGCAGAGTTAAAGATTAAGGATTTTATATAGATCTAAAGAAATCTAAATTCTATAAGGAACGTGTTAAGTTTCTAGGTATAATTATTACTAACAACAGCGTACAAATAGACCCTAACAAAATTAAAGCTATCTAAGATTAGGAGATGCCTAAAACAGTACCTAACATTCTCTTCTTTATAGGTTTTACTAGATTCTATTAACATTTTATTAAAGGGTACTTGTTAATTACTCTTCCCTTAATATAAGCTGTAAAATCTACTATTGTTTCTAGACCTTCTAAGAAAGATCCCTTAGTAATCTAACGTTCTGTCTAGTACTAAGATATTAAGCCTACCTAAGCCTATAAAGACGCCTTTTATACCTTAAAAAGTACCTTCTAACTAGATATTATACTTTAACACTTTAATCCTATACAGCTAGTTGTTATTTTTACTAATTTCTCTAGCTAGGCTATAGAAGGAATTATAAGGTAATAGAATTAAAAAAGTAACTACTAATCTATTACGTTCTTCTTAAAAAACCACTTATCTGCAGAATGTAATTATAATATCTACAACACAGAACTTATAGCTATTATTTAAGAGTTAAAAGAATAGGAACTAGAACTTATAGGCTCCTCTTATACCTATTACTAGTAGCTTAGCACATCTAGTTAGGCTGTAAGGCGCCCTAGGCAGAAGTAAAGGTAGAAATAGAACTTTAACAGCTCCTCTGCCTAATAGTACTACCTCTTGCTTAGCCTACGCGCTGTAGTAAAGTACTAGAGATTCTTATAATTAGTTAGGATAGTAAACAGCCTAGTAACAGACCCTAATTTAGCTGCCTAGACCCCTAGGCACTTTATAATAGCTGTTAACTTCTTATTATAGATAGTGTAGTTCTATTATTCTACTATAAGTATAGCAGAATAGTACGCTATAGGGTAAAGCACCTTCCTATACTATTAAGAAAGGTAGCTACCTAACACCTTACTAGAGTAGTCTGCCTCTAGTAGTATCTCTTACTTAGAGTCCTACTAGGCTAGGACTAGTTCTGTTATAAATGCGTTCTTTAGCTAGTAGAATACTGCGTTCTCTTCCTACCTCTACTAGAATTGGATATCCTTCCCTATAAGTTAATTAAGTAGGGCAGTAATATTAGAGAAGGCTAAGATAAAGTTCTAGTAGAAGTTAGTAAACCTTAGGAAACTAAAGACCCTACGCAAAGCCTATAGAGCTTCCTAATTATAGATAGCCTTAACCTTTTTAGAATTAAGGTAAATATTCTTTCTAGCTTCTATAATATATTCTATGTAGTATACCTCCTTTATTATAAATACGCACTTCTTAGGATCTAAATATAGCTCTATATTGTATAGAAGCGTAAGAACTATACTAACCTTCCCTAAGTAGTCTATTCTAGACCTACTACTATAAACAAGGATATTATCTAGGTACGTAGTAGCATAGTTACCTAATATCTCCTAAAGCGTGCTGTTAATGTAACGCTAAAAGAATGCTAGTGCTTTAGCTAGGCTAAACAGGTAGACTAGCTACTTAAAGAGCCTAAAATAAGTGTAGAATATAGTAAGGTGCTTATCTCCTTCTATAACATAAATCTAGTAAAACACTGTATAAATATTAACCTTAGAGAACTAGTAGGCACCCTCTAGTGTATGTAATGTTTCCTTAATAAGAGAAAGTAGGTACTAGTTAGTAATTATAATACTATTAAGTGCGTAATAGTCTACGTACATACGCTACCTGCTAGAAGACTTCTTAACTAGTAGAACTAGGGCCCCTACTAGGAAAGAGGAGGTGTAGATCTACCTCTTATCTATTAGTGCTAACACCTACTTCTATAGCTTAAGTAGCTAGTCCCTTAGCATGTTGTACAGAGGGCCCTAGGGTAGAGGCTTCTTCTTTCTAGACTAGTTGCGTTATAACTATATATAGTAATCTATCTAGCCCCTATATAGAGGAAGGCCTAAGGCCTTACTCTTATTAAATAGGTCCTAAAACTAGACTAACTTAGAGGGGAGAGAGTCTACCTCCTCTGCCGTCCCTTACGCTCCTAGGGATTAGACTAAGAGGATTTTTATAATGTTGTAGATGCTTATAGAGACAAACTAGTCCCTAGATAGGTACGTCTAGAGCCTATTAGCTAGGGTCTTATTAATCTTAGTTACTAATAGAAGAGCTATAAAAATATTTACTATATACTATAAGGACTTATAGACTATAAGGTTCCCTACCTATTATATTATTAGTATACCCTTTTCTACGTCTAATACTACACCTTCTTATTAAAGCTAGGGTTTTCTTAAAATAATATCCTAGCTTAGACCTAGCACTACGTAGGCTACTACCTGTAAGTGCTACCTGTCTAGGTTGTACTTAAATAGGACTAAACAGGAGATTATAGACTTTCTACTAGTGCCTACTACTTACGCTAAGCGTTATAGCAGTACCTTAATTAATTCTTCTTCTAAGTGTATAGTAAAATTATTACTTACTATACTAAAGTATTTACACCCTAATTCTACTAGCGCGTTAGCCTAAGTTACCCTATTAATAAATAATAGAACGTAGAATAGGGGCTTGTCTATAGAATCTATAAGAGCTCCTCTAGCAGCCTATAATATCCCTATACTAGTAGTCTTCTCTACTAATATACTTCTATAGTACTTCTAACTTAGACTTATATTAGGAGTAGCTAGTTTCCTGTATATAAACTAGCCTCTTTCTTATAGAAGATTATTACTACCTACACTATAGTTACTACTATATTAGCATAATTCTAGTAAATATATTCTTCTTTACTGCAATAGGTACACAGGTTAGCCTTCTAGCATTACTAGAATACCTTATTAGGAACCTACGTAGCCTAGTTAGGGGTAGACTACTTCTAACCTCTATACTTAGCACTACTGCTAGTGTACACTATAGATATAACTGTTATCTTAACATTACTATCCCTATTACGCTTAGGTAGTACCTAGGTAGAGCTGTAGCATAGCTAGTTTTCTATAGCTATAGTCTTAATGTCTATAGTAATAGACTTATACTTTATAACAGCTACATTATAGTCTATATAAGTTACTCCTTAGTTTATTACTATATTAAAGATATTTATGTTTAAGGCCTAATAGAGCTTTAATAGACGCTGTTCTCTGTTCTAGTAGAGGCTGCTACTTTGCACTAGGAGCTACTTAAACTAGATAAAGAAGTCTAAGAATAACTTGTTAGGGCCCTAACAGACGCTCTCTAGTTTTGCCTAGGCCTATCTCTAATATTATAGAATAGAGCTATATCTTATTATATAGACGTACTAAGCTAGGACTATATAAAGGTAAATATATTCTATAGCCTACTAATAAACAATATATCTACCTATAGCTTATATTCTATTATAACCTACTATACCTAAAATAAGGATTTATTCCTAATAAAGGCCTTACCTATAGAAAGAGGTTTTCTATAGGCTATAGACGTCTATATAGAGGTATATAGGCCTAGAGTAGACGCTAAAAACAGCGCTTTATAAGGTAGGTTAGAGGCTAGAGTAGACGTTAATAGGTACAGCGTTACTTCTAAGAAGGATAATAGAACTGTAGACTTAGGTCTAGTATAGGCGTTAGCTATTCATACTAGAGACTCTATAAACACGCGTATATTAGAGTTATTATGTTTAAGTAATACTATACGCTTATTAGTAGTAGTTAAGGCTTACTATAAGTTTATTATAAACTATAATATCTAGGCTATAAATTTCTAAAGGGTTAAAAGGATAGATTTATCTAGAGGGTTATTCTAGGAACTAGCTAACATAGTATAAGTGCTAGCTATTCTCCTAAAAGAAGAGATATTAATATTATAGACTAGCCTTAGGGTAGGATATAATAAGGGTTAATATAGTATTATATTTCTTAAGGAGGTAATACGTTATATGTCCTTCTAATATGTCTATAGAGCACGTAACTGTCCTATCTTACTTAAGGCTTAGATAAGGTCTAAGCCTAAAACACTTTCTTTTGTTTCGCCTAGGGCTTCCCTAGCCTTAATAATAGTTGTTAGATAGTGCTCTTAGTTCTCTACTAAAGGCGTCCCTTTATAGGTTTAAGTTAGATTTACTACTTACTACGTATAATACCCCTTCTACTATAAAGGTACTCTTAGGCTTCTCTCTTAGTAGATATTAAAAGCTTTTATAATTATAGAGGGGTTTTATTATTCTTTTCCTATTTATAGCTTTCTTATTATATCCTAGCCCTTAGAACGCTGTAGTCTAGGTTAATGCTATCTTAGATAAAGAGCCTAGAAAATTATTAATAACAGCTTATATTTGCATAACCTTAGCTACCTTAACATTCTTAGCTTAAGTTACTATCTAATTGTATTTACTTAGCTATATCTTCTAATTTGTAGTTATTTATATTAGTCTAAGTGTAGTATAGTGTCTTTCTTATACTTATACCTATTCTTTATCTATATCTACTCTAATAGTGTTATAAGAGGTAGTTATCTATTTACGTAGCGTTCTATTTTTTGTATAGTAGCTTAGCTATAGATATAGTATTACTGTTATAAGAATATACTTAACTATTCTTAATATTCTACTTTTCTTATCTTAATAGTCTTTTTTAAGTATCTTATATAACTTAAGGTAAAGCTTATAGTCTTTATAAGCTTCTTTATATACCTCTTATCTCTTTTTTAAGAGATCTAATACCTATATTAGGACTGTAGGTGTTTATAGTATAGTTATTAACATATCTATTACTTTGTATGTTGTTTAGTAAGCTCTACTTTAACCTACTTAGATAGTCTGTAATAACATAGTTAAGGTGTTCCTTATACTTATTACTAGTTTATATTATATAATTTCTAGAGGTAGAAGCGCCTTTAGTTAAATGCGTTAGAGTTATACCCTATCTACTAGTAGCTATATATCTTATAATTAGCACTTAATTTTAAGTTAGTAGTACTAGGAGACCTAGTTACTTAAGTTAGTAGGAATAACTGTTGCGTCCCTCTAGCTTTAGCTAGTTACTATTTTACTTATTATTAGCGCTTATTATAGCAGCAGCAAGACTCTTAATTATTAGATTAGATAGTAATAGTAATAAGCTAATAATAATGTATTAATGTTCTGTTGTAGTTCTATATAAGGGTAATGTTTACCTTATCTAGGTTCTAGTAGGGGCCTCTATACAGTTTCTTAGTAGGTATATTATTCTAGTATAATTATTAAAGCATCTTATTAGTAGGCACATTAGGAAGAATACTTATTATTATTATTGTTAAGGGTTAGAGAGATAGGTAATGTAGTAATTAAATTCTATAAGTAAGTATTTCTAATTGTTGTTATAGGTGTTGTGCCTTAATAGTTCCTATTAAGGCCTCTTATACCTTTCTACCAGCTAGATTACATATACTAGCTAAGTATTCTAGTTCTTACTAAGGTAGTTACTATATGCACTAGCCTAAACCTCCCCCCCTTAAGAGCTTAGCCCTATTAAGCAAATAAACTAAGTTAAAACTAAACTCTAAACTAATTGCTAACCCCCCTTATTACTCTGCTTATTCTTTTCTCTTACTACCTCTCTGTTTCTGCAATGTTGTTAAGGCTCTAGTTTCCTAGGTAGGTTGTTAACTAGAGTCTCCTAATAGCTTAGGGGTAGAAGAGTCTAGTACGTGTCTTAATAAACCCTAGTCTAAGGCACTGCCTAATTTGTATGTCACCTAGGTAGTAGGCTCTGTTGCTTTAATAGTTAGACTATTAAATAACTTATCTAGAGTACCTCCCTATATATGCTGTCTATCCTATAACTTCTATCCTTTCTTATATTCTAGTACTACTCTATTATTAGTAAAGAAGGATTAATTAGAGATACCTAACTCTTTATTAGCCCTAAAGCAGTGTTTCTTAGACATCTTTACCTACTGCTAGTGCCTCTTTACTATAGCAATATTATTATTCCTACTCTTCTAAAGAAACTGTATAAGCTTCTTATTATTAAGACTAAAAATACAGAGTATCTCTTACTAGACTAGGTAAGAGTTATACTAAGTCTAGCAATAAATAGCTTTAGAAATCTAGGAGGAGACAGTTAGCGCTATGTCTGCTAGGAAAGCATAGGGAGCACTACTATACTTATTTAAATAACCTAATAGTAATAAGGGTTCTAGCGTAAGTATCTAATAAGAACTAGTAATATCCTTATATAATCCTATCTCTAGAATCTCTATAGTTTCTCTGCCCTCTATAACTAGCACGTACTAAGAAAGTATAGTTTAATGTTATATTATAGATAGTCTAGTAGAACTACGCAGTAGTACTAGGTAGAAGATCCTAACGTCCTTATACTTATAAGGGTACTTCTTCTACTTAGTACCTACTACGTCTTATACTAACTTAGGGTAGTTAACTATATCTATCTACTCTTTAATATAAATATTATATTACTTAATTCTATTATCTTTCTACTATGTTAAGTATTCTAAAACTAAATTATAGAAGCCTTCTAGAGTAATAGTATAGTTATCTTTATTCTTATTATTAAAGGATACTAATTCTTATATTATATCTATTCCTCTACCTAACTCTATAGTGTTATAGAGGTTATAATCTATATACTTAAAGAATGTCTAATCTCTAAGCTTAGTGTATTTAGTGTAGTATAGGTAAGAGATTAAGTTAGTTTATTAATAGAGTACTACGTAGTAAAGCTAGTACTACAGATTACCTCTTACTAGTTGTTAGATAACAGAGTAGTATATAATGTAATACTACTCTAGGTTACTTTTACTATACTTTATATAAGTATAATAATTATATATATTAAAGTATTTATCTACTATTTTCTAGAGTCCTAGATTGCTTTAAAATATAGAGGTAAACACAGAGACTATAATAGTGCCCTTCTAGTTTAGACTATCTGCCTTAGCTTAAAAATATTAGGATATATGCATAGAGATAAAGTTACTCTAGTTAAGGTTAAGTACTATAGGAACTAGGCGGAATTAATAAGACTATAGACTATCTATTGTGTTTAACACATAGAGCTACTCTTAGAACAGGATTCTAGTTTTTAGGTTGCTCCTCTATTTCCCCTAGCTAGTCTTATTCTTATGTATTAACATAAGCAGGGTAGATATTATAGTAGTATTAAGAGTGTAGACTAGTAAGCTAAGTTTACTAGTAGTGTACTAGAAATAAGAAAAGTAAACTTATAATAGGTTAACTATATAGAAGGTAATTGTCATTCTACTAGCACCTCTCTTCTTTTAAGTTTCCCTTCCTTTACAGTACTCTTAGACCTATGCATCTAGGAGCTTTACACGCTCTAGATCCTTAAGAAGCTTCTAACTAATCTTTATACAGAGAAGAATAAAGGCTAATTAGCTATTAGTATATTTATACTTAGCGCTATTCTAGATATTATTTATTATATCTTTGCTAATCTCTGCGTCTTCCTATATAGATTAAACGTCTAATATTAATAGGTAATTTACTTTAGCACTTATAACGTCTTAAAATAACCTAAATTCTAGTAGCCTAATTAATAATTGTTCCCTAGTTTAATAGTCCTCTAGCACTAAAGTAACAGAGCTAAATTACGTTCCTCTAGACTGTTAGTGCTTAAAAATTGCATCTATTATTTAGCGCTGCTTTCCTGTTCTATTAACACCTAACTTAAAGGCTATCTAGTTAAGGTTGTTAGGTGTTGCAGACGACAGGTTTCTTTAGTATTCTTGTTTAATACTTTTAATAACATCCTTAGGGAGTATATTACCTGTTAGGAATAGCTTAGTATTAGTCTATAGCCTTATTAGAGTAAGGGATAATCCTTCTAGGGAAATACTTAATTAGCCTGTAGTCGTTATGCTTATTACTAGCTTAGTAAGTAACTATAATCTAGATAGTAATGCTAAATAGGCTAGTGTCTAAACTCTATTAAGAATATATTCTAGCGCCGCTTATATTAGTGTAAGGAAGTTCCTAGAGCTAAATATTATAGTATTTAATGCTACCTACTCCTAAGTAATTCTCTCTTTTAGTTAGTAGGGTGTTCTAACACCTTTTAGGTTAAAGATTAGTACTAGTACTTAGGTCTTCTATAGTGTAAGTTCTTACATCTACTATTAATATGTTTTTAAAGTTAGGTCCCTAATTAGGCATATATTCTACTCTACTACCTTTAGCTTTAGTACGCCTTTACCTAGTGCTTTTACCTCTACTATAAGTAGGTAGTTCTTGTTATTTAGGTGCGTAATAAAGTTTATTATATCCTAATAGAGTATGTTAAGGGCTTAGTAGACTATATTCTAGTTACTTAAGTTATAGAACTTATCCTTCTTCTTTTATAGTATAGATAGGCGTTAGTAAATTACTAAGTTAATAAACTTAGTAAGGTTATTAGTGTTAACTTAGTAGATATAGTATATAATTAAGTTAAGTATTATATACTCTATAGCAGACTATAGGCAGTATAGTATTACTACTTTACTAGAATGTTTTTACTCTTCTTATTTTTATAGATGTATTTTATAGCTTATACTATTTCTAACATCTTTCTCTAGTTATAGTCTGTTAAAGGTATTAACTATTAAAGTTATTTATGCCTCTGTATTATATAACTAGGTTTAAGGTTTACTAGATAATATCTAACATTAAGTGTATTATAGCTGCTAATTTGTTAAACTTAGTAACTACTACACTTATCTAGAAGTTAAGTCTTTCCCTCTACGCCTATAGCTCTCCTTAAGTAATCTCTATTATAAACTAGCTAACTATAGATCCCTCTATGTATAGCATTAGAATATTAGCAACCTTAGTAATGTCCTAACTCTTAATAGCCTTTAAGACTAATAACTACTACACTACCCTCTTTCCTAGTTCTAGCTCTTCCTGTGCAATTACCTATTACTATAATATTATAAACTTTATGTTTAGTTAAGTGGATATAAAGAAGTTATAAGCTAATGTTATAAGGAGGAGAGTTAGAAGTAATAAGGTAGCTCTGCTTTAAGAGCGTCCTAGGCAGGTGTAGGCCTGCTTTTCTTCTACGCTTTACTTACTATTTGTGTTTTTTTACCTACTATTTATAGTTTTACTTACTTACTTTTACTTCTTATAATTATTAATTATTTATAAATAGTTGTTTTAGTTATAAGCTGTTAGCTTATACCTTTCTCTATACTTAGTAAGTATCTAGGCTAAGTTATCTTTACTAGTGTTAAGTTTTAGCTAATTAGGAGTTAACTAGTAAGACCTAGTAACTACTAATTAGCTTATAGCTTTAGTAGCTAAGACGTTACCTCTTCTATCTTTAATAGTCTATCCTATAGACTATACTACTATTCCTTATTATTAGAGTCTAAGTTTGATAAGTTATTATATATTTTATATTATAGTCTTTTATACTATATAAGAGGTTAAGAGTAGATTTTAATACTTAGAAAGTTACAATTAGCTAGTGCTCTTCCCTTGCTTGCTAGAATAGAGGTGCTTAAATTCCTAGCAGCCTTACTTTATCTGCTCTATTAAAATATATCCTTATAGTTTTAATTCTAGGTATCTTCTCTCTATACCTTTATAAGTCCCCTTTCTTCTAACTAAATGTCCTCTAGTAAGCGCTTATAGAACTTCTTTATTCTTTACCCTAGTACTATGTATAGCATACTAGTTCTATTAAGGTCTTTAAGTAAATAGGTACCTCTGTCTAGCTATATTCTGTTAAGTAACACTTAGTATAGTCTAAGCTACTTCTTTCTTAACTTCTTATCTCTAGACATGTTAATTTGTTCTACTAAGTCCTATAGTAGAACTAGGTCTCTAGAGTTAATCTACTTATACTAAACTTTGTTGTTATTATCCTAATATTTCTTTTTTAACACTCTTAGTTAATTAGTAGTACTAACTATATCTTTAAGGAACTAATTCTAGAGATCTTACTACATAGCTCTAATTGCAAGTAGTTAAGCTCTGTTTTTAACCTTCTAGAATAGTAGTGTTTGCTATGTTAGTAGTAACAGTTTAATTAGAAGAACTAGGTTCTAGCTAGTAATAAGTTAATATGCTAAGTATCTTATAGATTATATAGAGATCCTGTTAGCTAAGAGTACTATTAGGAGGTTATCTACCTATAACCCCTTAAGCTTTATAAGTGTATTAATAATAGGTTTATATCTACCCTCTACTTTCTTTATTGTTTAAGGGTTATATATAGATACCTATACCCTCTTAATCCTTTAGATAAAAGTAACCGTCTTCACTACTTTAGTAAAGTCTAGCCTACTATTGGCTATAAGTTTTCTTATAGTACTCTACCTATAGACAATGTCTTTGTATAGAAACTTTACTATTATTAATAACTTATTATTATAAAGCGCTCTTACCTCTATCTACCTACTTAAGTATTCTCTAGCTACAACTAGGTACTAGAAGCCTTTGCTTATTAGTATGTGCATAATGTTAATAGTAACTAACTCCTATAGTATATAGGAGTAGGTACTAGTTAGCATATCCTTTATAATCTTAGTTACTCTAAGTTAGAACTCCTTATAGGTAGAGATTTTTCTCTTAACACTCCTATATATATTAAGCTAGTAGTATTATTAATAGACTATAGAGAATACTATATTTATACCCCTATAGCTAATAGTTTAGTAGATGTCCTATATAACTACTGTTTAGATATCTATATTATTAATTATACGCCTAATAGTAATATTTCTTAATAATTTTTAGAATATATAACTGTCCCCTTTAAAGAAGTTTATAGCTCTCTTCTTCTAAGCCCTACACCCTTTCCTACTTAACCTAACTAGGGTCTTTAGGGAGTGTAGAAAAACAGCAATGTCTTCTAATTCCTAGAAGTACTTCTGTCTTAGAATATAGGTAGTCCTTATGTTAACCTAGTTACCTAACACTACGTTTACTATTAGGTTTTTAATAAATTCTTTAACGTTAGATTTAGGTTTGTCTAGGTTCTTCTACCCTTCTAGCTTTAGGTATCTTAATAGTGTATCTGTTACTATGTTCTTCTTTCCTAGTACATAGCGTATTTTAAAGTTCTAGAGTAGAATTATAGTAAGCTACCTGTTTATAGCTAAGCCTAGAAGGTCTAATAATAACCTATTTAGCTAGGTAATTAATATTTAGGTGTTAGTCTTAATAATAAAGTGTATACTATATAGCTACATTCTAAACTTCTTAAGTACCTAAATAATAACCTTATATTTAAGCTTTGTTAAGTACTACCTACTTTCTACCTTAGACTAGATAGTGCTTTTAAACCTATATAGGTGTTATTTTCTATCTAGACCTATTTATTTAAGGTATGCTTCTACGCCTTTATTACTTACATTAACTAAGAGAAACACTAAACTAGGATTTTTATAAGATATTGTTGTAAGCGTAGGTGCGTAAATAATGTACTTTTTTAGGAGTAATATTAAGCTCTGTTCTGTGTTACCCTATTGCTATACTGCGTTATTCTTTAATATATAGAAAAATAGCTTTGTCTTTAAGGTAAAAAAGAGTATCTAGATGTAAAGAGTGTACAAAGCGATTACAAGGGAGGATAGGGTTAAAGAGGATAGCAGGTGTATTAAGGTACGTAGTGTGTAGTAATAAGACTAATTACTAGAGTATTAGTAATAACCTCTAATACCTTTATATAGTCTAGGCTAACTAGCCCTATAGTAGCTTCCTAAGACAGGCAGAGGTACCCCTAGGCCTAGCACCTAATAATACCTTCCTTTTCTAGATTTTTTAGCTTAAATAATAGTATAATTAGTAATACTGTATTATTTTAGCCTAACTTTAGACGTGTTTACTCCGTCTATCCTGTTATAGCTAATTCTAACTAGGTTTAGGCGTTTAGGACGCCTTATAAGGTTAGATAGGGCTTAATACTAATTCTACCTTTACCTAGTAAAAGTTAAACAGAAATCCTCTTCTACCTCTTACTTTACCTCTAGGGTCTAGGCAGCTGTCTGCGCAGGCTAAAGCTCTAACTAGGTAGCTAGCAGCATATAAGCTATGTATACCTCTAGTTTTATTAGTTACTACTATATTCTACTTTATTTTAGTAAGTACTAACCTATTCTATCTAGCACTTTTATAAGGATAGCTAAGGGATTTTCTAGGTCTTTCTAGCACGTTCTAATATGTTTTAGCAGATAGCACTGCATAATACACCCTAGTAACCTCTTTAGACTATTCCTAACTGCTACTACCTACTACTAACTGTTACTAACTATTACTAACTACTATTTACTATAGCTATTATGTCTATACCTACTTACTATAAGATTAACATTACTAAGAATAGTAGAACTACTAAGTAGTGCTATATACTCTGTCTCTAGTATATTACTAATAGTAATGTCTATAGAAACTATTATTTCTCTACTAACCTATTTTTATAGGGTAGCCTGCGTTATAGGAACACCTAGGCCTACTACTATAGAGAATGTTATAATAGTAATAAGAATTACCTATTAGTATGTGTTTTGTCGTCTTTTAGCTTGTTTTAGTATCTTTTAACACATTTAGGGCTCTAATAAGTACGCTAACAGCTATTTAAGGCTTTCTAGCAATATAGCGCGCCTTTACTCTAGTTGTTACGTAGTTACTACTACTTATACTACTATTATTAATACAGCTAGCATTAAGACTACCTCTATAATACCTGCTACTACTATGCCTATATCTATTAATAAGAAGACTACAATAGGTAAGTCTATTATTAACTAGGCTAGCTTGTAGCTAGGTATAATTTAAGAGTACGTTCTATCTCTTTTTAGCTTATTATAGCATAATCTAACCTTTATAGGAACTATTTATTGTAGAAAGACCTACTTATACTCTATAATAGTAACACTTATACACGTAAGTTAACCTTATCTAGCATCTATATTAAGAAGTAAGATTAATCTAAGGCTAGCGCTGTTAAGGCTAAGATAAAGTAAAAGAAGATGTTAGAGGAGAGTAGTAGTAAGTCTAATCTAGATGCGCCTATTACCTCCTATAAGAAGGTATTATAGCACGTTTTAACCTGTTTTAACAATATCTAACTTCTTTTATAGTTAAAGTACTAGATTGCAGGTACTAGAAAGACCCTTAGCTAGCTCTAGAAGGAGTAGGAGGAGCAGAAGGCTGCTAAGCAGGCCGCCGCTAACGCTGCCGCTACTACTACTACTGCTAAGAAGCCTTATAGTTGTAAGGCTACTACTTATACCTATAGTAGTAGTTAAAGTTAATAGATATTCCTTATAATAGAAGGTTTAGATTACTAATACCTAAGTTTGTAGTTAGTAGACAGTTTTAGGCTAATATAGTAATTAGGTGCATTACACTCTTAGATAGTCTAAATAATACTAAATGGGTATTCTTCTATACTAATTCTTCTATATTTACTTATAATTATAACTGTATAACGTAGTATATAACTTTCTTTATTTTCTTAGGTTAGAAATAGCTATAATAGGCTAAAAGATATCTGCTTTAGCTAGTCTGTATTTCTTAGGGTAAGGTAGGGTTATGTTTTCTCTTAGCGTAAACTATTAAACACTTATTAATTAATAAACCTCTGTAGGGAAAAACTATAGTTAAGTAAAGGTATTTAGCCTTTTTAGTCCCCCCCTTTTTTAGACTTTAACCTTAACGTCTTATTACGCAGTCTAAGCAGTTATTTTATTATTTTCTAGTATTATTTTAGCGCTTCTTTAGAAAGATTTGTGCTAATTTCCTAGGAATTTTCTAAGTTAGGGAATCTAACCAACTTAATAAGGTATTCCTACTGTCTGTTAGCTAATTACCTTCTATTAAGGACTTTTTCTTTATTCTATACCTTCTTATTCCCTCTAACTATAGGTTCTTATATTAGTTTCTATATAGTTAGAATCTAACTTCTTAGTGTGTATTAGTCTAGCAGTAACACCTGGAATACTAGGTAGATTTCTTTTATTTCTAGCAGGTCTACTCTATATATACTAGGGCTAATCTAGGCTATAATAGTTCTAGGTCCTAGGTATTTCTAGTCTAGCTTCTTCTTTAGGCGTACTGTCCTAATATTCTTACTAGAGACTAGTACTTTCTTGCCTACTTTAAAGGGTGTTAGTAGTTATTTCTTGTCTAAGTGTTTCTTTTAATACTTATTTAACTTTTCTATATTTACTTTACAGGTAGCTTATAGAGAAATAACTCTAGTAGCTAATTCCTTTATAACAGGAGATTCTCTACCTTTTAATACTAAAGTAGGCTAATCTGTACCCCTTAGATCTATACTGTAACAGGCTTAGAAGGGTATTATATTTATAGACGCGTAAATACTATTATTATACGTAAATTCTATAAATAAAATCTATAGGGCCTAATTATCTTATTCTAGAGTATAGTAGCAATATAAGTACTATTTAAGAGTCTAGTTTTACCTTTCTATTTAGCTATCTGTCTAAGGATAATAGGCTAATGTTAAGACTCTTCTTAAGTTTAAATAGTATTTAAAGGTTTCCTACGTCTTTAAGTTTATTAACAGCCTCTAATCTAAGATAATTTGTGCTAGCATGCTGTATAAACAGATAATTTCTCTAATCTAGGCATATACTAGATCTTTTCTATCCTAATTAGCTCTAGCTAGTATATAGTGTAATATTTATTTTAATTTATATATAACTACTAGTATAGAGTTGTACACTAACCTAGCTACCTTACTAGAGAGTAATTCTATAATAAAATCTATTATTACGTCCTTCTATAGTTAGCTTAGCACTAGTAAAGGTTGTAATAACCTGTATAGTTTATATTAGGCAGCAATTAATCTCCTACATACTAAGTAGTTGTAGTAGTAGTTAGATATATCCTTAGTAATGCCCTTCCAGGTATATCTACGCTAAATCTTCTCTAAGGTCCTTTATGCTCTAAAGTGCCCTAACATTAGGTTATTATAACATTCTTTAACTACTTACACCTTGTCTTCTAGCCTTATAAGTAAGATGCACTTCTCCTTAGTTATATTATCTTTTTCTAGGTTATTTTATCCTATTTTAATATTCCTTAACTCTTTTTTAGTACTAGAGAGTTTATCTATATTGTCTAAGTCTGTTGTTAGCTCTATATAACTGTTCTCTCTTAATTCTTCTCTTTTAAGATCTCTTATGTTCTTTCTTTCTTTTATAGATAAACAAAGGGTTATAGCTGCTACTAGGGGAGTATTAAGGTTCCTTCTAGTTAGGATCTCCTAAAGTAGTTATATAAAAGCCTTATTATACTTTTATAAGGGGTCTTACACTTCTCTTTTATAGTTAGGATGCTGTAAAGGTCTATCTATAGGGTTTGTAGACCCTAGGTAATAAGTAATTATAAAGTTTAACTTAGATAACACTAAGTATACCCTTACTTACTAATAGCTAAGAACCTTTGTCTCTATAAACTATTTTAGGTTTTAGTAATCTGTTAGGATCTTAAAGAAGGTACTGTCTAAGTACCTCCGCTAATATTGTAGGCTTTAGACTATTATAAGAAGTTCCTAGTTATAAGTATTATAGTTATACTTAGCTTAGATTAACTTCTTTAAATAGAAGTCTACAGGCCTCTATTAGGCTAGCTTCCCCTCCCTAGGGACTAGTTAACTAAGGGTTCCTAAGATAGCGCCTCTAGAAGCATATACTTCTATTCTAGTCTATCTCTTAAGTATAAAATAGACTAAGATAGGTACGTTAATAAATAAGTCCTTTATATTCTAGAAAGCTTATAGGGATTCTTTGCTTAGCTTAAGAGGCTAGCTCTCCTCCTTTCTTATTACTTAACTAGATTTAGCTAAATTTAGCCCTTTCTAGGTTAATTAGGTTAATAGTAAGGCTGATTTAGAAAACCCTATAATAAACCTCTAATAGTAGTTTATAAAGCCTATAAATACTTAGATATTACAATCTATACGCAGGCTTAGCTATTCTTAGATTATCTTAACCCTATCTAGGTTAATACTTCCCCTTTAGGTAAGGCTATATACCTAAGGTACTCTATATATTAATAGTGCTATTGATACTTATTTAAGCGTATATAGAGGTTTGCTTTATAAAGCCTCTCTAAGACCTCCTTAACATGTCTAACGTAGTCTTGCTCTGTCTTAGAGTATACTAATATGTTGTGTAGATATATAATATAAGTTATATTAACTAATCCTATTAGTGCCTTGTTTATATAGGCCTAAAATTTAGTAGAAGTAATAATAAGTCTAAACAGTATTATTATATACTTAAAATGTCTATACCTAGTTTAAAAAGCAGTCTTCTACTTATTTCCTTTCTTAATTTAGATATAGTAATACGCCTTATATACATCTAGTTTAGTATAGAACTTAGCTTACGCTAGTTATTCTAGTAACTCTATAATTAGTAGTAATAGATAGTAGTTTCTAACTATAATCTTATTTAGACCTCTATAGTCTATATATAGTTATAGGTTACTGTCTATCTTCTTTAAAAAGAGAAAAGGCGCCCCTACTAGTAACCTTAAGTGTTATATCTAGCTATGTTATAGATATTCTACTAGATACTTCCTAAGTATCTCTAATTCTGTTGCAGATAGCCTGTATAATAGTTATTAGAGGGAAGTAGCTTCTTCTACAATATTAATTACTAGGTTATGCTCTCTATACTCTAGTAGGACCTAAGTATTATCTTCTAATTCTAAGTGCGCATAATTGCGATACACTTCTAGAATTAGGCCTCTTTTAGCAGATATTAGGCTTTATATACCTACTAAGTTTACTATATATATAAAAACGTCTACTAAGAGACTTCTTATAGTGCGTTTAAACTATTTAGCATCTTCTAATACTATTTTCTCTAGTTTAGAGAACTCTCTATATTTCTTCCCTTAGAAAAGCATATACTAGCTTAAGTAGCTTAGCTTAGGGTTTATCTAATTAATCTAGGGTAATCTAAGGTATATCTTATACCTTTATAGATCTATAACTACAAAAGGTATCTATTAGACCTCCTATCTTCTATAGAAGTTTATAATAGATACTTCTACTATAGTTACTCTATAGATAGGTAATTTTGCTCTGCCTACACCTTTAGCTACTATTTTATTTAATAGTGTAACCTCTATATCCTGCTCCTTTACTAGGAGAACTAAAATTAAGTTAAGTTATAACCTTCTATCTATTAAGGCTTCTATATTTTCTACGTTGCCTATAGATGCTTTAACTATAAGTAGGTATATATATTCTAGGTATACTACCTTATAAAGAGAGATATTCTTCTTCTTTTCCTTAGATAATTTAATATAGGCTACAAGAGAGGAGATTAGGTCTTAGACCTCTTATCTTTTTCTTACTTATCTAGAGTAGGGTCTTTCTAGTTTAACTTTAGCTTTAAGTAGTTAGGGTAGTAGTAACTACTTTCTCTATACTTAAGATATGCGTTTTAGCCCTTATATAGCCTATCCTAGCCCTTTTTACCCTTTACTAGCTCTTTATAGAACTTTATAGACTTAAATATCTTTTTTAGAGTTTTTATATTCCCCTCTAACCTAGAGTTACTAAATTAGTGCTTCTGTAGTCCTTTATTAGTTGTCTTACCCTTAGCTAGAGTCTTCTTAGGTAGCTATTAGCTATAATAACCTATTCTCTAGTTAATAATATTAGCTTATTCCTCTACCTTTAGGATTATATCCCTTTATTTATAGAGGATAAGAAATAAATTCTTTTATATGCTAGAGAGTAGTGTAGTAATATATTCTAGAACTTAGAGCTCTAGTATATATAAGTTACCTAGTTCTTCCTATAGTAGACGTATAAAGTCTAATAGATCTATAGAAGACTAAATTCTTTACTACTTATATAACTTTAAGGATTTATACGCTGCTTACTTATATTTAGCTAGTGTTTCTAGAGTATCTAGTATAATTCTTTTTAGCTCTTACTATATTAGTTCCTAGGTTAGCTAATTACATTAGTTAGTTGTGCAGTAAGCCTGCTATAATACCTTTAGGTTCTCTAAGAGGTACCTTATACTAAAGTTAATCTTTTATTCCTCTATAAGGAAATTAACTAGTAATTAGAGGAAGTATCTCTTATATTCTCTCTTCTAATAGTTATATTTAGCGTAGTTGCGCTTTACGTACTTTTATAGAGGTTTAGGTTATAGAAGATTTATAGATAAGAAAGATTATAGTTTCTCTACCTCTTCTAGTACTTTTTAGAAGGATAAGATTATTAATAGATCTCCTTTATTATATTTGCGTCTAAGTTTATAAAGAAAGAAAAGTTCCTCTTAGTCTTTTGTCTCTTATAACTATTTGCGTAAGTTTTCTAACTACTATTATTAATTACCTACTTCTAGGCTATTCTAACCCTTTCTAGCTAAAGCTGCCCTATAAATACGTATTCTAAGGTAAAGTATACTACTTAGAGGACCTATAGATCCTCTTAAGGCACTATAGACACTTAGTGTCTGTTAAGGTATCTCCTTATCTATAGAGGGAGGTAATACCTTATACTCTACTAGCTCTCCTATAGGTAGGTTGTCTTAGTCTCTCTCTAAGGATAGTAAGCCTAGATAATTTAGTTTAAGACTTATAGTAGCTTAGGTCTATCTTTAATTATAATATAAGAGTAATTAGAATATAAAGTGTATATAAAGCAATTATAAGAGAGAATAAAGTTAAAGAGGATAGTAGGTGTATTAAGGTACGTAGTATGTAGTAACAAGACTAATTACTAGAGTATTAGTAATAACCTCTAATACCTTTATATAGTCTAGGCTAACTAGCCCTATAGTAGCTCGTCGAGACTAGCAGAGGCACCCCTAGGCCTAGCGCCTAATATAAAGGGTCTTAAAAATAAGCTAAGCTTATTCCTATAGGGAAAGCTAATAAGCTTTATTTAGGCTAACACTAGAAATTATACAGCCTTAACCTCTAGGTAGAAGTTTCTTACTACTGCTACTACGCTTAACTAGAGATATAAAAGACAAGGTAGATATAACAAAGGAGGAGATTAAAATAAGGGTCTAAAGGCCTAATGTATTGTTAAAGGTTAAAGAAATAGGAAGTTAAGAACTTAAAAAAGTAAAAGTTAAAGAGAAGGAGTAGATCTAGGGCTGCTTATATAGGCCCTAGCTACTACCTTCCCTATAGCTACTATACTTAGATATGTTATCCTAAAGGGACCTAAAGCTAGTAAAAGTTATTTACTATTACGTTAGTAAGAGCAGAATTACCTAGTAAAAGGTGGTAGGTTGCTAGATAAGGCTAAACAACCTACTAATTAGCAGGCTCTAGGCTAGAGAATTATAGGTTCTTAACAATAGTCTAATAAGCTAATAGGTTGTCTTTCTCTAACAATATAGGCAAATAATTAAATAAGCTAGAGATTTACTAAATAACTAAATAGTAGGTACCTAGACTTACCTTAGCTGCTATAGTAAACAGATTAGGTTATATATAAGGTTCTTTTTTAAGTCCTATACTAATAGGGCTTTAGGAATTAGTTATAGTAGGCTTAGATGCCTACCACTAGAGTAAACATAGTTAGGTAAAGGTAAACTATTAAGCAACAGCCTAATAAACTGCTAGGTAGTGCTATAAGATTACTTAAAGTAAAGAGGCCTAGAGGCAAATAATAGTAGGGCTTCTGTTAGAATAGACAATAAAGCTATAGAAGGGTAGAATAACAGATAGAGGCTAGACGTAAGATTAATAGGACTAAGCTTTTAGAGTAGAGAAGATGTATAGTAGAGCAAAGTATAGGGTTAGGTAAAGAGGGCTTAGAGTACTATAAGGGTTTAGGTGTATGTAATTATTAGGAGGGTATATTAGATAATCTTAGCAAGCTATTAGGGCTCGACATTAAAGACAACTACCTTCTTATATCGAGTAATACTCTTACCTACAGTACTACTGTGTAAAGGGTTTAATCTAGGTAAACACTTTACTGCGTATGCACCTAGCTGTAAGGATTACTTATTTAATTTTAGAAACCTTCTTACCTTAGTAGGTAAAGAAGAGGTCCTACTATATAAGCTAGTTATTAAGCTTACTATAATCTCTATAGTAAAGGTTAGGTTTATTAAGGTTTATACCTAAGGTATAGACTAGTAGGTCTATATTAACGTCTATATTAGAGCTACTAGAGGTAGCACAGAATCCTATAGAGGTATTTATCTTAGAGGTATTTAAAATGTTAAAGTTGTACTTTAGTTAAAGACTGTAAGCCCTAATTCTATTAGTACGTAGGGATAAGTACAGTTACTAGATTAGTAAGGGTTATTAACTAAGTAAAGCTTATAAAGATAGGGTGTAATAAATAGTACAGAGTAGACTGTCTAGTTTAAGAGCAGGTTAAGATCTAAAGATATACCTAATTAATAAGGTTAAACATAAACTATAAGGGTTAGGTTCCTATTAACTATATACTAAGGAGATACAATACTTATTTATAAGTAACTAGAGCTAGACTAATAAAATATATAAGGGTACTTATAGAGAAGCATATTATACTATACTTATTAATAAGTAGTTATATATGTTATACTTATTAAGAAGTAGTTACGTAACGTTCCTGTCTGTTCTATCCTTCTCTAATATTTGTTTCTTTAGGGCGGAGTTAGTAGTCTTAGTTAGCTAGTACTTATGTTTGTGCCGTGCCCTAGTATAGGATCGTAACAGCTACTATTATAAAAATACTAGAGAGAATAGGTTAGTACTTTCTAAAAACACGTAGAATATAGTATTAACTAATAAAACTAGGGGTATAGATAGCTTATATACTACTAGTTCTCTAGTTAAAGCTTTAGCCTACATAAACAGCTACCTAGACCTTAGAGGTAAAGTAAGAGGTAAGAGAGAATTTCTGTTTGTCTTTTACTAGATAGAGGTAGAGTTAGTATTAAGTCTCCTTTAACCTTATAAGGTGTTATAAATGTCTAACCTTAGCTAGAATTAGCTATAACAGGACAGATAAAGTAAATACATCTAAAACTAGAGTAAAACAATATAGTATTGCTAACTTTATTATTATTTAAATTAAATAATCTAAAGAAGGGAGATACTGTTAGGCGCTAGGTCTAAAGGTACCTCTGCTAGCCTTAGCAAGCTACTATAGGGCTAGTTAGCCTAGACTATATAAAGGTATTAGAGGTTATTACTAATACACTATTAATTAGTCTTGTTACTATATACTACGTACCTTAATATACCTACTATCCTCTTTATTCCTATTACTCTACGTAGTTGCCTTATATACTCTTTATATTAACTTAGAAAGGTATACTTATAAAGAGTGTATAAAGTAACTATAAGAGAGAATAGTGTTAAAGAGGATAGCAGGTGTATTAAGGTACGTAGTATGTAGTAACAAGACTAATCGCTAGAGTATTAGTAATAACCTCTAACACCTTTATATAGTCTGGGCTAACTAGCCCTATAGTAGCTTACTAAGACAGGTAGAGGTACCTCTAGGCCTAGCGCCTAACAATACCTCCCTTCTTTAGATTATTTAGCTTAAACAATAGTATAATTAGCAATACTATATTATTTTAGCCTAGCTTTAGACGTGTTTACTCCGTCTGTCCTGTTATAGCTAATTCTAGCTAAGGTTAGACATTTATAACACCTTATAAGGTTAGAGGAGACTTAATACTAACTCTACCTTTACCTAGTAAAAGTTAAACAGAAATCCTCTCTTACCTCTTACTTTACCTCTAGGGTCTAGGCAGCTATCTGTGCAGGCTAAAGCTCTAACTAGGTAGCTAGTAGTATATAAGCTATCTATACCCCTAGTTTTATTAGTTACTACTATATTCTACTTTATTTTAGTAAGTACTAACCTATTCTGTCTAGCACTTTTGTAAGGATAGCTAAGGGATTTTCTAGGTCTTTCTAGCACGTTCTAATATGTTTTAGCAGATAGCACTGCATAATACACCCTAGTAACCTCTTTAGACTATTCCTAACTGCTACTACCTACTACTAACTGTTACTAACTATTACTAACTACTATTTACTATAGCTATTATGTCTATACCTACTTACTATAAGATTAACATTACTAAGAATAGTAGAACTACTAAGTAGTGCTATATACTCTGTCTCTAGTATATTACTAATAGTAATGTCTATAGAAACTATTATTTCTCTACTAACCTATTTTTATAGGGTAGCCTGCGTTATAGGAACACCTAGGCCTACTACTATAGAGAATGTTATAATAGCAATAAGAATTACCTATTAGTACGTGTTTTGTCTTCTTTTAGCTTGTTTTAGCATCTTTTAACATGTTTAGGGCCCTAATAAGTACGCTAACAGCTATTTAAGGCTTTCTAGCAACATAGCGCGCCTTTACTCTAGTTGTTACCTAGTTACTACTACTTATGCCCCTATTACTAATATAGCTAGCGTTAAGACTACCCCTATAACATCTGCTACTACTACACCTATGTCTATTAATAAGAAGACCGCAATAGGTAAGTCTATTATTAACTAGGCTAGCTTATTACTAGGTATAATTTAAGAGTATATTCTGTCTCTTTTTAGTATATTATAGCATAATCTAACCTTTATAGGAACTATTTACTGTAGAAAGAGCTACTTATACTCTATAATAGCAATACTTACACACGTAAGTTAACCTCGTCTAGTATCTACGTTAAGAGGTAAGATTAATCTAAGGCTAGCGCTGTTAAGGCTGAGATAAAGTAAAAGAAGATATTAGAGGAGAGTAGTAGTAAGTCTAATCTAGATACGCCTATTACCCTCTGTAAGAAGGTATTATAGCACGTTTTAACCTGTTTTAATAATATCTAACTTCTTTTGTAGTTAAAGTACCAGATTACAGGCACTAGAAAGACACTTAGTTAACTCTAAGAGGAGCAGAAGGAGCAAGAGGCTGCTGAGCAGGCCGCTGCTAATGCTGCTGCCGCTACTGCTGCTGCTAAGAAGCCTTATAGTAGTTATAAGGCTACTACTTATACCTATAGTAGTAGTTAAAGTTAATAGATATTCCTTATAATAGAAGGTTTAGATTACTAATACCTAAGTTTGTAGTTAGTAGACAGTTTTAGGCTAATATAGTAATTAGGTGCATTACACTCTTAGATAGTCTAAATAATACTAGAAAGGTATTCTTCTATACTAATTCTTCTATATTTACTTATAATTATAACTATATAACGTAGTATATAACTTTCTTTATCTTCTTATTTTAGAAATAGCTATAATAGGCTAAAAGATGTCTGCTTTAGCTAGTCTGTATTTCTTAGGGTAAGGTAGGGTTATGTTTTCCCTTAGCGTAAACTATTAAACACTTATTAATTAAAAAACCCCTATAGGGAAAAATTATAATTAAGTAAAGGTATTTAGCCTTTTTAGTCCCCCCTTTTTTAGACTTTAACCTTAACGTCTTATTACGCGGTCTAAGCAGTTACTTTATTATTTTCTAGTATTGTTTTAGCGCTTCTTTAGAAAGATTTATGCTAATTTCCTAGGAATTTTCTAAGTTAGGGAATCTGTCCTACTTAATTAGGTATTCCTACTATCTATTGTCTAGTTACCTTCTATTAAGGACTTTTTCTACATCCTATACCTTCTCTTCCCCTTTAACTATAGGTTCTTATATTTGTTCCTATATAATTAGAAGTTAACTTCTTAGTATGTATAGGTATAGCAGTAATGCATAGAATACTAGATAGATCTCTTTTATTCCTAGTAGGTCTACTCTGTATATACTAGAGCCGATCTAGGCTATAATAGTCCTAGGTTCTAGGTATTTCTAGTCTAGCTTCTTCTTTAGGCGTACTGTCCTAATGTTCTTACTAGAGACTAGTACTTTATCGCCTACTTTAAAGGGTGCTAGTAGTTGTTTCTTATCTAAGTGTTTCTTTTAATGCTTATTTAACTTTTCTATGTTTACTTTGCAGGTAGCTTATAAGGAAATAACTCTAGTAGCTAATTCCTTTATAAGGGGAGATTCTCTACCTTTTAATACTAAAGTAGGCTAATCTATGCCCCTTAGATCTATACTATAACAGGCTTAAAAGGGTGTTATATTTGTAGATGCGTAAATACTATTATTATACGCAAATTCCACAATTAAAATCTATAGGGCCTAATTATCTTATTCTAGAGTATAGTAGTAACGTAAGTACTGTTTAAGAGTCTAATTTTACCTTTCTGTTTAGCTATCTGTCTAGGGATAATAGGCTAACGTTAAGACTTGTCTTAAGTTTAAATAGTAGTTAAAGGTTTCCTACGTCTTTAAGTTTATTAGCAGCCCCTAATCTAAGATAATTTGTGCTGGCGCGCTGTATAAGCAGATAATTTCTCTAATCTAGGTATGCGCTAGATCTTTTCTATTCTAATTAGCCCTAGCTAGTATATAGTGTAATAATTTAGTTAATTTGTACACTACTACTAGTATAGAGTTATACACCAGCCTAGCCACCTTACTAGAGGGTAATTCTGTAATAAAATCTATTATTACGTCCTTCTATAGTTAGCTTAGCACTAGTAAAGGTTATAATAACCTGTACAGTTTATGTTAGGCAGTAGTTAATCTCCTACATACTAAGCAGTTATAGTAGTAGTTAGATACGTTCTTAGTAATGCTCTTCTAGGTGTATCTGCGCTAAATCTTCTCTAAGGTCCTTTATGCTCTAAAGTGTTCTAACATTAGGTTATTATAACGTTCTTTAATTACTTACACTTTATCTTTTAGCCTTATAAGTAAGATACGCTTCTCCTTAGCTATATTGTCTTTTTCTAGGTTATCTTATCCTATTTTAACGTTACTTAACTCTTTTTTAGTGCTAGAGAGTTTGTCTGCGTTATCTAAGTCTGTTATTAGCTCTGTGTAACTGTTCTCTCTTAATTCTTCTCTTTTAAGGTCTCTTATGTCCTTTCTTTCTTTTATAGACAAACAAAGGGTTATAGCCGCTACTAAGGGAGTATTAGGGTTTCTTCTAGTTAGGATCTTCTAAAGTAGTTGTATAAAAGCCTTATTATACTTTTATAAAGGGTCTTACACCTCTCTTATATAATTAGAACGCTGTAAGGGTCTATCTGCAGGGTTTATAGACCCTAGGCAATAAGTAATTACGAAGTTAAACTTAGATAACACTAAGTATACCCTTACTTACTAATAGCTAAAAACCTTTGTCTCTATAAACTATTTTAGGTTTTAGTAATCTGTTAGGATCTTAAAGAAGGTACTGTCTAAGTATCTTTGCTAATACTGTAGGCTCTAGATAATTATAAGAAGTTTCTAGTTATAAGTATTATAGTTATACTCTGCTTAGATTAACTTCTTTAAATAGAAGTCTACAGGCCTCTATTAGGCCGGCTTCCCCTCTCTAGGGACTAGTTAACTAAGGATTCCTAAGATAGCGCCTCTAGAGGCATCTACTTCTATTCTAGTCTGTCTCCTAGGTACAAAATAAACTAAGATAGGTACGTTAATAAATAAATCCTTTATATTCTAGAAAGCTTATAGGGATTCTTTGCTTAGCTTAAGAGGCTAACTCTCCTTCTTTCTTATTACTTAACTAGATTTAGCCGAATTTAGCCCTTTCTAGGTTAATTAGGTTAATAGTAAGGCTAATTTAGAAAACCCTATAATAAATCTCTAATAGTAGTTTATAAAGCCTATAAATACTTAGATATTACAAACTGTGCGCAGAATTAGCTATTCTTAGATTGTTTTAACCCTATCTAGGTTAATACTTACCTCTTTAGGTAAGACTATATACCTAAGGTACTCTATACGTTAATAGTGCTATTTATACTTATCTAAGTGTATATAGAGGTTTACTTTGCAAAGCCTCTCTAAGACCTCCTTAACGTGTCTAATGTAGTCTTCCTCTGTCTTAGAGTATACTAATATGTTATCTAGATATATAATATAAGTTACATTAACTAATCCTATTAGTGCCTTGTTTATATAGGCCTAAAATTAGGTAGGAGTATTTGTAAGTCTAAACAGCATTACTATGTACTTAAAATGTCTATACCTAGTTTAAAAAGTAGTCTTCTACTTATTCCCTTCCTTAATTTAGATATAGTAATATACCTTGCGTACATCTAGTTTAGTATAGAACTTAGCTTACGCTAGTTGTTCTAGTAACTCTGTAATTAGTGGTAATAGATAGTAGTTTTTAACTGTTATCTTGTTTAGACCTCTATAGTCTACACACAGTTATAGGTTACTGTCTATCTTCTTTAAAAAGAGAAAAGGCGCCCCTACTAGTAACCTTAAGTGTTATATCTAGCCACGTTGTAGATATTCTGCTAGATACTTTCTAAGTATCTCTAATTCTGTTGCAGATAGCCCGTATAACAGTTAGTAGGGGGAAGTAGCTTCTTCTACAATATTAATTGCTAGGTCATACTCTCTATACTCTAGTAGGACCTAAGTATTATCCTCTAATTCTAAGTGCGCATATTTACGATACACTTCTAGAATTAGGCCTCTTTTAGTAGATATTAGGTTGTATGTACCTAATAAGTTTACTATACACATATAAATGTCTGCTAAAAGACTTCTTATAGTGCGTTTAAACTCTTTAGTATCTTCTAACGCTATTTTCTCTAGTTTAGAAGAGTTTCTATACTTCTTCTCTTAGAAGAGCATACGCTAGCTTAAATAGCTTTGCCTAGGGTTTATCTAGTTAATCTAGGGTAATCTAAGGTATATCTTATACCTTTGTAGGTCTATAGCTATAAAAGGTATCTGTTAGACCTTCTATCTTCTACAGGAGTTAATAATAGATACTTCTACTGTAGTTACTCTATAGATAGGCAATTCTGCTCTACCTACACCTTTAGCCACTATTTTATTTAATAGTGTAACCTTTAGATCCTGCTTCTTTGCTAGAAGAACTAAAATTAAGTTTAGTTGTAACCCTCTATCTATTAGGGCTTCTACGTTCTCTACGTTATCTATAGATGCTTTAACTGTAAGTAGGTATACATGTTCTAGGTACACTACCTTATAATAAGAGATATTCTTCTTCTTCTTCTTAGACAATTTAATATAGGCTACAAGAGAGGAGATTAGGTCTTAGGCCTCTTATCTTTTTCTTACTTATCTAGAGTAGGGTCTTTCTAGTTTAACTTTAGCTTTAGGCAGTTAGGGCAGTAGTAACTACTTTCTCTGCACTTAAGGTACGCGTTTTAGGCCTTATGTAGCCTATCTTAGCCCTTTTTACCCTTTACTAGCTTCTTACAGAACTTCTTAGGCTTAAATAACTTTTTTAGGGTTTTTATGTTCCCCTCTAACCTAGAGTTACTAAATTAGTGCTTCTATAGTCCTTTGTTAGTTGTCTTACCCTTAGCTAGAGTCTTCTTAGGTAGCTATTAGCTATAATAACCTAGTCTCTAGTTAATAATGTTAGCTTACTCCTCTACCTTTAGGATTATGTCCCTTTAATTATAGGAGATAAGAAACAAGTCCTTTTATATACTAGGGAGTAGTATAGTAATATATTCTAGGACTTAAAGCTCTAGTATATATAAGTTACCTAGTTCCTCCTATAGTAGACGTATAAAGTCTAGTAGATCTATAGGGGACTAAGATTTCTACTACTTATATTACTTTAAGGATTTATACACTACTTACTTACGTTTAGCTAGTGTTCCTAGAGTATCTAGCATAATTCTTTTTAGCTCTTGCTATGTTAGTTTCTAGGTTAGCTAATTATAGTAGTTAGTTGTACAGTAGGCCTGCTATAATACCTTTAGGTTCTCTAAGAGGTACCTTATACTAAAGTTAATCTTTTATTCCTCTATAAGGAAATTAACTAGTAATTAGAGGAAGTATCTCTTATAATCTCTCTTCTAATAGTTATATTTAGCGTAGTTACGCTTTGTATACTTCTATAGGGGTTTAGGTTATAGAAGGTTTATAGATAGGGAAGATTATAGTTTCTCTACCCCTTTTAGTACTTTTTAGAAGAATAGGATTGTTACTAGATCTTCTTTGTTGTATTTATGTCTAAGTTTACAAAGAAAGAAGAGTTTCTTACAGTCTTTTGTCTCTTACAACTATTTACGCAAGTTTTCTAACTCCTATTATTAATTACCTACTTCTAGGCTATTCTAGCCTTTTCTAGCTAAAGCTGCCCTATAGATATAAATTCTAGGGTAAGGTGTACTACCTAGAGGACCTACAGATCCTCTTAAGGCACTATAGACACTTAGTGTCTATTAAGGTATCTCCTTATCTACAGAGGGAGGTGTTACCTTACGCTCTACTAGCTCTCCTACAGGTAGGTTGTCTTAGTCCCTCTCTAAAGACGGTAAGTCTAGATAATTTAGTTTAAGACTTATAGCAGCTTAGGTCTATCTTTAATTATAATATAAGAGTAATTAGAATGTAAAGAGCGTATAAAGTAACTATAAGAAAGGATAGTGTTAAAGAGGATAGCAGGTGTATTAAGGTACGTAGTGTGTAGTAATAAGACTAATTACTAGAGTATTAGTAATAACCTCTAACATCTTTATATAGTCTGGGCTAACCAGCCCTATAGTAGCTCGCTAAGACAGGCAGAGGTACCTCTAGGCCTAGCGCCTAACAATACTAAGAAAAAAAAAACCTAGGTACGTGTAGGGACTACACTAGGTAAACTATAGATTAGAATAGTAGCTAACACACTAAACGCTAGACCCTTACATACCTATAATTAGCTCTAGAGTTTACCTACTACTAGCGCCTCTCTAACTTATATAGAATAATAGTAGACTTAGTAAAATATTACACTATATGTTAGAAGATAGGGAAAGGAGGTATATTATAGCCTTAGACTTTGTCTAATCCCTAAGTAAGACAGTATAGTTACGTGCCCTACAGACATATTAGAAAGACACGCAACGTGTTACCTCTATAAGAGATACAATACTATGTTAACCCTTATAGTACTGTTAAGGCCACGGCTCTGCCCACCGTGCCAAGCATCCAAAAGGTAACAATGCTCACTTTCATAGTGAGACTGCGGCCAGAACAGTACTTATCACCAACCAGGTCAGAGGTGGACACTGCCACTTGCCCGAGGCTGAGTTAGTGCCAGAATCTAACAGCTTATAACTATCAGAGCTAAGACAACTAAAAAGTTGAATTAAAGTGTAAAAGAATTAATCAAGTTTCTTATTTCTTTAATCTGGTTAACAACTACGTGTAAATAGCTGTTAGGTCCTAATTTAGTCTGAAGGCCGGTGAATGATTGGGTTGGTAATCTGTCCAAGTAATCCGAGAGTTTGTCCTTTGTGGTTTGATCCCGTGACAAGCTTACTTCACCTTTTACGTTACTGCGACAACTTTTTATATTTGAATCTTTCTGAAGTCTTACCGACTTGAAATTGTGTTAAGAACAGTACACGCATGGCAGAGTAGATGAAGATAGTTCGTTTGAGCTGAATGCAAGTAAAAAGAAAACAGGATCAAGATGGGTATATCGACGACTACGAGAGATGAGCATGAGTCGTTCAAGCCGTTGCTGCACAGGGCTCGTTCCAAACGCAGCAACTACAGGGCGGCGGCCACTGCGCCTACAACAGCAGCGATTGCGCCGTTGACGTATATGCTCTTCCCGGTTACCTGGGGTGCAGCACCCTGACTACCGCTGGTTCTCGCAGCCTTGGGAACGACGCTGGACCAAATCTTATCTTCCTCCTTGCGGACACTTTCAAACACTTTCAAAGCGTCAGTCGGCATAGCTTCGTACCTGTTTGTAAGAGTCAGCAGTGTTTGGGCGTGTGACAAAGACTTGAGTAAGCTTGTGTCTACTGGTCGGTAATGAATAGTGACGGGACGACCTTACCAGTCAGGAAGCGTAGTGTAGCGCGTGTACGCCGTACCTGTCGCTGTCACGATGTCTGGAATTCCATCGCGCGTTCGTGCGTATGTATAGAAAGCGCCCTGGGCGCTCTTGACATCAGCTTGGGTCTCGATTGCTGCCTTGTAGCTTGCGTAGGCAGATGAGATGGCGTTGAGGATGGACGTAGACTGGACTTGTAAGCAGGGGTAAGACGTGGGTTTGCAAGGGACAAGCTTGCCTCGGCATCGTTTGTGTACCACCATTCAGTCTGTCCGGTCTTGATGTCGAACCCAGCAAGAGCGGAGCTTGCCACTGCAGACACAGCCAGAAGGGATTTAAGGAGCATTTCGCAGGCTATTGAATACGGAAGGCGTGAGCTGAGTTGAGTGGGTGAGTGTCTAGTCAAGTGAAGTTGGTAACAGAGGATGTGAGAAGGATGAATATGCAGACCTCTGGAGGCACAGCACGACAAAAAGTACTGCGTTTGGCGACAGAATTTGCGCCTCGGATCTTGTCTCTGAGGCTCGCTTGGCTAGGCCTCCAGTACAATATTGAAGTCTTTAACCCCAAACGGCGAAGCCGTTCGTTTTGGTATGATTTCCGAAAGCTTAGCGTGTGGTAAAGTTCTCTAGCCGCTGACCGGTCAGCCATGCTCGGGACCTGCATCGTTTTTTCGAGCCTACCGGCTTCACATGAGTAGGACCAGTGCGCAAGCGAACTCTTGTGTGACTCTCACGCCAGCCTGTACGTCAGCCTCGGTCTCTAGCGGCGGAACGTGCAAGAAGACGGCGTGCCGCTTGCCGGTGTGACTCTACAGGCGGAGCAGAGCAAGATGGTGGCAGAACCCACAGACACAGGTTCCCACATGGTCGCTGCCTTGCACCAGCACGCTGTTCCCCCCCCCTCCACACACTGTCCCATCTTGGCGTTTTGCTGCGGATTCTTCTGCGCCGCAAAGGCAATGGAGGCGCGGTCAGCTCGCCAGAATCGGCTGGCAGTCTGCGTGCTTGTTCGTCGCAACGTGCAGGACCGCGCGAAAGCCCGTGATCAAGACCGCGATCAAGACCGTGACGGGGGCTGTGGACTACGCGGGCACGGACCAGGTGGATTTCAACGTATGCAGATTACAGTGTCTTGTGCCGTGCCACGGGTCTGCATGCTGCACGTGGGCTTCCTGATCCTACGTACAGCAAGGGTGGCAGTGTTGTAGGGTGAGTGGATGAGTGGATGAGTAGGGAGGGAACTGCAGCCCTATGGGAAGCTACATTAGTACATAGTAGATGGTCCCTGTGGCAGCCCGTGGGAGGGCTACGGTACGGAGATCGGCGGCTCTGGCTCACCGCCCGCCCTCGCACCGCAGAACCGAGCATTCCGTCGCATTGAGGGCCTGTCTACTTCACACGATTTATCCGATTTCTAATAGAGTGTGGTAGGTGCGTTTTAGTCGATCTTAGCGTTGTTAGCACCTGCCGGTGCCTGCTAGGGTGACGCAGCAGGAGTCGTGAGGGCACGTCAATAATCGGATAGGGGTGTCTACTTTGACTGATGAGTCTGTATTTTGTATGGTACTGTATAGTATTTTAAAACTATCTGTAAGAGAGTCTACCCCAGAGGTTGAACAGACCCAGGTCACGTGCAACTGTGAGCCAGGTCACGTGCAACATTAATCAGACGATTTAATCAATTTTTCTAAACAAAATGCAGTGCCCGGTCACGTGCAGCAAAGGACTAGGTCGCGTGCACCCGAGAACCAGATCACGTGCATAGAACCAGGTCACGTGCAACTATAATCAGACAACTTAATCGATTTCAGGTACCTCTCCAACCCAATTTTGGCTTTGCAGTCCAATTTTACAATCGTCCGATTGTCTCTACCTTATATGGTCAACGACATAGGTTAACATCGCTATTTACTAGCATCTGCAGCTAAAATATAGCCCCACTAGTAATCAGATAATGTAAGTAGACACCCCCATCCGATTTTACAAGACACTCCTTAAATCGTTCGATTGATCCGATTATTGGATCCAAGAATCGGATAAATCGTGTGAAGTAGACAGGCCCTGAGTCAACGCAACGTGAAGAGCACCTCACGACTTCCTCTCGACAGCAGCAAGCATGGCGGGCAACGGAGCGTCTACGACGCCGACCAAGGTGGCCATCCTGGGCAAGGACTCGATTGTCGTCGACTACGGGCTCTGGCAGAGCTACGTCGCCGACGACCTGGTCCGGCACATTCCCTCGTCCACGTACGTGCTCATCACCGACACCAACATTGGCTCGACGTACATCCCCACGTTCGAAAAGGCGTTCAGCGCCGCCGCCTCGGCCTGCGCCACCCCGCCGCGCCTGCTGACCTACACCATCCCCCCCGGCGAGAACTCCAAGTCGCGCAACACAAAGGGCGTCGTCGAGGACTGGCTGCTGTCGCAGGGATGCACCCGCGACACCGTCATCATCGCCCTGGGCGGCGGCGTCATTGGCGACATGATCGGCTTCGTCGCTGCCACCTACATGCGGGGCATCAAGTTTGTCCAGGTGCCCACCACGCTGCTGGCCATGGTCGACTCGAGCATCGGCGGCAAGACCGCCATCGACACCCCGGCCGGCAAGAATCTCGTCGGTGCTTTCTGGCAGCCTGAGCGCATCTACATCGACCTGCAGTTCCTCGAAACGCTGCCCAAGCGCGAGGTCATCAACGGCATGGCCGAAGTCGTCAAGACCGCAGCCATCTGGGACGAGAGGGAATTTACCACGCTCGAGGGCAATGCAGACACCATACTCGCAGCGCTCGACCAGAAGCCCGATGGCGGTAGACGCAGCTTCGACAGCATTGCACACATACTGAAGCGCATCGTGCTCGGCTCTGTGCGCGTCAAGGCCGAAGTCGTCTCTGCCGACGAACGTGAGGGCGGCCTGCGCAATTTGCTGAACTTTGGTCACTCCATTGGCCACGCGTTCGAGGCCATCCTCACGCCTCAGATCCTGCACGGCGAAGCAGTCGCCATTGGCATGGTCAAAGAAGCAGAGCTCGCGCGCTACCTGGGCGTGCTGGACCCCTCTGCTGTTGCACGTTTGACAAAGTGCATAGCCAGTTACGGCCTCCCTACCTCGCTCGCAGACAAAACGGTGCGTAGACGGACGGCAAACAAGCACTGTCCGGTTGATGAGCTCATCAAAATTATGGCTGTCGACAAGAAGAACTCGGGCAGCATCAAGAAGGTCGTCCTTCTCTCCGGCATCGGCCGTACACACGAGAAGAAGGCTAGCACCGTTGCCGACCGCGACATAAAGATCGTGCTCTCGCCCAGCATATCAGTGCACCCTGGCGTTCCTCGTCATCTCACCACCACGTGCACCCCACCAGGATCCAAGAGCATCTCCAACAGAGTTCTGGTCCTCGCTGCGCTTGGAAGCGGATCCTGCCGCATCAGCAATCTTTTGCATTCCGACGATACTCAAGTCATGTTGGACGCGCTTGCGAAAATGCAAGGCGCAAGCTTCTCGTGGGAAAATGACGGCAAGGAACTTGTCGTCACTGGAAATGGTGGCAATCTAAAGGCGACCAACGACGACCTTTACCTTGGAAATGCTGGCACAGCAGCACGCTTTCTGACATCAGTTACCGCACTTGCACAGCCGGTTGAAGGCGTCACGTCGACCATCGTTACCGGCAACGCAAGGATGAAAGAGCGCCCGATCGGTCCGCTTGTCAAGTCGCTGCGAACCATGGGCATTGACATCGACTACCAAGAGAACCAAGGCAGCTTGCCCTTGCGCATCTCAGCCTGCGGCGGCTTTGGTGCCAGCGAGGGAGAGAAAGCGTTCACTGGGGAAATCGAGCTTGCAGCGACTGTTTCCTCTCAGTATGTCTCGTCCATCCTGCTGTGCGCACCTTACTCCAAGAAGCCTGTGACTCTTCGCTTGGTCGGCGGTAAACCGATCTCGCAACCCTATATCGACATGACCATCACCATGATGGCTTCGTTCGGTGTTCAGGTCGAGAAGTCCTCTACTGAGGCAAACACCTACCAAATCCCAAACAAACCTTACACCAACCCTGGCGAATATGTTGTTGAGAGTGATGCCAGCTCGGCTACATATCCATTGGCCATTGCGGCCATCACAGGAACAACGTGTACTGTACCAAATATTGGTTCGAGCTCTTTGCAGGGAGATGCCCGCTTTGCGGTTGAAGTGCTGAGGCCTATGGGCTGCAGGGTTGAGCAGTCAGCCACTTCGACGACCGTGACTGGTCCGCCAAGTGGACAGCTCAAGGCCGTCAAGGAGATTGACATGGAGCCCATGACGGATGCCTTCCTGACCGCATCGGTATTGGCTGCTGTGGCGTCTTCGAACGGCGCCTCGACCGCGACACGTATCTACGGTATCGCCAACCAGCGTGTCAAAGAGTGCAACCGCATTCAGGCCATGGAGGACGAGCTTGCCAAGTTTGGCGTAACCTGCAGACAATTTGATGATGGCATTGAGGTTGATGGACGAGGTTACCAGCTCGATGCGCCCAAGGAAGGCATCCATTGCTACGATGACCATCGTGTTGCCATGAGTTTCGCTGTCCTTGCTTTGGTCGCACCTAAGCCTGTACTCATTCTTGAGAAAGATTGCACTGGCAAGACATGGCCCGGCTATTGGGACTCTCTAAATCAAATCTTCAAGGCCAAGCTCGATGGCGTTGAACTCCCACACAGGTCGATTCAAGATAGCAGGATTGGATCGACGGTGAAGGACAAGTCCATCTTCTTTATTGGCATGCGTGGTGCTGGCAAGACAACAACAGGCGGATGGGCTGCTCGTATCCTCGGATGGCCGCTCATTGACCTGGACACCGCGCTCGAGCAACACCTAGGAATGACCATTCCTGAAATTATCAAGCAGCAAGGATGGGAGGGCTTCCGAGCAGAAGAGCTCAAGATCCTGCAAAAGACTATGAAGGAGAAGCCAACCGGCCACGTTTTCGCCTGTGGTGGTGGGATTGTCGAGATTCCAGAGGCACGTAAGATCTTCGTTGACTATCAGAAGAGCAATGGCGTTGTTCTTCTGGTGTCTCGGGACATTACTAGGGTGATGGACTTCCTTCAGATCGACACAACACGGCCTGCTTACGTAGAGGATATGATGGGTGTTTGGCTGCGACGCAAACCTTGGTACTTGGAGTGCAGTAATTACCTGGTGAACAGCCAGAGCTCGGACTCCACAGGGTTTGTCAGGGCGCTAGAGGACTTTGGTCGCTTATTGAAGATGATTACAGGGAGGACATCAGCGCTGCAGTCGATACGGAAGAGACAACAGTCCTTTTTCGTCTGCCTTTCGGCACCGCAAATCCAGCCCTTGCAGGAAGACCTGCCAGAGATCACTGTGGGCGCAGATGCAGTAGAACTTCGAGTAGATCTACTCGAAGATCCCAAGTCACCAGAAGGGTTACCGCCACCTGAATTCGTCATTGAACAATTGACCGCACTTCGTCAGGCAACATCTTTACCAGTCATCTTCACAATACGAACCAGGCTGCAAGGCGGCAGGTTCCCGGACGAGGCTTACAACGAGGCTCGAGAATTGTACCAGACAGCACTTCGACTGGGGTGTGAATTTTTGGATCTTGAGATGACAATGCCCGAGTACATCCTCCGCGAGGTTACGGAACAGAAAGGTTATACAAGCATTATCGCCAGCCACCACGACCCCAGAGGTGAGTTAAGCTGGGACAATGGCTCGTGGATCCAATACTACAACCGGGCTTTGCAATACGGTCACGTCATCAAGCTTGTCGGTGTAGCCAAGTCACTGAAAGACAACTTTGCTCTTGCTGAGTTCAAGTCATGGGCAGAGTCCGCTCACCCTGTACCGATCATTGCCATCAACATGGGAGAGCACGGCAAGCTGAGTAGGATATTGAATGGCTTTATGACGCCGGTCTCCCATCCTCTACTTCCGTCTGCAACAGCTCCTGGTCAGCTGACTGCTGCCGATATTCGTCGTGGTCTGTCGTTGATGGGCGAGATCCAACCCAAGAAGTTCTACATTTTCGGTTCGCCGGTTCAGCAAAGTCCCAGTCCGCGCTTGCACAACAGACTTTTCCTCGAGACAGGATTGCCACACAATTACGCCATCGTTGAGACCGCTGACACGACGCCCATTGCGGATATCATCCGCGCACCAGACTTCGGTGGAGCTAGCGTCACCATACCCCTTAAGCAGGACGTGACTCCCTTGCTTGACGGCATTGGCCCTGAGGTGGAAGTTATCGGCGCCCTCAATACCATCGTGCCAGAAGTTTCGATCGACGAATCGACCGGCAAGGAAATCACGCGTCTTGTTGGCCGTAACACTGACTACCTTGGAATGGTCCTTGTTTTGAAGAATGCAGGTGACCAGCGCTTGCCCGGGGAGCAGCACTCTGGTCTTGTCATCGGCGGTGGAGGAACCAGTCGTGCAGCCATCTATGCTCTGCACGAAATGCAGTATAGTCCGATCTTCCTTCTTGGTCGCAACATCGGAAAGATGGAGAAGTTGCAAGCTGCCTTTCCCGCTGAATACGATATTTGCGTTATCAAGACCACGAGCGATGTCGAGGCATTAGAGCGCCTGCCTACTGTTGCTATTGGCACTATACCTGCTGACAAGCCCATCGACCCGAGCATTCGCGAGACATTGTGTGCATTGTTCGAGAAGGCCAAGACATCGGAGAACACTGGGCACATGACTCTGCTTGAGATGGCTTACAAGCCCTCAGTTACTGCGTTGATTCAGTTGGCCCGAGACGCTGGTTGGAAGACTGTCAATGGTCTTGAGGTCCTCGTTGGCCAAGGCGTACATCAGTTCGAGTATTGGACAGGAATCAAGCCGCTGTATGCGATTGCAAGGGTAAGTCTTATAGATGAGACAACATGAAAAAATTTGCACTGACACTGTAGACAGGAGGCGGTCTTGAGTGGTTACTAAACGTGTACGGTGCTAGATTGCTCTGAACTGACACCAGTCAAATCTCAGACCCTGGCGCGTTCAGCTGTCTTCGTAATATCCTCCTCTGTGAAACGCTTGCTTGAAGTGATCCACATTTTATTCACGTATATATGTTCCCCGCTTGCAAAACATCTTTCATGACCAGGCGCATCTTTAGAATTAATCACACCGCACGCAGAACATAGCAGACATGACACCCGACGACGTGACCCTTCGACCAAGGAAGCGTACTATAGCGACGACGGACTACCCCGACTCGAAGGATACAAAGGCGAAGAAGCTGAAGACCGGCGTGTCTTCGCAGGTAAGCATACGCGAATCATCAGTGTCCGACAGTTCTCGAACTTCGGAAACAGCCCTCTCATCCGCAGCTTCTTCGCGCACAGTGGGTCGAACGCTAAGCCCTCAATCCGTCAGCACGATCTCGTCACGTACGCTGGAAGAGTTCCCAGCGTCAACTGGTCCGAAATTGTATGGAAACGAATCAACGCAAACTCCTGAGCGTTCAACCTCGCCTTCTGCAACACTGTCGGCTGTCAGCACGCCCCTACACGAGGACGATGGGATTGTGACAGACAACGATGAGAGCGACGATGAGGAAGATGACTTCACGAACAGCTATCGTGAAGGCAGTAGGTAGTATAGAATGCAGCATCTTCACCATGGTAACATTCAAGACATTGCACGATTGTGTACAATGCGTCATGGCAAGGTTGATCATCCCATCCAATTTGGTGGTGCGCTAGCATTGGCGACGATTGGACAGCTATCCATGACATATTCCGCGCCGTTTCGTGGACAGCCTCATCAGGTATACCAACCACCCCGCCTGCCTACGAAACGGGTCGAGCGACCTTGCCAGCCCGGAAGGCATTTGAAGCTCTTTTGGGAAACTTGCTCTACATCAGAGACCGGCTCTCAAGTCCGCAAATTCTTACCACGTCGATCGAACCCTTCTCTAGCCAATCGATGTATTTTCCTGGACCCTTTTGGGACGTTCCACAGTTGTCTCTTTGCGGAAGTTGAGCGATCGATAAGATCTGACAACCAGTCAATGCACAGCGCTGCGCCGTTTCTTTCCATTTCTGGCGTCTGATACCGCTGGGCAAGAGCGCAACTACGTCTGATATAGCTCAAAACATGACGGCGTCTTTCATGTATGTTAATGGCTACCCGAATTTCCAAGCTTCCATGTCAAGAAAGATTGACCCTTGTGTACGTGAGACAATTGCGTGAGCTTACACTCGGGAGCCTCTGGTATTTGAGATTTGCTCAGACCAATGCACTGGAATCTCAAGGCCACTGCTGCGCTTTTTCTTCCCACCATGGCGCTTCATTGCGTGGTACGCATCGGGAGCACATCTCCGCTGCGCAATCGTTCCGTTCGTGCCGATTAGCTTGCGGATCCATCGCGGATCCTACCACAACCATCCTCTTGGTTGTCGGGCAATCCGAGGAGGAGGCATATAAGACTTGGCGTGCTGTGATACAAGCCGCAATGCAGGGGCAAGGGATGAGATGTATAGAACCAGGATGGTGGGACCAACACCTGCACGGCTACATTAGAAGAGCGTTGGTCGCCTGCTCGTTGGGGAAGCCGAGCTCAGCGAGGCCGTAATGAGGCTTCGGGGCGTAAGCAGAACACTTGACATCTGGTGAGATGTAGTACATGGTTAGCATCGTCAAGGAACGAGCAAACAAGATGTGTCAGGGTATCTGAACTGTGAGGGTTTCAATTCGGTTTCGCCTCAGGCATGAGGAAAGCGAACATACGATTCACGATCGAGATATAAACAAGCTGCGCCGGCCATGAGTCACGGGCGATGGACCAGGAATCAAGCATGGTAGGGTGCGAGTGACCCTAGTGTGGTTTGGACCTTCGGAGGATCAGTAGGATGCTGATACGCTCTGAATTAGACATTTTGGCATCGTTGGTCGGAAAAGCAGCCCCCAGCAGTTATACATGAAATGTGTCTAGGATTCTGGTGGGATCCGTCGACCACGCAGTTGGTTGTTCTTGACGATGATACAATTGTGTTTGGTCAGCCTACTTCCACCAGGGTCAACCCTGGTTGGCTTGGCTTGCTCGACGCACAGGACGACAGCTTCGCACAATGTCTCCAGGCGAAAGGCAAGCGGATATCCATCTGCGCGATCGCAGTTGGAACATGAGTTGTCGTGAGGTCATGTGTGCGGTTGCGACTGCCACGAAAGTTTGTCAATGTAAGGTTCAACACACCCTTGAGCAACTTTGACGAGTTGGACAGTCAACGAGGATCTGACCCGCTTCATGGCGGTGATGGATTCCGTTATACATTTGGCGAGGCAGACTTATGGCAGATGGAGAACGTTCAGCCTCATGTCTGTGGTCACTGACGGGGCTCAGCGTGCGCGATGAGCTATGTTTAGCAGCGGGAATGAACAGCTCGCTAGCGTCCTTTTCCTTTTTTACTCGTCCAACCCTAACGGACAAGTCATGGTGAGGCAATGAAGGCGATTGTGCAGCGAGCGACATGTGTCTTGGACGTGACTTTGCGCAAACGGCGGGTCTGGGTAGGGGAGCGAGTGACGCGCAGTCGCGGACAGTAAGATGGTCTCGGTCTGCAGGAGGCAGGAGGCAGGAGGCAGGATGCAGGATGCAAGATGCAAGATGCAGGATGCATACCCCTGCAGGTAGACGGCGGTAACCGGGTAAACATCTGCTTTGGACAGCTTTGGCGACAAGGCTGGCTCGGCACGTGCCTGGACGCAAGACGCTTTGAAACAAGGTGATTGCGACATGCAGCAAGATGGAGATTCGACCAGGTTCGTGGGGAATCCTCCCACCCTTGATTCTGCGGGCAGCTTCACCGTGCATTTCGTGAAGACGATCGGACCAACTTCGGCAGGATTTGTGCAGTCCAGATCGCCCGCAAAAGCGAGATTCGGCCAAGTGAATCCCACTTTCCTGGACGTTCACTTCAGCTAGCGAACGGCGACCAGCACGGGAGAAGGCGACCAGCCTCCCGCCCACACTCGGCTCTTTGACGGGGAAGCGTGCCATTGAAAGCTCAAGCTGGGCCGGGGATGGGCAGTCTCCATGTTGGCCAAGGAACATGGTGTCGATGAGACGTCGATGATCAGCCCTTTTGGCGTCATTCCAGACACGTGCCGACGTCTCGACTTGTCCTCATCTGGTATGCACCGCGCAGCTGGGGCGGAGAAGTTGGCGACCTCCCACTTCTTCCTGCCAGGTAGTCGAAGTCTGCCTCTGGTCTGGGTTTCCACCACCCAGCATGGAGCGCCTTTGGATACATGAGAAGTGGACCGCCGAGTGCAACACAAGATGCTTGTACTGTAGGCTACCTCGAAGAATGACGACTCGTTCTAATGCGCCATCTCTGGACTCGCCAGAGCAAGAGCAAAGAGGTCACCGGCAAGCTTGGGTTGTGCGCTTGCACCGAAGCAGCCACTGGCATGTCCATTTGGCAGCTGGGCTGACCTGCTTTCACGTCCGTTTCCTCCTGACCAGTGGCTCGGTCTCTAGTCCGATTCTCAGCCCTGGTGGCCCTCTCCCGACCGTGTGGGAAGCAAGGCTCGCCGCTCGCCGCTCGCCGACCGCCAACGACGTGCGACAAGCAGGTCCCCCAAGCCTTCAACAAGCCATGCTTTCACGCGGCTCTGGCAGCGGCAGCGGCTCTAGGATCCTTCCGCACTTTGACATGCAGGCTTGCACCGCACTCAGAAGATACGGGCGCAAAACCGAGACACAGTAATGTGCAGTCTCCGACCCAGGCGCCGTATCGTACATGGAGCCGTCAACAATGCTGCACAGCAACTTGGACTGTCCCAGCTTGCGAGCCGTTGGTGGACCTGGGGCCTCACCTTCGCGCCCGAGCCTCGAAAGGCTGAGAAGGAGGAAAGAGGCTGGTTGACGCGTTCGTTCCCAAGCTTCGCGGTCGGCGGTCGGCGGTCGGGTGCGCTCTACTGTCAGGCCCCCCACAGGCTTTCGCTGGCAGTGGTGGGTGTGGAGATTGGAGAAAGCTTGTCCCACATGGTGCGGGATCGCGACGTAGCGACAGCTGTACCCGGCGTGGCTTGCACGGAGGGACTCTTCGCCGGGCTTACGCTCTTCATCTCTACGCATCAACGAATGAGCAGGAGCACTGCGAACATCTTGGGCCCGCCTCCCAACAGCTTGCAGCAGCTTGAAATTGACGTTACGCTCGATGCAACCGTCACTCACCACCACCACCTGCGGCTGCCGACTGGCCGACGGCATGGGGGACATGGATTTCGCAGTCTTCTCCACCGTCCGCCAGGGCGCCAGGGCCACGAAGAAGCTCGTTGCTGTTGAGTCCTGGTCCTGGCGTTTGGGGCCGTGCGCAGTAAAAGCTTGGCGTGGTGCGTACAGATCCCATCACGCACAGGCCGCCACTAGGCCAGTGCCCATACGCCAAGAGAGGCGTCTTGTCCACAAATACACTAGTCGAGTGTTCTATCATACTCCATACAGACTGCAGGGGTCTCGCCCTGGGTGGGTGACAACTGACAAGTGACACCCGCCCTGAAAGGCCGAGTGACAGACGCAGCGTCATCATCCAACTGCATCGCAGCGCATCGCAGAAATCCGTCTTGCTATTCCTGCACACATAGTCGCCTTGTCGGCATGTCGTGGTCCTGCGCGTCGGCGTAAGCAGGAATCGTGTGCCGTTGCAGGAAGGCTGAGCACACGCCTTATTTCGCGAGTCGCTATTTCGGGCACCAAGCGTGCAAGCCTCCTCTCATTGCAGCGTGTACCGCGCTCTGCTCCAGTCGTCAGAAGCAGGGACGGTCCGCAATGGCGTTGCCGTCCCAACCTCTATCCACTCGAGGACCCTGTCCTGTGCCCCATTTTTGGTGCGCGGGTGCCTTTCTGCCCTGTCTTGCTTATGGAACCGTTCGGTTACACGCCCGCAGCCATGCCCGTGGGCGCCATCTTTTGAAGTTTGGACGTGATCCTTGGCCCTCCGCAGCATTGCCATTGGCGCCTCTCTGGTATACCCCCTTGTCATCCCACAAGCGCGGCTCGGACTTGAAGCATACCTCATCGATTGTCAAAACTCTCATCATTTCAACCTCGATCCTCATCTTGGCTTGGCTCAGGCACAGCCTGCAGGTATTTACAGCATCTTTCTTCAACCGCACGTGGGCGCAGTGCATTCGCTTGCCATCCCTACATCGCCGGGATCCGGATTCGGTTCGGTCAGCGACCCATTTCTGGTCTACTTCACACCATCTAATGGTCTATTTCCTGAGACGCTCGTCGCTTAACTTACATCCACGGCCTCAGTCTGCCTATCATCATCGTACAGCAAGTACCCCGGTTTCTCCTTGGGCACAGCCGTTAGCCTCTAGCCCTCTGCCGTACCACCAGCTCTGGATCGTCAAGTCGACCTTACCCGAAACTTTATTTACCGCTCTGCTCTCGTCTGGCCCCATCCTCGTCGGCTTCAGTATATACCTATTCGCTTTCTCTGTCAATCATGTCCGAACTTGAGACAAGCGGCCGCCCATCGGCTTTGACTATCGAGCAACAGCAGCAGCCCAGAGACACATCTGCTTCCGCAGCTCATGTGCCCAAGAACAGACGCCGAAAGAGATCGTCAACAATATCGAATAGTCTCACTGCAGACACAAACACTACCTTCTCTCGACGCCATTCCGAGACCACTAACGAAATCACTACCCGACCTAACCCCGGCTCTTCCCTCTTTGCACAACGGTCGACTATAAGCCCCCACATCACGTCAGTCATGTCTACAGTCAACTACACCAAGACAGGGCGAGTCAGCAAAGCTAAGAAGGGTGTCAAAGTACACGATTGTGAATGTGGACGTGTAAGTTTTCCACGTTTCGTGGTGGCTACTCTTTCGTCAACTGGACCTTATTACCTCTTCTCAATGCTACTTCTATGCGCGATTCTTACTGACTTATATCAGTCATACACGCGGGCTGAGCATTTGAGGTAGGCTGTGCAACACACGTTGAGATCAGCTTGACTAACGCATGTAGCTAGACGTCACCAGCGAAATCATGCCCAAGAGGGTGCCATGTTCTGCAAGCATCCCGACTGTGGCAAGACCTTCTACCGAACCGACCTGTTACAGCGGCATGAAGAACGACAGTGGGTTGGAACATCCTCAAGGAAACACCATTACTAAGAGACTGCAGCAGCGAAGTCGGCAATGCGTCTCGCCAACCATCTCTATGCAGTAGCGAGCACTCCGTTTCTACATCTCCTAGATCTATGCCCGCGGCCTTACCTACGGGGCCTCTCCAGCCGACCCTGACATATCACCCACAGCAGGTTCTGTCTTCTCATCCAGAGGTCACCGCATTTTCAAGGTACAATCCAAATTTGTTTCGTACCCCTCAACTTCCTCGTACTCCAAAGATTGCTCCTTCCAATCCTAGCAGCCATGTCTTTCGATCTAGTCCAAGTTTCAAGACTCCTCCTAAGTGAGTTTCTATTGCACATATCGCGAGCCTTCTGGCTCCGTTTCCTTATGTTTCCTTCCTTCGAAGACGTCCCTTCACCTCATTAGCGCGTAGCTGACATGTAGGCCCAGCGATCTAGAGCATCAGAATTTAGCCTTCTCGACTCGTCACTCAATATCAGGCCCTATTCTAGCCGATGAAGGCATGAACACGAGAGGACACTGGCACGACTCGTTGGCACCATCGCCTTACTCCTGCTCGAGTGGTTACACCTCTCCCGTTCCTGAGTATAACCATACGTATGCAACACCACCATACGGCTCGGGCATGCTTCGGACACGCGCATCTTCGAACGCCTCGTTCATTGGACCATGGGGGCACGACTCGCAGTCGCCAATATCGGACGTCTCAAACTTTCAGTATTCTTGGCCACCAGAAAAGAACTTGATAGCATCCAGCCTGTCTTACGTTCCTGTTTCGTACCCCCCGGTCGGTATGCCGCTGCCCGCATCTTTGGGTCCATTAGGACACTACGAACACTTCTGTGCCAACAACGTGGCTCAGATAGACCACGATGAGAGTATAGAGCTGTTTCCCGAGGGACAATACGGTATGAGCCCAACCGCCCACATTTATCAATTTGAGCAATATCTGAACAATTACTGGAGGCTCTTTGATCCCGCATTCCCTATCATCCATCGACCTACCTTCGCCAGCCTAGAAGCGCCACCCATGCTCTATGCCGCGATGATTGCTATCGGCGCGCAACATAGCAACAATGTCTGCGATAGACAAGTGGCTGCAAAGCTCCACAAAACCTGCGTCAAGCTGCTCGACAACGTAAGCTCTTCATACTACATCACTAGTGGAAGTGATATGCTGATCAAAAGCAGAGAGATCGATCGAATTCAACCCGATACGATAGACTTTGCGATTACCAGACCATTTTTCTGGTGGAAGTGTTCGCTCAGTATTGCGCCCAGCGCTGTGCAAAGACACTCTCACCGCGATTTATGACGATGTATAAAAAGGTACAAGCTTCGCCTACTTAAGGATCATTACCATGTTGCTAATGCAGTTTGAAGTTGCTAGAAATACGAAGCCTTCACCCCTCCACCATCCTCGGGCTTACTTCTCTTGTTCCTACGCCTGCAGATAAAGTGCAGGACCGCTGGACACAATGGGCAGAACTATCTGCAAGGCAACATCTGATTCTGTCATGCCACATACTGGAATACCAGCAATTCATGCTACTTGCACGCGATTGTGGGTTGTCCTTGCAAATTGGAGGCAATGATCTTCCCTTTCCGGCACACAGATCTCTGTGGGATGCAACAAGCCCTCACATATGGATCATCGCTACTAGGCAACATTTGGACAGTCCCGCCACCGTCCTGGAAGCTTTAAGCAACCCAGTCTTTGGAAGATACGACACCTTCCGGTCTGCAGTGCTTATTGTCGCACGTTATACGCCTTGCAGTGCATCCACGTCTGGCACAGACTCAGACATAGAGAGCATCCTGGATGACTCACCTCCGACTATTTTCCGACTTCAGTCAGCAAAGCTCGCGCGACTAGTGCCGATGCGTGCCCTGTTGGCTGTATCGGGGGAAGCCTGGATCCTGGGTCAAAAAGTCACATCGGAACCCGAGTTCTCTGCGTTGAGGATTACTCTTCAAGCGTGGGTAGAACAGCTTTGGTCATGCGCTATTGACAAATACTCGCAACCGACTGCGGAAGCCCTGCGGCTCTCCATATGCATCTTAAAGCAATCTCTTGAATCAAGAGAACCATTCGCATGGGGCATAGGCAATCAGATGAGCTTGTTCCTGGCCGCTTTGGTGGTGTGGGCCACAACTGTCGCCGCGAGTTCGAGACTTGCATCGAGCCTTTCATCTCAGCAATCGAAGTCGCTGCTAGCATCGCACGTAAGCATGGTCGCGATGATGCAGCCAACAGTAGTTTCATATGCGACCAACCATCCAACATATCTGGAGCCTATACACCATTTCTCAGAGCCCAGCCAAGACATCCAGATCATGTCCAACGTTCCAGAAGGGCGAGCTTTCCTAACAGACCCGGAGGTTCTGTGGAACACTTCGCGCTTCTTGACATCTGCAGTTGAAGACATCACCGCTCTCAACGACGCATCCTGCCACTCTGGTTGTGCAAGCCTACTCCTTTGGGTGAAGAGTGTCCTTCGCGGCGCGCCTGTCAACAATGTAGAGTCCACAGCCATTGACGTAGGCACAAATGAAGATCTCCACGGAGAGCTCAGCCACGTTATCGTTGACCAAATCGAGAGAATGCTTAATCATGGGTGGGAAGGCTGGGGCATCTGAACCTCGTTCAGTGTCTCTTTCCCAACATTTTCATTTACTTCGACACGACCTTCTGCTATACCCTATCCACTTTCAAACTTCTGTTCTCTGCTCAGGGCACTCTTTTTTGACTCTCGCATCGCACATGGGCACAGCGTGGCCTACATTACTCTGTTTGACTTTTTGATATACCCCTTTATGGCTTTTGCTTTCTTCTACCGATACACTTTTATACCCTCGTTTTCTGCAATATACCCTATTCGTCGTCTTAATGAAATGTTGTTTTATGCGATGCATATGTGAAGTGTTACCACGGTAGACTAGGACATGGGCGGGTGCTTACCCCAACGTGTCTATGACTAGCCGCACTGTAAATTATTACCTGCATTGACTCGTATCTTCTTGTTTGGTCTACTTAAAGGAATTATGGCGTGCGCTGACGTGCATGTGCACCAACTTCCACCCAGACCAAGCCGCAAAGACACGTATAGCAACGTGAATAGACACCTCATCCAACAGAGCTTCTCTACTACCAAAGCCTGCATCAGTAAGGATCTACTTCTGTTTCGAAAGACCCGCAGCCTTCTTTAGAGTGAGCTATCCCGGCTACATACACACAAGTTCTCGTTTGAATATGGCGGACACTCTTGATCTATGTAACTCAGACTTGGCAGGTCCACCTCAACACAACATCCTCCTATCAATCCCTCGAACAGCTTCCACCCTCCTCACGCATCTCCTCGCTCTTCCCTCTCAGCAGTCCATCACCTTACACCCGCGCAACGGGTACTTTTTCCTGCCTGCCCTCTCTTTCTGCTTTATGCATAGCACTCTGGTGCGCCCGTACGAACTATGGGGTGAGGTAAGAGCCGGGAAAGATGCAGGCGGTGGAGTAGAGGAGAAAGGACACAGTGCTTGTAATCGCTTCAGCTCTGGCAGCAAAGCTCGATAGTGCTGCGATCGACATTGCAGCCGAGAAGAAAAGGTGGGAAGAGGAGTTTGAAAGCGAACTGGCGGGGAGGCTGGACGGTCTGGTGAAGGATGCGATGGCAGATTATGAGTGGTTGCATGAGCGCCGTTTGAGCATGTAGCATGATGCTTTACTGGGATGCAGCGTGATCTGGTTTTGGGAAAGCATTTGTTGTGATGGTGTCGTGAACCCGCTCTGCATATCACACCTTACCTCTGCCGTACGTGTAACACAATCTGTAAAGGGAAATACCCAATCTTCTCGCTTGGATGAAGAGACGCCGAGGAGTTCATTGTTTCCTGCGAACAGTCAAGTACGGGAACAACCAGGTGAATGGTTCAGCCGACGCTCCAGCATGGAGAATCTTGTGATACATTGAGCAAAGCAAAAGCACCTACACCTCACTTGCCTTGCTGTTTCCACTTACTTCCCTTCTTTGCATACCTCCCACGATCCTTGTCCCTTTGAACTTTCTCGCCTTCGTCCTGTTGCGAAATAGCGTGTCGATCTCGGCAAAACTCCGCCCCTTGGTCTCAGGAAGCCGCCAACAACTCCATGCAAGCCCAATCACCGACGTTCCAGCCCAGAAGAAACCCGCCTTAGCTCCCCAAGCCCAAGCCGTTGGGTTCAACATGCGAGGCGTGATTAGGTTGGTAATTATACCGGAGATGTTATAGCAATTGCGTGCTAATACAATTGTTTTTGAACGTAAGCGGGTTGAAGGGATTTCTGAGACGAGCGTATAGCACAGAGGGCCGATTGTGGCATCGTAGACGGCGGTAAATACGAGGAGAAGTGCTGCAATCGCCCAAGGAATCGGTCCACTACCCCCGACTCGCTCACCTCTGCCAGCATCTCCACCGCCAGTAGAGCGAGGCAAGTTTGTGTTTGAGGAAGAGATAGATGGATGTGAGTGTGGAATACAGGCTAGGATGCCGATTAACAGGACACAGAGAAATGTTAGCGTTTGGCCCGAGAGGTAGATTGTGCGGCGGCCAAGGTATGAGAGCAGAAGCCAGGAAGCAAGGACGCCAAGGAGACCGAGGGCAAACTGTGCAAGAGAGAGTGTGAAAGCATGGCGGGCACCAAGGCCTGCCTGTTCGTCTGTTCAAAGTGTTAGCTTGAACGTTGTGAAGATCATCTTGTGGGAGGGGATATTGGCAGGGGATCAGACGTACAGAAGTAGGTTGAGAAGCCCATGAAGGTGCTACCACATAGTGTTTGGATGATCCAGCACATACATGTTATTTCTGTTCTCCTTCTGTCCACACCCTTGAAGCAGTCGACGTATCTAGTTCCACTCTGCGCTTCCTTTTCATTGTCATTGGTTTGTTTGATGCATCTCAACGTGTCTTCCAAACCTGCGTCGAAATCGGCGTCCAACTCATCCTCATCCTGCCTGCGCAAGCGGCGGAGCGAAGTTTTGGCCTCTTTGAAGCGATCTTGTCGGACCAGCCACCACGGCGATTCCGGGGCGAGAAATACGAAAATGAAGATGGGAACGGGGAATACCCATTGCAGACCAAACGGAATTCTGTATGCCCATTGCGAGGGGATGGAGAGCATTGCGCGGAGTACAATGGAGGCGATAAGTTGACCGATTACCCAGCAAGCATTAACGTATCTATTTCAGTTAGATTGACAAGGTAATGGAAGGGTTGGGACGACTCTTGTTTGAGCACCAAACAGTACACGTACGTGGTCAAATACCCTCTCAACTGAACAGGCAACGCATCGCTAGCATACACCGTACTGATGGTCTGAAACACGCCCCATGGCGCCCCGAGTAAACACTGCCCTACCAGCAACATTGGCTTAGTCGTTGCGAAGAAGGTGATTGTGATGAAGGCAGTAACTGCCGTCAATCCAGCCATAAGCGTTCTGCGATACCCGATTTTCTCAGCCAGCCAACCTGCCGCGAACAGTCCAACAATCTGACCTGCCAAAGCGCCATTGACTAACGTACTCTGCCATACAGCACTAATCTCGTAGTCGCCGTTGCGTTGCAGCGTGCCAAATTTCCGGCGGAAGGGGTCGAGAGAGTAAAGATTTGGGACGAGGATGGTAGAGTAGCCTTCCATGATCAGGGTTAAGGAGAAGAGGATGGACCACATGATTGCTTTTGGATAGCGGCGGAGACCCTGTCGGAGGGTCATGTTCTGTTCGACATAATTGGCTGCGGTCGAGGTGATCGAAGACGGTATCAAGCATGGTGTAGCGGAATTGTAGGTTGTGTTGGTGACGGCGGCAGATAGACTGGTGTCCGCTGAGCCATCCGAGCACGTTCTGTTCTCGCGTTGAATCGACGAAGATGACGTCTGCCCTGGGAGACCCTGCCCTTGCGTCTTGCCGATGGATATCATGACGAATCAGGGGTTCGACTATCTAGCTACAGCCGACTCGTCAAGGCTTGGGAAGAGAATCGGGAAAAAAAAGTAGCAAAGAAGCTAGTTCAGTGAGGTGGAAGCCCAGGAGATCGTGCTTGTTTATGGCATGTGAAACAACATTGTTGTTGTCTTCGACATTTCGAGTGAGCCGGGAAGCAAGGGATGGGACTATACACAATGACATCTTGATGATCTAGGTAGGCCATACGGACCAGCTTGTGCCAATCTAGAGGAGTCGGTAGCGACTCCCAACGTGCGGTGACCGAATGAAAGGTCGATCAGTTGTGCTGCTTGGGGCCGAACTGCCCCAAAAGGGCAAGCACGAGACCTGAGAACATGGAAAAGAATGGTAGAGCGTCGCGTGACGTTAGAGAAGCGGAGAGACCAGAGCGAGTCAAATGATCCGGAAGTAGGGGCGGCAGCATCTTGATGTGTGGCCAAGCTTTCTGTTGGCGCGAGCGGGCCGAGCGGGAAGGGAACAACGGTAGGCTATGGATGCAGGTACCAAGCGTTCATCTTCTCCCCGCGATCTGAGCCCTGATGGTTGCAGAGAAGTAGGCCTAGATGTTTAGCAAGTGTACGCCATCACAATGCTCAGGGCGGGCACCACTGCGGAATGAATAGCGTTTTCTCCATGTTTGTAGAGATGACGACATAGTCATGCAAAAACGCCAATGGTAAATGTCAAGGAATCGGCCTGCAATGGTCTCGTGAGAATCAACTCACTGAGCGCTCTGAGACGGAAGAGAGTTTGGGCATGGACACAAGGCCGTGGGTGGTTGTGAAGATTCGTTCTTTTTGGTATCTTGCCTGCCTTCTAGTTTTTAGCAGCTGCTGCGGCCGCCTTCTCAGCCTTCTTCTTCTCCTGCTCCGCGAGTTTGGCAAGCTTCTTCATCTGATTCTTGGTCATGGGCTGGCCATCTGCGCCTACTGCTGCTGCCTCGCCCTCGTTCTTCTCTTCGACCTTTGGCTTGACCACATTGGGGTTGCCCTTCCACTCCAGCTGCCTTGGGCGCAAGAACTCGTCGAGCGTCTCCTCTGTGACCTTGGCTCTCGCCTCCTGGAATCTCTTCACGTACTGTGACATCATGTCGATGCACGTCTTCTTCATCTCCCCTGTTGTGAGCTCACCCTTGCGGTACTCGTCGGCGAGTCTGAGCAGCTTCTCGTCGTCGTCTTCGAAGTAAGCGAGGTACTGGTACGGGACATCGATGTCGGGGTTGCCGCCCTTCTCGCGCTGAAGCTCCAGCGTCTCTTGTCCGCCGGAGAAGGCGTGAGAGTTGATCTTTTTCTTGATCTGCTTGTCGGTATCGCTCATGAAGATGGCGGAATTGGGGTTGGATGCGCTCATCTTGCCACCTGCACCTTGCAGCGCGGTGAGGAACTTGGAGTGGATGAGGGCGGGCTTCGGCGAGGGCTGGTCCATTCTGCTACAGTTTTCGCGAACCAGGCGGAAGTAAGGGTCTTGGTCGATGGCACAGGGAATGAGGCAAGGAATGGCGGCGAGCTGCTTGGAGCGGTGGTAGGTCTTGTGGTCTTGTCCCCAGATGAAGGGGTAGGAGGAGGCGAAGGCAGCAACGCACTGCTTGGCAGCGAACGCATTGCTGCCGATGTTGGTGGATCCATGGAAGCCGAAAGCGCCGCGCACCTGGTTGTTGGTGATGAGCTTCTCGAACTCGGTAGCATTGAGATTGAAGTGCCTGTTGAAGCCCGAGGTGAAGAACTCGGAGTCGATGTACATGAAGGTCTTGTTGGGGTCGAAGCCAATGGAGATGATGTCCTTTGCGTTTTGTCGGGCAAACTGGTAGACCTCGGGCTGCTTCAGCTTCTCCTTGAAGAGGAACTTTTCGTCGTCGGTCAACATGATGACCAGGGGCACGTCGAAGACATCCTGCAGCCACTTTGTGAACTCGAAGGGGATGGTGTGGCCAATGTGCATGGCATCGCTGCTGGGGCCGCGTCCGGTGTAGAGCAGGAAGTCCTCGCCCTTTTCGTACTTGTCGAGGATCAGCTCGAGGTCGCGGTGGGAGAAGAACAGGCGTCGGCGCAGCCAGCGGTGCGGCTTGTGGCCCGTGACGCGCTCGAAGCGGTCGAGGAGGGCATCGTCGATGAGCTTGGTGGCCCACTGGGCGGAGATGGCTGCGTAGTCGAACTCCTGGATGTTGCCGTCGGCGTCGGTGGCCGCCTGTACGTCCCAGGGGTTGATTTCCTGCGCCGTGGCTTTGGACACGGGCTCTGCAGCTGTAGCGGCGATGCTGAGAGCTGCCACTGAGGGCGGCTCAGGCTCTGTCATGGCGAGCGAGACGGTGATGAGCAGGTGCGGGAGCAGGTGCAGAACTCGGAAACAGCACAGGACAGCACAGGACAGCACAGGACAGCACAGGACAGCACAGCACAGCACAGCACAGCACAAGACAGCACAGCACTTGGCCTGGACAAGCACACGCGCGTTGACTCAGCGAATACAGAACACAAATACAGAATACGGATACGGAACACAGAACACAAACCGCGACCCCGCCAACAGCAGTCATCCAGCACAGCCACAGCTCCAGCCACAGCTCCAGCCACTCGTCGTTTTCGCCCCGAGCTCCCTCATCGCCTTCCCACGTCACACCACTCGCATGCCACCAACCCACACGGACCCGCGCACGTCACACGCTTGACCACACCCATCACACACGACGTCTTTGTCTTGCTCCAATTGTTGCCTGACAATTGGCTGTCTTGATCATGCAACACAACCCACAACAATAGCAACACCGCCAGCCTGACCTGCCTCTCTGCCTCTCTGCCTCTCTGCCTCTCTGCCTCTCTGCCTCTCTGCCTCTCTGCCTCTGCCTCGCTGCCTCTGCCTCCCTCGGCAGCACCCTCATCAGCACACCCCACCGCGAGCACGTGACCGCACACTTCGCCGCCGCCATGGTCAAGTTCTACTCGTCCCAGGAGACCTACGCCTACTCCTTCCCAGCCGTCACCCTCGCCTACTTCCTGCGCTACCCGAATCCCTACGCAACCCACGTCCTCTCCACCGACACCATCGCCCGCTCCTACGACCCAGCCACCCAGCGCCTCACCACCATCCGCTTGCACCTCAAGCGCTCCAAGCTGCCCGCCGCCGTCCTCCGTCTTCTGCCCAAGTCGCTGCTTGGCGCTTCAGCCACCGGAGACACGCAGACCTACATCCTCGAAAAGAGTGTCGTAGATGTCAAGGAGGGATGGATGGACACCGAGTCCCGCAATCTCGAGTGGACGGGCGTGCTGTCTGTCGTCGAGCGCCAATACTTCAAACGCCCAGAGGTCCCCGACGAGGCCAAGGTGTTCAAGGGCATGGAGGGCGCCGCCCGCAGGCACGGATTCCTGTCCTTCAACAAGGAAGGCAAGGGCGTCAAGGTGCAAGACAATGGCGAGACCACTGAAGTCGTTTCCTCGGTCACCCTTCACTCTCACATCGGCGAGACCTGGAAGCGGAAGCGCGAGGCCGCCAACGAGGCTGCCTCCACCACCTCGGACGAAGAGCCGCCGAAGATGGGCTTCTTGAGGAGCTGGGGCACCGCAGCGCTGCAGCGCAACATTGAGAAGATTGGCCTGACCCGTGCGCAGCGCAGCCAGCCCAACGCAAGAGAGGGCATGAAGGTTGTGCTAGAGCGCATGCGCGAGGGCGGTCTCGTTGGCGTGCTCGAGGGCATGCGTCAAGACCGCGAAGCCATCCTTGCCGGACGCTCATTGTTGGCTCCTCTCGCCAAGCCGCCGAGTGATGACGAGTGAGTACGACACTGTTCAAAAGTGCTCGTGTTTGGCATATGTGTAGGATCATGTTACATAGCTCTTGGTTTGTTGGGCAACATTTAGCGATGGCGTACTGGTTTCTCTCCCTCTTCTTCCATCTTCCTACTCGTTCAGGCTGGATCGGACTCTGTTTTACTACCACACCTCTCGCTGCGCACCGCAAGCGCAATGCATTACTATCAAGCATCGGGTTTCACCGTATCATATTCACACACTACGAGCTCAGTTGTCAAGACTGCGGTATCATCGCCTCCGTCCTAGTTGTGTCATTATTTTTCCTGTATCTCACTCTTTACTCATCACATGCCAAACACACGAGAGCCTCGATATGCCAGAGCGCCAAGGTTCCCTCACTTATCGCCACGACGTCCTGCAGATGCAGCACCCGAGGTGAGAGCCAGCAGTCTTTGCGACAATAACTGAGATGCAAAACCTCAACTCCTCTTCTCACACACACTTTCCTTAACCTACTCACAGCATAACCATTGCTCACGATGACTACGGAGCAGACCGCGAGTCTCACTACACTACCGCGAGCCTCTAGCATGAATCGTGAAAGCAGCGAGCCAGTACAGTCTGTAGTGACACCCCTAGCGTCCACTGCACAAAGTCCAAGTTCTGCAAATCACACGCCGGCCCCGACCGATTCCGGATCTAGCTTTCAGCCGTTTCAGTAAGCTTCTGTGGGTTTGCAGCCTCACTGCTATGCTGACTATTTGTCAAGAATGCTTATGGACAGTGTAATCTCGATCAAGTATGGAGATGAGCTACAGGACAGTTGCGGCATTCATGAGGGGATGGTCTGCTGCCACAGCCAGCAAGTCCAGCTGTGGTGTACGCGAGCAAAGCCGCTCCGTATCAAGTACGACAAGTGCGAAGAGCTTGCGCAGGAATTGACTTCGCTCTCCATTCTGAGTCTCACAGCAGCGAGGTACGAGGAAAACGAGGTAGAGAAGAAGGTACGTCATTCTTTTTTGGACTATAACAACGACTCGCGGTAGTCTCGTCGAGTCAGGCAAACCTCTTCAGTCTTCGCTAACTGTGACCAGGCCGCATCTCTCATCACCTACATTGACAACCACTTCCCCCTATCGATCTATCAGGCCAACGTTAGTAAGCTGATCAAAGACACTCTGATAGCACAAGTAACAGACGGCCTTGTGAAAGACCCCAAGACCAGGATCAACTCCAAAACTCACAATGAGCTTAGCTTCCATGGGCGACTCATTTCGCTCAACTGGCAGGGCATGCTCAACATGTTCGAACGGTTGTGCGGCATCATGAATAGGATCAAGATCTCCGAGAAAGAGAAAGGGAAGAAAGATCAGATCAAGGCCATGGCCCAGAAGACAATCTTTCTTCGTGGCACCAGTAACGCTGCTGTCCAATCTTTGCTTGTTTGGATTTATCAAGGAAACCTCCACTACGAAAGTTCAGAACATCTCTACGAGGTCTACGAGCTGGCTATCAAGCTCGGGGTGAATGCACTTGCGGAGGTTTGCCTATGCCAGCTGTTCAACACTGCGTCCGATATCATTCATAAGACGCAGCGCCTGGGTATCGCCCTCGACACCCTCCTCGGATTCACTTCAGCTGAAGAAAGTGAAAAACTGCAGGATCAGCATGTGGTATCGGATAACACCGTGGAGATCATCTTCCAGCGCGTGCTAAAGGATGAGAAACCTCCAGCACGGCTTTTGGACCTGGTGGTTGATGTGATGGCGAAGAGAATGCATTCGAGACTGTGGGCACACATGCAAGAGACCATCAGTCGCCCTGTCGCACTTCGTTTGGTGGAAACCATGTTACATTTGAAGGACATGAAGGCTGTGTATGTCGAGAGTCCAGATTCGGTCATCAAGCTTGAAGACAGCCATTCCGCCAATACCCCGGCACGATCTACGTTGGAAGCGATCGACGAGCCGACCCTCGCATCGTGATTATCAGCACAGCGCGCTCTGAACTATTATTCAACTCAAGCACTAGCGTTCTACGAGTTGGAAGACTGTCTTACAGTACTCACGTTTGACTTCCGAAGGTTGGATCAAAGTGGAATACGCTCGTACCGTACGGCGACTCTCATTTATTCAACGAAGTTAGCAATGTTTCTGTCCATCGAATGGTTTGGCGAGCATCCTGCTGACTCTGGCTGGGAAATGGGCAGAACGTGGCAGATATTCTCTTCTCTTATATCTTACTCGTCACAATCATGAGTCTACAATCTTCATCCTTTCACACCAGCGCACCTCACCAAATGTTCCATGCTTAAGACAAAGTCAAAAGGGCTTAAACACTGTATGAAGCTATTTTCCAACCGGTGAGCAGGCAGAGCTTTACAGCTTAGCTCTGCTAGCTGCGTGTATGACGTGCTCCCTGCACACGCTCTGTCCGAGCCAGGACCGAAGCCTTTCGAACCGACCAGCTGCGAAGTCTCGGTAGGTACGTATGGAAGCCCTCTGCACTGAACTAGCATGGCCTGGACGCACGCTTTTCGTCCTCTGATTCTGATTGGTTATGCACATGTTGTACCGTTACTGATGAGCGCACTAGACACCTTGGAAGCTGCCGTGCGTGTGTATTACACCTCGCATTGACTCTCCCAAACTGTGACATCTTAGGGAAAATCTTTTCAAGGTTACACGGAAGACCGTTAGGAGGTTGCACAGCACAACGCTCAGTGCGCCACGACAGCCTCGACCGGCAGAACACCGAAACGTCAGGGCTGTTTTCGGAACAGATGCAGCAGCTTGACGATTTGGCTTGTTGTGCGTCAGGGGTTATGTTGTTATTTCCCTTAGACTTGCACTTTGGGCTGAGACTGGAGCCAACTTGTCATCCCTTGCGCCCAACGAGCCAGGTGTATAGTCTCCGACAACCTGGTTCGAGATGTAAAGCGTGCATTCTCACACAAAACGATATGAAGGTGCGTCAGGCCTGAGCCGCTTACACCACTGGCGTGAGCTGACAATAGTGGATCGACCGTGGCGTAGGCTGCCGGCAGATCGACACTAAGCACGCACACTCTTCTAGAGTGCGACATGGACGATCGCTGTCCGATTGGACGCGTGAAGCAGCTCCAAAGTCTACAGTGGAGTTGCGCTTTTCCACCCAGCATGAGTTTGAGCTATACTCTATCAAGTAAGATATGGAGAGCACAACAAGTCTGCAAGCTCTCACTAGCAACAGTGGCTGACCTTGCAGCACATCAGGGAATACAGGCACAACACTGCTGCCTCTGCGCAGACCCTTCGCGCCCCGCATCTAAACACGCAGTGTGTACAACAAACAAAAAGGCCCATGCGTTGCCGCCGCCGAAAGGTGTTGCCTCCTCACGCTGCCGTTGTCGAACAGTCTTGCTCTGCAGGTCGAAGGGAGAGCACCAGTGACAGCATCGGTTCGACCCGCCAAGTTCTCCGGAATGAGTCTACTGCACCACGTTGAACTGTGTACTGTTGACGCCATGTCCAGGAACGGCGTGCCTGCATGCATAGATTTCTCCGATGCTGCTATCCGCTGCCTCCCGTCCACGAGGTGCACACACGTAGAGTCTCGACAAACCCGGCCGCCGATCTGTCCCAGGGGTGATCAGGCCACCATGCATGGCAAGTATGGTTGACCAACGCCAATGACTTCTTGAACCAGTCTAGCCAAGCCTTATGAGATATGGGGCTGCATCCGTATATGCAGACCTTCCTGTTGTGTCTTCCTGAAGCGCATTCCACGTGTGGAAGTCAGACACATGCACCTCGATATGGCATGCCGATGAACCGACACACCATGGCGCTGAAGCAAGAATCATCTTAGCCATCCGTTCCTGTGCTCCCTCTCATTTCGTCACGCACACTCCTTACTGATGTTTTCAGTTCGATGTTTGTGTCAACCTCGGACCAGCCTGTGTCAACCGGCTTGCTCGCCCAGTCTACCGGACTATGGCTGTGTTTGCTAGCAATATAAACCACTCGCTCATCCTGCCAACTTGCACAACTCACCTGACAGCAAGCACTACAACCGATCGCATCTTACAATGTCATACAATCGAAGACCAGGGAGAGCTGCACTTCTTACCATAGCCCCTTGCCAGTACAGATCTTGGTGGAGAGAACGGCAACTACCGAGCGACAGACAACGTGGCAGGTCATCCATCAGATCAACTCCCATTCCCTCTTCCACTCCACCACCAGCGGCCTTTGATCCTGAGCAGTTCCGCCTGGTCGATCAACCGAAACGAATCGCGGATCTCGAGAAGGGCTTACAGTGTAGCCACTCCAGAACCAGCCCGCAGCGTAACACAAACTCGAGTTCCCTCTCGTGGACCGCCGCCCTGGTAGTGAAGGAAACGCTGCCGGTTCATCAAACGCTACCACCTGAAAGCTATCCACGAATCATCCGCCACCTCTGCTACACCCTCTTTGCCGTTTATCAGCGCCTTTTCACCCTCATCGTTGTCATCAACCTGGCCGCTGTGCTCATTCTTCTACGTTGTCAATCATGGCAAAGCTCCCAAGCTCTCGACCTTGACAACCTCGCAACGCTCACATCCTCCAATCTCCTTCTCGCCATACTCTTCCGTCAGGATTGGATTGTCAACCTCTTGTTCCGAAGTGCCTGGCTCGTACCGTGGTCTTTACCTCTCAGAGTCAGGAGGGTGACGAGTAGAGTGTATTGCTATGGCGGGATCCACAGTGGTGCTGCAATCATGGGGACGGCATGGTGGCTCTTGTTCACCGCCGTAATGAGCTGGGAAGGGGCAACGCAGGGGAACTATACGCCTCTGATCTTGATCCTCACGCTGGTGGTCTCGTCGCTTTTGGTCACCATCATCGCACTCTCTCTTCCACGGCTTCGCGTCCGACATCACGACACATGGGAACTCACGCATAGATTCATGGGCTGGCTCTCCGTCGCGCTGTTCTGGGCGCAGGTCTTGCTGCTTACTCACTACAAGACCATATCGCACATACCCGAGCGAGGTTTCGGGTACCTACTCATCAAGGCGCCGACGTTCTGGAACCTCGTTGCTATTACCTTGCTCTTGATATATCCCTGGGTTCTTCTTCGTCGTTGGACATTTATCGCCACACCGCTCTCACCTCACGCTGTCCAGCTAAGCTTTTCAAATGAGGTACACAAATACTCTTGCCTCGCCCTGTCCTCGTCTCCACTGCGAGAGTGGCACCCTTTCGCCACCTTCCCCAACGTCGAGGTAAACGGGGCAAGGGAGGGTAGCAGCATGGTTGTGAGCGCTGCCGGAGATTGGACGAAAGGACTCATCGCCGCCGTCCAAAGACAATGTCAGTCGCAGCGACCAATAGGGGATGGTAGGAAAGAGGGCAGTGTCCAAATGAGCTTCTACGTGAAATCTCACCCCCGCGCTGGGGTGCTCTCACTTTCTTGTCTCTACAGACGCGTGGTCATCATCACGACAGGCTCCGGCATTGGGCCCTCTCTTTCCTCACTTCTCGATCGCCCTGCAGGCCAGGATGCGCGCCTAGTCTGGTCCACGCGCTCACCTCTCGCAACGTACGGCGCGGGCATCATGAACCTGGTTGACCGGGCTGATCCAAGCGCGATCGTGCTCGACACGGATGAGATGGGGCGACCGGATCTGTTAGCGGTCGCGTGGAGGGTGTATCGGGAGATGGATGCGGAGGCAGTGTTTGTGTTGTCGAACGAGAAGGTCACAAGGATGGTGGTAGGGGGGTTAGAGAGGAGAGGGGTCCCAGCGTATGGACCGATTTGGGATTCGTAGGCTGTGTGGTCAAACAGGGCCTCTCGGAATCAATTCATGAGCTGATATTGTCTACTGCCTGGGTCAGGAGGCCACCAACATGCTGTGACATGCTGTGTGCGCCGTTCTTCGCAAAGCACGTGATTGAATCGAGCAGTGAGAGGGTGTTTGCTTTGGTCTGATCAGGCTATAGGGCCTCAGCGGTTACGACATGTCACATGTGGGCTGTGTGGTGTGGCGTGGTGTGGTGTAGCAGGGTGTGGTGTAGCAGGGTGTGGTGTAGCAGGGTGTGGTGTAGCAGGGTGTGCGGGGTGTGCAGGGTTGGTATGTGGAAGGCATGACGTCTGTGGACTAAGCCAGTATGGCCCTGGACTAGCCCAATACGGCATGCGCCTTGACCAACAGACGTCCCCCGCAACGCCGCAGGTGTCAATCAACACTGCTGCTGCTGCGTGCGCGTGGAAAAACAACGCGTCGCCATGGCCTCGTTCAACCACGAACGCGTCGGGCACGCGTTGGACGAGCTGCTGCAGCGCATCGTGCCGGAAGACCCCAACGACGACGAGGAAGCGGCCGAGGAACGCCTCCAGAATGCGTACGACTATTCGATGCAGCAGCTGGTTGCGGCTGGTGAGCCCAAAGCCGTGCCAGACGTCAGCCACATGGCTAGCCTGCTGGACAGCAAGAGTGAGTGGGAGGCACACGTGAAGCGGGCGTGCAGGCTGCTAATCGCGGGACAGTTGCTGGACCAGCCCGGGACCCGCACAAGAGCGCGCGCTTGCACAACCTCCTTGGACGCCTCGAAGCCCAGCCCGTGTTGAACGAGAAGTGGCGCATGCTGTACTTCCTCCACGAGCTCTCGGACCTGCCCTCTGCAGACCAGCACGCTGCCTCGCTCGACGCACGCAGCCGGTCGCGCGGCCCAACGACGCCCTCGAAGCACCCGTCGTCGTCTGCGCCAGCCTACGACAACCCAGCGTTCGGCGACGCCTTCGCAAAGCAGGGCCTGCCGCAGTACCCCGCTCACGAGCCCTCGCCCAAGGCGCCCCCACCCGAAGACAAGGCGGAGAGACGGAGGGAGCGACGCGTTCAGGAGAGCAGCAAAGAGAAAGAGAAAGAGAAAGAGAGAGAGAAGGACAAGGAGAAAGAGAAAGAGAAAGACAGAGACAAAGAGAAAGACAAAGACAAAGACAAAGACAAAGAGAAAGAGAAAGAGAAAGACAAAGAGCAAGCGCAAGAGCAAGAGCAAGCGCAGGAGGGGATCCTCGTAGACAAGGCCGCCATGGGCCCGTCAGAGACCGAGCTCCTCCGCGATCTGCCCTTTACGCTCCAGGGTCTGTCTTCGTCGAAGCTCGTCTTCCCCTCCTCGACTGCACTCAAGCTCCCGGCCAATCTGCCCGTGCCCATCATTGGGCTGCTGCACACGCTCGCCGAGCCAGCCATCCTCTACAAAGGACTAGCAGAGTTTGTCGAGTCCAGCCAAGGAGATTTGATCGGGCAAAGCTTCCGCTCAGCGCTGGGCAAGGAGCTGCGCGCCTACCTCGGCCTGGTAGCGACACTGGAAGGCCAGATCAGAAGGGCACTTACACAACTGGGCGAAGGCCCTGTGCACCAAGGAGTCAGCAAGGCCGGCGTTACCCTGAAGCGCTGTGTCATATGGACACGAGACGCCACCATGGGTCTGCGGCTGATGAGCCTTATGGTGGAGCAGTCCAAGAAGGTAAAGGGCGGGCAGCTAATCTCCTTGATTCACGCCTTCTCGCTCAACCACGGCGATCCCTATGTCATGTCGTTTGCCGAGCGCCTTCTCTCCGATGTCACACGGCCCTTCTACGACATGCTGCGACAGTGGGTGTACGACGGCGAGCTGTCAGATCCCTTTGGCGAGTTCTTCGTGTCAGAACAGAGCGAGGACGAGATCATGGACGTCAATGGCAACGAGGGCAAAGGCGGTGCGACCAGTGTCTGGGAGGATAAGTACAAACTCAACGACAAGATGGTGCCTACGATCGTCGCAGACGATTTCGCCAGGAGGGTTTTTCTAATCGGAAAGACGCTCAACTTCATACGCTACGGCTGCGGCGATGCCAACTGGGTCGACACGTACTCGAAAGAAGCTTCAAAAGAGCTGCACTACGGTGACACGGCGAACCTCGAACGGTCGATTGGGGACGCATACAAGACCACCATGGCGCGTCTCATCGAGCTCATGGGCAACAAGTTCAAGCTGTTCGATCACCTGCAGGCGCTGAAGTCGTACATGCTGCTTGGCGCCGGCGACTTCATTGCTGTGCTGATGGAATCGTTGTCGTCGAATCTCGACCGGCCTGCCAACACGCAATATCGGCATACCCTCACAGCGCAACTCGAGCACGCTGTGCGCAACTCGAACGCGCAGTACGATACCTCGGACGTGCTCCGGCGACTCGACTCGCGCATGTTGGAGCTTTCGCACGGCGAGATTGGTTGGGATGTGTTCACGCTCGAGTACAAGATCGATGCGCCTGTCGACGTCATCGTCACGCCCTACGGCTCGAAACAGTACCTCAAGGTGTTCAACTTCTTGTGGCGCGTCAAGCGAGTTGAATTTGCTCTTGGCTCCACATGGCGTCGTTGCATGACCGGGGCTCGCGGCGTGCTTGGCACGGTCGACGACGAGTTCGGCAAAGACTGGAAAAAGGCACGATGCGCCATGGCTGAGATGGTTCACTTTGTCAATCAGCTGCAACACTACATTCTCTTCGAAGTGATTGAATCGTCGTGGATTGAACTGCAAAAGGCGCTGAAGAAGCCGGAGAGCACGTTGGACGACATGATTGATGCGCACGCCAAGTACTTGAACAACATTACACGAAAGGGGCTGTTGGGCAGTCAGAGTATCGACTTTACGGGGCAGCTCCACGAAGTCCTCAAGACGATGCTGGCGTACAAGGACGTGGTGGACAGCCTGTACTCGTTTTCGGTTGCCGAGTTCACGCGCCGACAGGAAGCTGCTGCCAAGATCGAGACTCGCACAGCAGCCGGGCGATGGGGTCTCTCCGAAAGGGACAGCTCGCGCACTTCGACGCCCGACCCGTTTGCAGCGTCACGCGCCGCTTCGGGTCAGGACGCAGGGTCGCCCTTTGCAGCGCCTCTGCTTACGATTGGGAGTGGTGGGCCCGGGGCAGGCGAAGAGGACGTTCTAACCGCGCTGCGACAACGTCTGGGGCACTTGACTGTGGACTTTCAGGCTAGGATCTGCCTGTTGCTGGGCGATCTTGTGCACTCGCCAGACGGAGAGCTCAAGATGCTGGCGGTGAACATCAACTTCAACGACGTGTACAAGCCAGAGCGTAGACGGAGGAAGACGGAGAAGAAGCGCGAACGGGAGAAGGAGACGCACGGTGCCGCCAAAGCCAGTGTTGCGACTTAGAGACTCCAACGGTGCCTGCGAAGGGGGGGTCCAGCAGAGGAAGGTAGGGAGGTGGGGGTGGAGGAGGAAGAGGAGGAGGAAGAGGAGGAGGAAGAGGAGGAGGAAGAGGAGGAGGAAGAGGAGGAGGAGGAGGAGCAGACGTACGGCGAGGTCTGAGGCGAGGTCTGCGGCGAAGTCTGCGGAGGTGACGGTCACGGCGGGAAGCTGGATGGTCCAACAGCTTCAGGATGCCGGGCTGCAGGACTTGACGTCACGGGCAGGCAATATTGATACCCAAGAAGAAAACGAGGGGAATGGGCGACGGAGGCAGGTTGAAGGCGTGTGGCTAACGCCAGCTTGGCAAATGTCTCGATGGTGTTTGTCGACGACAACCCATGGCAATTCCACTATGCTGCTATACGCCACACACCATGTGCCATCTACCATGCGACATGTGACCTGTGACTGGCATGTACTGACATGGGAGGCGGAACGAGGCGCGCAGGGCTCAGTGCCGGAAACGGACAAGCGTGCTGGCTAGACGAGCGCTAGACAAGGGTTCGGCGATCAGGGAGGACCGCTGGGCCGATGTGATGTGATGTGACGTGCTGATGTGCTGTGCGGAGCATGCGGCACATGTCCCCGGCCGGCACGCGTCGAAGCGAGCTACAGGCGTCATGAGTCGGCGATGCCTGTGGGAGGGGTGCGAGCGACACGGACGCATGGCTGTGTGCGATACCGAGAGGCTCCTCTCCTCGTCCCTCCCTCCCGCCAGCTGCCTGTTGCTCGACGCGGCTGCACGCGGAAGCAGGGCGAAAGAGGCATGGCCTAGGCCCGCGCGAGCCAGGCGTTCGGCGTTCGGCGTTTGGCGTTTGGAAGGCGAGTCGAGGACGCTAGCCAAGGCTGGGCCAGAGACGCGCATGTCGAGCACCACGCTTCCGAGCTAACGTGCTCCCACAGGTGACAGAGGCACAAGAGGTCATGGCGCGGACGGATAGTGTCCTCCTCGCTGCTGCTACTGCTGCTGATGCCGCCGACGCCGCTGCTGCTGCTGCTACTGCTGTGTGCCATGCTCTCAGCAGCGCTTCATGGTCGAGGAAGAATGCGCCGCCCCTCGCTCGAAAGCAGTCAAGGTGAATTGTCTCCATTGCGCGCTGGATGAGGCCATGGCCTCCCATGGCTCTCATGCCTCCCATGGCTCTCATGCCTCCCATGCCTCCCATGTCTCCCATGCCTCCCATGCCTCCCCTGTTCTCAACGCCTCCAACGCCTCCACGTCCCACGAGCAGCGCTACCACGATGCCGTGACGAAAGAGCAAGAAGCGCAGCTGTACGCTGTCCGCACCCTGTCCGGCTTCAAGCGCGAGACGCTGCACGCCGACCTGGCCAGCTCGCCGCTGCTGGCCTACCTCGACGTCGACCAGCGGCCCTCGTTTGCCCTCCACGCCGGCTCCACCCCGCGCCCAAACGGCGGCCTCGAGCTCGTGTACACCAACCCGGCGCTGAGGGCCGCACAAGGCCTGCTGGCCCGCGTCGCCGGCCAGCAGAGCGAACAGGACCTGTTTGTGCACAGCGCTGCCCTGCACAGCGCCTTCCGGAACTGGCTGCTGGGTGTTGCCGACGAGCTGGATGGGAGCAGGCGGGGCAACGCCTACGTCTTCGAGCGCCATCTGTGGACTGCTGTCCACATCGAACACTACACCATTGTCAGCGGCGTGCCCGCCCACATGCTCTGCTCCGACCCCAGCGATGCGAAAACGCGCCCCAGCCTGAGCTCGAGCGCGAGTCCAACCTCAAAGGAGACAAGTGCCCCTCGACAACTACCCCTCCGCCTTTGCCTCCCCGCCCACGCTCCCGTGTGCGAGAACCCACTGGTCGACTCGCACCTGAGCGACGGTCCGCCCGGCGAGCTGGCCTCGGTCCGCCAGCAGCATGGACCCTTTGACTACACGCGTCAGTCACCAGTGGGAACCCTGTCCGAACACATCGTCTACTTCCGTGAGACGGACTGGTCACAAACGCCCCTGGGAGACATGGCCTCGTGGTCGCCAGAGCTGCGCTGTGTCATCAACACGATGCTCAACGACACCCACCCTGCCGTACTGTTATGGGGGGACGAGGCCATCATGATGTACAACGAGGCCTACATCCAGCTGCTCGGACGCCTCCACCCCTGCATGGGCAAGAGCGCTCGCACACACGCAAGCAACTACTGGCCCACCTTCATGCCCCTGATCGAACGCATCAACGCAACGGGCACCTCCTTGCCCGAGCACGACGTGCCCTTTTTCATCGACAGACACGGCTTCCTGGAAGAAACCTACTGGTCCTTCCAGTTCGTACCCGTTCTAGACAGCGGCGGCCACATCACCAGCTACTACCACCACCTCTTCGAGACCACCAAACACCACCTGCTTGAGCGTCGCGTGTCCAGTCTCGTCGAGCTGGGCAGCCAGACGGCCAACGCTCGAACCTTTTCGTCTTTCTGGGAAATCGCCTTGCAGACCCTCGCGCTCAGCACAAACGACGTTCCCTTTGCACTTCTGTATTCGACCGAGTACCAGTGCAGCTCAGACATCAGCTCCCTCTCCTCGCCAGGCATCAGCGCACCCACACCCTTGGGCAACTGTGTCTTCAAAGGCGCCATAGGTGTCGAGAGCGGTCATCCTTTCGCCCCACCCATAATCGACATTCAAGACAACGCCTACGTGTTCCAATCGTACCTCATCGAAGCCGCCAGGCTCGGCAAAGCGACCATCGTCCACCTGGCCGACCTGAATCTCCCCGAGTCGGTACTTGCCAACGTCGACTGGCAGGGCTATGGAGATCCCTGCCGTGTCGTAGTCATCTGTCCCATCATGCCCACTACTGGCGACAATGCGCAAGTCGAAGGTTTTCTGATTCTTGGAGTCAACCCACGCCGGCCGTTCGACCAAGACTACCAGAAATTCGTGCACGTCGCCCTGAGATTGCTGGCTACCGGTTTGGCCAGCGTAGCCTTGTTCGATGCCGAGGTCAGGCAGAAAGAAAGGGCAATCGAGAATGCAGCTGCGTTGCAGAAACAGCTGCTCGACGAGATCCAGGCGAAAGAGAAGAAGTTTCAGAGCTTTGCTGAGAGAAGTGACATTGCCATCTTCATCATGGATGCAGTGGGCAAGTATGTGTACAGGAACAGACGATGGTACATGGAACAGTACAATCTACATGCCAGACGCTCATCTAACTTCCCGACAGGTACGACATGTTCGAGATCGCTGCTGACGTCGACGATGCCATGCAAGCATGGTTGTCGATTGTTTTTCCCGAGGACGTTCCTAAATGCGAGGGTGTATTCGGCAAACTGGTCATGGAGAAAGTGCCGGTCATCTTTGAACTCAAGACTAAGATGCTATGGTCGCCGCCGCCCGAGCTCCAGCAACCAGAGTGCGGCGCTTCACAACACCATAGATGGATACTGTGCTCTGCCTATCCAGAGCTGGGGCCAGACGATGAATTGTTAGAGATTGTGGGGAGCGTGACCGATATCTCGAAGCAGAAGTGGGCAGAAGAACTTCAGCAAATGCGCACTGATAGTGCCCTGGAAAGCAAGCAGCACCTGGAACACTTCATCGACACCACTTCGCACGAGATGCGCAACCCCTTATCTGCCATTATGCAATGCGCCGATGGTATTCTCTCATCCTACTCCTTTGGTGATGGCAACCCGCCAAGCCCAACGACGTATTTCCATCTGCTCGAACAGACGCTAGACTCAGCACAGACAATAGCGCAGTGTGCGCAGCACATGCGGCACATCGTCGATGACATACTGACAATCTCCAAGCTTGACTCCGGCTTACTCGTCATCACACCCGTTGATGCTCAGCCTGAGAGTGTAGTGAAGCACGTAGTCAAAATGTTCGATTCCGAGGCCAAGGCCGCTGGCGTCGGACTTTCTTTCGTCATAGAACAATCGTATCGAGACCTGGGGGTGAGCTGGGTCTCCCTGGACCCGACGCGAGTTTTGCAGATTCTCATCAATCTACTCACCAACGCGATCAAGTTCACACGTCTAGAAGATAAAACACGTCGCATCACAATCACCCTTGCAGCGAGCGTCGAAGAGCCCGTCTCTACACCGGGTGGTATTCAGTACGTTGAGGGCAAACTCATTGGTGACGATCGCCATCTGGAACACGACTGGAAGCAGGGCCACACCCAGTTCGTTCATTTCTCAGTCAGCGACACAGGTCGGGGCCTGACACAAGAGCAAACAACATCGCTATTCACACGTTTCTCCCAGGCCTCGCCCCGCACACATGTACACTACGGTGGCAGCGGACTTGGGCTGTTCATCTCACGCCAGTTGACTGAGCTCCAGGGAGGCTCTATAGGCCTTTTCAGTGAGTACAGGAAAGGGAGCACGTTTTCTTTTTACATCAAGGCCCGGCGTGTAATGCCTACCATGCTGCGCAAGGGCAGTTTGCCAGACATCTTCCCTGAAGACATACGCCACCGGAGTAAAAAACCATCTCTCCATCTCCCTCGAGATTCAGTACCACCAATCGTCTCCGAGATTGTACACGAAGACAGCGAACCTTTGCCCCACCATCACACAAGTCCCGGTATCGATGCTACTCCCACACCTGCTCCACCACCGACATTCGAGTCACCCTCGTCCATACCACGTCCCGCTACAGCGCCAGTCACTGCGTCCACCACAGAGGCACTTGGTCTCCCACCCCCTCTCGATTTTGCCGAGCTAAAACGTGCAAAGAGCATCCCCGAAACGCTGCACGTTTTAGTCGTAGAAGACAATCTTGTAAATCAAAAAGTGTTGGCCAAGCAACTGCGGAACCTGGGATGTATTGTCAGTGTCGCAAACCATGGTAGGGAGGGCTTGGATTTTCTGCCCAAGACCACACGGTGGAACCACGAGGCCTACAACGCACGCTCTCAATCACGGCGCCCCAGCATTCACGTCCCCGCGCCCGACGCGACTGCGGAGACGCTGCTATCTGTGCCTGATGCTGCAGATGACCCGATCGAATTGAGCCTCATATTGATGGATTGGGAGATGCCTATCATGAATGGACTCGATGCAGTCGCAAGGATCAGGGAGCTGGAGAGAGATGGCTTGCTGTTGGGCAGAGTCCCCGTCATTGGCGTGACGGCGAACGTCAGGCCGCAGCAAATCGAAACGGCGATTCAAGCAGGCATGGACGATGTTGTGAGTAAGCCGTTCAGAGTTGCCGAGTTGTTGGCCAGGATGAGAGGGATCGTGAAAGGTGTTGGGGAGATATGAGTGAGACGATAACGGAAAGATGTTGCATCCACAGCCATTACCGTTAGCGTCTTGTGCAGGTTGTGGTTGCAAGGTGAAGATACGCTAGATTCCGTAGAACGCTTCGCAGAGTAAGTCGAGCTATTCCTCCCAAATTTGCAACACAATAGACCTATTGATACTCAGTCAGCAGACAAGCAAAGCTTCAACAAGATTCATCCATAGGAAAGGATATGTCGGTACAACACATCGAGAACCATGAGCCTCGACTTGAACTTCACACGCATCCGCTGGTCACGAGAGTTGTTATCAGCTTAACACTGTTCTTCGCAATCTATACACACTGACGCACTTGAAGACTTGTTCTTCGAACGATTAAAATAGACGAAGCCAAGGATACTACCCCGACCCGAAATGCACCAATGACAGCCGTTGCTGTAGGGTTATCGCTCCCAAACAGGGAGGTTGTATATGGGGTTGCCAATCACCTGCCTTGGCTCTCCGCAATCCTTCCGTCCATACGCACGAATAAGGCTAAGATTTTCGGCCCGTTCCTCTTCCAAGGTCACCTCGGTAGCCATAGATGCAATTTCTCCGCTTCGCTTCGGACTATTTGCAGTTTCGAGAGTCGAGGAATTGTATTGACGGTGCTGTCATTGAAGCTCCGAAATGACGGGGTATGGGTGGAGGCGGATACTCAAATACACAAGGCTCGTTTTGGGTCTTGTGTCTCTGTGTAGACGTGTTCCCTTCTACCATCAAGCCATACTTCGAAACCATGAAGCACTCTTGGCTATTCGTTTCCGCCGCGACGGCGGCTGCAGTCGCCAACCCATCCTATCTGACCATAGCAGCTGACTCTTCGATCCGACACGGCGTCAGGCAAACCTTTGGCTATACACAAGCGACTCTCTACGAAGGCTTCGAAGCCGCCATCCAACTGACCAAGAACCAGACGCTCGTCGACTGGTACCAGGGTCAGATCGACAACGTCGTCGTAAGGTCCGACGGCACCATCGCCAACTGGAACTACACGCACTACTCTCTCGACGACTACCGCATCGGCAACAACTTCCTGTGGTGGTATGAGCGCACAGGCGAGGAAAAGTACAAGACGGCCGCCAAAACGATCCGCGAGCAGCTCAACCGCCATCCGCAGAACAAGGAAGGCGGGTTCTGGCACCGCAGCCCCATCTACAAAGACCAGATGTGGCTGGACGGCATCTTCATGGCGGACACCTTCTATGCAGCCTGGACCAGCAAGTTCGACGCCGGCAACACCACCGCATGGAACCACATTGTGCGCCAGTTCGACAACATTGAAAAGTACACGCGCAACAAAACCACAGGCCTGCTCGTCCACGGCTACGACGAAAGCAAGAGCAGAGTCTGGGCAGACCCCATCACCGGCGCTGCGCCCAACGTCTGGTCGCGCGCTGTCGGCTGGTACTTGATGGCGCTGCTCGAAGTCATTCCGCTCGTCCCCGCCTCACACCCGGGCCGAGCCAAGCTGAGCACGTACTTGACGACGCTCGCGGCTGCGCTCAAGAAGACGCAGGATCCCGACGGCGGCTGGTGGTTGATTATGAATGAGCCGTATCCTGGCAGGAAAGGCAATTATGTCGAGAGCAGTGGGAGCGCCATGTTTACGTTTGGCTTGCTCAGGGGGATCAGAGACGGCTACTTGAAGGAAGCTGATTACCTCGCTCCGGCGAAGAAGGGGTATGAGTTGCTGACGAAGAAGTTTGTTAAGAAGAAGGCGGACGGTACGGTGGACTGGCTTGGCACTGTCGAGGTTGGATCGCTGAATAGCAATGGGACGTATGAGGTGAGTTTGCACGAGTCATGTCTATAGGTAGCTGGGTGTTTGCTGACTTTGCATAGTACTATGTTGGTGTGCCGCTTGCTGTGAATGACTACAAGGGCGTGGGTCCGTTCATGTTGGCGAGTTACGAGATGGAGACTTGGAAGTAGACAGTTGTTGGATGGGATTAGGGCATATAACGGCTGCCACTACGCCGTACAACCAGACGGTTCGTGTGCGTTACTATTGCGTCTGACGCTCGGTCTCCATCGCATCTGCCTCAGCGTTCCATGCCCTCTTTGTAATCATTGCACAGTCTCCCCTCTCTCCAGACTCCCCTAAGATTCAACGTGTCGTCAATATTCTTCAACGGATTCCCCTCAACAAGCACCAGATCCGCATTCAACCCCTCTGCCAGACGCCCTCTATCACTGAAGCCAAACCGCTTCGCAACCAAACTAGTCGCGCTCGTAAGCGCCTCGACAGGCGTCATGCCCACCTCGTTCACAAACAAACTCAACTCGTGATGCATCGACAGTCCGAACGCAGTTCCCTTGGCCGGCCCCGCGGCATCAGAGCCACAGAGGATATCGACGCCAGCAGCGCGCAGCGCCCTGACGCTCTCGTACGCGTACGAGACCTTGCCGTGCTGGGCAGCGAACGCCATGCACTGGCACATGTTCCCTCTCTTGTCTTGACTGATGAGCTGCTGCACGCGGGGATCGTGCGCGAAGAGGTGCTGCAGGTCTTTGCCTTCGGTCGTGAGACTGCCCATGGCGGCGAGCGTGGGGTTGCACCATGCGTTGTTCTGCTTGTATGCGTCCAGTACGGCTTGAGTGGGCGGCTGGTCGCAGAAGGTGTGCGTTAGCCCGTTGACACCGGCGTTCAGCACGTCGAGTGTATCTTGTAGAGACGTGGCGTGAGCGACGGTTAGATAGCCGCGCTTTTGTGACTCCGTGACGATGGTGCGCTGGAGCTCTAGGGAAGGGTAGGAGAATGTGGCACCCATCGTCGTGCCGGACTCGTGCATTAGTTTGATGTAGTTGGGCTTCATCTCTCGACTTGTCCACTCTAGGTACTGCACCACGCTCTCCCTGTCCGTTAGTTTGGGCCATTTTGCTATCTCTGCTACCGTCTCGGGACTCTTATCGTGCGCCAAAATGACTGGAATTGGCCATCCGTTCTCGATAGTCGCCGCTTGGCCCGCACTCTTGTAGGACGCCGTGTCTGGTTGCTGAGTTTGCTTCTGAAGTTTGAGCACGTTGGGCAGCTCGTTGTGCATCTCGCATACTGTCGTTACACCGAAGCGGAGGGATTGCGGGAGTGCTTCGGGATCGGCTCTGTCGGCATGGATGTGGCAGTCTATGAGACCGGGAAGGAGGGTGTGGCCTGGTTTGGAATAGGTTCTGATGGGGTTCTCTAGTTGTGGTATGCTTGAGGTTGGCCCAACTGATTTGATCTTGCCGTTGGAGACCAGAATATAGCCTTCTTCTACTGTGGAATCTCCAGTGAATATGCGGACATCGCGAAGCAAAAAGGAAGCCATATTTTAGTTGCTGTGGAGCTGTTGGAGATGGAGAGGATTGGAAGTTAACAAGAGGTCAATTCTGAATAGGAATGAATTGGCACAGGTAAGCTCAGCTTACGATGTGGGTTGAAAGCAGACGTCCAGTTGATTGGCAAGCAATATCGGGAAACCGATCAGGGCTGCTAGAGGCCTTGGAGTAATCGTTCGTTCTGGCGACAAGATTCAAAGACCTCGCGCTAGTGGCTGACCTGCATGTCATCCATGCTGCGCGGCCCAAAGATTCCGGTGCTAGACCGCGTGTCAGCTCACGACCTTACCCAACCATAGATGGTACTTTGGCGCGAGGCTGCTCACTCGAAGCCAACACACAGCGGCGATGTAAGCATGGAGGAGCAAGAACTACACTCTGGAGATGTTCGGCCCGCTTGTTGGAGAGCCGAAGTCCGACGGCCGAAGGATACCGAGCTTCACAGCAAGCTACCAATGGACTTGTTTATGATGTCCCACGGAGGTTTCATTTAACTCTCTGTTTCTTGTAAGGATGGGCGTTGAATGGGAGAGAAAAGGGCGACAGCGGAAAGAAGGTTAGATGACGCTGATGGCGTTTCGTTGCGCAGTTTGCACCACTCCAGGAACAGTAAAATCCATGACCAAAAACAATCCAGAGCGCTCTGAAATTAGATTTGATAGAAGCTGGACATGTTGTCAGAATTCCCTCTCACTTGAAGGTTCCCGCAATAGCGCATTCTGCAGGCTCCTTGTTCTTCACTATCGTTCATTGTCATTCTCATACAGCTGGCAGTACTTAGGTTGCATGCTGCCTCCGTCCTCGCACGTATATGGTATACCTGAACCCAACCTGTCCCTCAATAGGATCTACCGTCTCACCGTTCGCCACCTGCCGCTCGGCCTTCTTGTTAAATTTGTGGAAGTACCAACTGGCAGCAGCCGGAACAAGAAGAGTGTATAACTGTGGTCCCGCTGAAACTCAGAGTCTAGTGACGTAGGCAGGCGCATCGTGCTGTCAGAAGAACGTGGATGCAATAATTCCGCCAATCGCACCAAATCCTATATCTGCAAAGAGCTGGCCGTCGAGCGCTTACTCTGCAAGCGGGCATTGCTGGCCTGGTAGGTGAGGATGGCAGGTACGTTGCCTTGGCTGCCCATGATGCCAAGGAACACGCCAAAGTAGCAGACACCGTTGTTCTGTGCGTAGGCGACGAGCATGAGTCCGATCAAACAGATCACGGATTGGACGGCAATGATGGGTGCGCGGTCTTGGTATCTGTCTCCGATCCAGGCAAAGCCAAAGGCAGCGATCATCGCCACGATGGCAGGGGGCGTAGAGAGGGCATTAGCGATGCCGGCGCTGTAGCCTAAGATGTTGTTAGTGTGTAGTCAATGCAGAGAGAAAAAGAACACACCCATGCCAACTGGGATAGCCGGCGTGAAATAATTGAAAGTGTAAATGGGAACAGTCGTGTACATGATAAGTGTGAAAAACACCCAAAGCTTCAGGTCGCTGAGGTGCTTGCAGAACTTGGTCCAAGGGGATCAGCCTCGGAGTCGCCACAGTCCTCTTCTATTCTGCGCAGTACAAAGTTGTTCGAAGAAACCGAGTTAACGCACGGCACGCAGTGAGAGTCTGCCAGCTGGTGACGAAACCCTGGCCGATCATCACAGCGCCCTATGACAGGGCAATGAAGGCGAGCCAATTCGCGCTTCCGACTTTGCGGAGGACAATACTAGATGGCAGTTCGAAGGGGAAGTACGTCGGGGATAATTTGACGAGAGCGATGGTGTATCTGTCTCCGACATGGAGGGCGAGGTCGGCGCCCATGCCTGCGCCTCGCGCATTGGCAATGTTGGTACTGTCGATCTGTTAATTTAGGAACTGCCTTCTTCAAGCCTTGGTGGTCTTCTTTACGAGGGAAATGGAGTATAAAGCGCCAAACATGGGCAGCAGCCTCCAGTCGATCTTACGGACCGACCTCTTTTCTTCGATGTGATGGTACGCTTCAGCATCAGCACCATGTTGGGCCGGCGTTGTGTCGAACTTCTCTAGACGGACTGTGCCGGGCTTGTATTCGTCATTGCTGCTGCCGTTTGTCATTGCACTTCTCTGCGGCCTAGACTTCGAATTTAGAAGAGTTCGAAGTTTAGACTGTTGATTTCATCTAGCGATCAGAGGGTAGAGCCATTGTTATATCTTTACATTCAAGATCTGGCCGCGGCACTTCTCGTCAACAGTAACTTACTTGGCTACCAAGCATCCCGGGAGTTGTAAACGTGTGAATAGCATCGCCGGCACCTCATGGACTGAAGGTAGCGTGGTCAGCATTTCTTGGGTTTGTGTTCTCGTGTCGGATCTTGGAGAGGAGATGAGAGCGGAATCATGGGCTTCGTGGGGTACCAAGCTGCCCTTTGCACTTGTCTTGCACAGCCCAAGCAACATAGTCTTGGTGCTATCAACAATAGTTATCTGTGAGCTCTAGGCTTGGGTCAAACTCACCTTGAAGATTCCTGAGCAACCAACTCCTCCCGCATCAGATTTGCATTGACATTGCAGACACGACCTCAACATTCAATGCCGTTCAAACACACAAGTCTTGGGCGACAGGAGAAACTACAGAATCGAGCAGGCATGGATCTGGTCACGGGACTCGATACCAAGTTGAACACTGCAGCCAAGTCCTTTAACATACATCAACAGAGATTTCAGACCGTCACTGAAGAAATAATAACACTGCCACGTTCCTTAGGGGCCCTTGGGCGGTCCTTTCTAGCGCAGCGAAGACAAATCCGCGTCGTGGCACCCAGTGACCAGACTGCGGGGTCGGTCTTGGTTCAGAGCATCTTCCTCTCCATCTGGGTGAAGTCATCGCTGTGCACGTCTGGGATGCTGTTGTTCGGTTATGTGTACCTCATAAAGCATGACGACATGTCAAAGTGAGGAAGGTGAATGTTGAGTTGACCGTATCGGCAGTGACTCGAAGCGCTTAGTTTCAACGAAGACGCCTGAACAGGTATTAGTATAGTAACTTCAAAGCTACATCTGGCTCTTATGTGATGACCTTGATTCGTTTCGCTCGGCTGAAGTGTTGGTATCGTGGACAGATTAGTGTGCGGAGCTAGACCTAGCATTGACTTCAGTATGCTACCCCCCACGACTTTCTCAATGCATTTGGGAAAACTGACAACACAGCTAAGATCATTCCCAAAATCCGACAAGAAAGAAGCAACACGTCCGTGTCAAATTTCTGAAAAAAGGCTTGATCAGTCGATGCAGCATCGTGTATCTTATTGACTCAAAAGATTGCACGTATGGAGTAAGCGAGAGGTATGGCATGAGCTCTCCAGATTCCCTGCGATGCCTGTGTAGAAGGAGTAGGCTACGAAGGACTAAAGAGGAAATAACATAAGCAAACTTCTCGTTGAGCAAAAGCACTACAAGCCTTTGAAGATCTGGAGGCTCCAAGAGTAGATAGACCACCAGTGTGAACTCCTCACAGTGGGTACCAAACACACCACGCTTTCCTTACTCTTTCCCTTATTATCCCTTAATATCCCTCATCGATACCGCCATTGTTAGTTACGGTTGTAGCTGTCTTCAAGGAGTTTGTCTGTGAAGCGAAACGCCCTTCCTACCAGCCGCCACCACCAGAGTCACCAACCCAAGAAGTCTCACCCCCACCAGTAGCGGCGGCATTGTCACCAGCACCCCAGCTGCCAGTAGCTTCGACGGGGCCGCCTCCACCCGCAGCGTCTCCCTCAGCGGGAGCGACTTTGCAACGCTGTGAAGGTTAGCAAGCTGGAATTACACTTGAAGGAAGATATCACTAACCTTGACAGTATGACCGAACTCCTGGCAGTTTTGGCATTGGACCTTTGACCAATCCTTTGGTTCAAGGCAGTCACGAGAGAAATGACCCAGCTTCTCGCAGTTTCGGCAGGTGACGGTGTCAGGGTTGCGCGGCTGATCGCACTCCTTGGCAATGTGATCCTCCGAGCCGCAGTTGCGGCAGGTCCTGGGAGGACGTGCTTCGACATTGGGACAGTCCCGGGAAAAGTGTCCAGTCTCGTTGCACTTGTGACACTCTACGCCTTCGGCAGAGCGAGGCTCAGGGCACTCCTTCGCGTTGTGACCCTCCTGCTTGCAGTTCTTGCAAGCATGGGGATTGATTCGCTCCATGGGACAGTCGCGGGCACGATGTCCTTCTTCCTGACAGTAGACGCACTGAACGGCTGGAATATTCGACACATGCTCTGGTTGTTCTTGCTTGCAGTGCTATGTCTTCAGTCAGCAGTGTGCGGTTTACTTAGGTTAAAGAACGTTGGTACCTTCTTGATATGACCCAACTCGCCGCAGTTGCTGCAGAGCGGGACACCGCGGTCTTGCACAAAGCCGGTCGAAGCCAGACGCTCTAGGTTCTGTTGTGCATTCTCGGGCCAGCCCTGGGCGAACATCTTGCGGCGCGGCTTATCTGACAGCTGGATTGTCAAAACAAACTCACGCTCAGGGTTGCCGATCATGTCGACAACAGTCATGTTGACAGGAACCTCCTGCTGCTTTGCAATGAGATAGACCGGAAGTCCATCCTCGCGAAGGGCGGCCTCGACATCAGGCAGGCTGAAGTCCTCCACGACTGCGCGAGCGTAGGCCTTGAGGCAAGTGCGGAAACCATCAAGATCCTTTTCTTTGGCGGAGTCGATGAGCTTTGCCCAAGCTTCCTCGGCATCAAGCTCAGGAATACCGGTCCAGTCGACAAGGCGGCGCTCCTTGCATTCGAGAGCCTTGTGGCCCTCCTTGTCGCAGAGCTTACACTTCATGGGGTTGGTAGGGCAGCTGCGAGCAGCATGGCCTTCGACGCCGCAGGCGTTGCAGGTGCCCGTGAACTCGCGTTCAACGTGGGGATTGGTGCAGTCGGCCTTGTTGTGACCGATTTCGCCGCAGTTGAAGCATTCTCCGGTGAGGCCGCCTCCAGCGGGCTTGTCAGGACACTCGCGTGCGAAGTGACCGGTCTGGTTACAGCTTTGCGTAGTTAGCATGGTGAAGCCAACGCCGCCCAGCTGTTGAGCTACGTCGTTGACTACAGTCCAGCGGTAGAGGGGCAAACTTACATGCGACAGGTATCACTGCCATCACCAACGCCAGCGCCAGCATCATTGCCGCCATCGCCGCCGCCCCAAGAGTCACCACCTGATGGAGATCAGTAAGTCGTATATGGCGGGGATGCAGGAAACTCACCGCCAGCTCCAGTGTCCCAGCTCATAGCTGTGTGTGAGAGTAGAGTGTGAGAAGGGAAGGTTTGTGTTCTACGTGCGTAAAGCAAGCCTGAGAAGAGAATAGAGTCAGCTTCCCGTCAAGATTCAGGCTTGGTGAAGGTGGGAGTAGGGAAAACTCACAATTGGAAACGAAGCTAAGCGCGATCAAGCGATGAAAAGGGTTGTTTGCGTGAATTTTGAGAACGTGAGTGGCAGTTGCAAGAGCGCAATTGCGTCAATCGAGTGCGAGATCGGGGCAGTGTTCTGCAGAGTGTGGTTTACGTACCCTGGTCTGTGCGGGGCGAAGGTGAGGCAGGGACGATGGTGACAGTGAGTAGTTGTGACTAAGAGCAACTGGTGCCACACCGTGAATCAGGCTGACTGCGAGGGATGAAAAGCGTGCAAAGTGGATGGTATGAGAACGACTTAGTGACTGCTAACACGATTGCACAATGAGCGTCGAAGGAGAAAAAAATGGGCTGCAATCGTGACATGATGCTTGACCGGACCACAAGAGCGGGCGGTGAGAGAGCGAGGTCGGACCAATGACCGCAGACGGCTTCGAAGATGGAGAGATGAAGACTTGAGAAAGAACAAGCAAGAACTTGTATTAGAGAACCGCAAGACAGCATACTATCAAGGTATAATACTGTTAACAAGTCGTGAAGCTCATATGCAACTAACAGAACGCCATCATGGCATCAGATCGTGTCCTTCATGCAGTGTTTGCAGTGGGCTGGAATCCATCATACTGTACATACCCGACTCTGCGCCAAACCCCCAGTACTTCGTGGTAGATTACGCCTCACACACCTCGGAACTGTTGAGGATGTTAGTATTTTGATCGTCGATGCCAGTATCAAAGCTTGACTTACCATGCGTACTACCAGGAACCATATGGCTCCAATGAAACGGAACGCCGCCAGACCAGCGACACTCCACAAGACAACTCCCAAGTAGATGGCCGCGACTTGGTTCTGCTTGGCAGCTTGCTCATCTGGATCCTGAACTGTTATTTCCAGGCCACCAGACTGTAGCACAAGGGCGGTCAAGACCAGATTACAGAACATCCAGAATAGAACGACACCAGATCGGAAGCCCTTGTAATAGTCTTCTTGCTTGTCCGTTGCCGACTGGACCTTCTTCTCTTCTTTCCACTTTGTGCTGAAGACGCGAAGTTCGTTCTCGTACATCGTATTTAGATCAGCATCGTCAGTTGGAGCCTGAATGTCGGCTTTTCCGTCGGCTTTAGTGGTGACTGAAGGCAACTTCTCGGGTTTGTCGTCTCCCTTTGTTCCCCAGGTGATGTCGTGCGTGTTGCAGAACGCGTAGACGTTAAGGATGTTGATATACGTCGGTGTCAACAGCAGGTACTGAATGAACGAGGTGAACATATGCCATGGGTCCAAGAACAAGATCGAAACGACGAACCACATGAGATACGTCGAGGCCAATGATACGATCAGGGTGAAGAAGATCTGGTCCTTGAAGATGTCTGCAAAATTGAAGCCGTGGTTCGTTTTGATCTGCTCCTGGATCGACCGGACTGTGATGTAGATGGATGCGAACATGAGGTATGTCATAATGATACACCAGAAGTATACCATAGACATGTACCACTTGTTTGATCCTTGCGGTCGATTCCCGAGTGATAAGATGAAACACGTTATCAGCACACCAATGTAAAGCCACTCGAAGACGACGAACAAGACTTTACCGGCCGTACCGATTTCAGTAGCCAAGGAAGCGGTGAGAATGCGGAAGACCAGGAAGAAGTTACCGAGGGCAAACCAGGCGAAGATCATGCTGATGGTCTGGTAGACGAATTCAACGAGGAACATCATCTTGCGGATGACCGAGTGGTCGCTGCGGAAGATGTCGAAAGAGTGGGCCAGGGCGTAGACAGCAGCGAAGAAGGAACCGTTGAGCCAACGACGACGCTGACCAATAAACTCTGCCATTGTCGTCGGTACATCGGTCTCACCGTTGGCAGACTTGACGTATTGCAGAATCCAGTGGCAGTTCCTCTTGGAGACCAACTCGAAGCAGAGAATACGGTCCTCGGCGAGGTACATGTTGGCTGTGAAGATACCGGCGTTCGCACCGTGCATCTTCTCACCAGCGAAATACTTCTCCAGTGGTCCTTGTCCGGTCTTGTCGTTCTGGAGCGCAACATAGCGATAGGCAGAGAAGGCACCAGGAAGCACAGTAATGAAACCGAAGGCTGATTCCAGCGGCTTATCCAAAATGTTACTCATCTTGTACTCGAAGTTCTGCGTCGCCACAAGTGGGTTCAGAAGCTTCTTGCCATGGAACATAGCCTTGATCTCACCGCAAGCGCCTGCGCACATGGGCTCGAGGTCGAAAGCTTTCCAGAGATGGTAGATGGAGTCCTTTCCGGGCTTCGTTCCAGCATCGATAAGAACACAGATGTTGGGGTCCAGGACGGTGCCAAACGCCTGGAAGAACCATCGATGCGAGTTGATCTTCTTCTGGTTCTTTTCCTTTAGACAGAAGAGCATCTGCACAGGCGTGTTGCCCTTCTTGACGCCGACTACACCCTTCTTGATGTCAAGCGTCATTTGTGTGGTGTACTAGTGGATCTGGTTAGTCATTTCCCCCAACACAGCCACACTGCCTCACGTACCTCGTAAATATGCGCAGTTACATCCTTGCCGTTGACTTGCTGCTTGGCGATGCCGTCCTGGTACACACCAAGACCTGCTAGCACGGCTCTTGTTCGCGGGTTGATCTTGGCACGTCCATCGCTGACGACGCACACTACAATCTTCTTCCACGCGTCCTTGCCCCACGTCTTGCTGTTGGTTCGCGAGTTCATGTATTCGATGTTCTTGATTACGCCCATCATCGTTCGCGCAAACAGCTCGTCCTCTTCGTTGTACATGGTCACGACGATGAACAGCTCCGTATGCCTAGGCTTTGCGAAGAGCTTCTGGCGCAGGGTAAAGCGCTCTGCGTCGAAGTCTGCAGGATCGCAGGTGGCGGCCGAGTAGCGCATATGTGTGAACTCGTCACGCTCGGGGGGCTGTGCATGTGGGACCTGGTTGAGAAGTCGCGGGGGAATTGGGCAATCGAGCACCAAGTTGCCCTTGAACAGCTGGACTTCCTTGACAGTCTTCCATCGCTTGATAGGTGCTGGGCTCGGATAATGCTGGATGGGCTCGTCGTGGAACGGATTCTCAGGATCCTGCTCTTCCAGATCGTGTGGATCTGGGCCGTACGAGTTGGCGCCTGCCAACATGGGCCTGCCGTCCTGCTCGTCCTGCCAGTAATGGTCCGGCTGGGTGCCGTACCCTTGGTGCGGGCTCCCGTCGTGCAGTGTGGGATCATAGGGCTGGGTGTAGTAGGCATCGTGGTGGGCTTGCGGGTCGAGCGAGTAGTCGCTGTCGTGTCGTTGCGGTCGTGGGTCGTATTCGTCGTGGTAATCGCCTCCAGCATAGGGCATGTTCTCTACCGAGTACTGTTTCTTGTCAGAATCAAAGTGCCGCCAGATCGGACACGCGCGATACGTACACTCGGTTGCAGAGGGAGTCTGTCGCCTGAAGCCGCTGGATGGGTCATGGTGGGTCCCATGGGGATCTCGAGCGGGCCGGCGTGCGAGCCATAGTTGTCCTCGAGCTGGTAGCCAGCAAGTGGGCGTCCTGGAGAGGGCGTTCTGCCGGGACCTGGGCGGCGTGGATCCATCTCGTAGCGGTCCTCGTCTGTGAAGAAGGTCGATTAGTGCACTGCCTCAGGTGTGCGCGCAATGTTGTGTGGGCGACAGTGATAGCGATAGGCAACGAATGGATGCGCAGGCGACGAGGAATGCAAACGGACGCAGGTCACGTCCGAGGCGCAGAGCCGCGATATGTAAGACTCGGCCCTTGGGAGGAAACGACAGGGAGGGGAAGGTGCTTCTGGGCACAGCAGCCGGCTATGCGTGCGACGCAGCCGTAATGCGCACAGGCTCAGATGGCAAGAGGCGCAGATTGACTGGACTCACCTAATCGGTTGTAGCCAGACATGGTGCGGGCTGCTTTGCTGCTGCGCCTTCAATCAAGTCGCGGACACTGCGAACACCGACTCCACTGCCCAAACACGCGTGTAGAGGGAGGGCCCAGCAAGTCAAACGTGACGTTGTTGATGGCCCGAGTGCGACGGTCGTATCGCCGGCAACGTGAAACCTGATGCGTTTGGCGGGGGTGGGTGCACGGCGTCCTGTTTACTGTTTACTTACTCGGCCCAACTAGAACCGTCGAGGTCGTTGCGCGGGACGATGTGACGATGATGCGGGTCCGTGGCAGAGTACGAGTACTGCGAGTTAGGCACGGCAAACGACCTGGTCTCCACAGCCGGGGAAGCTTTGCTTTTCAAACAATACGTCGAGCGGTCCAAAGCAGCCCTCAGAGGCTCAGCCTGGCTCAGCAGCTGTTCGCTTCCTTGGGTAGCCCGGCCCAGCAGCGTGCATCCCTGAAACCACCGCATGTGGCGCTGCCACATAGCCGCGTCTTCTGACGAAGCTTTTTTTCCCGTTTCAGGCAAGGCATGAGATCGTCTGCGGCGGCTGTCAAATGCCCGAATCCCTTGTGCTTGTCGACACATAACCAGGATGGCAGCGAGATTTGATCTTGTTCTCAGCATTCACTTGTCGGCTACCGAGCTGGCAGCTTGGAGGTGCACAGTGGTTGCATGTCCTTGGACGTCGAACAGGCCACCCTCCATGCGGCTGGCTGAGTAGATGCTGACAGGCTGCGACTGCGGCTGCGGCTGCCGTGCGCTGACCGGTTTGAGGCCTCCCAAGCGAACAGCAAGCACGGAGAAACCATCAGCAGCACGCCTGGCAGCCCAAGACGGAAATGCTACAGTTCACAGCCTCGTGGAGTAACGAGGGGCTGACCACAGCTCGACGCCAGACTCGTTTATGGAATGCAATCTTGAGCATGATGGGTCGGTAGAGATAACACACGAGACGACTAGCAACTCGTACTCAGTGACGACCACTGCACTCTTTGCATTGAACTGACAACTGTCTGAACCCTGACCCTGACTTTCTCGAACAGACAGCTACGACAGCTACTAGCTATACCCGCTTCTTCTGCGACATGGGAGCCTCGTACCTGTCGATCATCCGTCATCTGTTCTTGGCACACACCAGAAAGTGGCCCAGTCCACGCACTCACTGCGTTGACATCAACTCTACCCAACACTTCGCCCCCCACCAACGACAACCACCCACACAGCCCTCAAGATGAGCGACGCCACATCGCCCAAGCCCGTATCGGTCCTCTTCGTCTGCCTAGGCAACATCTGTTTGTCCACCCCTCCCCCGCACGCACTTGCAGCCTACTAACACTCCGCAGGCCGCTCGACCATGGCAGAGGGCGTGTTCCAATCGCTCGTATCGTCGTCGCCCGCCAGCACGCAGCGCCTCGTCTCTTCCATCGACTCGTGCGGCACAGGCGCGTACCACGTCGGCGACTCCCCCGACCGCCGCACCATGGCGACGCTGCGCCAAAACGGCATCACCACCTACCGCCACGCTGCGCGCAAGTTCGACCCGTCGACAGACTTTGAGCACTTTGATTACATCCTCGCCATGGACGATGAGAATCTCGCGGACCTGGTCGATCTGCGGAGGCGCGCGGTGAAGAAAGCTGGGGGTGACGAGGGGCTTGGGAAGGTCATGCTGTTTGGCGAGTTTGGGGGCGCGAAGAGGAGGAATGGTAGGGGGGAGGAGGTCGCGGATCCGTATTATGGGGCGAATGATGGCTTTACGACTGCGTATGAGCAGGCGGTCAAGTTCTCCCAGGTTTTCTTGGAGAGATTGGAGAAGGGGGAGCTGAGCTGATGGACTTTGTGGAGGAGGGTCCTGATGAAGGCGGTGGTAGTGGTGGTGGTGGTGGAGAGTTTTTGATACCCATGTAGACCGTTGTTCCGTTATGATGAATATTGTACATTTCTATACATACATGATCCAGCATGCATCAGCACACGCTCCATGACCAACGCTACCACTCCCCTACTTGGAGTTGTTGTTGATCTGCTCCTCCAACTCCCTTAACCTCATGACAACCTTCCCCCTCAGATAGTCCGTCAACCCCAGAATCCCCTCTCTCGTCACAATCCTGTAGCTTCCACTGTTCTGCCAACTGCCCTCAATAATCTTGCCACTCCCATCCACCTCCAGACTCCCAAGGATGTCCTCGGGCCACGCTATCCGCCCGTAGTCTGGCGGATTCCGCATATCGCTAACGTGTATCCAACCGCCCACGTTGCCGCCTCCTGCGCCGCCCTGATGGCTCGCGCCGCCCGCGCCATCGTTCGGGCGCGACAGCGTAAAGCCTCCGGGGCTGGCAAAGGCGGCTGCCTGTCCCTGCACCATGGGGTCCTCGGCGGCGTGTTCGGCCAGGATGGACGATAGGAGCGGCACGAACTGCGGGTTCGAGGTGAAGTTTTGCGGGGTCGCAGGGAGAGAGCTGGCGGTTCCTATGGCGAGTTGACGTGTTGGAGGTGTGGTGGGCAGAAGCGAGAGGAGCGACCTTGTGGGGTCGAAGGGGTCTTTGTGGACAAACTGTGCGTGCGGTTAGTAGGGAAAGGCGCTGGTTGGGAGGTTGGGAGGTTGGGAGGTTGGGAGGTTGGGAGACAATGCGTACAATGTGGGGGTTCTCTGGCAATGTCGATACATTTCGTGATCCCCTCAGGTATAGTGTTGGGACTCTGAGTGTAGGACGGATGGAGCGTGAAGATCGCGCAAACGTGCTCGTGAGCATTGTGTTGTGGTGAGGGTCTCAGAAGGTTGCAGAAAGATCAAAGACTCGTTGTTATCTAGACCCAACTGCAACGCGGTCTTCCATTGCCTGAAGCTCGACCCGCGATGACGGCACGATTGAACATTTGCAGTGCGCCCAAGCTCCTTCCACTGTTGCACATCACCAATCAAACCAGACTAGCGTATTGCAATTGCCCAGGGTCTTTTTGCAGGCCCCCTCATTCCGAGGCTCTCGGAGACGGATGCGACAAACTTTGCGAGCAGCGTGACTCTGAAGGCTGTCCCGTCCGTGAGCCTTGAACGCAACCAAGTCCCAACTGTTCTTAGTGTACTCCGTGGATGGGAAAAAAGGCTTGTCGGCAGTGGCCTGGCGAATCAAACAGATGCACAAGCAGGCCGGCCGCTATCGGTTTAGTAGCTGATACAACCACTGTTGCTCACCTCTCTTGGCGAATTTCATCTGATCTTTTCATCTTGACTTCTTTAGCATCGTTCTTCCTTGTCGAAAACTGAGCCTCCGTGTTCACGATGGTGTCAGCAATCGACGACAATGCTGCGCTTGACAAGCAGATTGAAGAGACGACTGCTCCAAAGCATGGAAACTTGCATCAAGATGTTGAGATTGGACCTGACGCAGTCGACATCGAGAGGATAGAGAAAGTGTACGCGTACGTTCATGCTTTCCTGATCTCATCTAGAGGTACACTCTGACAGTGTCCAGCAAACTCGATCGTCGAATCCTGCCTGCCTTCTGGATCCTCTACTTCATGTGCTCGGCCATACGATCCAACATCGGACTGGCGCAGACGATGAACATCAAACAAGGCCATGATCTTGCTTCCGAGCTCAGCTTGACGCCCAAGCAAGTCTCTACCGGTCTGGCGCTGTTCTATGTCTGCTATGTCATCTTCGACCTGCCTTCGAATCTGGTCATGTCGAGAGTCAGCCCGCATGCGTGGATGAGCAGGATCGTCATTTCTGTCGCCATCATTGGCATGTGCTTCACGGCTGTGAAAGCTGCATGGAGTTTCTAGTACGTGTTGAATTGTGTAAAGGATAAAAAGCCAAGCTGACCAAAGGGCAGTCTTCTTCGTCTGCTCCTTGGTATCGTCATCGCAGGCATGTGGCCTGGAATGTCATACTATCTAACCCTATTCTACCCTCCATCGAGGACAGGTAAGCGTATTGGACGCTACTTCACCGCGTCACAGGTCTCTGCTGCCGTTGTCGGCCTAGTCTCAGCCGGTTTTCAGAAAATGGATGGCCTGGGTGGGCTGGTTGGCTTTCAGTGGATGTTTCTGCTTTACGGTGTCGTCGGTTTCCTGGTCGGCATCTCACTGCTTTGGTGGTTGCCGGATCGGCCACTTCCTCCTGGCGAGACTCGCGTTCGAACTGGCTTGGAGCGGTTTCTTCCTGAGAGCAAGCCTGCGCTGACGGGCGAGGATGCCAGGATTCACTACGAGGATTTGACGAGAGTCTACCACCGTCGCATGTGGGATATGAAGGATGTTTGGCACGTACTCATTGACTGGAGGCTGTGGCCGCTGGTCATGATGTACTTTGGTGTGGTAGGTGTCGGCATTGGGACGCAGAACTACGCCTCTGTCATCATTCGAGGTATCAACCCCGGCCTCAGCGGCATCGATCTCAGTCTACTCACTGCGCCGATCTGGATTGTAAGTGGACGCCAACAAGCAAACGAGCATAAGCTGACGCGTGCAGATGGACCTGATTGCTATTTTGATTGTCACGCCTCTGTCGGACCGCTTCCACCACCATCGTGCCCTGTTCTTCAGTGCAGCCGTCTTGATTCAGATCACCGGCCTGCTGGTCACTACGTTCGCTGGGGGGCTGAACTCATGGGCTCGCTACGGAGGTCTCCTGATGGTGGGCTTCGGACTAGGGCCGACGGTGCCCATCTGCATGGCCATGACCAACGAGATCTTCCAGTCGCGGCACGGCGAGGTGGGCGTTGCCGCCGCTAGCGCACTGGTGTCTGGATTGGGCAATCTGGGCAGTATCCTGACGACGTACGCGCTGTATACGGGATGGCCTGCGGACTCTGTGGGTGTGAACAAGTACCGCAAGAGCAACTTGGTCATGGTTGGCATCCTGTGTGTGAGCATTCTGTCAGCCGCCGTCATGGTCGTGCTGCTGAGGGTGTTTGGCAACAACAAGGCCAAGCAGATCAGCAGCGCAAGCTCGACCAGCGAGGGCGAGGCTGTGTACGTGGATGGTGCTGCCAGACGCGAGGTGCAGCAGCGAGGGCTGGGACGAATGTTTTGCTTCAGGTGAGAGATGAGAAGTGCCGTGCAGCGGGCGGAGGGAATGCCTCGGAGGCGGGCTGGGAGCAGGCGCACCTATGGCGAGGCCATGGGGAAGTCAGCGTGCTATGTACCATGCACAAGTAGAACGCCATGAGGAGGGTCACGAGGAGGCCATCTGGCGTCTCGTGCTGGCCTGAAGGTGACGACATGCGAACTGCTCGGTAGCTCGGACCGGGGTTGGTTGGTTGTCGGAATTCAAGATGCAACAGCTGCAGATCTGTGTGCGCCTGCTTACTGCATCGTGTCAGAACAGTCGTGTTCCCAAGTTGGTGTCTGTACACAGCACAAACACGGTCTGGCAGCCGATGATCGGCGTAGAAGTGCCTATTCGTATGCATCTCATCTCACGATGCGGCAGTGCCCCTCCTCTAGCTTGCGTTCCAGCCCTTCGGCACATGGAGACGTTTGCACGCACGTTGGTGGAGTCGACGAGCAGCGAGCTTTCCTGCCTCTACTTCACCCTGCACCCACTGCAGCTCACGGTCGCTGTCCTTTTTCACGACCACGACCACGACCACGACACGGCACGACACTCCACGACACGACACTCCACGACACGACACGCCACTCCACGCCACTCCACGCCACTCCACGCCACTCCACGCCACTCCACACAGGTCTCGCCGCAGCCTGGCCACTGCTCTCGACACTCTGCACCGGCGCCCCACTGCAGCTGCCACCACTCCGACCTGGGTACCGGTACCTCTTCACAGCCGGCCGAATCGCCGCAGCTACAGCCGCAGACTCTCACTGCACCTCTCACACCGATCAGCAGCTGCTGCACACGCGTAACACAGCGTTGCGTTGCACAGCGCGGCCTTCTCCCAGCACCCTCTGCACTCTGCACTCGGCACTCTGCACTTCGATGGTCGCCTTTGCAGCGGAGCCTTGAGCGGGGCACACAAGACACGTCCAAGCGCGCTCGACACCTCTGGAGCCTCCAGAACCACGGTTGCACGTCCCGCCCTCCACGACAGCCCTGACTGACGTAAGACGTAAGTTTGCTCTCTCCGCCCACGATGCCGTCAGTGCGCGCATGAGCTCGCCAGCCCGCCCAACAATGCCTGTCCACCTCACATGCAAGGGACACAGACGTTGTTGTCGTTGTCATTGTCGTTGTCGCTGTCGCTGTCGTCGTCGTCGGCGGCGGCGTCGCTGTCGTCGTCGGCGTCTTGTTGGGTCGGCCCTGCGCCAGCCTGGTCAAGCCCCGTCTTCTGGCACGCTTGCTAACCGCGACCAGCTTCTCGTACCCCACGACACACGCCCGCGCACTGGGCTGCTCGCTTGAGCCAGACACTACGTGTTGGGAAGCCTCCCAGAGCGACCACCACTCTCCCCCTGCCCCTCCGCCCATCATGTCCCCCGCAATCGAGAACGACGACCTCGAGGAGCTCTCCCTGAGCATGCCGACACCGCGACGGGGAGGCGCGAGCACCACCAGGACCGTCGATTTCCAGACCCCCGACCCCGTTCTGCCCGCGCCCTCGGTGGAGCCCAACAAGGCGCGAGACTCGAAAGCGAGCCAGCGACTGGGGCAGTACACGATTGTGAAGACGCTGGGCGAGGGCTCCTTCGGCAAAGTGAAGCTGGCCACACATCAGGTCAGCGGCCAGAAGGTTGCCCTGAAGATCATCAACCGGAAGCGACTCGTCACACGCGACATGGCCGGCAGAATAGAGCGCGAGATCCAGTATCTGCAGCTGCTGCGGCACCCTCACATCATCAAGCTGTGCGTCAACAGAATACACGTCAAAACGGTAGCAATCGCAGGCTGACTTGGACACAGGTACACGGTCATAACCACACCCACCGAAATCATCATGGTCCTCGAGTACGCCGGTGGAGAGCTCTTCGACTACATTGTCAACAACGGACGCCTGCAGGAGGACAAAGCACGTAAATTCTTCCAGCAGATTGTGTGCGCCGTTGAGTACTGCCATCGACATAAGATCGTACATCGAGACTTGAAACCCGAGAACCTGCTCCTAGATGACCAGTACAACGTCAAAATCGCCGACTTTGGGCTCAGCAACATCATGACAGACGGAAACTTCCTCAAGACAAGCTGTGGAAGTCCAAATTACGCCGCGCCAGAAGTCATCTCCGGCAAGCTGTACGCTGGCCCGGAAGTCGACGTCTGGAGCTGCGGTGTGATTCTCTATGTTCTGCTCGTGGGACGGCTGCCCTTCGACGACGAGTACATCCCCACACTGTTCAAGAAAATCGCCGCAGGAAACTACAGCATACCGAACTACCTTTCGCCAGGCGCCGTTTCGCTGATCAAGAAGATGCTCATGGTCAATCCTGTGCACCGCATCACGATTGGCGAGATCCGCATGGATCCATGGTTCACAAAAGACTTGCCTGCCTACCTCGAGCCACCCATCCAGGAGTTCTTTGACACAGGTATTGATCCCAACAAAGCCATAGACCCAAAGAGCGTCGCGCCCTCACAGCCTGCGCCGATTGTGCAGAAGCTGCACGAAACGGTTGTCTCGAAGCTTGGCAAGACAATGGGTTACGCGAAACATGATGTCCAGGAGGCGCTGGCGCGCGACGAGCCCAGTGCTATCAAAGATGCATATCTAATTGTTCGCGAGAATCAGATCATGAAGGCAAATCGTAAGTGGATCTCCCCAGCTCAAGCCACTTTGCGGGGTGCATAAGTACCCCGGTCGTGCGTTTGCAGGCCGAAACTTGTACAGGATTGTCCAAGTTTGTGGACAGCTCTACAACACAGCATGCTGACGCTCCAGTGTAGCACTCTTAACGAACGAGCAAAACCTGCACCCATTTCTAGCATCGTCACCTCCTTCCGGCCACGACTATCTGAGCCAGTCGATACCTCAGGTTTTGGCTGGTGGCTCTCGTCCTCAGATCATTCCGCCTCCCTCTGCCGACCATGAACGCGCACGCCAAGGCTCGAACGCGAGCAGCCAGCTTGCAAACGTACGCAGTCCTGTCAGCACCATTGCCATCCTACCCAGCAGTCTTACAGAGTACCACACTGCGTACATGAAAGGCCAACCAAGACCATCACCTGCTTCCCAGGGGCTGGAAGGGTCACCACTTACCGGACAGACCGATGAGCAACGCGCCGCCAACGCTCGTCGCCTGAAGCCCAACTTCCGGACACTCCCAGATCCACAACGGCCGAGGCCTGAGCCAATGACAGCTCTACCAGCAAAGAAAGCGAGACCGACCAAGTGGCAATTTGGTATTCGCTCACGGAATCAACCTGCTGAAGCGATGCTTGCCATCTTCAAAGCTCTGAAGGCTATGGGTGCCGACTGGGAAATTCCAGAACCACGCAAAGCTGGAGGGGGAAGCGGCTCGCGCTCTCGTAGCGGGTCTCAAGGTTCACAAGAACAACCTGAATCACGATCACGAACGCACTCGCAAGGCTCGTCGATATCATCACACTCATCTCAGGGCGACGCCCGCTCCGACGACGAAGACTCGCCTCACCGCAAACCCCTCACGGTGCGCAACGCCTCGTCCGACCAAGAGACCCGCGGCCGCCAAAAGCACCACTACAACCACGCAAATGACTGGGGCTACCGCGTCCCCGATGATCCTTGGGTCATCAACGCGCGCTTCCGCAAAGACGGCATGTTCCCCCCTGGCGTCGCACATCCCTCTTCCACACATTCGTCACGCGTCGATCTGCACCACGATCCTTCGGCCCGCAGACGCAGCTCCACCACAACCAGCACGTCAAGTCACGCCGTTGACGGTATGACCCATGCTGACGGCTCTTACGACCTCTCCGACTACCCGCAGCCGGACGAGGCCGTGTGGATCTACATGTCGATCCAACTCTACTCGATCGACCGCGAGTTCTTTGTCGTCGACTTCAAGTGCGCGGGCTACGAGCGGCTGGTGTCGAACCTCGTGCGCGAAATCAAAGCCAACCCGTCCGTCACCGATTTCTCGTCCAGCCACCGTAGCAAACACCAGCATGAAGATGGCTGGGACGACGAGCAGGGCGTGTGGCGGCGCCTGGACGAGGGCGAGCCGCTGCCGGAGGATCTCGCCAAGGAGCTGAGGGACGGCGGGAAAGGCGTGCTCCGCGAGAGGACCGAAGAGGTGGGTGTCGGGCGCACCGAGGGCGAGAAAGTGTGCACGAGTCCGTTTCCGTTTTTGGATGTGGCGAGCACGCTTATCCTGCAGTTGAGCGGGGAGTAGTAGTGGTAGTACAGGACAGACGAAGAGACGACCGAACAGACAGACAGATGGACAGACAGGCAGGCAGGCAGACAGAGCTGAGGCAGATGGGACTGTTTGGTGGTGTTTGTAGATGGCCTCATGGAAAGGAGATACCCGACTTGACCAAAAAAGTCTGGCGAAATGGTGACACGCAACTACCACTTTTGTCGATAATGACCTGTACCCCGTCCTCGATACATGTCCTTCAGCCAGGCTCTACGCTACGACCCTCCCAAATCCAAACCCCCTGACTCCATTGCTCAACCACACGCCCTCGCCCACCTCGATGGTACCCAGCTCGACCGTCTCCTCCATGCAATATCCCTTGCCCAGCGCCCACCGTCGACTGGTGCCGCGCTGCCCGCCGGCCCCGACCTTTGCGCTCCTTAGGCTGTGGCCCCAGCGCCCTGCGAACGGTTTCCTCAGTTCGCCTTCATCGGCGTTCGCATCTCCATGTCGATTGCCGTCGTCTGCCTCGCCGCTTGAGGCGCCCGACGCCGTGAAGGCAGACGGCACGCCCACGGGCGGCGTGACCCATCTCCCGCCGCGGAAGAAGTAGAGGCTCGTGAGCGTGCCCTCTGTGGCTTCGCGCACGGTGTTGAACAGGATGACTTCGCGGTGCACGCTGCTTTCCTTGTTCTCGGGCAGTGCGCGCGCCCGGCTCTGGTCGTAGGCTGTGCGCTCCGTGGTCTTGAGGAGCGTGTAGGGACTCGAGGGCGTAGGGGCTGTGTCGAGGCGCAGCTTCCATTCTGGCGGTGGAGGCGTCGAGGACGGGTCTTTGTTGCCTGCTGGGAGCGAGTCAGTGGGCCCTAGAATCAAGGCACCACCCGTCAGGGGTGAGGGTTTGAACTCCTTTGGCTGTGGTGGCTGAGGCCCTTGGGAGGAGTCGCCTGCGGGTAGCGAGTCGGTGGGTCCAAGGTTGAGAGCGCCGCCTGTCAGGGGTGAGGGTTGGAAGTCTTTCTTCTTGGTTGGGTGCTCTTGCGGGGTTGGGTTTGGTGGGTCGAATGAGGTTGGGTAGAGGGTGGTGAGCGGGACGGGGGGGATGGATAGAAAGTCCACGGTCATGTTCGCCGCTTTGTCAAACAAGACTCTCAGTTTCAACGGCCCGTCTTGTTTGCCCTCGCTCTTCTGCCACGCCTTCACGCTCCATAACAGGTCTTCATGTAGGCGTTTCCCGTCGGCAAGTCTTTTGGTCACGAGGTCAAAGTCAAAGTGCTGTGCGGCTTCGACCATGCGGTCGCGGTGGTAGGCGAGCATATAGAAGGGTGATGGAGTGACGAAGTTAAGATCTGGCCTGGAGTTCTCTACAGACGATAAGAGGAGTGGATCGTAGCGGAGTGAGGTGAACAGTTGGAACGCTGGGGGTGGTGACATGGTGGGCGGTGATGGGCGTCGCCGTCGTCGCTGGTGGTTAGTATGCTTCACGGGTGGCCGGCTGTGTCGTGGACTTGCCGTGTTGTGGGCACGAGGCTGTGGAGATGGTCAGTATATGTGAGTGCTCTGTATTGATGATGCTCGACGCTCTATGCTCTGTTCTGCGTTGTGCGGTGCTTGTTACTATCTATGGTTGGCGGATGTGGTCCACTCTAAACTCCGGTTACGCCGATGCCGTGATGGGATGGCCGACTTGCAGTGGGAAGACTTGGCAAGGGAAGATGCTTTGTTAGCATTTGCACGCAGCGGTCAAGCAGAACTGGCGAGATGCAAGGGGCCAACACAGATGCATCGCTGGAGAAAAGGTCGAGGTCAGGGTCGAGGTCAGGGTCGAGGTCAGGATCGAGTGCAGTCACGTGAGGAGCAAGTGCAGGTGTCCGCAGAAGGTGCAACGCTGTCTGCAAAGAAGGAAGGCGAGGAAACAAAGAAGATTGTTGTGGTGGCCGTGTTGACGTGTGTTGCAAGGAGCAGCCATCCATGCATGACGCAGTGCGGCCCGTCCAAGCTCTCAGCTAGAGCGAAATTCGAACGCGCAGCTTCGGCGACAAGCAACCCATCCATCACCACCGCCATTGCGCGCCGTCCCTTTCGCCTCTGTGTTCTCATCGCTTCCCCATCCCCCTCCCCCTCCCCCTTTGCACCATGGCCAACAGCACAAACGCACCGGCTCCCGTGCTCAGCACGCCGGGGCCCTTCCCCGTAGGCATCCCCGAACCCGGCACAAGCTCGCTGTGGGACCGGCTGTCCTCGTGGGCGGCGGAGAACAAGGGCGTCGTCTACACCGTGGCCGGCGTGACGCTCGTCGTGGGAGCCGGCGGCGCCCTGTACTACTTCAACTCGTCCGACTCGTCCACGGACGCATCGGCGCCCGGCGCGGCGAACAAGCGTAAGAAGCAGCGCGAGCGGAGGCGCGAGAAGGAGCGCGCGGCCAAGGAGACGGCGGCCACGGACGAGCCCAAGCCAGGTGCGCAGCCCGGCGCACGCACACGGAGACAGCGCTGATCAGGTGACAGAGGCAAAGAAGGCGCCAGCCGCGCCCACCGAGGACGAGCTGCCCGCGGTCGACGAGAGCACAGTGGGCGCGCTGTCGGACGAGGTGCGTGGACGCTGCGGCCGTCCAACCCAGGCTAACAGGCCCCCAGGAGCGCAAGGACTACGCGGCCAAGCTCAAGGCCGCCGGCAACAAGGCGTACGGCTCCAAGGACTACAACCGCGCCATCGACCTGTACGGCAAGGCCATCCTGTGCAGGCAGGACCCCGTCTTCTACTCGAACCGCGCCGCGTGCCACAACGCCATGTCCGACTGGGACAAGGTCATCGACGACACCACCGCCGCCATCAACCTCGACAACGAGTACGTCAAGGCGCTCAACCGCCGCGCCAACGCCTACGAGCAGGTCGAGCGCAACAGCGAGGCCCTCCTCGACTACACCGCCAGCTGCATCATCGACGGCTTCCGCAACGAGAGCAGCGCCCAGAGCGTCGAGCGCCTGCTGAAGAAGGTCGCCGAGCAGAAGGGCAAGGCCATCCTCGCCTCCAAGGAGAAGAAGCTGCCCAGCCCCACCTTTGTCACAAACTACCTGCAGAGCTTCCGCCCCCGGCCCGCCCCCGCCGGCCTCGACGACGACGCCGAGCTCGACGCCGAGTCTGGCAAGGCCCAGCTGCGCAAGGGCCTCAAGGCCATGGCCACCAAGACGGCCGAGGGCTACGCAGAGGCCGCCGCCGCCTTCGACCGCGCCCTCGAGCTTGGAGACCTTGGCGACCACGAGGCGTTTGCGTATAACATGCGTGGAACCTTCCGCTACCTCAAGGGCGACAATGAGGACGCGCTGCAGGATATGGACAAGAGCGTCGAGCTCCAGCCCGCGCTGACACAGAGCTTCATCAAGCGCGCCAGCATGCACTTGGAGCTGGGTACGTACAACCCACGCACAACTGACACCAACACACAGCTGACACTCCCCAGCCAACCCCGAGGCCGCCGAAGCCGACTTCGCCACCGCCCTGGCGCAGAACGAAAAGGACCCCGACATCTTCTACCACCGCGCACAACTCCACTTCATCAAGTCCGAGTTCGGCGAGGCCGCAAAGGACTACCAGCGCTCCATCGACCTCGACGAGTCCTTCATCTTCTCCCACATCCAGCTCGGCGTCACGCAATACAAGATGGGCTCCATCGCCTCTTCCATGGCCACCTTCCGCCGCTGCATGAAGAACTTCTCCCAGGTCCCCGACGTCTACAACTACTACGGCGAGCTGCTCCTCGACCAGCAAAAGTACCAGGAAGCCATTGAGAAGTTCGACACGGCCGTCGAGATGGAGAAGTCGAGCAAGCCGCTCGGCATGAACGTCCTCCCCCTCATCAACAAGGCGCTTGCCCTCTTCCAGTGGAAGAACGACTTTGGCGACGCCGAGAAGCTGTGCGAGAAGGCCCTCATCATCGACCCGGAGTGCGACATTGCCGTAGCCACCATGGCGCAACTGCTCCTGCAGCAGGGCAAGGTCACCGAGGCCCTCAAGTACTTTGAGCGCGCAGCCGAGCTGTCGCGGACAGAAGGCGAGATTGTCAACGCACTCAGCTACGCCGAGGCCACACGAACACAGCTCGAGGTGCAGGAGAAGTACCCTAAGCTGGCAAGCCGACTGGGCGCCATGGGCGCAGCCGCCGGCGCAGGAGGCTTTGGCATGCGGTAAGCCGTGTAGAGGAACGAATCCGCTCCACTCTGCCTGCCTCTGCCTGCCTCTGCCTGCCTCTGCCTGCCTCTGCCTGCCTCTGCCTGCCTCTGCCTGCCTCTGCCTGCCTCTGCCTTGCCCTCTGTTCTGCATCTTTTGTAATTACTACACCTCTTCTCCACGGATGTTTGGTCATGTGTGTGCGTGTGTATCGGCGTTGTAAAATGTTCATGTACATCAGCTTGAAACGAACTTTTCTATCCATCCCATCCACATCATCCCCCCAAAGCAAAAACAATGCACGCGTGAAGCCAGGACCACTGGATCATGGAAGCATGAGCCAGCCTGTTGTTGTTACTCCTGTTGTTGTCGGGCTTTGAACGTCAAACACTCTCCTCTGTTTTCTTGCTCTAGGACATGCGTTGCACAGGCGCCCACACCAGGCCCACTGGAGGCTACAGGAGCCATCCACGCACACGCACATGCACATGGACGCCATGCGAGATACCCCGGCCACTTTCGCATTCAAACAGACTAGTGATGAGGTGGAGTCACGACGTTGCCTATGAGAGGGTGAGGTATAGCAGCTCTATCCAAGCCATTGAATTTGTATCATCTTGTGTGTGTGTGTGTGTGTGTGAGAGAGAGAGAGAGAGAGTGGGAGAGGTATGTCAACTCTATCCAAGCCATTGAATTTGTATTATCTTGTGTATGTGTGAGAGTGTGAGAGAGAAAGAGAGAGAGAGAGAGAGAAAGGGAAAGCACTATCAAGGCTTTTACAGGAGAGACCCACCCAGAACCGTTGAAACGCCATGAAGGGTATCTTGAACAAAACTAGCTAGGGGTACAGCGAAGTGAAGAAGAGGAAACAGCATCGCCAGTCGTAAGAGAGCGAGCGGTACTTATGTGTACGGGTTGTTTGTGGTGTTGCTGAAGCAGCTGCCTTGTCCTTGGTCAATCAAAGAGCAGTTGCGAGGTCCGAATCCCTAGTTCGGGACACTGTAGCCGGAGCTCTTGGGGCCGAAGATCCAGTCTATCGCGTTATTAGGACTGTGTTGTTGGGGAGAATGGAGGTCACTTACACTGGGCACTGTACTTGACCTCAAAGGCTGCCTTGCGGCCCTTGCAGGTGGCCGGTTTGTTGCCACCGGCGGTCTCGATGCGGTAGACTGTGTTGATGCCGCCTTGAGACAGGCCTTTGGTGTCCTTGAGGAGCAGCCACTTGATCGCACCCTCGGCGTTGGTGCCCGGGCAGGAAGACGTCGGGGCGTCCGTCTCGTTCAACTTGCCGAGCACCGTGAGAGGGTACGGAGACAGAGAAAGCTGGTCGAGAGCGAAGACGGGCGCGGCGCCACTGAAGAAGTGGTGGCCAACGAGATGCTCGAAGCCAAGGGACTGCAGGTTCTGGGTGAAGCGTGTGGGCTGAGAGCTCAGGGACAGGGCGAGTGGAGAGATGGAGGGGATGGTCCATTTGGCGAAGGGGTCATTGTTGAGCCGTGTGCCGATATCGTAGAGGTTGGCTAGTCATTGTCAGTCTTGACTCCAAGCTTCAAACTCGGAGTGGACTTACCAGTGGCGCCAGTGGTTCCCGGAGCAGCGTTCTCGTCGCCGGTCGCGCAGGTGTAGTTCTGCGTGCCGACACCGAGAAGGACGTACTTGAGCCGAAGCCCATCTGGACCGGGCAGCGCGCTCTTGGGCATCAACTTGGCGAGCTTGTCGAGGTTGCCGGCTGGGGCGTAGGCTTGCGTCTGTTGGGCCGGCAAGGCATGGACCGAGCTGGCGAGGAGGGCGAGCGCGGACACGGTGGCTGAGAGTGTGAAGCGCATGGTGATGGATGTTTGTGTTGGAAGACGAAGTGGAGGTTAGAGAGGAGTGTAGGGGTATAAGATAGAACAGGACTAGATTGACTGAAGGTGACGAAGAGATTTTCCCACACGGTCCGCTTTGGCCTTCACCTTCACTTGGAAAGAGCAGTCGGTATCATCTGCGTACAGCTTTTGCCCATGACCAGGCGGCTAACTTTCTTATACCTCTTCTCCCCTTCACCCTCATCCCTGCTTTTAGACGTTGGAAGACCGCGGCTGCATGCTAGTCCACGCGCTATATGCATGCGAGCATGCGAGCATGCGAGCAAGTGGAGGCGGCCCTGTTCGCGACCGCATGTCCGTCTGCCACCCATGAGGCGAGACGCAGCTTGGAGCTGGTGACATGGAGATGGTCTAAGCGCAAGTGCCATAGATGGCGCTTTGCCCATGGCAGCAGGCGGGTCCTAAACCTTGTCTCTCCTGAAGCGCTGATACGTCCGAAACGGACGTCTGGACAAGGACCCTGGGCGTTACGACGGGAGTGCATGCTGGTTGTCTGCCTGAGTCGCATAGCAATAGCACTGCTTCTCGTGTTGAGCCTCCATTCGTACGGCCAGCTCTTGTGCGCGTCGAGTGTTTGACATCGCCTCCACAAAATCACGGCAAAGCAGTGTCAAGTCTGCCTCACGCAAGGCGGAGGCCCCCATCCAACAACAAAGATGACAGCGTCTCATACGCTCTGTCAAGACACCAACATCCTGAGATCTACTCGCAAAGTCCGATTCGAGGCTGGACCATTGTGCCTCTCGGTGATGAACGGGAGGTTGGGCCATGGTTGTAGCTCCGTGCAGGCGCCATTCAATCAACGGCTGGTAAATGATCTAGATGCAGACGAAAAGGCCGCAAATGAACTGATTATAGCATGCATGAGCTATCGAATAGCCCCGCTTTTGGCTGAAATGTGAGCTAAATGTTGGCGGCGCCTACACACCTTAGATTGTGGAGTCGTATGCTACGGCGGGGTCAGCACACGCCGCGCAGGGTGATGCGGCAAATTCGGCACAGCCAGAGCAGAGGACAGTCACGTAGGGGCTGACACTGAGGCTGTGCAGGCGATGTAGGATGTTGGTGGAGTTGGGGGAGGGTTTGGACGCAAAGTATCCGTTAGAATTTCATGCAGACCATGTGTATGCCATTTCCTCACAAACTCAGAAAGCAAAAAGCTCACCAGCATGTTCAGTGCCTCTTTTGGCCGGAGAAGCAATATCCAGAAGGTGCATTAGCCTCATGCATGTCAGCTAAAGAGGTACAATTAGCATGCTTTTCCCAACACAGGTGGAGATTTGGGGACCCGCACTACGAGCATGCTTGTTGACAATGCGGGCCATCAGTCTGTTCGCCGACAGATCCAATGTACGGGAAAATCTGGCGCAGTTGCAATAGATCGTTGACTCGGCTTCGGCTATTCGTGAAGATGTGCTGTGCAAGGATGGGAGGTCGCTGGACGGCCGCTAGAAACGGTAACGGGAAGTGGGGCTCTAGACTACATTGCTTCGACAACCTCCTTCGTTCCTCGCAAGACATCGCCACAGCCAGTACCGACAATGCAACTGCTGCAGTCTGTCTTGGAGCTTGTACTGTTTTGAACAACGTCGCCGATAACTGTCTCGATAGACGTTGGTTGTAGCTGAGGCCAGATCGCAGCGGGACGGAGCCGAAACTGTCCATGGAATAATGGACACTCCATCATTGAGTGCTAGCGTCGTTGGTGTCTGGCCATACGCTCTACTACCACTTCTGGTGAGTGTGTTACAGGGTCAGCACACACACACTGACATGTGTAAACAAGTCCATCATCATCTATGCTTTCTATAACGCGTGGCTACACCCACTGCGTCACTACCCTGGACCACTACTCTGGCGATCTTTCCGTATTCCATATGTGGTTTCAACCCACAAAGGACAACTTCACAAGCAACTAAAGGAATTCCACACTATCTATGGGCCAATCGTTCGAATTGCTCCGGATGAGCTCTCCTACGCTGATGGCAGAGCATGGAAGGATATATACACAAACCGGACTGGCCATCAGCCATTTCCACGAAACCAGACCTGGTTCAAGAAGCAAACTCCAGACGAGCCTCACTCTATCCTGGGCTTCGACGAGGCTTCCCACGCAAGATACAGACGCGCATTTGCGAATGCCTTCTCGGATAAACATCTCAGAGACCTAGCGCCGATTGTGGAAGGCTATGTCGATCTACTCCTTTCAAGACTACAAGCATCCACAACAGACTCAGTAGATTTGGATCATCTGATCGAGTGTATAGCTTTTGACATTGGCAGCGATCTCTCTTTCGGTCAGTCCTTCGACTCACTCCGGAGCGGGAAAGTGCACCCCTGGGTGGAAGTCGCCAACGGCTTCGGAAAAGGTCTTGCTCTTGTTGCCTCAATCAATCGGTATCCACCCATAGAGCGTCTATTACGGTACATCATCCCCAAGAAGATCATGCAGAAGATGCAAAACCACGCCATGATGAGCAGTGCTATGGCACAGAAACGCCTCGCCATGAATACGGACCGACCAGACTTTGTAACTCCAACCAAGAAATACGTCGAGGCGAAAGGAGGTATAGAAGGCAAAGAGTGGGACATCAACCTCATGATCTTTGTCTTTGCCTCTAGTGAGACGATAGCCTCTGCGCTTACTGCCATCTTCCGCGAGCTCGTCCAACATCCAGGCACCCTCCACCGTCTCACTTACGAACTACGCTCTACTTTCCAGAGCGAGGCGGACCTCACAATCGCGTCGACTGCTCATCTCTCTTATTTGAACGCAGTCATCAACGAAGGGTTGCGTCTCGATCCGCCTGTCGTAAACGCACCACCTCGCGTTGTGCCACCCGGTGGTGACACGGTTTGCGGACGATATGTACCTGCTGGAGTATGTCACTACGATTTCCATTTCCCAGTTCGATGACCCTCACCTACATCTGGTCTCATCACCTTCAATATGAAAAGGACGCATACTAACGATCGTAGACGTACGTAGCGTACAACCAATTCGCCGCAAACCGACAGAAGTACAACTTCCATCTCCCCAATACCTTCCTACCAGAGCGCTTCCTTCTGGGCAAGTCTTCCCGTCACAACGACAAAGACGACATGGCATCTTTCCAGCCCTTCAGCATCGGTCGGCATCAGTGCATTGGCATGAAACTTGCTTACGCCGAGATGCGTATCATTGTTGCCAAGGTTTTGTGGGGATTCGACATGCAGTTGGCCAATCAACAAGACAGATTTGATTGGGGCGAGCAAGCGACGTATATTTTCTGGGACAAGAGACCGCTGAAGGTGTGCATGACTCGTGCAAAGATGGAGTGATGCGACGAGATCTAAACAGATTGTACAAAATCGGTTGGTTGGTAGATATTTGCGAACAATGAATATAATAAGACTCGAAACACACTCACTACGTCCCTGAGGATACTCTACAAAGGAGCTCGCTGCCTCTGGGCTGTACCTGGAAAAGGCTCAATTTCCCTTCCCACCTTTGTAGTTATTTGCAGATATTGAACAGCTCCAATCGCGATCGAGATTACTCGAGAACCGAAACGCAGCTTCCTGAAGACTACAAAAACGACCGGTATCTAGTATCGCGAGCAAGACCGGCACACAGGACGCATCTTCCCCAACCAGCCACCACGCACCCGTTTCGCCCTGACCCTACGCGATGTCGAACTCCACGGCGTGTTGACGGACTCCATACATGCACCCGCCAACGCGGCTAAACGCTAACCCATGCACACACACACACACACACACACACACACACACACACACACACACACACACACACACACACACACACACACACACACACTCATACACTCACTCTCTCTCTCTCCTTCCCTTGCCTTCCCGTTCCTCAATCCTCCAGAGCCGTGATTCAACATACCCACCCAACCAGCCCTTCTCAGCACCAGCTGGAATCCGCAGGGAAACCAAGCAGCCAGCCACTCAGCCAATACAAGCCCGATGCCAAGAAGGTCCGACGCCGACGACGCCGACAGAAGAGCAGAAAAAAAACCTGGAAACGAACGGAATGTAGAAGAAGAAGAAGAAGAAGAAGAAGAAGAAGAAGAAGAAGAAGAAGAAGAAGAAGAAGAAGAAAGACCTCGGGAGTGAGTGAGGGAATATCCATCCATCCATCCCCATATCGCAGGGCCTTGAGCAAAAAGAAAAAGAAAAAAAAAAAAAAAAAAAAAAAAGGCAGCAACACGAAGAGCCTCGTCCGAGTCCCTGACTGGCTGATGGAGATCTGCTAGCTGATGGAGATCTGCTAGTGCTGGACTGTACAAGTAATCGGATTTCAATAAGGAAGCTGCGTTGTAGTCGTCTTCCTCCGGTGTCGTCGTTGTCGCTGTCAATACATATCACGTACGCTACGCGACGCGGCTGAACGCAATGACCAGTGTCTTGTGTCAAGGGCAATTCATTGCCTATACACAGCATCCTCACTTCTTTTACATACAGCCTTGGGTCTTGTATGCAGAAGCAGGGCAAACACACCCTACTGCTGCTGCCTGGGTCGTGCTCGGAAGGGATACATTCTTTAAGCCACATGGAATCTGACGATACTATCAAGACCGTACAAGAACACAATTGAGCGCAAGGATTCCATTGTTCGCGTATACGTACACACTCCATCACCGCTTTCACAAATCCATCTTCAGCGCCAGTCACAGCCCAGACAAGTGTCTGTAACATCCCAGCTTTACTGTACGCCGCCGTTCCGCCCTATGTTACCTAGACTCGCAACAAGGATCGCGGAAGAAGGGCTGAAGCAGACCGTACCCTCACCAACCACCTTTGAGAATACACCATCGCCGAAGGAAAGGCGTAGAAGCAAGAAAGCAATACCACGCACCGGTAACGCCAAGCCAGAGACCGCCTGACTGCACCAGTCGTGTGTGAACGAAAAGCCAAAGAGAAGGACCGTTTAGTCGCGCCACAACACCAAGAAATGAATCGAACCCGCCAGTTATGTACGTGTACTGGAGGAAGAGAAGGACCAACGAACAGTCAGACCGGGATCGCGTTCTGGCAGTCGACTTTCCGACGTCAACCCAGTGAGATAGGAGAAGCCTTTTGGTGACAGGAGGATGCTGCGTTCCCTGTTGAGATGTGATGTACGCCAAGCGCCAGACTATGCATTGGCACTGCACCAGAGAAAGGAGAGGAAGGACAAGGGACGTTGATTACAAGTTCGTAGGGGGAGGGGATGAAGGTAATGCAAGCGTTGGTGGGTGTCGGCAGTACTTTCAAGAGCTATCCCCAATCAGAGATGAGTGGGGATCCTACCGTGGCACCTCAGACATCGATTTTACCTGACGACAGTGAGCCCATAGTTCAAGCATCCGGACGATAACGCGCGTTGTGTTGATCGTCTGCACTTGATTGGTATGCATACCGGTTCATCATCTGACCCTGCATCGGCATCCCCATGTGGTGAACGCCGTTGTGTTGCAGCTGAGCAATGCCATAAGGATTTTGGTGGCTGACGTCACTACCAAGGAAATTGTTCATGGCAGCTCCATGAAGACCCTGTGTTTGCGAGACTGGGCAGTCCTTGTGAGCAAGAAGGAGCGTCTTGAGGTTTACTATTTCCTCGCGAAGTTGAGTAACGGTAGCAGAGAGAGCGTCGTTCTCTGTGCTGAACAGCTCAACCTTGGCCTGCAGATTGGCAAGCCACTGCTTCTTCCTTTGACGGCACTTGAGGGCAGCAACCCTAGAGCGGGTTAGTACGACGCATATATAGCTGTCAGAACGAAGAGCGAGACGTACCTGTTTCTCTCAAGGAAGTTCTTGCGCTTCTCCTCGTCGGTCATCTTGCGGCCCTTGCTGTCGAACTCTTCTTCTTTCATGTTCGCCATCTCGTCGTCAGAGTCGTCTTCATCATCCATGGAGGCAGCAGCGCCCTTCTTGCGTCCACCTTTGGGAGCATCATCGGCTTTTCGCTTCGTACCGGCGGCTTGCTTGCCGTTAGCAGCACCTTTCTTGCCTCGTGTACGAGATCCTTTGTTCTGCTCACTTTGACCGGACTCGGAGAAGTCACCAGTGTCGGCAGAAGCCATGCTGTTGATGGAGCCCTTTGTATTGCGGCGGCTGTGATCAGCGCCGACAGGTTGGACAGGCATATGACCAGCGTTCACCGACTGGTTCTGGGGCGCCATAGAGAACGGTGGCTGGTTGTTCCTAGCACCGCCGCCATTCTGACTTGCAAACGAGAGCAAGTCGTTAGCGGCGCTGCTGACGTCATGATTAGCGTATGGGTCGTTTTGAGACCTCTGCTGTTGTTGCTGGGCTTGCTGATAGTTGTTTTGGCGATCCATTCCTGCGGTTACCGTGTCAGGTTGTGAAGTGGGTGCTGCCGAGGTCTTATTTTGGTTAGCCTGAGCGGCCGCTCGCATAGCAGCCTGCTGGAAGTCACCTGTTCCAGGAGTGACACCAGCACTTTGGAGGTTGAAGATAGCCTGGGTGTTGGGACTTGGGGCGGGGAACATGGACCCACCTCCGCCAGGCGTAAGACCAGTGCGCAGAGAAGACTCGTTGGGGGTAGGGAAGCCTCTGAACGATTCGCTGAAATAGTCCGTCTGGCCTGTAGGACCACTGAGCATGGCAGGGCTCAAAGGGCCAGCGCGCAACGACTGCCAGCCAGGTGTGATACCGGGCAACGGAGACGGCGACGTGATGTTTGCAACGGGCGGCAGAATGGTGCGGCCGCCAGGTGTTTCTACAGAGCCGTTGCCTCCGAAGGACTGCTCGAAGACGTTTGGCTCCAACGAGAAGGGGTTGTGTACAGTGTTGAAGTAGTCGGGCGTGTCACCGGTTGTTGATGGCGCGGGCTTGGGAGGAGGTGCCAGCGGGGCTGCATTGGTCACCGCAGGCTTTGCGTCGGGGTTGGTGGGTTCGGATACGGTGGCTGTTCGGTGAATTAGCCAAACGCACTGTCGATGGTAGCGAAGAAGGCGCGACGACGACAGAGTCGATGGCGGCAAGCAGGATGTGACTTACGAATGTCTTTGGTGTCTGGCTTGACCTCTGCAGGCTCTGTGGACGACGGCATGGTTAGCGATGCTTGCGCATAGCGGTGAGGCTTAAGCACAGATGTTGAAAGTATGACGTGATGCACGCGCAACTGCAAATACAGGCAGGTACAGTATGCAATTGAAAGGAAGGGGGCGGTGGCAACGCGTCGAACAGGCTGGGGCAGGCACTAGAAGCGCACTGGTGTTACTCACCTTCAGTCTTGGTCACGACGGGAAGGGTACTTTTGCTATCTTTGGGAGAGGACATGTTCGAATTCTGGGGGGAGGTGCGCGTGGTATGAGTTGCAGCAGCCATGTTCGGGATGGTGACGTAGCGGTGGTGACAAAGACGATCTCCTGGTACTCGGGCCTAAGGTCTACACTTCACTCTCCACACACGACGTGTCTCGAGAATGCACCAACGCGCGCTGGCCGTAGACGTGGTCGCAATGCTTCCGAAACCTTATCATACACTGTCAGCACGCTCGAGGTCGACTTTGGCGATGCAGCTGTGCGATGCGCCGTAATGGGTGCTGGCAGGTGCTGGCAGGTGCTGGCAGGGGGCGGCGAGAAGGTAGTGCAGGGCCTTCGGGGGCGGCGCGCACAACGACGGCAGCAGCAGCGATAGCATAACGACGTACCTTCAGCAAGACAGAGGATTGCGCAAAGTGCGGGGTAAGACTTTGCGATCCGAAGAATCGATATGCAGATGCGCCGCCAGTGAGAAAGCGATTGTCTGAGAGATCTCGAGGATTTCGACAGTGACGTCAAGCCCCTATGGAGGTCGCGGTCTGCTTTCACTGGTTGCGTGGTGCTCTACAAGACCAAGCAGCTCCCGGTAGCTTGGTTCGAACGTGATCTTGTTCACTGGGATCTCAATGAGGCTCTTCCCTAGGCGGAGACGGGGATCGTTGCTCGTGGTGACGATATGACAATGGAGGCGTTCGCGATGAGGTCAGAGGGCAGGACAGCGAGCAATTTCTGGAAGTGACGCAGCTTTGTGCCAAGCTGATAACGTGATGCAGCGTCTTCCGGGCTAGAACTGTCGCGCCCGCTCTCGTGGCCACTCACAGCGCTGTCTTGACTCACCGCCTCGCCCGGGCTGATCGCTGCCCCTTTTGAACTGCCTGCCACGAGAAGCGCTCACTGGATCCCCAGCATGCTGCCGTTCAACCTCTGTGGTTTGGCCAGCATTCCGTTCCTGCAGGATGCTGTCGTGATATCATCCCTTGGGCCAGACGCGTAGACGCAGCACACAGACATTGTCACATTCGTTTACCGTGCGGATTGGAGGGCAGTTTGAGGCCGTTTGAGGCCGGTGGGGACAGCTGTTCCCAACCGTCCACCAGGTCGACAGCCAATTGCCGGGTCCGACTGCATCTCGATCCCTCTGCATCCACGGTATCAATGTCGATCGATGGCATTTGCGCTTTCCAAATGGTGCTGCGATAGTGATCGCGTTCCACCAATCGAGGAGCAACCGTACTTTCTAGCGTACCCTCCAAGGTAAGCAATAGTGCGTTTGGCAAAGCGTTGCTTTGAAATCAGTGTTGGTGTTTTGGCAAACGGAGCTGAGAAGAGTCGTCACCAAGTGCAACTCATGCCTGAGGTAGCGTCCTGCAGTGAGCAGCCCTTGCCTAGCACCTTGACTTGATTGTGTGGCAGGAATATCTGGAGTACCATGTAGACTCGCTTGCAAGCCTCACTTTAGTAGCCACGTTCCAATGCGTCGCCAGAGCCATCATGGCTCTTGTAAGCGTGGTCCACAGTTCTACCTCATGTTTTGGTCTCCCAGCTTAGTTCAACACGTACACGATCTGCGAGATGAAAGGGGAGAAGTTGATTGAGCCCTACTCTGAGCAAGTCTCCAAGTTTCGAAAATGATAAAGACTCCAGTGACATGTGCAACATAGCAAAGCAAAGTACAGTATCCTCGAGCGAGGACTGTATGCTCAAACAGTCTCTGTTGTGACGTCTGTGTGCAAGGCGGCTGGGAAAGCGTCATGTTTCGTGTCGTGAATTCAGTAGCTGGAGACGCTGTCAAGTAGTCCCCATCCATTGAAGGCCTGCACCTCATCTCTTCCCACCTTTCTTCACTCCTTGTCTACGATCCGCGATATGTCGTGTACCCAAACGGCCCAAGCAAGACAGGCACATGAAAATGCTCCTGTTTCTGTGCCTCCCTAACGACGAACTGCACGACAACCTCTGGGAAGAAAGTACTGACCCCTCTTCCTCCAAAGTACGCCTCCGTATCGAAGGTCAGGCTGTACTTCTTGTCGCCTTGCTCGTGGAACACATCCTCCAGCTGCTCGCTCGAGAACGGACTGGCAGGTTTCCAAGCCGTGACGCGTCCGTCGCCGTTTGTGGTTGCGGAGAACCTGAGCGCGGCGTCGGATGTCGAGGACGGGTTGAGCAGCGTGAGTACGACGGGTATGTTCGCTGCGGGCTTGCCAATCGTGGTGTCGAGGACGTGGCAGGTGATTGGGGGCTTCTTTTCTGTCGACATGGTTTGGTTTGCGGGCGTGGGTGCTGTGGCTGATAGATGGGCCGAGAGTGCTTCGATGCGGTGGGTTGCTGGAGAGGAGGGCATGCAGAGACTGAGAGGGGTTGTAGCGATGCGTTTCGAGAGCCGTATAGAGCGGTAAATATGCGGTGTTGGCTATGTTGAGAGTTGAGAGTTGCGCGGTGCGATATGGTGGTGTGTAGTAGTAGAGCGCCGAGGATACAGCTGTTGGAGCTGTTGATAGCGTGTCTGAAGGCAGGAGAAATGCGATTGATATCTATCCACAAGATCGATCGAACGGTACCCCCGGAAGAGTTGTAGAAGAGAATGACAAGAATCCAGCTTCTCCGAGCCGACACCTCCATCCAAGAAACGCGTCGCGGTTGTAGCTGCCCTGCCCCTCCACGATAGGGTAGGTACCCCACTCACTCACTGCTTGTCATCGGCCCCCCCCGAAGCGCTCCAAGCTCCATGCGCCGATCACCGTTGTGCACAAACCTCACCTAACTCCGTCCCCTGAGTATGCACGGTCACAATTACGCACAAGGGTCGCTGGCACAATTTCTACCTAGTTGGCCAAACGGTTTCGACTTGCACTGGCGTGACAGGCGATCACGCGTTTCAACTTCCTCCGCGGCAACGACATGGCTCTAATTGCAGAGCATCGTGAGACAAACATCCCGAGGAGGAGTGCACCTTTTGCAAGGAGAGGCGAGCACAGATACAATACACACAATCGTGGGCGAGAGAAATCCATGGTTGAGTCGATTGCTCAGATACGTACATACATGGAAGCTAAAAGTGCTGATCATCGCACGTGTCCAAGGTATCCATAGATCATAGAATAGAAGTGAACGAGATAGAAGGTGCCGTACTGGCTAGGAAACCGTGATATCTCCCAGAAACATAAACAGATTGCTCACCCAGTCCGCTAGACATGGGGGCCATGCACCAAACGCCTTGCCAGCAACGAATCCACACAAACCACACTCACTTCAAATCACTCCTGAAGTTGTCGGCAAAGGGGCTCTGGTCCCGCTTCGACATTGCGCTCGCTCGTCGCTCGGACTCCTCAACGATGGGTGTCATGGGCATGCGCGAACGGTCGGTGTCGTAGGATGTAATGCGCGAGCCTATCGCCGGTCGGTCAAGCCTGTCGACGGCTGAGTTGTCACTGAAAGGGCTTCGAATGTCAACCAGGCCTGTAGGCGTGGCGTCTTGAATCTCAGTCACGCCCGAGTCGCGCGAACTCAACGAGTTGCGCAGCAGGCTCTGGCGAGAGCGTTGGTGGTCCTCTTCCTCGTCCGATTCCTCGTCCGAGTCTGCAAGGCTGACCGCCTGGCGAGCGCGTGCGTGCGAAACGCCCGAGTCGGTGGAGGCTACCGAGTAGCCTGTGAGGGGTCGTGCGGAAGGGACGAGCGCTTCGGGTGTTGCCACTGCCGTCCTCTCTCCACTGGTAAAGGAGCTCGATGAGCTCTTGGGCAGGGTGGTGTCGGAGCTCCTCTTCTTTGTGATGTTCAATGCGCGGACGGGTCCCAGTGTTGCTGTGCTCTGGACAGAGCTCTTGGAGCTGAGCCCAGGCATCTGGATGCGGATGGGCTTGACTTGGTGAGCGTGCTTGGGGTCGATTTGCGGTACAGGAGGTGTGCTCATCATGCTCAGGGCATCCTCGGGGGTGTTGGAGCCGTTCGACTTGACACTGACGACAGCAGCCTTTCCGCGCACAATGGTCTGGGCCGGCAGCGGAGATACGATGGCGTTCTGGCGGTACATGGTGGAGGCAACACTGTTGCGGGCAAGACTGGGAGCAATGCTTTGACGTCCACCGGTGCTGTCCGAGGCCATGGAATCGCGGAAGTCGGGGACGAAGAAGTGCTGATCGGCATTGGAGTATGGGCTGCTCATGCCCGACGAGGGAGACATGGCAGGAATGGGCGGGACGGGAGGGACGAGCAGGTCGGGCGAGCCGGGCCCTGAGCGGTTTGTGACGCCGGGGATGTAGGCAATCTGGATGATGTTGGAGGCGCGGGTGAGGACGGACGAGGCGACGGAGGCGACGGTGTGTGTAGACGCTCGCGCGCTTCGGCGAGATGCGAAGTCGTTCTCGGCCTTCTCTTGCTGCTCCAACTCGTCCTGCTGCCACTCCATTTCTGATATCGGCCGCCTCTTTCCCTTGAGACAGTACTTCCACACCACGAACACGAGAATAGCGATGACGGCGATACCTCCAATCACTCCACCAGCAATGGCGCCGACGTTGGGCTGGCTGCGCTCGCTCGCTGGGCTGGTGGGGTCGATTTCGCAGGAGACCTGGGCGCAGACGTCGCAGCTCTGCGGTGTCTGCACGCAGATCTTGCCGCCGGAGCAGTTCATGCCATCGCAGGACAGCTGGGCGCCGTTGGTTTCGCACTGGACGCAACGCTTGAGGACAGTGTTGAAGACATTCTCGAGTTCTGGGTGCGTGTCAGCTATGGTCAGTCTAGGTTGACTGTGGTGAGCGCACCTCTGCGGGCGCCGAGCGTCATGGTGGGCGTGGTGGGCGTGGTGGGCGTATCGACGGGTACAGGTGGGTAGGTCGAGAGACCAGACGTCAGCAGGCACACAGGCAGGCACACCGACCCGGCAAGGTGCAACGCGGGCTGGCGAGAGAGAGATGCGGCGCGAATGGCCCTTGTGCGACACGCGGTCCGCAGTCCTGATCGAGGACGAACCAGGAAGGATGGTCGAGGGAGGCACCGGCGCGAAAGGAGTGAGCGCAGACGAGCCAATAGAGCCTGAAGAGGCAGTCGAAGAGAAAGGCAGCAAACAAAGCGAGTGACGGAAGGGTACGAAGACGAGGACGAAGACCAGAGGCCACGACAAAGACGACAAAGAGCAACGGGCGGGCCACGGGCGACAGGCAACGGGCAAAGGGCAAAGGGCAACGGGCAACGGGCAACGGGCAACGGGCAACAGGCAACAAAGGCGCCTGTGTGGACGGGACGCGGCCTTGGGACGGGTGCGGGAGATGAGGGTGCCAGGCGCTGCTGTTGGGATCGAGCCCCGGTTCACGCTGGGCTGGTGGCTGCTCTGCTGCTGTCGAAGCCGCGCGTTTCGTCTCGCCCCGCTCAGGCCAGGGACAGCGTTGTGCGCGCGGATGAAGGGCGCTGGTCAGTCAAGACAAAGGCGGGCGTCTCTCCCCTCTCTTGCAGCTGACTGCTCGGCCAAATCGTGGCGCAGAACTTAATCTATTTATTGCAGGCACCCCTAGCCGTCCCTGGCGAACGAACGCCTGCCGCTTCGCAGAGGAACCCTCAAGGCTCACACCCACGCTCACCCCCTGCACCACCTCAGAAGAGACTGCCTTGCTCCTTGCTCTTTGTCGCCTGTGTCTGTGTCTGTCTGTGTCTGTGTCTGTCTGTGTCTGTCTGTGTCTGTCTGTGTCTGTCTGTGTCTGTCTGTGTCTGTCTGTGTCTGTCTGTGTCTGTCTGTGTCTGTCTGTGTCTGTCTGTGTCTGTCCATGTCCGTGTCCACCAAGACCTTGTTCCCTGTGTCGCAAGGCCTGTCAGCTTCCAGACAAGGCGCGCCTCCTTCCTCTTTGGTCGTCTCCACACGAACAGCCTCTTGCACTCTTGCAGCTCGGCCAATATATCGACTAATATAGTATGTCCTCTGGCTTCCTCACCACGTGCGCTGTCTTGCAGTGCCCTGCACCTGCCTCTCCCACACTGAACAGCCAGCCACAGCAGCTTGCTGCTCGCTCAACAATCCATCAACAATCCACCAACAATCCATCAACAATCCACCAACAATCCATCAACAATCCACCAACCGTTTACTACCTTCACCACCTTCACCACCTTCACTACCTTCACCACCTTTACTACCTTCACTACCTTCACCACCTTTACCACCTTCACCACCTTTACCACCTTCACCACCTTCACCACCTTCACCACCTTCACCACCTTCACCACCTTCACCACCTTCACCACCTTCACCACCTTCACCACCTTCACCACCTTCACCACCTTCACCACCTTCACCACCTTCACTACCTTCACCACCTTCACTACCTTTACTACCTTTACTACCTTTACTACCTTGACTACCTTCACTACCTTCACTACCTGTCATGCACATGCATTAGCCAGGCACGCCCCCCAGACGTTTCTCTTCTCTCTTCTGCTCAAAAACGCCGACGCAATCTTGCGCAAGGGCCCTTTCACAGCCAGTAGAATGTCTGCCACGGCCAATCCCCGCGGCTTTCGTACCACATGGCCCGCTGGTGGCAGCATGTCCCTTGCGGTCGGAGAATTGTCTAGACTCGAGCACCATGGATGATCTGTGGGTCTGCTGCCAGCGCTTAACACATGGCTGCATGCACCTGGCCGTTCATGGTTTCCGAAATTGGATCGTCGCGGATTCCTCGTCGCACCGCATCTGCTTTTTTGTCTGGTGTGCTAGCCGCGGAGACACTGCTGTTCGTCGCCATGATGGACAAGGGACGAAACCAAGCACCAAGCCGTGGCACAAGAACCAACAAACCTGCACAGCATTCTTTGAAACTGCGGCTGCCGACCCAACAAGGCTGTCAATCTGCACAAAACCGCCGAGCATTGCGATCTGCAGCGCGCCCGCTTCTTCAGCTGCACACCTGAAACCGACAGCCGTTGCCGATCGACTTGTCGATCTGGACCTGTCTAGAAGGCTGCATGTACTCACCAACAAGAACAGACATTGTAGATACCAATCCTCTTGTCTGCTACGGTAGGCTTTCCTCTGCAACAACTGTACCTAGTTACATGCTGTCTCTTTCCTTCCCAGCTTCTCTCCATCTTGCTCGATAGAGACTGCTTCCTGGGCGTAGTATTCACCTCGACCTCTTTCTTTGGCTCCTCTTTCTTTGGCTCCTCTTTCTTTGGCCTCTTTCAACGTCGTCTTCTGCAACTCCCCTCAAACATCAATCTCCGGCTGCTCACCTTCCGCACCCTCCTCCTCCTTGTCAACTGGCTTTCTTCTCGCCAACAACCACCTTCCACACCCCCTCTTCCCTCCCAACAACTACTGGCTTCGCCTCCCAGCTGCCCTTGCCTTCGGGCTTTGCGTAGCCTTTTTGGTTCGCAACGACCAACTTCCTTCTCCCCTCTTCCTCGTCGGTGAGCTGGCAGCTAAAATGCGTATGCCCAAACCCCCAGAGCTTCACCTTGCGGCTCGTCCAACACGCCTCCTTCCTTAGATCGGTACGAAATCCGCTATTTAGTGATCTCTCGGGTGGAAAGCGTCTGTCGTTTGCACGGGGATCAGTGGTAGGTGAGTGATGTGTCAAAATCACCACCTCCCTATGCGGCTCCTCCTCAATCGACTCGACTTGCTCGTTTAACCACATCAGATCCCTCTTGTGATCCGCATTATGGTCATCTAAACTTCTGTCCCAGATCCCGTTCTCGTCTGACAAATCATTCAGCGTTCTCGCTACTTCCTGTGCGTGTTCATCCGGCACGCAAGTCCAGAGTATACATCCCAAGATAGTCGTCTGGGCGTCAAGGTCGACTCTCCTGCGGTTGAGAAAGTAGAATCGTTGCCCAAACTCCTTATTAAGCATCTCCTCCCACTGTTCCATCTTTTTCACGGCATTCTCTACCGTCATATGGTACGGCTCATGATTCCCCATGACATAATATATTTTCAATTTGCTGTCTCTGCTGAGAAGGGAGCGCAGGAAGGCGAGCAGAGGTTGAGAATGGAACACGAGGCCGATGTCACCTAGTAGGAAGAGGTTGGATGCAAGCAGTGGGAAGTTGGCGGGTGTAGACAAGTAAGAGTAGGAGGGTGTTTGTATTGGCGCTTCGAGATGCAGGTCTGATATTATCTGAAACTGCGGGTTGTGCATGATTGGCATGGACGATGTATTTGTCATGTTGGCACCATCAACACTATGTTCAACCGTTGGCGATGTCGAAGCTGAGGCAGATGGAAAGCCGTCGAGCTTGAAGATCCGGAGCTTGTTGAGGTGAGTGAGTGATGGAGGCAAGAGATGCAAGATCTTGACATGATTCACCTAGCGTGCTTGAGACAACGCGGTAAGCTACAAACATTATACAAGGAGCGGGCTCCTGGGTTTTAAAAAGAAACCTTTGTGTAGAACAAGTCATCGAAATTTGCGCTGGTCGCAGAGTTTTGGTACAGGCGCACATCTGCTCTTCGATGATTCGATGGTACCGATTCTGAATGTACCACGCTGCGATACCTCGACGCCAGGACACACCCCTTTAGCGCATCCGCGCAGATATGTAGATGTTCTGTGGAATTTGTTGGGTCGTTTGACGTCTCGAGATTTGGCTCGCGCCTCTTGGGCGCCGCACAGCCATTTAAAATGTGAAAAGCCAGAGAATGTACATGCTGGAGCAACCTTGGTTGATGTCGAACGTAACGACCCACAGCGGCTATTGTAATTCACATCTCTCGTACCCATTTCGAACAAAATCTTCTTGCTTTGCAGCTACACGAGTCCTCCTTCCCTTGATGTACTCAGACCCACCAGCGCACATCTTACTCTCACACGCGTCAAGATGCCTCCACAGACCCCTCTTCCAACGCGCATGCGTTCCCTCGCCGACAACAGGGGCCGTTCCACGCGCAGACACAACGATCCACAAACCCTTTCGTCACGCGAGTACAACACCAGCAAAGAATACAGAGGAGAATACATCGATCTCGACTTGCACATCCTCCATCAAGGCGGTACTGTCGACTTCTTCAGCAGCAGCGCCTCATCCAGAAACAACAGGCCCATCGAACCCCCGAAAACCACAAGGAAAATGCACAGGGAGAAAATCGGAACCAGATCCAACACCGATCACCACACTCTCTTCACTAGATGTATAGACATCGATCCGCCCACCTCGACGCCCCAAACACCCTCCAGGTGCTCGTCCATGGGTACCTGCTCCACCGCGCCCCTCCTGCCTCGCCACGACTACGAAATCAAACGCCCATCCAAGCGCGAGGTCTGCAGCTGTGCCAGACGCGCACAGCTTCCTCTCTGGCTCGTGAACACCGTGCCTGAAAACGCTGTCACGAGGATACGGAGGTGGATGGGTAGTGTCGGCGACGCAGCTAGTGGGGCTGAGGCTGTGCGGAGAAAAGAGGAGCGCGAGGTTGAGCGCGTTGAGGCATTGTGGCGTGGTGCTGTGGATGTGCTGAGTGATGGGACGCTCGTTACTGTGACGGAGCTTGCGTGTTCTGAGGAGGAGGAGAGTCTTCGGCGGGAGGAAGTAAAGAATGCCAGGCGGGGAGCAAGGGTGTGGAGGAGGACGAAGCGTTTATTTTGTTGTGACTGAGAACTGTCGGACATCTGAGGAGGTTGGCTAGTTTTGACCTTTGGGTTTGCAATGTTGCCATCGAAGACGGAGTACAATGCACCTACCACTTATCATCTGAACGACCTCTTCGCACCAGCCCTCACCGCCACTGTCACCCTCTAAGCACAATCGCCCGCACCTCCCTCTCCAGATTCTTCCTCGTCTCACCATCCGCTCCTCCAAGCGGACGCAGCCACTCATCATGTCCTTCCTGCAGCACCCAGCACCTCTTCATCTCACCAAACATAACCTCTTCATTCTTCCTGGTCGGCCTGTCCTGCACCAGGTTAGCTCCACGCGCTCTCTCTTCTCATCCATCCACGCCCCTACTTACATAGGTAGGCGGACCATAGCACATGATATCCGCGCGATTGAACAGGTCGCGGTTGTGCTCCCACAGCGCCTTGCACGTCGCGCAGAACACGCCTGCGGGCCTGTACTCGCTCAGCTGCGGCTTCGGCGCGAAGAGAACCGTGAGCGGGAAGAAGGCTACGCAGCCGAGGAACAGCGTGGCGAGGACGAGCCCGCCGAGTACGGCGATGATGCGGTTGAGGTTGGAGACGGGGGCGGCTTGGTTGGCTTGCTGGTTGCCGTAGCGTGACGTCCAGCCCATTGTGAATTTGCGGGAAAGAGATTGCTTGGATTGTAGGCTCGGCGGACTTATGGACGTTGTTGGAGGTGTGGTTGTTGCTGTTATGGTGGTGGTGTTGGTGGTGGTGCAGTACTGTCAAGGCGAAGAACGGTCAAGTGAAGAGTACGTGCGCGCCCCGGAGCAATCAAAGGTGAAAGCAACTCCGTCCCATGGCTGTGCGAGGAGTGTCGCGGCTGTGCGCGTTGTCGACGCCCGTTTGTCATGACATGTTGTGCAGCGTTGGACTGCGCAACCGTGGAGACGGCTTCGTGCATTTTGAAGCCTAAGACTACGATAGCTAGTTGAGGGTTGCAATAGGTGCAACACCCCCCCTGCTGTCAAGGTCGCATGAAGAGTGACCTATTCTTGTCATGTCGTAATGTGGTCGTAGGGTCAAAGTGTGGTTCCGATAGATTCGTCGAAGCAGGGTCGCCCGATCTTCGACCAGTGTAATCGCCAACACATACATGGCTGCATCTGATGTTACTCCTTCCCTCAAAAAGGATGGCTTGGCCTGCATTTAGATGTTCTGGGTTGATATGAAAAATTCGCGGTTTTGCATGACACTGACCAGGTGCCGGTGCATCATGCGCTCCAGTTTCTCAATCACATCTTCCTCGTTACCGTCAAATATGGCTGTATATCTCTCTTCGCTTAGACCTAGAAGAGTACATGCGATCGCAGTGGCACCAATGTTAAGTCAATTTCAATCATCAGGAAGCTCTCGGATAATAGTATGCTAGGCACATGCCGCTACAGATCCTACAGAAACTCGATGTGCCTTGTGCTGGTCTTAAAAGATTGGTGTTTTGCTAAATGGTATTACGGTATTTTCTTGATCACTTAGGCGGAATTGACGGCAGCCGTCGAGTGGTTGTTGAACTTACCACATTGTCATATCCATCAGCCTTACCACCAGTTCCGCTCCTTCCCCCCTCTTTGCACTGGGCATCTTAGACTGCAGCAGCTATGAGGACGTCAAAGTAGACTTTTGAACTTTGATACCTATGACGCGTATAAGAGACATGACGTACCAACGGAATACTCAACGATATCGTTGTTGATCAGTGATTGATTGCATCCAGGGGCCATATACCTGTGCAAGTGCCTGAAAGCCAGGAGTATTTGACAAACCCTTCTCGACAATAGAGTTCCAAGACCGAAACACTGCTTGCGAGAGCAGATGATTGAAACAAGCAGAGTCGGCCTGTTACGAGGCTGAGAGACAATGGTTGTAGAATCACACTCAGAGAGCGCATGAAAGAGCACGAAGAGGGACAAAGCGACTCCACCTTGACTTGATGGCATCCGTCAATATGATCGGTTACAAGGATGAACAAACCCTGAACAAAAGGAAAAAGTGTAGACGCGAGATCGCAGCCGTCAATACGATCCTCTGAGATTATGTGAGATGTGCAATTGTGGGAGCGACGCACCGCTTTGGGACTGGACATCGCTCTTAACCCCTGAACCATCAAGTGAAAGCTGACTCCAAGCGCAAGTCATGTTCTGGGGTTTACAAGAGAATTTTTTTCCAGCTCAGCTGCACACTAACTCACACTCCTGCACACCGGTACGGTACGGCTGCTACACGTCTCTAACCCCAGTTTTTTTTTTAGTATTTTTTTTTGTTTCTTTTTTTAGGAAATCAAAAAAAAACCCCCCACCCACAGACCATACCCACGTGCACATTTGTGGCTTGTACCCAAGAGCTGCAGCCTCGCTCTCGAACACAAAGATCTTCACCTGCAGCAACCGTGCATTCCAGAAAACCATCTTCGCCCCCGACTCGCGGCTCACAGGCGCTCGCTCGGAGGCCGCCGAGGGCGCTAGTTCGGCTGCGAGCCAGATCGTCAGGCCAAGCGTTGCAAATCCGGTCAATGGAAATCCGGGGAAACGAGGTGTGCCAAGTCCGTCGGGGAACCTTACTTTGGTGCGGGATGGAAGTATGTGAGATGTTGGTTTCGTTTAGGGGTGTTCACGGGTTAGGTTCTAGCTACAAGAGTACGTCAGGACGAATTGATGATCATGGTAGTAATCGTGATGCAATGCGGTTCATAGAGAATGGGACAAGATGCTTTGAAGTGTTTGAATATTTTCATTGATGCGGTCTTTCGACCCTCTGGGCGATGAACTATGTCCTTAGCCCTCGCCGGCACTGGGGTATATCCTTCGCCGCTGGTGGTGATGTACAAACAAAAACAGTCCTCTGACTGCCGCCCTCTTCCGAGTGATGAGAGGCTTATCCGGGTATCAAAACTTTTGAGACCCGAGGTAGGTGCCTGCACTCCTCGTTGGTTGTGTAAATGATGATGAACTTTTGTGATTGTTGATTGTTGATTACAATGAATCCCGAAACGCCGTGCTGAATGCTTGTTGAAGTCGAAAATGAAGATGGTCGTGTCGTGAGTATGTGGAGGGAGTCAGGACCAGCCCTCAACCGTGATGGGTAGACACGCCAAAAATAGGATTGGAGAAGAGGAGTAGAGCAGGTGGCAGGCGTCTAGTAGTTGGAGACCTTCCTCGACAAACGGCTGCTCCACCTCTCCAGACTCCTGCGAACGCCATCCTTCTCGCTTTCAACAGAGCTGTTCGAGCTCGCAGAGTTCTGGCGCTGGCTCTTGGGCTTCATCTCATCGATGAGGTTTCCAGCACCGCCACGACCAATGTGGTAAACGGGAGCCTGCTGGGATCGGAGACGCTCCTGCTGCTCAAGCTCTTCGTCGAAGCTGAACATGGCGCGCTCCTTGTGTGTGCGCATGTTGCCAGCGCCACCACGGCCGGAGGTAAAGTAGCCAGTAGTAGGGGGAGGTGTGAGCTTGACACAAGAAGCTGGTCCTGTGGCGGTGCGGCCATCGGTGATCTCAGAGGCTTTGACACGAGTGACATTGCCGGCGCCGCCGCGACCAGAGTAAAGGTAGGATTTGGCGGAAGGGTGAGGCTCGGTGATGTGGAAGTTGACCATTTTGATGGTTGCTGACGGACTGTTTGTTGGTGTCGGTGAAGTTGTATTGATGTGTCGTGATGGAGAAATTGAGTGGCGACTATAGAGTGCTTTCTTTCTTTCTTGAGTCTAAGGTAAGGCGGATGTGTAGTGGTTTGATGGATCGTCGTATGAGCGACAGTTCAGGCATTGGGGTGACTCTCTTATATGAGTGCAGCAAAGATGACAGCTCAGGTGCTCACGCAAGGGGCTGTCGAATTTTTTTGACCCACGAATCCAAACGCCATTACCTTGCACGAGCACCGTCATGCTTGGAAATGAACCAGCACTTTGCAGTTAACGGCAGTCTCGCGATCATGCGGGCCACGCACACGCAAACAAAGCAGCACGGTCGCCATCGGTCCTCAGCATTCGATAGCGTAATAGCTCGGGCGCGCCTTGTTTGAAGCGCACCTGACACCCATTCAGCCAATGAGAAGATTTCAAGGGGGTAATGGAAAACTTGCAACATTGCTGCAGAATTTTTATAGACCAGGAACCGGACGGAGACGCCATGCCATGACTTGGTAGCCGTGCGTGATGTGAAGCAGCGCCCGTCGCAAAATGTGGAGGCGGCAGATTTTTTTCCTTCCCATCGTGGGTGTCCGGTGGAGGCTTGCGCTGCAAATTGGAAAGCTCAAGATCGTGAATCACAATGTTTTCAGCATCCAGTCCCCCTGACGACAGGTGTGCCGCTGCTGCCGTAATGCGCACTTAATTTTCTTCCCACTCCACCCCAGCTATCCCCGGATAAAGCGCTGCACATGACGCTGAACATCGTGAGTCCCGGCAGTCCAGACGAGATGAGGCGTAGTCTGCGCTCAGGTACCGGTTACGAGACAAGCACAACACGCACTCTCGCCCTCGGCGCCTCAGCGCCTCAGCGACTCAGCGGTGTGCTCATTTCTCCCTGTGGACTGTCAAGGAGGCGTCTCGGCCAGATCGTCGACGCTGCACGCTGTCATTGCGCAATTTTGTGCAATTGCAGTCGCACATGGCTAAACAAGTCACACCATTAGCTGACGACAGTACACGATACTTGGCGTTTGCGATCTGGCCGACCAGCAATACGCGTTGCATGCTCTGTGTCATTGAATTCTCAGCACCTGCCAATGCGAGCTTGGCCATGCAGTATCGTTGTATTGACTCCATCTCAAAATCATATTGGGTATCCTTATGCGCTCACACAAACGCCTTGTATGATGCATCACTTGTTTACAAACCCCCTCAAATCCATGCAATGCCCCATGTCAGGGTTAAGTAACAGAAACACGCCCGAAATGGAAACTCGCTGGGAGCAAATGCGGGGAAACACACTACGGTAGCACTCCCGTCTCGAACCGGCTGACGCGTTGATCCGCACGATGCCAGGTGTGCAGGGTCCGGTCATGTGCCTTGCACGTCGGTTCTGCAGTCCCGATTTCCATGACTAACACTCCAGAGCACAAGCGTCACGCAGCCTCCTTGAACCGTGGTTGAGCCATTTGCGGAGGCGGGTAGACGCTGTGGGGAAGAGCAGACGCGCAGAACGGCGATTTCTCTGCGACCGAGGCCACAACGCAGCGTCTAGGCGAATTTGGCGTGGATGATGTCTGGGTTCTCCTGCCACTCGTCCTTTTCAACCCACATCTGCAACACGTGTCAGTCTAAGTCGTACCCCTTGCTTGGAAACCGGGAACCAACCTTTTTGAAGGTACTCAGGCCGGCGAGAATGCTGCCGCCAGTCCATGTGGTGTAAATGCGCTCGGGCGGCGCGAGGATCTTGATCCTCATGTCCTTGACAGCCAGTCTTTGCACCTCATGGAGTAACCTGTTACCGAATCCCTTTGTCAGCGTAGAGCCACCTGAGAGCACAATGTTGCCATATAGCGCCTTCCGCAGGTCCATGTCTGTCCTGTGAATGGCCTCGACGACAATCTGGTGTACACCAGGGTACTCTAGACCGATGATCTCGGGATTGAAGAGGATCTCCGGGGCGCGGAAGCGTTCTGCACCGACCTAGAATCGGTCAGCCTGCAATCCACCGTGGTACTGCATTCTCAGCTCACCTTCAGCTTATGTCCGTCTGGCAGCGTGTAATCGACACTCTTGCCGTCTGACCTGTTCCCGGACCACTCCTTCTCTTCCTTTATCGGATCGAGGGCTACGTAGCCTGTTGTCTCCTTGATCGCTTTGACCGTCTCCTTCTCTGCGCTTGTGTGAAAAATGTTGCCACCTTTCCGTAGCAGCTGCTGTAGGTGCTCAGTCACATCTCTCCCTGCTACATCTATCCGCCGGATGCTGTTGGGTATCGCGAATCCTTGGAAAACCGGCACTGCGTGGGACACGCCATCTCCAGAGTCCAGGACAAGTCCTGTTGTTTTCCCCGAAGCGTAGAGCGAAAGGACGGCTTGTACAGAGCTGTACAGTGCGGGGACGTTGAATGTTTCGAAGAGGATCTGGGCTGCCACGTCGCGATTCTCTCGAGGGTTTAGAGGCGGTTCTGTGAGGAGCACTGGGTGCTGCGGAGCATCCGAGAGTCAGCCTGTGATACCCCGCCATGTGCCTCTTGAAATGCTTTCGAGAACAGCTCACTCACATCTTCGCTGACCGTCTTAAGCCCCTCGTTGTAGACGTACTGCCATATCCGCTCCATATCATCCCAATCTGTGACAATGCCATGCTCTAAAGGATAGTTGATCTTGAAAAGGCCCCTATATTGTTGCGCTTGCGGCCCAATGAACAGCTCGCCCTCCAATGCTCCTGCCATTGTTCGCACATGCTTTGGCCGCCCCACGTACGATGGGAAAAAGCATTTCGGTACATCCTCGCCTGCGAAACCAGCTCTTATTGTGCCGCTACCGTTGTCGATAACAATGGGCGCATTGTGAAGTCGTGAGCCCATCGTGAGGGTCTGTATGGAAAGGCCGATGTAAAAGACAGTGGTGAGAGCGCGGCGGGTGGGCGTGTGAAGGCAATGGCGGCGGAGGCAGGCGTTATTCTCGTGAATGCATTCGGTGTCGTAGCTTCTCGAGTCGCGACTTCCACAACATGGTCCGCGTATTGTTGACAGGGATCTACGCGCTAGTGCGCCGTCACGTGTATTGAGTATCGAGACTGCGCTCCATCAATCTCCTAACACTACTTCCGTCTACCGGACCATTTGACAATGCTTCGCTATCTGTACCAGATTATGAGGCGAGCATGCTATGAGGCATTCGATTATCAGGTTGCATCGTTCCACATGTATAGGCGCCCATAGGCAACTACCACACGTCCTTATCCTTCGATGTCCTTCGATGCGCATCAAGCATGAAGGCTACAAGAACAATTACCGTTCGTGTGCCTTATCTAGTAGCTGACGCATGACCTACTGTACTCTCTAGTATTCACTCCAAGACACTACAATGCTTATACTCATACTTGCTCGTCGTTCGACTCATGGCTAGATAAGTCTCAAAGGGTCCTAATGTGCGAGCCCTCTAAAGTCTGAAAGCCTCACGAGATGTGTGAAACCCAGAGAAAATTCCACGGCTACGTCTCAGCACTTCTAGCGGTACTCGTAAGCCGGATGATAACCTTGCCTTAACCCTCGCACTGAAGAAGGGCGATCGTCGTGCGCAGCTTGCACGTCCGCAAGGTATGGGTCGTTCTCAGAAGTGACAGCACTGCGGCGTCCGGAGCGGCCTGAGCGAACATAAGGGTTGCCGTCTGCGTAGTCGTCAGCAGTTAGGGTAGAAGTCCAGGTTTCGCGACGATGCTGCCGCAGCTGCTCACGTCGACGGTGAAGGCCCTCGTCACGGGCTTCACGGCTGACTTCACAGTCATCTGTAGAGATTTGCTGGAACAAGCCCGAGCGTCGGCCATGTCCATGCTCAGAACGGCTGTACCGGCCTACACGCGTTCGCGGATCAGTCTTGTTGTATGTTGAACGATCGGTGTGTCCATATGGTTGCCGACCTAGACGACGATGCAGGGACTCTTCGCCTGCATACGAACCTTCGCGAGCGTAGCCATGGGTATCACAAGGGGTACGGCGAGCTGCTGGAGAAGAGGTGATATATGGAGCCTTGTCATAGTGAGCTTGACTGTAATAGTACTCGCCAGAAGACGGGCCACGACTGTGAGATGTGGATTGGCCGTAGGTTTCGAACTCACCAGCGTCGTAGCGGTCATCATACTCGTACTGGCCATCGTCATAGGTTTCGCGACGGGAGGGGCGCGACATGGTGTTGCCTTTATGAGGTGCTTCTGCAAGGGTGGAGTTGTGAAAGGATAGTGGACGGTATTATTTGAAGAAGAGCCGAGGGAATATATATACTCAAGGATGTAGAGATCTTTGGTAGTATGCTCACTGGGTATGTATTCACATAGTGCAGTTGACGGTGAAAGCCAGGGGATTATTGATTTAGTAATCATCAATGAAAGAGCTCTGCTAGAGGCTGGTGTTCCGTTCGACTATAACAGGCTGCAGGATAAGGTTTTGCAGTATGTTTCCTGTGCGACTGTGGAAGGCTACATAGTTCATGTGCAAAGACAGACACCGAACAAGCTTGGAGAGGAGGTGTAGTGGCTAAGCCAGTGCATTGTTGTTAATACTAGTTACCCGAAAGGGAGAGGATCCTCAAGCCTGAGTTCATTGCTGTGAAGCATCGAATCGTCATGGATGTGCGAAAGTCTACCCTTGCAGCCAGGTCCTCATCTCGATGCGTGACTTGCTTGTTTGCAAGAATCCTTACGTTCTATCGTGATTGACAAAGCCGCCCTCTCCTCTAGCAATCCTATACAATCGGCACTTCGAAACGGCTACAGATAGCCGGGTGTAACAGATCTCTCAGAACATCCCAAAAGACTGTAACTAAAACAAAGTTGAACTGCACACCAACATGGGATGTAATGCTTGTAGGTGGGTCGGACTGTACTGATATTGCGAGGTCGAAGATTCACTACCACGCTGCAATGGGGACGAAAACCGAGCCCAGAACACTCATTGAGAATGAGCAAATAAGTCCACAACGCAGAACTGCCTCTGAATGGTGAATGGCGAACTGGGCTGCGAGTCTTGGTCTTTACTCTAGCCAACGTTTTGACGCAACTGAAACAAGCTGGACCAGTTTAATGTTATCGCGCGATGACAATTCTTAAGACTGATTTGATTGCCTCTCAAAGACTCGGAATCTCATGCTCGTGCCTAGCAGTCCCGGCAACGTGGGTCACAGGCAGCATCTGACTGAGACTCATAAAGTCTACATGGTTGGATTCTTAGCTGTAGAATATTTTCTCGGAACCTGGCGCGGGCAGTTCTACTCTCTGAGACTCGTTTGCATCTGCCTCAACAGGCCTGATGTTTGCGCTGGGTGCAAGCCCTTGCGAAGGCTCTTTCCCTCTCCCTACAGTCTTCGCAAGATCATCCTGTATTCTTTGCATCTCCACTTTCTCAATGACTTTACGACATATATCACGATGCGCTTGCTCCATTTTGCCCTTGATGAACGGCATCAGCCACCACGAGCAGCTGACTTCAGCATCTTCGACCAGAATCCACTCTGCGTCTCCAATACCTTGGCCTTCACCCTCGACCTCACAGTCTGCGCCACCCTTTATCACGCGATAGTCTGCGCGTACTGTCACACCAGATGCGTCTGCACGCGTCTTGATGCCTGTAGGTATATTCTGAAAGCAGCTGGGAAAGGTGAAGTTCTTTTTGCCCCATTGCCCAAAGCCAGGTAAGACTGTAACGCATTCAGTGACGCTGTAGGTGTGTACTTGATTGATGTCTGTCGGATACCAGTAGTTATCTTTCAACATCTCTGGTGCAGTGTTCGGCAGCTTTTCGTGGCTGGTCGTGAGGGCTTGGAGGGTCAACGCTGTGTTATGGTCATGCAGGGCAGCGATGACCTCTGAGGGGTGGAGGTGCGGCGGTATTGGAGCGGCGATGTGAAGATTGTGCTTTGTGCTCATGGTGGTGTAGGCAACTCTGGTGAATGGAAACAGGTCTTTCGACCACAAATTAAGTGAATTGGCGTTGAAGTCAGCAGAATTCACTAAGGATCGAGTAAAATTGTGTGTAATGAACAGCTTGCGTCGTTATGATCAGTGTAGCTGAAAGGGTTAAACGATAAGCGTTCGAACGTAAAAGACGATTGCTTTTCGTGATGCAAGTCGCTGACCTAGCTCAGCTTGCTGCTACTTGCGGCAGTGCCATCCATCCTAGCGGTAAGCTACCGTAACGTGCGGAGGTATACCATCATCTGCTGAGGAAACGAATACCTCTGACGGTCTTTAGGTAACAGCGTTGGCATCGTAAGTTTTCGACTGAGAACAATAATTTAACCGTTGCTACATGATAAATCACCGCGCTAGTGACCTTTGCGCGTCATCGCACGAATGTCGACCACCTAGCCTAGTACTAAATCACCTCGTTCAATGCGGTTGGACAGCAGGAGTTTACCAACACAACGAAACAGCGCCTCTGCTTCCAGTCGAACCCAGCATTAGATTGCTGCACTGACCATTGAAGGTCCGATTGTAGTGCTGACATCCTACTAGCTTTCTTGAAGCCTTTCCTTACATTCGAAAGCGAGCGAAAGGAGCGATCGTTCACCGGACAGAAACGTAGATTGAATATGCTTGAGCAGCGCAAGCAACGGAACTCTGGCATCATGTTTGCCATGATACAATCCAGGTCTCGGTTTTCGGAACTACGTCTCGCAGTGAAAGTGATGAAGAAGACACCACGTTATAGTCGCCGTTGCAGGAGCGACCTGCTGTCAAAAATCCGCATGGATGCCTGGGCACCGTTGCTCCTTCATGGTGAAGGCGCACTTTCACTTTGACTCCTCGCCTAGCGTCACTGGTGTGATGTCCTTTACCCATGGCCCCTGTAACAATACTGCTTTCTAGCCGGTATCTCTTGGCTCGGCCACTATTCAATCGACTGTTAGGTTTTATTGCCACAATCGCCAACACTAGCCGTCAATCCTCACGGCCACGGTCACTCCCACAAGTTCATCGCTGGCCTCCAAGTTTTTCAGTGCCGCTCCCACCAACGTGCTATCTCAATTTACCACTTGCGCACGCATCTTTTGTCTCTTCATCTCATCCACATCGCGTTACAGAGCCAAAAAGGATGTCTCGACAAACTGACAAGCTTTGATCCTCTTCACAGCTTGGATATAGTGGAAGGTGCCGAGATACCACCCGGATGCATGGAGGTTGCGTATATCCACAGTGTTCTCCATGGTCCTGGTTCTACACTTGCACTACGAACCAAGCAAGAGCCGGGGAGGGTGGAGTGGTTCGTTTTTAGCTGCCCTGCAGATGATACTATTTTGTCGCAACTTGTCTGTAACAACGGGATCGGAGTCTTAAAACAGGGTATCAGCCTAGAAGGCCCCCACAGAGTCTTTGACATCGTTGGATACGTCGAGAAGGGTCTGGCGACCCGAACTGTGAGAGGTGCTAACCGTGAGCATAAAGCATGGCATAATTCTTTGTGTGCTGCAGAGGAGCGGACGAAGAACTTGAAACTGACATAGAGAGGCTTTGGTGCAGAATTGGGCGTAGAGCACGATAAGAGATGGCTGACGGAAATGAATGGGAGCACAGATAAGCAGGGCGAAGACTGGGACGATGATACGGTGATAGGCGATGGAGAAGGAAAATAATCATGTCTCCCAAAAAGCAGAGGAAGCAAATGAGACCAACCCAGAGATACGAAACAAACATCTTGCAAGAGCCGAGGAGATAACAATTCCCAGGCCTGACGGTTTAAACAATACGCTGCCGCCCCCAGCGACCTCAGCAGCCATTGATTTAAAAAGAGTCTAACGCATAATCATGGGAATCATGCTCTGTGGTGTCCAGGATGTATCGAGGCGTCCAATTATGCTCAACTACATTTCACTCAGTACGCTTAAACTACGTTTATTACCACTAAATTCTGTCATGTCTCATCATATCGCCAGCCTTGTACACCGTTACTCCACTCAATCTTTCAGACCAATCTCATCAGCAGTAAGGATGAATTCCATAAAACCAGCATTTGTGTCAATGATGTTTTGCACATACTCCTCTGCTGTGGGGTAGAAGTTTGTAGGGTATCCAAACTCCAAAGTGTATCCATATACTTTGTTGAGCTTCTTGTTTCCATACCAACGACTAGATGCCCAGTCATCAGAGGCACCTGAAGTCGGGTAAAGGCCTACGGCTTGTTGCGGCACGTACGGTCTTCCGCCAACAGATGCCATAGCCGCCGTCGTGCGGTTAGCTTGTCGCTCGATGTTGTACCAGTCTTCCTCCTCGATGTACTCACGATAAAGCGTATCGTTGACAACACCACGCTTTCCATCGTAAGCCGGGTTGAACTGGCTCTGCTTGGGGTCCTCGGACTGATTGATGTCGTCACCCCATGAGTAAAGCAGCGTGCCTGCAGCAGAGTGTACATCGATGAACCACCGGATCTCGGGGAAGATGTCATACACCCACTTCATGTTGCGTGTCTCTGGCTCCGAGAACGGAGCTGTGCCGTAGAAAGCCTGAGACGAAGGGTCTTTAGATGCTGGAGAGACTGAGGGGTCGAAGGTCTTGGTGAAGTTCCACAAGAAGTCGAAGTTGCGGTTCAGATCTACACCAACGCTGGCGTTGACGCCGGGCAAGGCGGAGACTGGGTTACGATTCTTGCGCCAGAGGTTGCTGTTTGCTTGGTCGTGGCGAACGCCGTCTGGGTTGGTCAAAGGAATGAAAACGATTCCTGCGCCGAGGGCTTTCTTGACATCAGAGTTGGTGTAGGTCTTGTTGCCGTAGGTCAGACCTTTGCGGTGCTTGTTGGCATACAGGAGGTCTGAAATGAAATAAATCAGGTTATCTGGACCACCTCTCTCACGAGCGTGAATTCCAGAGGTGAAGTAGATGTACTGTTTATCCTTCTTGATCTTCTCGGCTTTGTTGGCTACGCCGCCCATGACTGTGTTGCCCTCAAATGTCTTGTACGGTGCGGTGAACAACTCCAACCCATACTCTTTTTCCAGACCCTTCAACGCGGTATAGATCTCGTCTGCATTCAGGATACCGGCGCTCTGGTATGAGCCGTACACATCGGGTTTCTGGCTGCCCAAACCGCGAGGGGCAACCTTGCCTCCTTTGAAACGATCGCCTCTCCCAATGGGTGCCGTTGCTGTTTGTCGCTTGTTGAGGTGATCAAGCGTCTCGACACGAATGGCGCCTGCATCAAGACGTCTCTTGTAGTGATGCACTTGCTCTTCAGTGAGCATAGCATGAAGCTTGTGCTCACCGTTGGTGGGCATAACTACCGGACGGCAGCCATAGTCGATGTGGTTGTTATCTGAGACGAATTCCAGCAAATGCGTCTTCTCTTTCGCAAAGAAAGCAACACTCAAGAGGTCGTGTGCAAGAGCAGCTGTAGGCAGCAGGCCGAGGAGCGCGAAGACCTTCATGATAACTTGTGCCGGCCGATGAAAGGTACAGTCTGCAAGTACACAGAATAAAGGTTCGCACACAGCATTTATACTTTATGAGGGGTTTTCCGTGCATCCCGTAGTCGTTCTGTACAGAAGTGCGACCGACTAGTTTCTGGTCACTATGGGTGACCTCCTTCCTGATTTGGACGGCCCTCCAAGACCGCCACGCCTTGGCCTGCGCACAAAGCCTACGATAGCAGCAGGTCCGAGCTGGTTATCTGCGAGCTAACACGAATGATATGAGCGAAGCCTTCCTTCAAAGATTCGTGCCAAGGGTTGCTGGTGATGGAGCGTGGGAGAAGGAGTCGCCAAGGCTGTGAAACGTGCTCGGCTAGACGCTGATGACGATCTTGCTTGTGTTCGCCCTCGTACGGCACATAGTATGTCCCTGCGGCCATTTGACATCTGTCGCATGAGTCGCGAAGAACTGCTTGCTGACTGACATGTACTTGATCAAAGTCAAATCTGCAAAGACTGGCGACAATGCGTTTCACTTTCGCTCCTCCAGACGAAGACGTGCAGGTCGCAAGCAAAGGGATGACATGCTACACATTGTGGTTCATAAATCATACATTCATACTGTTCGCAGTAAGCTCTAACCAAAAACCAGAGCTCGAACCTCGATGCTCTCGCGCCCAACTGCTCCCTCGGGAGTTCTTGGGTCCAGAAATGCAGTGTGTGGTACCCTTCCATACTGGCCTACGCTCTCGTCGCTATCAAAGCACTTGAGCAGCAGCCGATCCTCATTCTTCATGCCAGACCAGTAGTACCATTTTTGACCTGGGTTGTATCGCACGGACGCCGTTTGCCCATTGCGGTCGGGGTAACGATGCTCGATTGGCACAAGGTCCTCGTCTTGTACAGTTTGGCTATCGGCAACAGCTAACGAAAAGCCCATGACAGGTCCATTGAGTGGACGCCAAATATTGATAATGCGGTATCGGCCTTGCAGCAGTTGCTCCGCGTCCTCGGGAGCATGGAGCTTTACTCTCTCAGCGGCAGACATTGGTGTTTGATCAACGTGTACGCGCTGAACAGGATTTCGGTTACCGGTAGGTCTGCGGATAGTGTGGTCGAAAAGAATGACTCTTTGTGCGCCCGGAACGTTGTCTAGCAGAAGCTTTTCAACCTCTGGATAGTATACGTTGCGTATCTGCGCATCGTCCTTGAACTCGGTCTCTGCGCTCTGAACGTTCTGATAAGTGTCGAATGCATTATGGTCGAGATCAAACTTCTGCTCCTGACCACGCAAGTCGTCTAGACTGACGCTCTCCCAGCCATCACCCCAGTTTCGCTGTGGAACACCCGGGAGAGGTTCAACATAGTTGTGTGGTGGCGACCCGTCCTTAGGGGCTTTGTAGAACGAGAGGGAAGCGGTTACGGGACCACGAGGAATGCGCAGTCCTTGGAAGTTGACATCTTCCGCCTTCGAGGCTGACAACGTTGGTGTCGATGTTTTAGAGAGCTGGTGTGCAGGCGTCGGTCGCGATGCGGCGGTCGTCATTACGACTGCAGTCTTGTGTTATAATAGCGCTGGTTTTTGGTTCGCTCCACGTAAGGGAGGGTGAATGTGTACAAGTGATTCTGGTAATGGTAGCAAAGCAGTCAATAGCTATGTGACCAACGTGCTGAGTTGTGAGCGTAGGATCTTGTTGGTGGGCGGTCAATTAAGGATCGATTCAGTGACGTTAAATACGTGAGTATGAAAAGACGATTAGAAATGCTGAAGAAGGCTATCTTGGTCATCCAACCGAGTCAGCCACTCATCCATCAGGGACGACGCATTGCGGGGGAACGCGGCGATGATGCCATCGATCGTTATATCCGTCGTTGGTAATACCGCTTGATTTGCCAGCAACGACCATATGACAAAGATGGAGATTGCGTAACGGCTGTCTCTATGGTTTGCGTCTCGTTGTGATATTTGATTGGTAACACGCAGTACAGAAAGGACGGGCTGGGTAAAGTTGGAGAGCTAGAAACGACAACCTCGAAGGGATTGCGAACACTCGGAAGAAGTTCGGCGTTGCCAAACTTGGCGCTCGTCATCACACCGTTGCCACTTGTGTCTATCCTCATTCTACAACCCATCTTTTAGAAATTACAGCCGATATCCACTGGAGTTGTTGGAGCCAATTATGCTTTGAGCCGCAACATGCTTGGCAATACTGAATGGTGGCAAGATTGTAAAAGTGGTAAACCAGCAACTGCGTCGCACAGCAACCGTGACTATGTTTTGGCGATTGTTCACCAGATTTGGGCTTATTGACAAGGTGCACCGAGTAGACGCTTTTTGGATCCGTAGGGATGAATGTACTCCAAGTCCTTTACATCGTTTCTCGATTTCCTCAAGGGTTCGAAATCAGAGTTTGATTCGCATTGAGGGCTGAGTACATAGAATGGCTACGGCTTTTGACCATTGCGATAGTCTTTATGAGTAAAATTGCGCTCACAGTAGAAGTAAGGTTAAGATTTGTCCATCTCCCGTCGTCCCGTAACGATATCATGGCTCCGCCTTTACCGATGCGTCGTGAGGACGTCATGATAATGCTGTCCCTTGCTACGTCAACAACACCATCAGCTCACCCCATATAAGACGTACAACACAGAGCACACAGAACGAAGATTATGCTTCGCCTTTTCTCACGAACACTTCCTAGAGCTTCAAGCGTATTACGATCACAATTTCGACCCAGAAATACTTATAAATTCACAAGCAATATGGCTCCCGGTAAGGCAAACACAGATGAGCTTAAGAACACAAAGCTGTTCGATGTGTCGCACATCACAGCCATTGTTACGGGAGGCGGTACTGGTATCGGGCTCATGATAACTCAGGCGCTGGTCGCCAATGGCGCCAAGGTCTACATCACCAGCCGGCGTGAAGAGGTCTTGAAGAAGACCGAAGAGTTACACAACCATTCGAACGGCGAAATCATTCCCCTTGTAGGAGATGTTAGGCATGTGATCTGATTTCGGAGTCGACAAAAACGTGCTAACCTTGTGCAGCGACCCAGAGGACGTTAAGCGCCTGTACAAGGAGATTAGCGAGAAGGAGCCCCAGGGAATCCAGTTGTTGGTGAACAACGCTGGTATTGCACGCGACGACAACACCAAATTCTCCAGTGCTGGAGAGCCAAAGTGGGAAGACGCTCAATCGGTGTCCGATCACTTCTTGAAGTCGCCTCCTGAGTCCTGGGCTGATACCTTCAAGACCAATGTTGGCAGTATTTTCTACATGTCGATGACCTTCTTACCTCTTCTCGCAAAGGGCGGAGAGAAGACCCCTGGCTACACTTCCTCGGTCATCAATGTTACCTCCATCTCGGGTGCCATGAAGGGTTCATCGTCAGGACAATTTGCATACGCCAGCTCCAAGGCCTCAGCAACGCATCTGTCGAAGATGCTCGCGACAACCTTTGTTAAGACCAAGGTTCGCGTTAACGTCATCGCTCCTGGCGTGTTCCCGTCAGAGATGACCACCGGCTCTTCTGATGATGACAACAAGAGTGTCATTGAGGGTGGCATGTCCAACCCTGCCGGCAGGCCCGGCAAGGATTCTGACATGGCCGCCTCGGTCCTTATGCTGGCCGGTCCAGGTGGTGTCTTCTACAACGAGCAGATTCTATACCCTGATGGCGGCAACACCCTCGTCCAGCCAAGCTCAAAGACCTAAACGTCTTCATGCGGAGTTGCAATGTAACATAGAGCACGTCTTCATCGGACACAATGGATAATGGCCCTGTCACACAACTATGCTTTAAATGTGAAGTTCCTCAGCAATGAACACCTGAGATTTTTTTTTGGAACAGTTTTGTTTTGGTAAAAAGTGAGCAGGTTGTCTATCAATGCTCATCACTTCTGCTACTAATTGGCGGCGGCGAAACAACAGGAAGCACTCAGGGTGAGTTAATTTATCTGGCTGCAGTCTGGTCACACACGAGTAATGGCCTACAGATGGCTCCGAGATGTCAAAAGTGCGTCTAAAATCTGATGTTTCAGTCTTCTCATGTCGAGCGAAGATTGTTTTCCATATTCCGACGGCACGTGGCATCCTGCACCATCAATGGGGTGGCGTATGGTTGGTTTGCGGATCGATACGCATGTACCCCCCACTTCGTGCGCTTCCCAACACTTATTTGCAGAAACTTCATACCTGTAAAGTGAGTGACACTGCGGACCCAAGACATTGTTGAAAGATGGAAATTTGATATCATCACTATATATTATTATTTCTGTGGATGCTCGAACAAGCAGATTAACTTCTGGCCTAATGGCCCAATGGCAAGGCGCTTGACTACGACTCGTTCAATAATCAAGAGATTCCAGGTTGTAAGTAACTCCACCGCCCACGGTGCCCAAAGTTCAATTCCTAACAATGCCTCAGCGACCCCTGGTTAGGTCATGATAAGACATATTTTTGCGCCCGGACCTGCTGCACAGGGCTGTTTTTTTTTGACGGCACGCATCTTCTCGCCCTAACCATAGGCAATGCTCCTTGATGGACGCCCGTGTCTATCGCTTGATGCAACAGCACTGTTCTTTGCTAGAACCATTAGATTTCCAGGCGACTTCATGGTTTAGGTAAGCACAACCTTTCTGTTGCTATGTGATTTCGATCTTTGGGGTACTGGTTGAGGTTGTGTCGCGTACGGGTCTAAACAAAACGATATCCTTTGCAGAGATAATGCCTAGAGACCTCCAGCAGTGTTTTGACAAATGGTGGTGGAGCCCACATCGTGTCACACCAGTAACAGTAGCATTTTCGTGCAGGGGGCTAGCTCTTGTTCTTTCTGCAGGCTATGCAATGCACGACCACTAATCAAGCCATTGGTCGACTACGCCGGCAAAGCTCAGGTTTTCCTTCCAGCTCCGGCACTGCTTGGAGCACCTGTGCACCTGATCAGCTCTCAAGTCACCCGCTTACATTTTGCTCACGACAGGCAGTCTTGACACTGTGACATCATTCGTGAATTGTGCCACTAACGCCGATCGATATTGTTGTTATTTATGCTATACTTCGATTGACATTATACGAGACCGCTTCTGCAAACATCAGGAGCAGGTCACAAGCTCCTGTACTGGTGATACCGGAATGAAAGTATCTCTTTCTAAGCTGTCAGACCTCTGCGGTGCGCTTTGTGCACACAAACTGAATCCTCATTTGCGCGCCTGCAATGTCCGATTGTAGTACGGCGTCAACAGTGCAACAATCAGCGCGCCTACGACGGCACCCTACAGTTGGATCAATTCACAACGGATGTCGAACTAACTTCCACCTATCGAATTATCCGGGGAAGTGATTGGAGTTCCCCGCTGGGCCTATCGATACAAGTGCCTGGTCCATGGAAGGCAGTTTAGCATACTGCTGGACACAAATCCAACTTTCGGTATTTGAGCCCGTGAGTGATTCGCTGCGGGAAACAGCAACAAAAAAGTCGTTGATTGTTTGGGTTTCAGTGCCGACGAATCACCTGCTAAAGAGTATGTCATATATGCCGTCAGAGGGGGACGTTTCTCATGCAGGGGATTACAAAAGTGTGAAAAATCTGACTCTGGCATTACGATCGGAGATCATATGATCCACTAACGGTTGCCACGCGTTGCTGGCTTTGCCTGTTATGCAGGGGACCGATGTCAAGTTGCTCTGTTGTGGATCATCGTGTGCACCTCATTCACGTTGGGCCGATCTGCACCTCCATCCCTAGAAGGCCGCTCCCACAATGTGCGCTACCAGTCTTTCAAGAAAGCTCTGCTTCTCTCGCCATGGATGAAAATCTGCAGTGCGTTGGGCCTGAGTGCCACTCTATCGGGCCAGCTTGTGTGATTGTTTTGCTCCAGGACGTCACGGTAACAACAACGGGTCTCTTTTCCCAAAGTTTCTGGTCGAGATGCCGATAACCTCCTGGTCTCCTCGAGAAGCATTGGTGCTTTGTATCCTGTTCAAGTGAGCTGAGCTCCGTTTAGGTCATACCATGCAGACACACAACATTGGGTTACGACCTCGAATGCCCAACTAGTGCATGCGAAAGTCCGCAGTATACAGTAAAACTGCGTATATGGGGACCTTGTCTTGTAGTCGACACTCATATCACAACCTGCCCTTCATATCACTACCTGAGCAAGGCTACTCGCTATCAGTATCTTATCCATTCGATATAATTTTTATCAACGTCGACATGTCGTTCTGTTATCACAGTACTTCGATATCAACTTTGTCAAGTAAAACACCACCTCCATGCTACCTTTACCATCCGCGCGCACTCAAGATCAGTACATGTACTGGCTGTGGAGGAAACCCGTACGTTGAAACTTGACAGTAGTGTTGCTAGGATAGCAAAGGCTGATGCCAAATCAGTGACCCACAAGTTGCATGTGATACTTGTTCAGGGTCAGGGGTGGTCCTCGAGAGGTGCATCGCTTGTGAAACATACCGTCACATAGTCCTTGTTGAGCGAGGATTGGCTAAACCTTGATGGGCCCACAAAAGTGGACAGCTCTACGTGCTTGCAGATTTGGAAGCGCTCTACTTTCTAACTCTCACGCCGAGCTAGTAGGCGTTGTCATAGAACAAAAGACATACGTGTAGAGAAGATTATGTCTTCCGTTTCGCAGCATGATTCAAATTTAAAGCAAACTCCTCATACCACAATTCTGACTTAATGAAGTTCTTGCTGATAACTAGTACAGTTAATGCTTGCACTACGAATCTTAATTACACCATTACAACGTTGTACCGACATCCTAGCAAGTACTTGAAGAAATCCAATTCTCGAACGCCTGCGTCCAAACTATGACATACCTCGCACAGTGTCCTAGTAGGTCAAGGTACGTATGGAGGAGGCGGGCTACGCTCGCCCAACTGTGTCGATGCTTCCGTCGGTGCATAAGCCGAATATCGGTGTACTCCATGCTCATACGTCTCCCAGTTGTCATCGACTGTATACATCCCTCCCTCTCCAGCTTCTGTTGCCATGGCATAGCTAATCGGAGGTGACGTTGGCGTTGCGCCAAACGCAGGGGACGAAGCGGAGAAGGTAGAGTTGCCATACGGCGACTGCTGTATAGGCGACAGATCGGTCGCATTGCATCGAGGCGGTGAACTCGGTTCCACAAGATTCGAAGGTCGATATCCATTGGCGATAGGCATGCGCGAAAGCGTTGCCATAGAATCAGCACGCTGGAGGCTCGGCTGCACAATGATCTCTGGTTTGCGCTGCGGCACAGGTCGACGCGGTATGGTGAATGACTGAGCATGGCTTGGTTTCGGCCTCAGCTGAGGCCGAGGCTGGGCCTGGCATCGTGGTCGAAGAGCCATTGGAGCATGACAAGCGTACTTCTGCGGTGGAGCAACATGCTCTTGTGGTGGGAACTGTGGCTGAAGTGGATAGCTGGATGGTCTGTTACTTGGAAACGTGTTGTTTCGCCGTGTTTGAGCCTCCTCTTCTAGCCTTCTCTTTTCGTTCTTGTTCTTGTAGTATTTATGGGCGAAGTAACCGCCGGCTACTATCTCCAGACCACCGAAGATCATGATGTCACACCAGTCTCTGTGATGAAAGCAGCGGTAAGATAGGATTCTAGGGTGGGTTGTATGTTGTGCGTTGGAAGCTTGCGAGCGCAAGTGCGAAGAAGGCTGAGGCAGTCATAGAGAAAATGTGCTCAGCCTCTCTTGTCAAACATGTGAGGGAAGAGCTACTGGAGCCGGTTGGCCCGAGGTGGTGGCGGAGTCGCAAAATCGCGCATAGCCAATACTCTGACGGCCAATCAGTACTTAGCAGCGATTTCGCCAGACGCACCAATCTCGTTGGATCAATTCATCGCACACATGTGGTTATACATCGTGTCTGTCTTCGTAGAGATTATTTAGTCCCCAAATGCAAGGTAAATGGCAGCTCAGATAGCAGAGTTCTATACGCAGAACTTGCTGATCGATACAACGCGATGTATCTGTTATCAACTGTTATCAAAACCTCAGCCATGCAATTAGTTCAACGCCGCTTTTTGCTGCAAGTCTGGTTGTACTCAACGACACGAAAACAGACACGGAATATGATTACGGAATACACACTAGTCATATTGCTACGGAACGATCAAGATTTGTTCAACCTTCTCACCAAGTTGTGGAGACTAATATGCTACCACACCAGAAACGACACCCTTACGCACCGCCAGAAGAGTGTTCGGGAGACCCGTTGATCTTCTCCTGTCCACTACCAGCAATACTTGGTCGACGTCCCCTTTCCATTTCCCCGTACACGATCGAAGCAAGGTAAGCAACTCCCATAACTCCGGCGACTACACTATATGCAACGACGTATCGTGTCTCAACTCCCCCCAGCTCCAACCCAAGTCCGCCATTAATCATGCCTAGAACGATCGCAATGCGTCCTGTCCAAATGTGACCGTGAGAGACAACACTACGCTGTCCTGTACGCAAGAACTGTCGGTGATGAAGCCAACCGCCCAGTGGCTGGAAGACCATCAATGCGACCAACACAATGCCGATGATGGGATGTGCTTCAGTCATGTAGTCGCCAGTGACACCGTAGTAGAGACCAAGAGCGAAAGCGGTGATGTAAATGAGCCAGGAGAAAATCTGGATAGCAATGTGGACCTTGAGGACGTTGTCAAATCTGCCCAGGCGCATAATGATCGCTCCGACAGGGAAAAAGACAAGAAAGGCGAGCGAGGCGAGGATACCATGGGTGAGGATGATGTTTCTGCGTGTAGCACGAGAGCTACTTCCAGGCGTTGAAACGGAAACAACTGTGTCCGAAGCTGCAAAAGGGTTTGTGCTCACACCACCAACTGCATTGGAGAATGCCCAAGTGAAGGCACCGTAATCGTCGTGCGGCACAATTTGAGCCTGAACATCAGTAGTGTCCATTGGGTTTCCTGCTCGTCGTGCATGAATCCACTGGCCGCTCTGTGCGCCAAAGTTTACGCTTCCACTTCGCGCACAGTTGCCACACCGAAAGTTTGCAGTCATGGTACCATTCTCGACACCAGATCCGCTGAGCAGCTCAACATCAAGGTCTCCGTCATATTGAGGTTGTTCTTGTCTTTCTGAATGGCGTGGGGACAACGTGACATTCCCATTGCCATCAGTGTACATGATGAACATGTCTGAGTTTGTCATGCTTGATCCGATACCCAGAGCAATCCAGCTATATGTTGTTGGCCCGCTGAGCGACAGGAAGATGTTACCATCACCACTTTGGGCCGTCACTGTTGGAATGTTCAGCTTGTAACAGATGTCGTCTGTACAGGTCTGGGCTATTTGCGTCTGCGCAAGAGCACCTATGGGTTCTTTAGTTTTAAGCGTAGTTGTCTTGTTTATAAAACATACCAAGGCTCAGGCTACCGAGCAATGCTGTTGTAAGGTGTAAACGCATGCTGATAATGTATTCGCTGTGGGGCTCTAGGCAGACGAAGCTAGGTGTAGGCGCAGGTATATGTGCTGATCGGGAAGAATTGGTCTTTCCTTATGGCATACAATTGTTGGTGCATGAGCAAGCTATATAACCTGAAGACGGGCTTACACTCGGCGCAACAATAGGGCATTGCCCATGCTCAATCCCATCCATGATGGGGCTGTGCCTGTCGGCCATGTCCAGACGCGGAGTGTTGAATTACAAGGTTGGGTACTTTACCAACTACCCTTGGTACACTACGGGAGTGACCATTGTCGAAAAGCAACCCAACTATCCCTCATCCAAACTGAACAGCACTGACTTCTTTTAACGGTTCTGGTACCGCTTCTCGCATGGAACTCGAGAGATTACTCGCTTTGTATCACGTCGAAATTCCCGTTTGCGGCGCCAATTAGGCAACGCAGCCAGGCCAGCAAACGTTTCGAAAGCGGAGACCTCGGCGCTCCTCAAAGTAAGATAAGCAGAAACTGCGAAGTAATTGGTCTCTCTCGATTGTTCTAGGGATGGATACAGTTGGTGACAGGTTTCGCGGATCCAGAACGGCGGCGTGGCACTCGGCTTTGCGTACGTGTTTGGGCTCTGTGCGCGTGGACATATGACTTCACTATTTGACATTGTACGTATCGCATTGATGAGGCCTGGATGATCCGCAGCTCTACATCTGGTTTCTTTGGGGATAATGCTTTGGTTGTCAATGGGCCGATGAGAAGTGGTGGAGCGGGGAAGAAGTTCCAAAACTTGCAATCTCCGCCTACTGGTTACAAACACCTCATTACCCTCGGCCGTTCTCTCTACGCTTTCGGGCCTTTAGCCGGGATATGCACGTGGCTAAGCTCGTAAACACGTGAAGTCATTCTCGTTCGAGTTCCTCAAGAGTAATTTGAAAGTCGATGAGATCGCGGTTCGAGGGAGAAAATACGTGCCAACCCAGGCTTCGAGCAGTTTACCGGCATTGCTTAGTATAGCAGCCAAGGGGCCTCAAAATATGTGTTGAGTCTAGACGCATATAAAAGACATCAGCATGAAGAACGCGTGGAGCGTAGAGTAGACGAAAGTAACGATGTTGCCGACAAAAGAACGGCATTGAAAGCTGACGTAATATTCGCTACCACGTTCCCCGCCATCTCCACTTGCATCGTGACATGAGCTTCAGAATCACATTGTTAGCAATCCAGTCGTTCAATCCTTGCAATCATCCTCAGGAGGAAAGACTGATTTGAAGATCTACCAACAAAGCCGAATGGCAGCAAGGATGTCATCGAAAGACTCCACAGAAGCACCAGCAACGCTTACAAACTATATCGCCTATTATGATCTCCAAACTCGACAAGAAAGAATCGGCCACTACAACTTATCCGAAAAGTCTATCCAACCCCTAGATTTCAAATCTGGCACTCCAATCTCCAACCTTTACCAAGTCATCGAAGCCGGCGAGTTCAACATCACCAGCTCTGGTTCATCTATAGACTCGTCAAAAGTCCGAAAATTGCCTCCCTTGGCCGCTCGAGATGTTCTTTGTGTGGGCAAAAACTACTTCGACCACGCCAAGGAGTTCAATTCCTCGGGCTTCGATAGCTCGGACAAAGTGGACGTCCCTTCCCACCCCGTCATCTTCACTAAGCGCTACACGTCGATCATCGCAGATGGTGAGGAGATATATCCGCACCCGGAGTTCACGTCTACTGTAGACTATGAAGGTGAAATTGGTGTCATCATCGGGAAGTCTGGATTCAAGATAGCCGAAAAGGATGCGATGAGCCACGTCTGGGGTTACACCATCATCAATGACATGACAGCGCGTGAGAGACAGAGAGATCATAAGCAGTTCTATATCGGGAAGAGCCCCGATACTTTTTGCCCTATGGTACGCCATCTCTTGCCCTGCAGCTTTTTCGAGTATTGACAGACGTCCAGGGTCCGATCGCAGTCCCAGCATCCCAACTAGACAAAGTACTCCGCGTACAAACCCATGTCAACGGCGACCTTAGACAGGACGCTACGACGGAGGATCTGATTTTCTCAATTCCATACCTTATCAAAACGATGTCGGAAGGCCAAACTTTGATGCCAGGTGACGTACTCGCAACAGGCACACCCGCAGGCGTAGGCCTTGGCCTCAAGCCCCCCGTCTACCTGCATCCTGGCGATACGGTTGCCATCTCGGTGTCTGGTCTCGGAACGCTTACGAACCGTATTGCGGACCCGAATGCAGCGAATGTTGCAGCTACCAAGACCCCAAAGTCGAGTTTGGCGTACAATAATGCCCACTTGCCTACATTCCAACTGACGACTGTCAACAAAAAGCCGCTGTACTACACTTCCTATGGTCCGGAATCAGGAAGTCAGATAGTTTTTGTCCACGGCCTAGGCGGTACCCACGCCTCCTTCCACCCACTCATTCACTCCCTCGGTCTGACCTACACACACGCGTGCCACTTGTTCGATCTCGAAGGCCACGGTGCTTCACCAACTCATCCCCTCAGCGTAATCAGCATCGAATCGCTTGCCACCGATCTGCGTGGTGTGTTCTCCCACGCAAACATCAACGAAGAAGAGGGAGCGACAATAGTAGCGCACAGCATGGGTTGTCTCGTTGCCCTTGAGTTTGCGATAAAGTACCCGGAGAAGGTAAAGCAACTGATCCTCTTAGGACCTCCGGCGCTCCCGTTTCCATCAGAAGGCGTCGAGGCGCTGCGTTTGAGGGCGGATCTTGTGAGGAGAGAAGGTATGCTGGGTATTGCTGATAGAATCAGCCAGAGTGGAACGAGTTCGAGGACGCAGGCGCGCAGCCAGATTGCGGTGGCGGCTGTGAGGCTGAGTCTGGCTGGGCAGGACCAGGAAGGATATGCGAAGGCTTGTGCGGCGCTGGCGGGTGCTGAGGTCCCGCGATGGGAGCAAGTGCAAGCCCAAGTTTTGATTGTTACGGGAAGCGAGGACGGTGTTGCGCCTGTGGATGCGTGCAAAGACATGACGAGTAAGCTTAAAGTGAGAGCTGATTTGGAGATATTGCAGGGTGTAGGTCATTGGAGTGTGTTCGAGGACGTGGAGGGCGTGGGTAGGGTGGTTGAGAGGGTTCTGGGTAGAGGGAGTGTTGCGTAGAAGCACAAGCACGTTCTGAAGTCGTTTCGTATTGAAAGCTTGATTTGGACTGTAACAAAGATGCAAGCAAGCCTTACGCGCCCTTGCCTTGCTTTTCGTAGAACGCGTCTTCACCCCCGAGTTCCTTCAATGCTTGCCTTGACTTCTCCTTACTCTCCTCGCTAGTATCTTAGTCTCGTCAGTGCTTGGTTCCAAGAAATTTCATGATAGCATTGACTAGGGTTGCTGAGGTTGGCCTTGTGGCCAGACGCCTTGTGGCTGATATCTTCAGTGGTGTTATTGATGTTCTGGTCGGCTTCAGAAAGACCAAGGGCGGTGATGTCTTGGTGGGACCTCTGATCAGCCATGATAGGTGTTACGTCCGTGGTTGATTGGATCTGAGTATTTTGTGGAATATTTGACGCGTCGTTAGGGCGGTTGTGGTAACTGACTGAGTGTCGGCTGCAGGTAAAAACCACACTCTTGTACCCCGACCTTAAGCAAGTGTCATCTTTGGCGTACTTGCTACATTACGACATCGTATTTACGGGAGATGTTAAGTCCTGTATGCCATTATGAGTTCCCGTCGCTGATCCAATGAGAGTGCTCACTAGCTGAATGGCGTTGCCTGGATGCTTGGCATTGGTTAAGTTGGCAGGATTCAAACGAGAGCAGCTCAAGGTTCGGCTAAGGCAATATGTACACATGTCGATGTGTCTATTTTCCGATCCTCTGCTTCTCGTAGAGGATGTCGTCAATGCCTGGTTCTTTGCGGTCTCTCCTTCGAAGCTTCCCTCGTGTTGATACAGCGGTAGTAGCCACTCCGCAAAGCTCTTTCGCTTCCTTAACGACCTTCCCTCAGTCAGTCGTTATGTTACCGAGGCAATTGTTTACGCGAGTTGCTCACAGTTGCTTGAGAGCTTCTTGCTCTCCAAGTTCAGCCTTCATTCGTGTTGATGTACTGATTCGACTGGAGACAAGCAGCTTCTGATGACGTCAGCGTTAGTGGACACACTGGACGCCGAATGACTGGGAAAGTCGAGTTGAGACCGCAAGATCCTGTTTGTAAGTTGATCCGGGCCGGGAACAAGTGCTAATCTTAGTGTGAGGGCACCTGCGGGGTTAGCGTCTTCATTTCAACGGCGTTTAGTACGAGACGTTTGGTGTGACAACACTGCATGTGTTGCTAGTTGATCGTTCTTCATTGTCGTGATTATTGCTTCGACTCAGGGGTCGCTTAGAAGGAACTCGTAATCTCGAAGAAGCTGTTTAATCATCTCCTCCACCACCGATGGGCCCGCTGACCTGCTTGGCCGCCTTCGCAGCAACAATGTCGTCGACCCTCAAGAGCAGGCAGGCGCTCTCGATGGCAGTCTTGATGCTCTGCTCCTTGACGGCGAGGGGCTCCCAGACACCGTAAGTACGCATGTCGACGACCTTTCCTGCATCGCCATCGATGCCCCAGAAGCTGCCGGTAGCCTTGCCATCCTCATATGCTTCTGCATGCTTTGCACGTAGTTGTGTGAGGACCTTGATAGGGCTGTTTCCTGAGTTCTGAATGATGGTGCGGGGAATAACCTCCATAGACTCGGCGATTGCCTTGTATGGCCACTGTGCAACACCCTCAATGAGCTTTGCTCTCCTCTCTAACCCGACAGCAATTGCCATCTCGGTCGCACCACCACCGGGGCACAGCTTGGGGTTCCAGATAACGTTCCTGGCGACACCCATAGCATCATGCAGGTTGCGCTCGATCTCGTTCAGTATGTCCTTCGAGGGTCCGCGCAACAGAATCGTGCAGGCCTTAGGGTCCTTGCACTTTGTGAGGTAGGTGAAGTATTCGTCGCCAAGCTTGGAGATTTCGAAAAGACCACACTGTGTACCAAGGTCGGAGGCGGTTGCGGCGAAGACGGAGTTGACGATGGTGGCCCCGGTGGCTCGTGCGATACGGTTGTTGTCTGTCTTGCGAACACGGCGAATAGCTGTGATGTCGGCCTTGACGAGGAAATGCTGTGCGAGATCTGTGTAATGTTAGCGAGACTCGCAGATACTTTAACTTGCATAGCTTACCGCTGACACCCTTCTCTGTGATGACGAGATCGGGCTTCAGAGCGATAATAGCGTCGCACATAGCCTTGACTTGCTCCTCCTCGATCTGCAATATCCTGTTCCAGTCCTCCTCTTTGCTGACCTCGATGTTTGTCTGGCTTTCACCCTTCTTGTACTCCAGCGTGCAGTCCAGGAGCAAGACCTTGGGATTCTCGATCCTCCGCCTCATCTTGGGGTGTGTGATGTCCTTGTTGACCATGACGCCGTCCAAGACCTCACTGTCCTCGATCTCACCACCAGGGATCTTCTCAATGCGTGCGTAGCGCTTGATGTCGACTTCCTTCTTGCCTCCCATCTCGGTCGAGACTGTGCGGACAGCCTTGAGTGCCAGGCCGCACATCAGCTTTGACCACCTCGAGACAAACTTTGTGCCAATCGACGAGTTGATGATTCTGTACATCTCCTCGTCGTTGTTTACGTCGACCTCGGTCGCAATCTCGTTGACAATCTCGAGAGCATCGGCCAAGGCCTTCTTGAAAGCTTGGATGACGACAACGGGGTGGATGTTGCGCTCGAGCTGGGGCAGGGCTTGTGCAAGGATCTCGCCAGCTGCCACCTGTCAGTGGTGTTCAAAGCTGTTGCTGCCAAATATGACCTACCCAAGATAATGACAGTGGTGGTGCCGTCACCGACCTCCTCGTCTTGTGTCCGGCTAAGCTCAATCATGCTCTTTGCTGCGGGGTGTGCGACTTCGATTTCTCGGAGGATAGCGTGGCCGTCGTTGGTGAGGACGATGCCGCCCATGGGGTCGAGCAGCATCTTCAGCATGGCCTTGGGGCCCAGACATGACCGGATGATGTCTGCAACGGTCTTGGCTGCTGTGATGTTCGAGATCTGAGCTTTGCGACCGAACTGGCGCTCCCCACCAGGGGTCTGCGTATCTGCGGGGGTCTGTTAGGCGCTGCTGGTGGTAGCCAGGAAGGTCAGGCGGACATACTCATAACGACCACAGGCGCCTGCATCTTGAATAAATGTGTGTAGGGTACTTGTGCAGAGAAAGAGAGGACGTGAAACTAGGCACGCGTGGGGTATCTGTCGCGATGGCGCGTGGAAGCTTCGCCCAAAAAACAATGTCCCGCCGGTCGCTCGCTCGGAGCTTCGAAAACTTTCTCCGTGTCACGTGGCTGGGACATCACGTGTCGTATGCCTCTGCCTCTGCCTCAGCCTCAAGCCCAAACGGCCTCGACTGCTCCAGAGTCGCCAAGGCCAGGACTTGGACGAACGGAGCCGGTCCAGTCCGTTTGCGGCATCCCTGTTCCAGCTTGACCGGGGACGCGCCACCAGCCAATCGCGCTAGACCTGCCCTGAGCGTCTTCGGCGATTTTGCCGGTTCATGCCGCCTGGCCTTCCAGCCTCTCACGCGTATCCCGTGAGAGTGCTTACAAGAAGCGCCTGGCGCCCTCCAACCGTCGTTCCTCCACCTCTCACCTCTGGCCCTCACACGTCGTCGCGCCTATCTGTGCATTCAAACACGCTTGCTTTGATCTTCTCTCACCTCTTCCATACCACACCATCACCTCTACTCACCACACCTTCACCTCGACCATTGCGCCTCTTAGCCGAGCTTCAACCTCACCGTCACTATCGGTTATTTAGCCGCGCTCGTCGCATGCTTCGTTGTCTGCTTGGCTGCTAGACACACCTTTGTATCTTTGAACTGCATCTCACTTCTGATCTACTAAACAAGCAGACATCATGGGTCTCAACTACTATGCCTCGTCGCCCACCGTCGTCCTGCAACCCCAGCAACCGCAGGGCTACTTCTCACCTCACCAGCGCACCCATTCGCCGTCAGCCATGGGTAACTTCCGCCCAAAATATCCTACTCCACCATCGCTCAACTATCTAGCTGCTGCTTCCAACGCCACAGCTGGGCGCAAACGATCCATTGCCGACGTCGACGACCCCGAGGAGAATCAACCAACTGGATCTGTCGCTGTTCCTGCCCCCGTCAAGTCTAGAGGCGAGCCAGTCTACGGTCCCGGCATGACGCTCATCTACCCAGACGAACCTGGTCATAGCATCGCGGCCGAGTCGCAATCCGGCACATGGTACGAAGAGAAGATTGAAACCGAAGAGAAGGCCGCTGCTCGACCCATCGCCATCTCACGCAAGTCGCAACGCGTCAGTCCATCTCGCGACGTCGTCGTCCCTTCACTCAACGACATGAGCGTACAGATAAGCGAAGCCATTATCGACGACAACGGAAACACCATCAACACGCTCATCACTTCGCTTGGCGTGGGCTGGAAAAACGTCATGACCAATCCCAATCTGCGCGACCAAGCCCGCGCTTACGCCAGGTTCATCGAGCGACACTTTGACTTCACCGACGTGATTGTCATGCTCGAGAAGGAGTCGCTTTCTGCTTATCTTGTCCGGGCAAAGCAACACGGTGTTCAGGGCTACTGGCTATTCGCAGATACTCTGAAGTGGTGTCAACTCATTGGCTGGTCTCTGGAGCGTGCTGTCGCCAATCTCATGTCCGGCCCTGTCCCTCACTGCGAGGGCGAGCGCATCAACGCTCGCGATGCCTCCCCATCAGAACCCGTAACACCTCCTCAAGCTGTCAGTGTGCCCGTTGCTGTCGCTGGCGACGCGATGGAGATGTGAAAGGCACACGATTGCGCTTTCCCTCCCTTTTCGGTCTGTTCTTTACAGCATGTACGGACGCGTATTGCTTTCACTTCGCATGTTCTTAGCACGCTTCACGATTTACTGGTTCTTTCTACTCGACAACTCGGCGTTCGGCAATGGATTGGATGGGCTCACTGGGATGGAATCATTTTTATGTATTGTATATTACTATGCTTGCTCGTGCTCGTGACAGCTGGATCGTCTATATTCGATCACGTCGCAGACCCTGATTGCCACTAAAAGTCACAGACGCTATCAATGAACCCATTTCTTTAATAACATTGTCTTTGTGTTTCCCATTGCTGGCCACCTGCAATTCCATTTGCGCTGCGCATGATGCCTGATCTCTGAAGCCCCAAAAGGAAAGCTGGCCTTCACGGCTGCCGATCTGCCTCACTTTTCGCAAGGTTTTCTTGGCCGGCCCCATCAGCATCGTCATTTGCATACGATGCGACAAAGCGCTCTCCGAAATGCGCCGAGCGATGTCATCCCCCACGAGGAGCGATCGCGCAAGGCGCGTCGAACGGGCAACGCGTTCCTTGTCAAGCCAAGTCCGTCAAGAGGGGGTGTGCTGCGACGCGAGATTGTCGCGCTATGCGGCCAGGTGTGCACGAGCCGGCTGTTTGCTTTTGGCTGTTCCGGTCAGTGCACTGTCTGGTCAACTGCTATTCGTGTCGACGAGTTAGAATGCGAAGAAGCGAATCCTGCTTGGAGGTTCCTATTTCGCCATGCTACGGAGTATATCGCACGACGTTGCTGTGCTCGTCTCCACAAACGAGTTTGTCTGGTCTTGGCGCAAAATGGCTGTATCTAGCACTTCGCTCCTGCATCGATTTCAGATTACGGCAGAAGGTACTTCAATGCTGTCTTCTCACTTTGACTGATCGCAAGGTACCCAGTCTACTCCTCTGGCTTCGCAGTCCTATGCTAGATAACAATACTGACACACAGCCTCTGTGGCTCAACTCTACTCTCGAGGTAATAAATGCGGTTCTCTCAGACGAGTTTCTCGACATCACAAACGTAGAACTATCTCGCTGAAGTTCCAATACAACTGCTCTTTCGCGACATGTCGTTCCCTCTGAAACTTCTTTCGAGCCTTAGTCTCAACCCTGAATGCCGGACAAGCTGGCACTGACCTCTCGCAGACAGCTAAAAGAATCTGCTTGGATTACCAATCGGTCGCAGCGGCGTTGATTTTGCACTGCTACTGGGCTGCGCTCGCTCGCTGGGTGCATCGCAGCCAACTCCGGTAGGTCGCATCAGCCGCAGATCAGTCTCCGGCAATACTGGGCTTACTGTGTTCGTTCACACAACGCGCGGAACAGCGAAGATGGCGGTTGCTTCACTCATAGCAAATTCACAACACGGGAAAGATCTACAAAGCGTCGAGTGGTCCGAAGCTGAGCCATGCACGGGCTGCGCACAATCGCACAAGCTTTGCCAAGCTCAACTCGCAAATGCTTACCTTATAGCACCATCCTTTATGCGGCCAATGGCGATGGACGATGCTCAGTGGCAATGACATCTGTGCATCCGTAGCGGGGACGCCTCCGGTAGGTGTTTAGAAACGCAGGGGCTGCTTCGATTGACCGTCTCCGAGGTCATCAATCCAACAGTTTCCTTACCTTGTCTTCGCTTTGGCCAACTCTGCAGCACCGAATCACGCAGTGCATACGTTTCTTTAGCCATGGAGGCCTTTGAGATACATCTGGTTGCAAGAAAGAACCGTATCAATGTCAGCTCAATTATCCATTCGGCAACAAGTCATGTCTGCCCAGCAGAGAACCTTGCAGGTCCACCGATTATCCCCATTATTGGCAAATACACCTTTCACGAACTCGCAACCATAATCGCCGGCGCATGCGGGCTTTTCAGCGCACTGATCTGTGGCTTCATTGTCGCAGGGCATGCCACCAACTACTCGTTCCCAGTCCAGCAACGTCAGGTTATCCGCATTGTTCTACTGATCCCATGGGTTGCGCTGTTTTGCTTCCTTGTCGTGCTGGAAGAAAAAGCCGGGAACTATCTATTTGAAGGTCTCGACTTTGGATGTGCGATTGCGCTGTCCGCTTTCTTGCTGTTGATGTGCGATTTTGTGTTGTCACATCCAGAGGGATTCGATGATCTGTTCGGTGCAGGTGCAAGGGCCAGGGGCGCGCTCCAGACTAAGGGTCCTGGGTGGCTGAAGGTGCATCGCCCGTCTTGATTGTGTTATCGACATTGCTAACTTCAACTCCAGCGTATCTGGTTCGGCGTCCTGCAATTCATCCCCACAAGCATAATCATCTGGATCGGCACCATCGTTGCCCTTGGTGTAGGCCGGTTCTGCAGACAGTCGAACAGCATCCACTTTGCGCATATCTGGATCACGATCTTCAAGTTCATCGTTACCGCAATCTCAATCCTGTGCTGTTTGAGATTCTACAGCAGAAACAAGCCGAAGTTGCTGCAGCACAATATTTTGTTGAAACTCTTTACTTTTAAGAGCATCATCGGCTTAAATGTGGTACAAACTGTACGTCCCTCAGCCCAATCTCAGCCTAAGCACACGCAAAGTCCCTACTAATGCTCGTTGGTGTAGTTTGTAATCAACATCCTCGCCGGCAACGGCACCCTATCTCCTAATAAATACATGACCTACCAAGACGTCAACGACGGTCTCGCCTCGCTGATCCTCGCTTGCGAATTGCCTTTTTTCGCTCTCCTGATGATTTTTGCTTTCCCATCAAAGCCGTACAAGAACAGTAATAGGGCGGCAGGTGCAGGGCCCGTGAAGGCAATATTCGAAGCGCTGGACATTAGGGATTTGCTTGGTGCAATTGTGAGGGGCCCGATGAGGCTAATCAGGGAGCAGGAGAGGGAGATGAGGAGGGAGGGGAGTATCAAGCTTAGGATCGTGGATGCGCAGGATGGGTTCGAGGACACCGCCTACCGCAGGAGCAGCGAGAGGGTTGGTGTGGCTGTTTGATGCAATCCACCCGACCGTTGTCTAATGTTATTCTAGGCCTTCTAACTGGGGTTCCTAGCAGTGTGCTGTGTCATTGTTCCTTTCAAGTGAATGTGAGCTCGCACACCAAGATTCATTAGTGACAGCTGTGGTTTGCCCTTTGATCGTGATTGAGAAGCTTACGAAAATGCGAGTAGAGACTGTTTAGGCAACCCTGAAACGAAAGCAGACGAAAACTAGACGTCTCTGTGTCGAAAAGGCGAATTTTGTTGGGTACCTGTATTCACAGGCGGGATGAAAAACAGTTCTTGGGCTCCGATCATGGCATTGCACTCTCTTCAGCCTGTTACTCTCAATACAATATCCAATCTCTAGATCCTGAGTAGAGCACCCTTACACTCTGGCGAGATCTGTGCTCGCCACAGCCTATGCTCATTCAGCAAGAAAAGCTGTCCATCCCTACCAAAGCAGAAATTAGCAACACCTCCATCAACCAATATCTTCGCCAACAAGACACCGCCAGGCGACCAGATATTGACACCATCACCACACCCACTATACAAATTGCCATGTACATCGCACTTGATCCCATCAGGAATTCCCGTATCGGCCATTGCAAACAAGCGCCTGTTGACGAGAAACGGCTGCCCGGAATACATCTTCACATCGAATGCATATCTGCCTCGCATCAGCATCTCCCATCTCACCGTGTCAGACTACTCGATGCTTACATGTGTGACGCTCTTGTCTCATCCGTGCTTCCATCACCATGGATCCAATCCGTGTCCGTCACGTAACACGTCTCCTCCCCTGGACTGAAGCAGATTCCGTTCGGGCGCCCAAACCCGTCCGCCACCGCTCTGATCCCTCCTGTTTTGGGATCGAAGCGATAGACCTGGTTTGGTAGCCGTGGGGGAGGACGAATGCCTTGTTCGGAGCCGTAGATGGGGTCGGTGAACCATAGGCTTCCATCGCTGTGAACAACGACGTCGTTGGGTGAGTTGAAGGGCCGATTGTGGAAAGACTTTATCAGTAATTTTGATGCATATGAGCTCGTCGATGTGTGATCGCTTGGATTTGAGGGGAGTGGCATGTATGCCAGCCCACCTGGGGTGGTGAGTGTTCCTTGTGCGCAGAATAGGATGCCGTTCTGGTAGTTTATGCCGCCATTGGCCATAGGGACGTTGTCTGTTGTTATCTGGGTACACGTCGTCTCGGTGCTGTGGATGGATGAAGGCAGAGTGATGCGGCTGATGTGGATGTGTGGCTGGTTGGTGTCTGGATGTGGATATTGGTTGCTAGTCACGAACAGAGTGTTTGATTCTGGAATGAAGACGCCAGCTTCATGGGCAAATGGACGGTCATTGTTCTCTAAGAGGAGTTCGAGTATTGGATTGTCACCTAGGATGGTACGTCCGGGTTCACTGTAAACCTGGAATTCTGCGGGGTAGTCGGACATGGTGGTAAGTGGAGTGACAACGTAGAACGTCAACTTCGATTAGTAGTCGATACTGCCCATCAATGTTAAGCTTCCCCAAGATATGTCAAACCCATAAGCCGAACCACCGCGGCTTTGGAAGCGGTGTATGAGCGTACCCCGATCGCAGTCGCCGAAGGTAGAGACCGGACCGATCGTGGTGCTAGCGGTGACTCGTATGTAAATGCACTACGCAAGTACCAAAGGGCCGAGACTACCTCCGCATCGGTCGACGCAAAGTCTCAGACTACATGGGTGAGCCTTGATAGCCACGCTCTGGCTTCGTCTTTGTTTGGGTCAATCTGGAATCGACTCCGCACCTTGATAATGCTGAAGCAAGCCATAAAATGCTCGGCTTTCGAATGTGGCCCAGGCTCGGCAACACAACACTTGATATACAAGAGGTCAAACCCCGCGGTGTATGCAGCATCGTTCGACTTCCCATGTGCGCACAGCTTTGGATTGCGGGGTATGGGGTCGGCTTCATCTGTACCTAGCCGCAAACCTGGGGTATGACAGCTCCATGTATATAAGATTGTGGACGCTACAAATTGGTGCCTCATCCAGAAGACGGAAACATATCTCATTCAAGCCATCACATTACCTGCGTCATCTTCCATCGTCCATAATGCCTGAACTCAAGGGCAGGGCCCTTATGCTGACGGTCAGCTTGTTGACCTCACTGGGATTTATGCTGATTGGTTACGACAACGGACTCATGGGTGGGCTTGTCAATGCTCCAGCATTCCAGAAGACCTTTGCAAACCCATCGGCGACGATGATTGGTACCATCGTCGCAATTTTCGAAAGTACGTCGAATCGTAGAGCGTCGATTACACTAAACGCTGACGTGTCGTTCAGTCGGCTGTTTCATTGGTGCAATGACCACAGCGTTTGTGGGAGAAAGGCTGGGACGTCGCAAGAGTATTGGGATTGGAGCGGTTATCAGCTTGATCGGTGCTATCCTCCAAGCAACTGCCTTTGGTCGCGCGCATCTTATCGTTGGCCGTGTTGTCTCCGGAATTGGTCTCGGGTTCATTAACAGCACTGTACCCGTGCTGCAAGCCGAATTCAGCCCCAAGGCAAGCCGTGGCATGTATGTCTGCGCGCAGCTCTCGACTCTCAACTTCGGTATCCTTGTCGTTTACTGGATCGACTACGCTTTCGTGAGCCACACCTCGAGCTACGCATGGAGAGTTCCGACGATCCTGCAGTGTGTAGTTCTCTTTGTCATTCTAGGCCTGCTCTTCGTCATCCCTGAGACGCCCAGATGGCTGGCTGCGCACGACCGTCCGGATGAGTGTCTTGCAGTGCTGGCGCGCATCAAGGGCACGACCGATCTGAGCGACCCAGAAGTGCAGAGGCTGCACACTGTCATTGCCGAAACCGTTGCGTACGAGAACTCCCGCCAGGCCGGGTGGAAAGACATCGTGCGCAAAGATCCGATCAAGTCTAGGAGACGCTTTCTCATTGCTTGCGGTATCCAGATCTTTCAACAACTGGGAGGCATCAACGCAATTATTTGTAGGCACTTTGTTGACTGGTCGCTCAGATACACCTTAGCTGACTGCGTTTAGACTACTCCGGCACACTCTTCGAGAAGAGTATCGGTTTCGATACTCACATGGCTTCGCTCATGAGCGGCTTTCTCCAGACCTGGTTCTTTGTCGCATCCTTTATTCCGTGGTTCCTGATCGATAGAATTGGGCGTAGGCCTCTGCTACTTTCTATGATCAGTGTGATGGCTGCCGTAATGGCAGTGCAAGCTGCTCTTATCTACCAAGTGCAGTTCGAAACTTCGATGGCTAAGAGTGCTGGCATTGCAGCGGCAGCCATGCTTTTTATCTTCCAAGGTGCTTTCACTATCGGTTTCCAGGCTACTGTTTGGGTATATCCGTAAGTTCTGTTTTCTTGGTTGCGTCTGTCTGTATTGACAGCGACACTTTCTAGATCCGAAATCCTGCCCATGCGTCTGCGACAGCGCGGATCAGCGATTTCAACCGCAGCAAACTGGCTTTGTAATTACGTGAGTCCTAGTATGCAGTGCATCTCACTGGGAGCAAAGCTGATATCTTCCGCAGGTCATCGTCCAGATCACGCCGCCTGCTATCAACGTAAGTCTGACCACGCAGACGCTATGCTGTTTCTCAAGTCTGACAACTTTACAGAACATTGGCTGGCGCACATACGTTATTTTCGCTGTGCTGAATGCAACCTGGGTGCCCATCATTTACTTCTTTTTCCCTGAGACGAAAGGCCTCGAGCTGGAGGACGTTGACAAGCTCTTCTCAGGGGATGAGACTTTAGCCGACCTCAGACGCGAGAAAGGCATGGAAGAAATGGAGCGGTATGAGAACGTTGCAAAATCGTAAACAGCGGTGGTGAATAGAACACGTCAATCTTTTCGGATGTGCGGCTGAGGTTCGATCGATCTTGTCTCCAGGGAACAAGTTACCAGTAGCCTAGAAATAGCTAGGGTGGATTGATCACTTTTTCAGCTCCTCCTTGAGCAACTTTGACAGTATCCAGAGCTGATTCTCAACCAACCATACCAAAAATCAGCTCTGCACCAGAATTTGGAAGACAGTGATTTTGAACGAACACAAAGCCCATGCCACGGTCATGGGAAGCTCTAGAAGCAGCGAAGACGTAACTTGCAGTATTGTTGTTATAGAGAAAGGCCAAGTACATCTCGATGGATGTTGGTGCAAACTCCCAGTGCCAAGATCGTAATTTGAACCATGTAATAGGCGGATCTCTGGAGAGAAAGAAAAGTCGATATTATTTGTCGAACAAGATTATCATCATTAAGTCATTACATAACAGGTAAGTCGCTATATATTACAACCGTTTGTGATTCCAGCACTTTAACATTTAAGTCTTGCAGGTAGGATTGGTAGGGGCGGTCTTGAAGTAGACCTTGTTGTAGACGTTGTCACCAGTATTACCGTCAGCCTTGACTGGAGGAGGGGTGGTAGGCCCGCCTTGGGTCTGGGACTGAGGATATAGGAAGTTGGGGGCGATAACATTGTCAGGGCAGCCAGCAGCAGTGCCGCCGAACGCAGGCACAAGTACGCTCAAAGCCCAGCTAATACCCTTAGCAACTCGCTCTTCAGTGCCACCAATAACGAGGGGAGTAATGGAGTTGATGCCCTGGTAAAAATCGCAAAGAATAGTCTGGGCATTTAAGTTCGCAGTGCCAAACTGAGCGACTCCGGGCACAATGATGTTGCGGGGGTAGATTTTCAAAAACCCGTCAGTGAGTGTGTTGACGGCGCCGTAAGGAGTGGCGCGGCGGTACCAGTTCTCGGGCCACCTCTCGGGGACATAGGTAAACTCGCCTGTCGACTTGTCGAAGCTGGCACCGATGATGCTCAAAATGGATTTGGCGTTAGCAACGCCACCAGCACCGTAGGTACCGTTGGAGAAGAAGTTGGGGTAGAAGGCGAAAGCACCCACAGAGACGATCTGGGGGAAGGGGAAGTAGTACAGGAAAGGGTTGTTGTTCTTGGAAAAGCCAGCGGTCTCGGCATACTGCTTTCCCATAGCGTCCATTGAGAACTCTTTCTTGGGGTCCTGGTCGACGTACTTGACCAACTGCTTTACAAGACGGGATGACAAGTGGTGGTTGTCACCGCAGCCATTGTAGTAGTCCTCACGAGTGGGAGAAACATCGGCTTCGACGGTAGAGTGTCTGTTCAGGCCGCCAACGCCGTTCTTCCCAGATCCCAGGTAGAAAGACTGGGTATCGATATCACCGTTCGCCAGCACAGCGAAGGTGGCAAGGACCGTTGCAAGGTCCGTACCCATGTTGAAACCCCTGGAAGTAGCATCCAAGACCTGACCGAAGTTGACAAAACCGTTGCGAGGCAGGTATCCGTCTATTCAAATAAATTAGAAAAGCTCAAGAATGGTTTTGACTAGAGCCAAATATACTAACAATTAGCAAGCAAGTTCAGGCCTGGGCAAGGACCACGAGAGTCGCCGGGACCCGGTGCCTTGAATGTGTAACCAGGTTCAGGTCGCTTGTTGCTCGCTACAACGAGTGCGTTGCCGACGGAGTTGAGGAGTCCACCAACAGTGTCACCCAGGGAGCCGACCAAGTTACCAATAACATTGGTGATTTGAGGCTCAGGTTCAGCAGCGGCTTCGCGCTTGAGCTGTTCCCTCAAGGCGTCTTCCAGATCAGCCCTCGACGAAGCACCCATCATGGCCGGGAAGGCATATGTGAGTGCCGGGAGGGCAAAGGCGAGCACGGTTGTAAACTTCATGGTGGAACCTGCAAAAACTCAGGTTGAATGCGAAGAGGGGAAGACACTGGATGAGTGAAGAGCATTACAATCAGTCTGGCAGGGTGAGTCTTATAGAATCTGCTCTCTCCCTAGAAAGCGGGCCATCATCTTACTCAGGCCAAAGTAAAAGCAACAAACGAAGACATGATCGACAGATTGTAGTCGGCGATCTGAGATAGCAGAGACTGAGTTTGCCTTAAGCGAATCGTGGAGACTATGGTCGTCATTGTATCTTCGTCGCTCAACAGCTGCTTTGCAAGGCTGAGTGCTCTTTAGGGCATCAGTAGTGGAAGGGGCTATAACCCGGCAGCTAGCTAGATTACCTATTGCAGTGCTCCGAGTCCTAATCCGGGAGTACCGGTAAGGTAAGTAGGGCACGGATCCGCAAAGGCCCACACGTCGACGCTATCGACCATGTACTTTGCGTCAAGTGTCTAAAACTGGCGATGGCATAGTCGATGACAACAGAGGCGTGCCCATTGGCAGCTGTTGGGATGGCATTTCAGAAAGCACAGAGCATTTGCGTGGGGATCTCCGCAGAGTTGCTTGTTCACTTCTGAACGTGGCGGCGAGAGCCCACCCGGAAACTCCAACTCTGTCTCTAGGCGTAATTAGCACTTGTACCATACGTACTTCGGGCTCTTAGCGTTGTCCGAGCCCTCAGCATCGACGACAAATTTGTAACGTTGAAGTGCAGGGTGTGCAACTCGTTGTCAGTAGGAACTGATTGGTAGATTGGAAAAATCATCAAGACGCAGCACTTGGATTGTCCTACCAGACCCGCCCTCGTTGTGAGGCGCGATGCATAGTGAGGTGGGGACTGAAGAGAGACTGAGTATCCCCTGATGGGAAAGTCCACATTTCGATCAGGGCAGAGAAGCGTGGATTGGATTGAGATCTACAACGCCACATTAGCAACCTTGCAGCGCCAAATGTCCGATGGAGCTAAGGGAATTAGCTCGATCTGTGCTATGCGCCTTGGTTACCGCTTGGAGCGAGAAGTGGCTTAAAGAGGAATTATTACATCGTCATCCCGCTTCCGCAGAGGTGGGGTCGGGAAACGATCTGCCGCGCCTAGGGCTTGGTAGCGCTGCAACGACCAAAGACTGGCTATCCGACCCAAGAAAGAGAATCAGCCGCTCCGATGTCTAAAGCGAAACTTAGATCCCCCATGCACGTTCCGGCATGCACGAGTAGCAGGTACGGTGTGCTGTAGTCGTGATGTCAGCACCATCTAAGATACCATGACCGTCCCCATTGTCTACGCTCGCACGCACGGTCTTCTAGCCCACCTTACGATTGCACGGTGACCGTAACATAAAGGTCATTGCTGATAGGCTGACCAGCCCGCTGATGTATTTGGGCGTAGTCGAACAAGCCAGTGACACAACAGGCTTGCATCGTGGACACTGGATTCGGCGTGTTTCCGTGAGGATCAAGGTTTGAAGCCCTCGTCACTGACTTGTTTCCTGTGGTGTAAGTAGAGAGGACACGCCTTCGACGTAGTCGCAGTAGTGAATCTTCCATCGGATATGAATGAAGGCTTGGAGTGGATGCAGCAAGGCGATGCTAACGACCTGAGATCTGGTCGCCTGCAGTCGCCTAGGATCTGCCTTACGTCTTGGCGGACTCGCTGAAGCTATTTCGGAAGAGCCAGGCGCCACAAGTTTTGGGAATTCCAGCCAGTGTACTCTTGGCTGTCAACCTGTGACATCCGGTAAACATGTCGTCGCACATCAAACAAACTCCAGTGCACTTCAGCATACTCTGGAGCCCTCGCAGCAGACATCTGGCAATTCGACACTACCTCGGCCAGCAGGTAGCAGACAATCCTATGCGAACGCACTGTGCTTTACCAGCAATTCAAAAATAATGCCATCAGGTTGACGTCACGGTCAGCATCTCTAAGTATCATTGTGGCGTTCGGAGTTACCGTTCTAGGGCCGCTCAACCGGACTGTGGGGCCTTGAACCGTGCAATTTTACCGTGAGCACCCAGAGAAGAGACAGAACGAATGGAGACACAATTGCGACTGAAGGAGAGAGCTGAAAAGAAATCTACCGAACGCTTGCTTGCAAAAGAGGCGTTCTCACACTTGTCGATCATTGAGACGAACACAAGCGAGCATCCTCAACAGAACTGCACATTGTCGCTTCCCTTCTCCTCGCAGTGCCACTGAAATGTCCGTAGCTCAACCACCGGCAGATCCGTTTGTCATGTCAGCTCTTGACTGTCTTACCCGGCCTCGGTCGGCTCAAGTGATCATATGCTCTTTTCGCCCCTCCCTAGTTCGGGAATAGAGATGTAGTGGAATGAGACAACCAGTAAACACGCAGCTTACCTCAAACATCAAACACTGCTTCCAAGTGGGTCGAGGCTTCAAGCACGTAAAGGGTTTCTGGTGTACCCCCAACATGTGGAAGGTGGTGAATGTTTCAGTCGCTGACCCAAATTTCTGCTCGCACTCAGCTCTGCGTATCTAGGATGATGCTGCACGCCCAAGCAGGTACTAGCACCTGCACAGAATCTCGATGTTTGCTATGTTCTTCCTAAAAAACAGGTCGTGAACGATTCAACATACAAGCAGCAGAAACGCAAATCTAATCGCATCTCCAGTCCCTCCTGACCAAGGTCACTGTCCCAGCAAGCAAAGCACACGCAGCGCACCATAATGTAAAACCGCACCTCGGGCCTGCCCTTGCTAAAACTTCTTACCCAAGTTAGCACTATGCCGTCTGCCCCCGACAAAGCTCTGACCCCACGCCACAAAGCTAGCACCTTTCTCACTCAATTCATCGCCAAACCCAGCAAGTCTAACCTCTCCGCGATCTTCAAGAAGAAAGACTGAAACAGTAGCAAAATTACAATAAACGAGCATGGTCAGAAGAAGGACGGCGAGAAGAGCTATGGCTGGATTTGCTGCAAATGCACGTACTGCAATCTTCTCTGGCAGCGTCCAGGTATGCGGTGCCGGGATACGCACTGTTCCGAGTGGTAGGAGGCAGCTGAGAGGGATCCGTTGATAGGACCTGCTGTGCAGGAATATGGTCATTTGACATGGCTGTATGGTCAAGACGGGCCGTGCCGCGAGTGCAGAAAGGTAGAGATCTATCGAGGTGGAGAGGATGGATTGCTGCAAGCTGGATGGTGGAATGGTGAGACAGGATGGGTCCATGACAAGGATGGTTGTATGCAGTGGCATGGAGACATGTGGTCAGGTAATGTGTGCAACAGTTGGAGAGGCTGTGGGGAGACGGCTGAACAGAGACTTCTTACCGTTACTGTTGCAAGTGGCCGCCGATGAGGTTGGAACACGGGGAAACGTTACTTGCGATCTTAAAGTAGCATATGAAAGGTGAACTGAATTCTCGAAGGTTGCAGCAGAGATCAATTCTCCAAGCTCATTCCTAGGGCTATTTTGAAGATCGCATTGTCATCTACAGCTGGGGTTTCTTAACGAACGTCGTGCTTCTCCCCTCGCAACGTACTGTATAGTCTTAGATCTTGCAATGCAGGAGAAATTGTCCGTGGTTCTGTACGCCGTAGCCCTTCTTGTCGGTGGTGGAGCCCCACATGTATCGGTCAATACCTAAGAACGGACTCGCTCTCTTGTTCCTATTGTCATCGCCATCGTTTTCTCGCCATTGATCAAACGCTGCAGGTCTCTGAGATCGAATACATCAAGCTTGATCAGCCCTCGAAGTGTGGTGGCTTATTGGCCAAGTGTTATTGTTGGCGGGGGACAGCTTTGTAGATGAATCTGGACATGGTGAGGCAGCGCATTATCGAACGTGATGGATCAAATCAACGAATCGAAGTGACAAGTTACTCATGTCTAAACTCGATACCTCAACATCCTGCGACTGAGCCTAACGCCAGTATGTAGCAGTGTGTTAGTGATTTGTAACACACCGCTAACGTGTCGAGTAGGGAGCCAGCATCGCACTACAGCAAGCTGAGAGCAAACAAGCCGGAAACGTACACAGGTCAGATCTAGCTAGAGTCCTGCTGAAAGTTGCTGATTGTAGGATAACGACGCCCAGGAGCAGGAGGAGAGCAACGAGGAGGCGAAAAAGAAGACAAAAGTCGAGAGGAAGATCAAAAGCTGCCAGCTGACTAAGGGTAGTAGGTGTCAACATAACAGTGACACAGCACAGCATCAGTTGTGGCACGTCTCACGCCTTAGGCCGGAATCCCATAAACACCTACAGGGTTACGCAAACCTCTTAGATGATATAACGAGTTTCGAGTGGCCATGACCAACACTCCGAGGACCTCCCTGAGCTCAATCACACAGCGCAAAAGGCTTGTAGCTGCCAAAGATCCTCAGAAACAGCATTGGGTACTCTATCGTGGAACTCTCGGGAGACCACTGTATCTCCGATGAATGAATGAAGACGCGCTGGCAGGGAACGCCTGTGCTCACAACTTTGATGGCCCCATTTCAACGTTGTGTCCTGGACGAGGCGATTCGTTCCTCTTGTGCAAGACGCACACTCAAGATTTCCTTGTCGACGATGCACATCAACAGCAATATGAATGGAGTCCAGCAGATAATGGCATAAGGAGAGGCTGCACTTGCCCATGGAACGCCCAGCACGCATATACGCCCAAGATCACAGCGCTATCCGGGTAAGCAATTGCAGTTCATCCAGCTGCTTTCTTGGCCTCGACAGCTTTCTCGTATGCGCTCAAATCGACATTTCCGGCGTCCCAGACAGCGATGGCTTGCACAAAAATACCCTTCTCTTTGCGCCGTTCAACGTAACCAATCACGTTGATCCACGCGCCAACGTTCATTTCATGGCTCTTGATGCGCTCTAATACATGGACCACGTCGACATTTGCAACTGCAGCGGTACTCGCAGCGGGGTAGTTGTGCTTCAGTCGAAGGGTTGCTGCCTGGACCACATACTCGTCGACACTGCTTTGATCAGCCTCAGCTCTTCGAATCAGCGTCGAGAGCGGTACAGTACCAGCCCAGGAAACGGACCTTCGTCCCTTGTGCAGTCGTCTTTAGATCGGTCAGCAAGACGAGGTCCGATGCAACAGGACCAAACATGTCATCTGATGTGGTTGGTGCTCATGAGCTGGACGAGATAAAACCATGGTCACAGGAGCCGAGGCCAAGGCGCACGTGCACACCACTAGCGCAACGTCATAGCACTTGATTGATTCATGCGCATGCCCGATACCGACACTTCCAACACCAGGCACCAACAATACACACTACAAACCCGCCGCGCACTCCACCAGCTCTCTCTACGCCCTACCTCGGACGCGCTCGCGACTTCTCCGCTCGTCTTCCAAAAGGTGAGTACCTCGACGCTATCCGTTGCCCCGCCATACTCCCGCCCGATAACCCACTTCGGCCTCCACCGCGCCGCATATTACCCACCTACTATGCTCGTATGCTGACCCAAATCCTCCAGAATTCACTATCATCATGTCAGGCTGGGGCCTAGGCTGGTTCGGTGGCGGCCAGGCGAAGAAGGAGGCGCCCAAGAAGGCTATCCTGCAACTACGCGGTCAGCTTGAAATGCTGAACAAGCGCGAGAAACACCTGCAGAACCAGATGGAAGAACAAGACACACTGGCACGGAAACACGTCTCCTCAAACAAAGCTGGTACTTGACCGCTCTCGCGACACCTTTATATCGACGCATATTGACATGTGAATAGCGGCAAAGGCGGCCCTACGGCGAAAGAAGCAGTTCGAGCACTCCCTCGAACAGACCTCTTCACAAATCATGACTTTGGAGCGCGAAATATATTCCATCGAGACAGCAAATATCAACAAGGAGACACTGGATGCAATGAAGAACGCCGGCACAGCCATGAAGCAGATACACGCCGGCCTGACAATCGACAAGGTGGACGATGTCATGTACGTCCTATTCTCGCTCTCCTTTTTTGGGCTCCATGCTCCTGCACTTCTCTGCTATCAAGCCTCAGTGTGAGCAAATGCTAATATCCACCCCAGGGAAGACCTCCGCGAACAACACGCCATTGGCGAAGAAATCAGCGAAGCAATCACATCTGGCGTAACAAGCGGCGGCATCGACGAAGATGAGCTGGATGAAGAGCTCGCGGAGCTGCAGCAAGAGAAGCTCGATGAGGACATGTTGAAGACGGGCAACGTGCCTGTAGGAGACAAGGTTGCAGTGGGAAGACTGCCTGCCGCGCCGGCGACAGAAGTCAGGGGCAAGCAGCGAGTGGAAGAGGACGACGAGGAGGAGGAGCTGAGGAAGCTGCAGGCCGAGATGGCTATGTGAGCGTGCACAATCACACGAAACGACTTCAGGACGTACACTTACAACACGGCGCTCTTACGAGAGATGATGGCTTGATACCGGCTCGAGACTTTGGGAAATAGAGACGGCCTGTTTTGGCAGGCGGAGGACATGCATGGCGTACGGCGATTGCACGGGACCTGGGACGCGCACATTCTTGCTCTTTTCCTATCTACCACCCACAGCGTCCAAGCCTTGGATTCCCTAAACCTTCGCCGCCGTTGTAGGTGCGAGGCGCCATTTACTTGGACGCGAGCTGCGGATCGACATACCTTTCAAACTCAGATATTTCAAAGTCCATACTCGAGACTTGAATTATCCCCTCCCGTTTCGAGGATTGCTGTATGCAATCGTTGGGTGTCAATCAGGCAGCAAGTATTCACGCACCTTGGCGGCTTCGCTAAACTTCGCAAAGGGGCGTGGTTCATGTAGATATTCCATTTAATAGATAGAACACTTGAATCAAATTACACCCTGGAGACGGATCCATCGCTGCCCGTGACTCCGCTCGAGACATCATCATGCGTGTCTGGGTGCATCGATGCGCTTAAACTCACTTTTGAAAGCCTAGACCAAGGCACCGCCGGGTATCAATATCGCAGATCGGGATAATGTGGGCTGCCTGAACGCCTGAAGCTATGACCATGTTCGTGTCGTGACGCTGAGAAATCGAATTCATCAAAAGGAAATGCGTGTACAATATGTACGAAGAAGAGAACTTGCTGAGCTACGTCTTCATGGTTTGAGACTGTTGATTTGAACCCGAGCCCGAGCCTGAGCCCACCAAACAGCCACCTCAAGATCAGAGAGCTACTCTATCTTGGTAGGTACGTCATCGTCTTCAAGCTTAGTATCCTCTTCCTTGACAGCCAGATCAGCGGCGTTGTTCTCAGTCATCGAGCGCTTGATCAGCGGCGTCCCGTTCTGTACTGCTGGCGAACCTGGTACGGGCGTAAGCGGCTCTACGCTAGGGCGATGCGAAGGAGGCAACGATGGAGAAGGGCCTGGCGGCGCAGGAGCAGATGCTGCGGTCATATTGGGCATGAATTTATGTGGCTCGCTTGTTGCGGGGATAGGCGTTGCCGGAGCATTCACTGTCGGCGCAGATGTTGCAGAAGAAGATGCGGGCGCATGGGGGACTTGCTGAGGTGTCTGTTGGGTCTGTATGCTCGGAGGCACGCTTGGCATTGTCCCGGCGGCGCCACCTGCTGCGATAGCGGCTGCAGTACCTGCGGCTGCAGTGCTAGTAACGGGATCTTGAGTTACCGTACTGTCCTGCTGGGCAACAATAGGTTTTGCTCGATAGACTGTCAAATTGGGAACGTTCGTGATAGCTGTCAGTAGTTGCTGCTCAGACTCAGTGAGGCTTGCTTGAGGTATACTGGTGTCTACGAAAGCTCTGATTGCATTATCGACTTTCTTGTCTTCACCGGGCTGCGTCCTTTTGTCGAGATATACCCTTCTGAATGCTTCCAGGTTACGGATCAAATCGTGATTGGTGTTGGCGGGATAACGACTTATAATCTGAGGAGTCAGAACGATAGTCGAAAGCGCGGGATTGGCCGGAGGCGCTTGACTCGGATAAACCTGTGGAGGCGGTTGAGACTGCTGTGGCGCCGGACTTTGTGGCGGAGGACCCGGATGACCAGACTGTGAATAACTCTGGTGAGAGTATGGAGCATACGGACGGCCTGGTGCAGCACCATAGGGACTCGCACCCGTAGCAGCGTACGGACCACCGTAGGGACTTGCTGATGAATGTCCGTTGTGTGATGGTGGCGCACTCGTTGGGTAGAGTACGCCATACTGTCCACTTGATCCGGCGGCTGCGGAGCTGATTGGCGGTGTTCCATGAGGAGGTTGGGGGTAAGGGCGAGGAGGGGCTGGTGCAGGAGGGCTCCCAGCTGTGTTACCACCAGCCCAAGGTGAAGCATAAGGCGAAGGTGGAGGAGCGCCCTGTGGTGTAGCAGGTGTTGCGACGTTTGCATCTCGAGCCATACTTGGAGGTAAACGAGGGGCGGAAGCCATCATGCTTGGCGGAAGTCTTGGAGGCGCGGGTGGCATACCAGGTGGAGGCATGCCTGGGTGATATGGGTAACCGGGTTGATGAGGATATTGAGGGTATCCGTTCGGTGGCGGGTAGTATTGTGGTCGCTGAGCATGATTGACCGGCGGACTCACTTGCCTCTTCCTGCGCTCCTTCTCGATGGACACCTCAGGATTAATACGCCAGTTGAAACCTTTGCCTTCTTTGTCTCCCTTGACAAAAGCATCGTGTTGACCGAGGTTGTGTCTGACGCTCGACTGCCAACCACTTGTAGTGGTCTTGAACTTGTACCAAGGGTATTTCTTCTCGATGTAGTTGTAGATCTGCTGAAGGTTCATCTGACCATTGCAGGAGGAAGATATAGCCTCGTGAATGAGTACCACATAGTTTGCCGAAGGGCGCTGCAGCTGCTCTTCGCTGTAGTCCTCGATGCGCATCTCCGGAGATGGAGTGCGCGGCGGTTTGATTGGCTGCTTCTGCTTTCCCTTGTCGCCCATCATCATGCCGTCGCCCTTCTCGGTCGATTCCAAGATGTCGTCACCGTCCCCGTCGCCCGCATTTGAATCCTTTCGTTTCGTGATCTTGGGCTTGACAGATGGGGCGGGTATGTCAGCGGGATCAATACCAGCAGCTTTGGCTCTCTCAATCTCCTTGGCCTGCTTGATAAGCTGCGAGCGTTGTCGCTTGGACATGATACCGTCTTTTGGCGGCCGGCCAGGACCTTTTCGTTTCTCCACTACGTGACCAACAAGGCTCGCAGGGAGGTTGTGTTGACGAGCCAATTCTTCTGTAATGAGACCTTCAATCTCGCCACCGGCTTCGATTTCAGCGTCGAGGGGCTTACGCAGGAGAGGTGGACTGTCCGTAGGGACCGACTTGACTGGCTCAGGCTTGTCCTTGACAGGCGTCTCCTTTGTGACTGCATCAGGAGTCCCCTCGTCAGGTATGGGTGTCTTTGACGGAGTCTTTGCAGGAGCTTTGCCCTTGTCCTTGAGTTCTTTGGGCTCTTTGGCCTCTTTTGGCTCCTTGACCTCTTTGGGTATCTCGACTTCCTTCTCCTTGGCTTCTTTGATCTCCTTGACTTGCTTGATTTGTTTGATCTCTTTTGTTGCCTTGGGCTCTTTAGTAGGCGATGCTCTGACTGGCTGCTCTGGCGGGGCCCTGATCTTCTTGGCCTTCTTGATGGGCGACTCGTCTGGGTTGTAGTCGCGCTCTTCGCGTTCTCTGTGCTTTCTCTTCTTCAACAAAGCCTTCTCCCTCTCCCTCTCCTTCTTCGACTTCTTTGGAAGTGGTGAACGCTCGCGCGGACGCGGAGCCTTGAGCTTGAGTTTGATCTTTGGTTTTGGCGCAGGCTCTTTGTACTCATCCACGCCGTCATCGTGTCCGTCATCTTCAGACTCCAGCTCGCTATCAACGGGGTGGTAGTAGACCTGACGAGGGTTGATGCTCATCTGGCCCTCACTATCGGAACTCATCTCCTCGTCGCTCTCCATTTCGCCATGGCCGTTCTCAAAAGAGAAGCTCATGGGTCGAGAACCAGATTCCTGTCGCTGGCGCTGCTGTTCAGTGAGAGCGACGTCAGGAAGGTAGAATTGCATGTTCACAGCGCCGATGGACAGGTTGTCGCCATGCTCAAGGGTGACGATTGCGCCTTGTGGACAGAATTGGCCCTCATGGTGCAATCCGTTGTTACCGAGTACCTCGATGCAGAAAGCGCCTTCTTCAAAATTGTAGAAAATCCTGGCGTGACGACGTGAGATGCCCTTGGGCCCCTGGTTGCCGGTCTTAGCGGTGATGTGCTCGGGGTGTATAGGGACAAGGGGGCAGTCAGTTGGGTCCTCGGGGATGTGGCCATCGAACTGTTCAGGTCGTTCGGGGAAGGCCTGCATGATGACATCCTGCGGTGCACGCTCGGCAGGCTTCTCCTCAATCGCCTCGCCGTTCTGGTGGGAGCCGGAGCTGGCTGACTGCGAAGGGTGGCGGCGCTGCTGGTACTCGAGAGGCATCGACTCTATGCGTGCGCTGACGATGCCGCCCTTCTCACTGATGACGCTGGGGGCACCGCGGCGGCCACGCTTGCGCTTCTTGCCGTGCAGCAGCTCGTTCGCGGCGGCGACATGGCCCTGCTCCTTTAGCAGGTCAACCTTGGCGAGGCGGCGCATGTCTCTGCGTGCGAGGGCGAGGTTGCGGCCCAGGATGATCTGGTAGGTGTGCATGTAGTAGGAGCCGTCGTCGAAGCGTAGGCGGGCAAAGGCGTTGACGCGTTCCTCGCTGGCGACGTCGTGCTCGGCAAAGTCCATGGGCATGAGGTCGGGTAGCATGGGGAGGCCGTTGACGGGCATGTTCATGTTCATGTTTGTGTCCATGGGCATGTTTGTGTTTGTGTTTGTGCTCGTGTTTGTGTTTGTGTTTGTGCTCGTGTTTGTGTTTGTGTTTGTGCTCGTGTTTGTGTTCATGTTCGAGGTCATGTTCGAGGTCATGTTCGAGGTCATGTTCGAGGTCATGTTCGAGGTCATGTTCGAGGTCATGTTCGAGTTCATGTTGGAGTTCATGTTCGAGTTCATGTCCGAGTTCATGTTCGTGTTCATGTTCATGTTCATGGGCATGTTCATGTTCATGTTCATGTTCATGTTCACGTCCATATCCATGGCGAGGCCCATGTCCAAGGGTTGGGCGAGCGAAATGGGCGCATCCAGGGCGGGCAGGCCATTTGCTGCGGGGTCGTCGAGGGTCACGTCTGGGGCTGGCAGCGCGCCCTTGCCAGCGGTGAAGCCGGGAAGGGCAGGCGGTGTTGCAGCGGCAGGCGCATTGGGGCTCGCTGGCTGGGCTGGGGCGGCGCCTTCTTCCATGGCGGCAGCAGCGGGTGTAGCGGGCGAGAGAGGGCCGTCGCTGGGAGCATGTTGGGGGCGGGCATGGTCGAGGGGCGAGGGCTGGGGTGCGCCGGGTGCTACGAGCATGTTGGCGCCTCCATCTTCGTGGCCAAGGCAGTGGATGTCGAACGAGTTGAGGTCTGCGCGGCACGTTAGTCGTGGCTTCGGCGGCCCACCCGGCACTTCGGCGTCGCGGAAGGCGCGCCCGGCGCGTCGCGCACACTTACCACACACGGTGCAGGGTTGCGCGCTGTCGAGGCTGTCGAGGCTGTCGAGGCCGTCTGCAGAGTCCAGCACGGCGTGCAGAGCGTCGGAGAAGGAGTCGGAGAAGGAGTCGGTCGACGGGTCGGTAGACGCGGTGAGGTCGATCAGCTGGTCCTCGTCTGCGCCCGGCTCGTGAGAGCCTTGCACGACCAGAGACGCTAGCTGCTGATTGGCAACGCGCAAAGCCAGGCCGTCGCTAGCTTGGCTGCGCGCCTCACCAGCCGCATCGCCAGCATCTTCCCAAAGCTCTGCCCAACAAGAGCGCGGCGAATCAGCTGCAGCAGGTAAACCGTGTAGGTTGGCAGGCTCAGGGCGGAATTCGTCTCGCGCACTCGTCGTCGCCATCTCTGCGGCTTGAAGTCTCCGTCGTGGTAAGTGAATGGGTGCGAGAGTTGGCAGTAGAGGCTGTCGCAGCGAATAATCAGACTTGAAAGCGCGCGCGCTCGAGAAAAGAACGTCAAGAAACACCTGGGTCTGATTGAGTGTCTGCCCTGCACCCTTGCTGTCCACTCCACGGTTCTGAGTACGAGAGTGACCAACCACCCAGGACGGCCTTCCCAACTTTCATCGACCAATCCACGACCTACCAATCAGACGCAGCCCATCTGCAAACCCGCCCTCCCAATGGCCTCCAAGAAGACCGCAAAAGCTGGCCCTGCATCAAGAGCCTTGTTGCCTCAGCGGCCAACGCAGCAACCACCGAACTGGCCTGCATTTACTCCACTCATACCAGAGTCAGACCTCTCGCTGCAAGAGTCACTCCCCGGGCAGATCGTCACCATACCCAACTTCTTCACCGCCACACTCTGCAAAACCTACGTCTCATTCCTCTCCTCGCTCCCCTTGACTACGACACCTGGCAAGCCCAAGAAAGGGGACGCAGTGCGCGTCAACGATCGTTACCAGATCGATGACCCCGCTTTCGCTGAGAGACTGTGGAGTGGGACCTCCTTGAGGAACTTGGTTACTGGACTTGCAAACAACGACGGCCTTGGTCTGACTGAAGCTCAGCGGAACGAGCTGTGGGGCGGCAAGGTCATTGGACTCAATCCTAACATCCGCATTTATCGATACTCCAAGGGGCAGTTCTTCGACCAGCATTGTACGATGTTCCGTCTCTCTCTGAGAAACAAAGCGAGGTCTGTCTTCACAGAGCCTTACAATACTGACTAGAGATCAGACGATGACTCCAACAATGTGACTGTACCAGGCTCGCCACCAGCTCCTGGACGTACCACCTGGACCCTCCTTCTCTATCTTACGTCTCCGGCCACAGGATGCATTGGCGGCGAGACTGTCTTCTATCCCGACCCTCCAAAGAAGAAGAGTAGGGAGCCGCTACCGGAGCCCTTCGTTGTCGGGCTCGAGGTTGGCCTGGCGCTGCTGCATAAGCATGGAGCAGACTGCATGCTTCATGAGGGCCGCGAAGTCCTACAGGGCGAGAAATGGGTCATTCGAAGTGACCTGTGTGTGAAGCGCTGAACTTTGCACAGGTCTCGCCATCAAATTTGTCTGTGGCGACAATCAGAACTGGGCACATTCGACTTCAGTGCCCACAGCTGTGAAAACGGCTAGCGCTTTTTTAGCGCCATCTCAGTGAAGCGCCGCTCGACTCTGCAGCATGGCTCGGTCTCGGTCTCACCCCTCAACCTCGTGCAATTTGTACTCAATTGCATAGATTCCAGGAAAAACCCTCATTTGTATTGCTGGACGCTTTGTCCGTTGTTGTACCTTTCGCGGTACTCTTCGCCGAAAGTGGATGGCTCGCTGAGAGGACTTACTTCGACTGTGGATGGTTTGTTGACTTCGCACAGCACAACCGTGAACATGCGAGAACGAGTATACATTCCACAGCTTGCGCCCTTGTTTGGTATGAGGTTGCAAGTGTCACTTTGTCAGGGCATGCGCTACCAGAATATGGCTTCACTATATTGGGTGTTGAACCTAGGTAGACCAAATGCACGCGTCCACACACACACACCAGCGACCCCCTTCAAAATGGTCTGGCTCTCCTACTTGGTCTTCTTACTAGGACATCTCAGCTCAGACACTACCTCTATTAAAAGTAGAGCCCAAGAGGCACTGCCTACTCGGAGTCAGAGGCTCACGCGAAAAACCAGCCTCAGCTATCAACGCCACTGTCGCTGCAATCACACCACTGCCACTTAAACCACTGCATGCCTACCTCCAGTACTTGCTTTCCCGCGTGTACACGACGGCATATCGGTCCAGCCCTAATCAATCTAGAAAGATCGCACTGTGCTCAGCGAAGCAAGAAGTGCTACCCGAGCGAGCAGGACGTTCTGGAGAGCATCAGCCATCACTCTCATAACAATGACGTTCAGCTTGGGTTTCACGCCGTGCTCGCTTGTTGCGGAAGGTGCCTCTCACGCTTGGCGGTTCATCACCTGTTTCATCACAACAGACTAACGCTTGTTGGCTAGACTACATGTGCGATGCTTCGAACATCGTCTCAGGACCCATGTCTCGCACCTAGAAAAGTCTTTTGTTTCTCAAAGAGAAGGCGAACTGCGCTGCCGACTCGTGAGCGGCAGGCGATGTCAAACATGTCCGGTCGCAACACATCCAGGTGGGCCGATCCACATGCCAGCGAGTACATACTTTCGCTGGCGCCCTGTTGCCTCTGGCTCTCCAGCTGTGCTCATATCTTCTTCCCTCTACATCTTTGTCTCGGCCTGGCGTCATAGACCTAATCACACATCATGCCTCGACGACACCAATACACAGACGTACGGCCACAAGACCACCACGATGACGACTCATCGACCGAGGTCGAATCTCTCGTTGGGGGCGAGAAAGCATGGGCAACAAATGACTACACGCGACCATCACAATCGCGGAGAAACGTTTTATGTCCGCCTTGTTTGTCGGCTCTCCGGTGGTTCATCGTCATCGCGCTTCAAGTCGTTATCGTTGGACTCTTGGCCCGCGAACAAGGCCTATTAATGGACTCGAAGTGGACACGACCCGCAGCGACCAGCGAGAAAGAAGTAGGTGGCGACATGACCGGCTGGGGTCCACACAGTACGTGCGATTCTTTCACTACAACATCTGCTCTGTCCGTCGATGCTAACCATGCCCTAGTCCCGACAAAGGTCACAACATTCCAGATCAACCAAACGTACGCCCCTTACAATACCTCAGACTTCTTCAAACCCGAAACCCTCGCCGCGTGGAATGAACTAATCCCCGTCGGCATGGGCTTCCAACACATCAAGCGACCGCAAGACTACCACGACCTCCCGACCCCAATAGTCTGGGACCAGAACAAGACTGTCTTCACCACCTCCATGACGCACCAACTGCACTGCCTCTATGCAGTGGTCGAAGTCTACAGTGGCCTGAAGAGCAACATCTCCCTCCCCGAAGACCACCACTGGCACATGATCCACTGCTTCGATTACATGCGCCAGGCCATCATGTGCTCGGCCGATCTGGCCCTCGAAGGTCTGGAGACCACGTTTCCTGACCACAATGGAGGGAGTGATGGTTGGGATAGCAAACATGTGTGCAGGGATTACAGTCAGGTGAAAGCGCATCTGGAGAAGGTTAGGGCGTATGACGACCAGGAAATTTTTTGAATCGTGGACATCATTAATGACATGGATTCGTTTCCTACTTTGACACCCTCCTCTGAAGCTGGTGACGCGACTGTGCTGACAGATGATGGTAATCGTAATAGATCACTTCACCTCCCAAGTTTTCAGCGGAAGGCAGACACAGCAGCACCACCTTCTCGGCTCCAACTACATCGCCTCGACATCTGAGCAGTGTCCTGGCAACTGTCTCACACGTGCGAACTCCAAGTATTGTCTCGTGAGATCTCGTGAGCGTGAGATCCCTCAAAAAAGTCCAAGCGTCTTCGTACCGCACCGTATCTATAGGACATGCTCAAGAAATCCAGACACAGTCTCGAGTTCAACAAAAACAAATACATACAACAGCGGGTATTCGCTAGTAGTCACCCAGCTAACTACTTATCCGCCGGTGCGTTGCTTGAATAGGGCTGAGCGAACAGGAAGCCTTGTTGTGAGGATACACTTAAGCCGACCAACGCTAAAACTACCCTTACCACCAACTCACCGACTTAGGGCCTGTCTACTTCACACAATTTATCCAATTCCTTAATCTAATAATCTGATTGATTAGACAATTTAAGGGGTGTCTTATAAAATTCGATTAAGATATTTACTTATATTATTTAATTACTAACATTGTAACAACGCAGGATGATAGAAGTCCCTAAAAGATGTAGGTATCCGCTACGAGGTGTATAGGAGCACTAGGATAGTTTACACAGAGAATTGTTCTATTTCTATAGGTCTTGTATAAAAGATACTTAAAAACTAGCTCTTTATGCCTGTTAACCTTATGCCTTTTATACCACATAAGAGTTAGAAAAAATTAGAGTGCTAGCCTAGGGTGTGGGGTAGATACAGATGTAACAGCACTAAGTTGGTAATAAGTTAGAGGGGAATTAGATAAGGCTTTAGGTAACTAGTGTATTACACTACCCCCCCTCTTATATAGGCAGATTATTATAACGCACCAGTCACCTAAAGCCTTGTCCAATTCCTCTCCAACTTATTACTGACTTAGTGTCGTTACATCTGTGTCCACCCTACACCTAAGGCCAGTACACTAATTCTTTCTAACTCTTATAAGGTATAAAAGGCATAAGGTTAACAGGCATAGAGAGCTAGTTTTTAAGTATTCTTATATATAAGACCTATAAGAATAGAACAATTTTCTATATAAACTATTCTAGTGCTTCTATACACCTTATAGCAGATACCTATATCTTTTAGAGACTTCTATTATTTTATATTATTATATTATACTTAAAAACTTATTCTAGCTAGTAATAGCCTTTAAATAATATTACAAAATTATTTAGTTATTTTAAGTACCTCTAGATTTAGATCCCTTACAGTTACAAACTAAGACTAGGTCCTAATTATTATTTAATATAACAGTTAGGATTTTAGAGACCTTCTAGAAACTAAAGCCTTTAGGTTTAGAATTTTCTATAACTAACTGCTCTAGGATTACTTTTAGAAAAAGCTATGTTAGATTGTACTAAGATAAACACTTAGAAATTATTAAGAACCTATCTAAATTAAATTAGTACTAATATTAGGCACTACTAACCCTAGTTTAAAGGAACCTACTAGAAGATCTACTAGGATTTAGGCAACTATGCCTCCTAAAGGATTAGTTAATAAACTACTTACTAAAAGTAAATTAGATAAGGACTTAGATTAGGACAAGCTGCGTATAGAGATAGACTAACTATAGTCTAAAATAGCTAGGCTTTAAGCACAAACCTCTCTATACAAAGATAATCCTATACCTACTACTAAGTCCCCCTAACTAACTTAGAGATTTAGTTCTCTAAGCCCTGTTTATACCCCTAGGCTTAGTACATAAACTCTAACTATTAATAAATTAAGTAATAGCAAAGAACCTACCTTTAAATAGTAGTAAGCCTTAATTTGTAACTAACTTAATATTAATTTAGATTACTATCCTATAGAGAGAGCCTGTATAGCTCTAGTATAGGGAGACACTTCTAGGCTTACTAAGGAATACCTTAAGCCCTAATACTTGTCTTATAAGTTAGATTATTTTTTAAATATTAAGGAAATAATTACGCTTCTCTACTCTTATTTTATTACTAGAAACAAGAAAGCTAAGAGTTAGGCTGTGTTTAACTGCCTATAAAGAGGAAAGGATAATACATTTCTAACTTTTCAAGTATAATTCCTAAGTTCTGCTATTTAAGGATAAGTACCTAAGTTAGAATAGTTTTACTGCTTATAGATAAAGATTACTCTAGCCCTCTAAAGTCTAAATCTTAAATTTAAAAGATAGTAGAATAACTTATTTAAACTTATAATAGAGCACTTAACAGCATATAATATAGAAAGAAAGCAGAACCCTATCTATACCCTACCTAACACTACTCTAACTTAGACCTAACCCTAAACAGTTAATATTTAGCCTTATTCTAACAACCTACTTCTAAACTAACCTACCCCTAGTATTTAGAAGCCTTTAACATCTACTCTACCTCTACCTAGGACTACCCCCTAAGCCACACCTGTAAGAGAGCTAACTCTAGGTAACTATTATAAATATAGTAAGGCAGTTTATTTTATAAAAGATTATACTAGTTATTAAATTTAAGAAATCTAAATAGATACTAAAGATTACGTTAATACTAAAGAAGACTTTAAAGAGGACCTAATACCTAAGGGAAACAGTTCTGCCTAAGAAAATAATCTTACCTAGGCGTAAATTGATATAACCTATCTAACCTCTCTTTATTTTATTTATTTAGTAGACCCTATTTTCTTATTTCTTCTATTCTATTAAACTAAGGGCTAGGCGTATAACTTAATTCCTTAGTTAACACTAGTGCCTAAGGATTTCTATTTCTAGACTCTAAAATTACTTCTTTAGTCTCTTTAGCGCTTAGGACTCCTATCTAAAAGTTACTCTTTAAGATTATTGTTAAAGGATTCTAAGACTAAATTATAACCTTAGTAAACTAGAATATACAGCTACACCTAATAATTAATAGCTATAAGATCTGTAACTACCTCTTTATTATTATTAACCTAGAATCTTAGGATTATATTATTAGTATTAAATAGTTAAAATATATTAAGCTCTAGCTTAATATAGATTAGCCTTAGCTTATATAGCTAGTAAAGTATCCTTAGTTATATAAGCCTGCCCCTCTATTATTAATAACCCTTAACTACCCTACACCTTAAGCTTATGTCTTACAGGACATATAACGCAGAGATTACTTATAGAATAGAGAGAAATATTATTAGAGCTAAAGCCTAAACAATTCTATCTATTAGATTAGAGGAAATTTTACAATTACTAAAATCTTAAACCTTACTATTAGCCTAGACCTAAAAGGCTGCTAACTTGCTTCTAACCTAAGCTATAAATATTTTTATAACTTCTATAAACTTCTTTTACTTTTCTATAAAAAAGCTATAGAGTAAATTCTTTACTACTAGTCTATATAAGATTAACTGCCTTATTAATAACTGTCTTAACCTAGACAATCTAGAAAACACCTACCTCCTAAGAGAGCAATTACTAGAGAAATATGCCTAATATGCTAATATATTTAGCAAAACAAAGTCTAAAACCCTTTTAGAACACTGCCCTTATAACTGTAAAATTATCTTAGAAGGATAATTACTAACTTCCTACTTGCCCCTATATAAGTAAAATCTTAGAGAACTTAAGGCTACTAAGAAGATTCTATAAGATTAACTTACATATAGTTAGATTAAACATAGTTAGAGCCCTTTTATACCACTAATACTCTTTGTTTATAAGCTAAATAGGGGCCTGCGTATTTATATTAACTATTACAAACTTAACGCTTTTACTAGGAAAGACTCCTATCTAATACTGTATATAGATAAGCTACTTACCTAACCTTAAAAAGCTAAGATCTTTACTAAGTTTAATATCTAGAATACCTTTAATAGAATTTATATAGACCCCTTGTTAGAGAAGTATACTACGTTTTGTACCTATTACAGCAGTTTTAAGTGTAAGGTTTTACTATTTAGATTATGTAATAGACTAGCTACGTACTAATAATATATAAATAATATTCTTATTAAATACCTTAATAACTTCTATATTACCTACCTAGATAACATCCTTATCTACTCTAAAGACCTAGCCGCACAAAAGCGCTATGTTAAACTAGTATTAGAATATCTCTAATTAGCTAGACAACAGGTAGATATTAAGAAAAACAAGTTCTATATTACTTATACTAAATACCTAGGTTATATCCTAACTAATAAGGGAATTAAAGTAGATTCTAAGAAAGTATAAGCCCTAAGAAATTAGACCCTATTAAAGTTATACTTTAGTTAAAGACCATAAGCACTAATTATATTAGTTCTTAGGGATAAGTACTAGTAGATTAGTTAGAGTTATAAACTAAGTAAAGCTTATAAAGATAGGGTGCACTAAATAGTACAGAGTAGACTGTCTAGTTTAAGCACAGGTTAAGATTCTAAAGACAAACTTAATTAATAAGGTTAAATACAAACTATAAGGGTTATATTCCTACTTAACGATATCCTAAGAAAATATAATGCTTATTAAAAAGTAACTAGAGTTAGTCTAATAAAATATATATAGGTACTTATAGACAAGTATATTATACTATACTTATTAATAAGTATTTATATAACATCCCTTTCTGTTCTATCCTTTTCTACTGTTTAATCCTTTAACGCGTAGTTAGGGGTCTTAGTTAGCTGGTACTTATGTTTATACTGTGCCCTAGCACAGGATTATAACACTATCCCCCCTTCCTCTTTAGTTTGTCCTTAAACTATGTAATTGTCTATTAGAGTTTTATATAATCTGTAATCTCTATATCTAGTAACCTGTAAGTAAAGATATTCTTATATGCTTGTGAAATCTATCTTATATTAGGAATCTGTTAAGCTATCATACCTACTAAAGTCTCTTATAATTATTATTTCTTTAGCAGCTTTAAGTGCTATATTATGCTAGGTAGTCTAAAAGGGATAAAGTGTGCTAAGTGTATAAAGTGTAGCAAGCTATATATAAATATATCTTAGGTATTATTAGATAAGACTTATAAGGAGTATAAGAAAAAGGAAGAAGTAGATAAGTTTTTCTTATAACTATAATTACATAATTATTACATAATAAGAAAATTCTAAAATAGGTAAATAAACGCGCGCAGTAAAAGGGGCTGTGTTTAGTAAATAGAATATTTAAGGCTAGTAAGTTAGACCTAGCTAAGGAAGTTAATCCTAACTGTCCTGCAGCGTCTATTGGCATATATGCCTTACTGGCTACCTAGGGTGCTCTTAGTTTAATTAAAGAGTCTATAGTAAATTATAGTACTTATATACTAATTAGTAGTAGCTTATAAGGTATATAGGTAGTTCCTATATATTTTCTAAGTCTAGGTATCCTAACTATTAAACTAGATACCTTTGTTAATTGCTATTTCCCTTATATATTACTATCTTTTTAAACTTCCTATTTATCTTTACTATTAGCTTAATAATAGAAGTTCTCCTAGATAGGCATTCTAGGGTTAGCTAGTTTTAATAGTAATATGTGGAATACTAGATCGATTTTTACATCCTTTAGCAGATTAAGTCTGTAGTTAACTAGGCTTATCTATTAAGAAATAGAAAAGGGTCTAACTTTAACATAGTCTAGTTTTTTTGTTAGTCTCTGTGTATAAAGGTTTTTTGTAAGAAGATAGACTTTATCTCCCTCTTTTAGCTAAGGTACTGTTTTTCTTTTCTAGTTAACATATAAGATTACTTGTTCTTAAGCCTTACTAATATATTTTAGTACCTTTTTATGCACTTCCTTTAGTCTTACTACTAAGAATATTACTAATATAGTCTAAATTAGCATGTCTAGACTTCTATTAAAGAGATTTAGGTGCATCCTATTATTTAGGAAGAATAGTAATATTTCTATTACTTCTAATAATTTGTTGTTATATATAATTTATGCTATAAGTAACAGTAAAACCTAATTATCTTGCTACTAATTACTGTATATCTGTAGGTATATTTTTATAGTGTAATTTATTTTTCAGTCTGTCTATCTGTCTGTAGATAATAGGCTGTTTAAAGCTTCTTCTTATTACTAATAGCTGCTAAGAGCGTAGTCTAGTAGTTTAGCGTAAAGAGCTTGTCTTAATTACTAATAATTAAATCTAGTATACTATAATATCTAGTATACTATAATATCTTATATATTAGTCTAGAAATACTTATATAAGCTGCTCTATAGTATAGCTATATTAAAAAGGTATTATCTTAGTATACTTCGTAAATCTGTTAACTATAATAAAGATTAAGTTATAGTTGTATATAGTAACTAGGTCTCTTAAGATAAGTAGCTATGTAATAAAGTCTATTATAAAATTTATCTATAGTGCTGGTAGTAGCTCTATTGCCTATACTTTTCTGTATTTTGCGTGTCTAATGTGTTTATTTTACTAATAGTTTATATAGTTCTTAATATATTTCGTAACCTTGTCCTTTATATTACTAAACTTATAGTGTTACTTAATAAGTTCTATTATACGTGTAATTCTAGGGTGTCTATATAGTAGGTTCTTATAGTAATTAGCTATAATTTTGTCTACGCTGGCAAAAGGGTAGGGGGTACCCTAGGGTTAGGTAGGGGTTAGGTACAGTCTGCATAGACGTTAGGTAGGGGTGGGGTAGAAGTAGGGTCTATATAGTGTAGGGGTAGGGTAGGGTCTGCATAGATGTTAGGTAGAGGTAGGGTAGAGGTAGGGTCTATATAGGGTAGGGGTAGGGTACAGTCTGTACAGACTAGGGGTAGAGGTAGGGTAGGGTAGGGTTTGGGGTAGGGTCTGTAGGGAAGAGGTAGGCCTAAGTAGGGCCTGTAGGTGTCAGCGTGTAACTCTTTAACTAAAGCAGTTATTGTAAAACTTTGTACTATAGGAATGTAGGGCGAAATAAGCGCTTTTAAACGGTCTATATACTGTAAGATTCTAATTAAAACTAGTAGAGCTAGAGCAGTTGTTACGTAGGCCTACGTAGTAACAACCTAAGATTTACACAACAACTGCTGTAACTCTACCAGTTTTAATTAGAATCTTACAGAATATAGACTGTTTAAAAGCGCTTTACTTGTTCTTTATCTTTCTAGTATAAAACCTTTTAATAGCTGCTTTACTGTAAGAGTTACAGGTAGGGGTAGAGGTAGGGAAGAGGTAGGCCTAAGTAGGTGTAAAGGATTTACAAAGCGATCACGAGGGAGGATAGGGTTGAAGAGGATAGCAGGTGTATTAAGGTACGTAGTATGTAGTGACAAGACTAATCGCTGGAGTATTAGTAATAACCTCCAACACCTTTATATAGTCCGGGCTGACTAGCCCCATGGTAGCTCGCCAGGACTGGCAGAGGTACCCCCGGGCCCAGCGCCTAACAGTAGGGCCCGCAGGTGTCAGCGTGTAACCCTTTAACTAAAGCGGTTATTACAAAACTTTGTACTACAGAAATGTAGAGCAAAATAGGCGCTTTTAAACAGTCTATATACCGTAAGATTCTAATTAAAACAAGTAGAGTTACAGCAGTTGTTGTGTAAATCCTAGGCTGTTACTATGTAGGCCTACGTAACAACTGCTCTAGCTCTACTAGTTTTAATCAGAATCTTACAGTATATGGACTGTTTAAAGGCTCTTGCTTTGCTTTACATTTCTGTAGTACAAAGTTTTACAATAACTGCTTTAGTTAAAGAGTTAGACGCTGACACCTACCCTACCTAGCCCCTACCTAACCCCTAACTAACCCCTACCTAACCCCTACCTGTACCCCATGTGGACCCTACCCTACCTCTACCCCTACCCTATGTAGACCCTACCTTACCCCTACCTGTACCCTATATAGACCCTACCCTACCCCTACCTATACCCTATGTAGACCCTACCCTACCTCTACCCTCTTAGCATAGAATTAGTGTAGGTAGGGGTAGGGTAGGGTAGAGGTATATCACGTAATGTACCCTACCCCTACCTAACCTCTACCCCTTTACTACTATAATTTTGTCCTAAAGTTCCTTTAGTATATCTAATATAATGCGCTGTTTGTTTTTAATTTACATTATATTATTTAGTTCACGTGTTTCACCACCAAGCAGCGCACCCCCACCAAGCGGCGCGCCCTTACTAACATTGCAACTATTACAGACTATTACAACAATGCCACTACAACGCTACACGCAACAATCCTATAACAAAGGCACACTCTACCTTACTATCTAAGCTACAGAAGCTACTGCACTAGATAGTACAAAACACACATCTAAGGTATTTAACGTCCTAGAAACAACGCTAAGACAACAACGCGCTAGAAAGCGCGCCTAACACAACTGTTAACCTAACTTAAGCAAGCTAGATAAGACAGAGGAGGAGGTAATAGTAGCATGTATACTTAAGCTAGATATATAAGAAATAGGCGCTATAAGGACTAACGTGTTTTACCACCAAGCAGTCACTACCACTAAGCGGTCACCCCTTACTAAAATCGCGACTATTACAGACTATTACCACTGCACCACAACACTACACTAATAATTTCTCTAGCCTAATATACTATTTAGAAGTGTTACTATTATTTATATCTATAATTTCTGCTATACAGGTACGTGTGTTATAGCTAGTCTTACTATAACGCCTATAGTCCCTCTCCTTACGTACCCTCTTTACAGGCTGTTTAGCTGACTCCCTACTACTACAGTCCTTCTTAGCTATTAAATCCTGTACGTTACCTACTATAAGACTCTCCTCTATTTAAATATACTTTCTTTTATAACTACGCTGCTCTGTTAGAGTAGCTATTACCTTATAAATACTAGCTAGTTCCTGCGCCTATAACACTAAATTATAACCTATAATAGCTATACCTTTTATAAGCAAATTAACAGCCTATAGAAGAGGAGAGACTAGTAATTCTCTATACCTTTGTATGCGCTTATAAACTAGCGTTAATTACGCCTCTATCTCTTTTAGGGTAGCTAGCGTTTTTAACTCCTATAGGGTAGCCTCTAGTAGTAGAGGTGTTAGCGTGTAAAGCACTATATTAAGCTTTAGTAGCACTTACTCTAGGTTATAGGGTACTAAACTAGAGCCTCTAAAGCTTACTAGGATATTTTCCTTTGTAATTGCCTTATTAAAAGTAATATAAAAGGCTAGTAATTATATCTCTTTCTTAACTTACGTAACAGAGTACCTTACCTAGCTATTAATCTTAGTAGAGTACGCCTACTTTAAAGGGGCAAAACAGCCTATATTAAGTAGCTGTAGTAGGTGTAATAAGTAAGAAGGTATATAGAGAGTAATAATCTTCTGTTCCTTACAGTACTTATAGAATTTGTAGCTCTAGTAGCTCTTATAGCTATCTATAATTAGCAGACAGTATACGCCTACAGTACGCTCCTTTATATGTGTATTAAAGTGCTTTAGCTACTTTACACTAAGCTTATTTGTTATCTAGCTGTTAGCGCTAGTCTTAATTACCTAGTTGTAAGGTAGTCCTGTATACTAGCTTAATATAAGAACCTTACTACTAAAGATAATAAAGGGTAGGATAGCCTACCTACTAGCGCAGATACCCTAGAAAATTGTAACCTAGTTATAATTACCTAGCTATATCTTCTTAGGATTACTTTACTTCTTAGAGCCTATAAAGACTATCTAAGTAGTAATTATGCCTATTATAAAGCTAGACTTATTAAAGTTGTGTATATCTTTATCTAGGATCCTATACTTCTCCTTTATGTTCCTAACTAGCTTAAACTAGGGCTCTATAACGTGTAGATCTTTATTTAGGGCTTATTAACAATTATATAAGCAACTGCGTTAAAGCTTAACCTCCTTAGTACGCATCCTGAACCTGTCTACCTAGTTCTTGCTAATAGGTCCTTTACTGCGTGTAGTAAGGAGATTATTAGCAATTTCTTATACTATAGTCCTTATAGCGCCTATTTCTTATATATCTAGCTTAAGTATACGTACTACTATTACCTCCTCCTCTGTTTTGTCTAGCTTGCTTAAGTTAGGTTAACAGTTGCGTTAGGCGCGCCTTCTAGCGCGTTGTTGTACTAGCGTTATTTAGGTAACGTTAAATGCTCTAGACGTGTGTTTTGTAGTATTAGGAGGGGTAGCTTAGGTAGCCTAGATAGCAAGGTAGAGTGTGCCTTTGTTGTAGGTTAATTGCGCGTTGTGTTGTGGTGGCATTGTTGTAATAGTCTGTGATAGTCGCAATGTTGATGAGGGGTGACCGCTTGGTGGTGGTGACTACTTGGTGGTGAAACACGTTATAGTGTAAGAAATAGCTAATAATCTCCTTACTACACGTAGTAGAGGACCTGTTAGTAAGAACTAGGTAGACAGGTTTAGGACGCGTACTAAGGAGGTTAAGCCTTAACATAGTTACTTATACAATTATTAATAAGCCCTATATAAAGATCTACGCGTTATAGAGCCCTAGTTTAAGCTAGTTAGGAATATAAAGGAGAAGTATAAGATTCTAAATAAAGATATATATAACTTTAATAAGTCTAGCTTTATAATAGGCATAATTACTACTTAGATAGTCTTTATAGGCTCTAAGAAGTAATACAATCCTAAGAAGATATAGCTAGGTAATTTTAACTAGGTTATAATTATCTAGGGCATCTACGCTAGTAGGTAGGCTATCCTACCCTTTATTATCTTTAGTAGTAAGGTTCTTATATTAAGCTAGTATGCAGGACTACCTTACAAATAGGTAATTAAAACTAGCACTAATAGCTAGATAATAAATAGGCTTAGTATAAAGTAGCTAAAGCACTATAATATATATATAAAGGAGCGTACTATAGGCGTATAATATCTGCTAATTATAGACAGCTATAAGAGCTACTAGAGATATAAAATCTATAAGTACTGTAAGAAATAGAAGATTATTACTCTCTATATGCCTTCTTACTTATTACACCTACTGTAGCTACTTAATATAGGCTGTTTTGCCCCTTTAAAGCAGGCGTACTCTACTAAGATTAATAGCTAGGTAAGGTACTCTGTTACGTAAGTTAAGAAAGAGATATAATTACTAGCCTTTTATATTACTTTTAATAAGGCAATTACAAAGGAAAATATCCTAGTAAGCTTTAGAGGCTCTAGTTTAGTACCCTATAACCTAGAGTAAGTGCTACTAAAGCTTAATATAGTGCTTTACACGCTAACACCTCTACTACTAGAGGCTACCCTATAGGAGTTAAAAACACCAGCTACCCTAAAGGAGATAGAGGCGTAATTAACGCTAGTTTATAAGCGCATACAAAGGTATAAAGAATTACTAGTCTCTTCTCTTCTATAGGCTGTTAATTTGCTTATAAAAGGTATAGCTATTATAGGTTATAATTTAGTGTTATAGGCGCAGGAACTAGCTGGTATTTATAAGTCAATAGCTACTCTAACAGAGCAGCGTAGTTATAAAAGAAAGTATATTTAAATAGAGGAGAGTCTTACAGTAGGTAACGTACAGGATTTAATAGCTAAGAAAGACTATAGTAGTAGGGAGGTAGCTAAACAGCCTATAAAGAGGGTACGTAAGGAAAGGCACTATAGGCGTTGTAGTAAGACTAGCTATAACACGCGTACCTATACAGCAGAAATTATAGATACAGATAATAGTAACACTTCTAAATAATATATTAGGCTAGAGTAATTATTAGTGTAGTGTTGTGGTGCAGTAGTAATAGTCTGTAATAGTCGCGATGTTGGTGAGGGCGCGCCGCTTAGTGGGGGTGCGCTGCTAAGTGGTGAAACACGTTACTATAATAGTCTAAGTAACCTATTACTGTTAATTCCTAGTACTATAAACTAGTTTATTGTTTTTTTCTCTAGTAAGGCTATATTGTCTGCTAAGTGCGTTAGCTCTACTATTGTCTTTACCTAGCGTATACAATATCTTAAATTTATATTACCTAAGTATCTTAGACTAACATACTTGTTATTAATTTAAGACTTAAGTAGTAGTAAAGTATACTAGATCTTATGGTTAGTATAGATAGTAAGTTCTGAGCAGCTTTCTACGTATAGTTGCTAATATTGTAGAGCTAATATAATTATAAAAAATCTTTATTATATACATTATAGTATTTTTTAGGTCCTAAGAACTTACGTAAGTAGTAAGTAACAGAGTGCAATAGTCTATTCTTTTCTTATATAATATATGCGCCTAATATAAGATCTAAGGTGTTAGTCTCTGTATATATTAGATTACTACTTTAAAATACAATTAATATAGGAGGTGTAATATAGGCTTACTTAAGTGCCTTAAACAAATCATTCTATTCTTATCTCTACTTAAATAGTGTATCCTTCTATATAAGCTTTATTAGCAGGATTACAATCTTAGAGAAGTCCTTAATAAAGCGTTAGTTAAATAACAAATCCTAAGAATTCCTAGATCTGTTTAACCGTTTTCAGCGTCTACTAAGTCCTAACTATTTCTACTTTTATTAGACTAATCCTAACTTTATATTATTCTATAATGTACCCTAGAAATTTAACTTCCTCCTTTTGCTATTTATACTTTTTAGGTTTAAGCTGTAGGTCTGCCTGCCTTAGGCATTCTAGCACTTCTGTAACGTGTTGTTTGTGGTTTTCTAGTGTCTTTAAATACACTAGGATATTATCTTAGTACGCTACTACAGTTCTGTTAAGGTGTGCTCTTAGGATATTATTAATTAACTCCTAGCATGTTGCTAGTGTGTTTATTAGACTAAATAATATAATAAGGTACTTATAGAGTCTATATTACGTCCTAAATGCTATTTTCTATTCTTCTTCTTTCTTTATGTGTATAAGGTTATACGCGCCTTATAGGTCTAACACTATAAAGTACTTAGCTCCTACTAGCTAGTCCTGTAACTCTGTAATATTTAGGAGTAGGTAGTAGTTCTTAATAGTAATTTTATTAAGCTTCCTAAAGTTAATATAAGGTTATAGCTTGCTATCCTTCTTAGGAATAATTATAATTAGGTATCCTGCAGGTAATTCTAGTCTTCTAATATATCTCTTCTTAAGGTTCTCCTTAATATATACTTATAAGGTATTTAAGTTCCTTTTCTAATAACTTATATAGCAGCCTAAAAGTTACAGTCTTTCCTTCTTAGAGCTTAATCTTATAATCCTAAGGTTTATACTTAGGTAGGGCTTTTACTAAAAGCTCTTCTCTAAATATCTCTGTATACTATCTGTATATGTTAGAAACAGCAGGAGGTACACTCTGTTCCTCCTTAACTCTTACTTTGAAATCTATAGGGCGTTTAGCATCTATAGAGTTAACTACTCTATCTTAGCATATCTTATACATTAAAGAGATATTATTAATCTCCTTCTTATCTACTAGCTGCTGCATATGCTGCGTAGGTGTAGATGTATTAGTACTGTATTTACATCCTTCTAATAAAAGTATTTCTTATACCTAGTTTATCTTTAGGTTGTACTTTTATAACTAGAGAAGTCCTAATATAACGTTGTGTGTGGCCTTTACAAAGACGTTTAGGTTTGTTTCCTTATAGTGCCTCTGTATCTATAGGGGTGCTGCTATTACTTTAAATATAATTAGTAGTTTATCTAGTATTAATTCTCTATTAGCTACTTAGAGTAAGTACGTGTTCTCCTTACAGTGTAATATAAGGCTAGCTTACTATATTGCTGTTCTATATATAAAATGTTTATGCTCCTAAATCTAAAAGTGCTGTTAAGGCTACCCTATTCAGTTTAATAGGTAGCTTAATAAGGTAATTGTTCCTAATGCTATTAATAGATTAATCCCTAGGGCTTGTAGGCGCTGGCCTAAAAAAATCCCCTCTTTACTAAACCCTTTAAACTCCTTAGTACTGCAATGCTTCTTGCAATCTGCGTTAAGGCAGTTCTGCTAGTGTGTGTTGTAGCAACTTCTATTAACTACTAGCTGTATTTATATTATAGCTTATAGGTTATCTGTTCTAGAAAAGTGTACTTTCTAGTATTTATTAATAAGATAAAGTTTATATAGGTTATTGTAACACTAGTACTATTAACTGCAATAGAGGCCTTATTGTGCTAGGAACTATCCTACACTAAGCTTCTTATTATAGTAGATTATATATTTGTCCTTAGTATATACTATCTACATAAGGTTTCTATATTTCAGGTTTTAGTAGTCTAGGCTGCACTGTAGTTATAGGCTAATTGTTAGTAGTGCTTCTTTCTACTTCTACATACGCTCTAGGCTAAGCTGTGTCTCTTACCTACACTAAAGCTAGTCTTTAGCTTCTTCTAGGTTATTAGTAAACTGTTTGCTATTATCTATTTTATTGTTAAACTAGTAAACAAACTGTTGGAGTTCTAGTGTTATTTCTGCAATTTTAGGTCCTTCTACAGGACTAATAAGTACTTAATATATGTAGTAATAGGCCTCTTTATTGTTACGCTATTAGCGTTATTAAGCTATACATTCTTGTTTGCGTATTACCTTTATATTAATTTAGCTAAACCTTTGTCCTAATATGTCTAGTTAGTTATCTATCTTTTACTAGTTGTTGTTAGAGTAGTACTCTGTTTCCTTGCCTATCTAGGCGTTCTAGTAGTGTGTTACTATACAAATTAGAGGTATAACACAGTAACTGTTATCCTCTAGACTAGACTTTAGGTCTTCTAGCAGTTATCCTATGTCATTAGTAAGAATATCCTATTTACTAGTATCTTTATTATTATAATTACAGGTAAGTATATTTAACTAGCAGTAAACCTTATTTATCTAGCAGTCCTTAGTAAGGTAGCCTAGTTTACTACAGTTATAGCAGTCCTTACTGCCTCTGTGTTAGTTACCCCCCTTAGGCTTCTTGTTCTATTACTTTAGTAGTCCCTTGTTAAGGTTTAAGAGGTCTATTGCTTTAGGTCTGTAGTATGTACTCTAAGTGTTGCTGTAGATACCACAACTAGTATTTAGCTAATTACAGCCTCCTTATTATCCTTAGTTTAAGTTGTTACGCTACTAGTTCCTTATTAGCAGCTACGCTGGCAAAAGGGTAGGGGGTACCCCAGGGTTGGGTAGGGGTTAGGTACGGTCCGCACGGACGTTAGGTAGGGGTAGGGTAGGGGTAGGGTCTATATGGGGTAGGGGTAGGGTAGGGTCTGCACAGATGTTAGGTAGGGGTAGGGTAGGGGTACCCCTAGCGTGGGGTAGGGGTAGGGTACAGTCTGTACGGACTAGGGGTAGAGGTAGGGGTTAGGTAGGGTAGGGTTAGGTAGGGGTTAGGTAGGGGATAGGTAGGGGTTAGGTAGGGGTAGGGTAGGGTAGGTTAAAGTTACCTAATCTTCTATAATACTACAGACAATATACTTAATAGTCTGCTACTTAGAAATGCTGTATACGCATAGAACTTAATTTTAAAAGATTTAAATAGAAGATAGAATTCTTAGATTTTCTCTATTTATAACAGCTATTTATTACAGAACTATGTATTCTAATACTGTACTAGCCTTACTCTCTTTTACAGCTGCTGTTCTTGCTAAGATATACTTAATAGACTAGTTTCTTTAGTACTACTACTGTGTTGCTCTTCTTCTATAACCTCTGTTTCTAGACTAGGACAAGCTAGTAGCTTAAAGAGATTATCTAGCTTATCTAAAGCTGCCTCCTCCCCTTCTTGTATCTGTGCTAAAGTAAGAGAATTCTTTAGAATTATAATCTAGCGTATTGTAGTAGCAGATCACCTGTGCTGTTAGTCCCTAATTATATCCCTAGCTGTGTTAAACACCTATTTAACTCTAACTTCTATTATTAGTACTATAAGTATATCTTTTGCTACATAAGCAAGTTATAGATAAGTTGCAGCGTTAACCTTCTACTAGTCTAGTAGATTAAATCTATCTCCCTGTTGTATGCAAGAGGTACTAAGATAGGCCTCTCCTTCTTAGTAGGTGTAAGCTACCTCCTTGTTATTATTAGACAGGTTTAAACTCTAACTATAGGATAAGAAGCTCCTATTAGGTTACTATACTAATGTTGCGGGTTTTTAGAACTAATTATCTTCTACTAACTGTTAAACAGGGTTGTGAAGTACTTGTGTAGAGTAACCTAAAATATTGTTGTTATAACAATCTAGGTATTGTAAGAATTACTCTTAGTACATATGCTTATCTTAAACTTCCTAGGTATTATTCTTATTACGTAGTTAGTAATAGTATATAATAAACTGCTATAATAACATTACCTTATATATAGTAAGCTTCTAGCTTAGATCTAAAATAGTTGCACAATTAAATAAGAACCTGCAACTGTCCTCTGTTTTTAAATAGTACTTAGATAGCTTAACATAACCCTTTTACACAGCTGCTTTTATAACTTCTAGCTATTCTAAGTTATTAGCGTAACCTTAGTTACTGCTAAGCTCTTTAGTTATCTAATCTAAGAAATTAAATAGCTAGTTATATATTAGCTAGATGTGCTAGATAAGAGGCTTATAATTTTTACTAAGGGCACTAGATACCTTTTTTAATTGCTGTAGCATTATTGTAACAGCCCACAGGTGCTGCTACTTAGTTGCTGCTAGTTAAAGTTTCTTAAGATCTTTAAAATTAGCTTCTGCTACCTTATTATATGTAGAAGCACCTTCTTTACAGCTTAGTGCCTTTAGTGTAATTTCTTGCTCTAACTATTTGTTAATGTAGACCTAAAGCTTTAGTGTGTGCTTACACATATTGTAGGTAGAGTTCTACCTAGTCCTAACATCTTATATAACTAATAGTTAATAATTTGCTAGAATATTACTCTATAGTGTAAGAAACCTCTTAAATTGTTATAGTAATAGATCTATTGCAATATAGATAGCTTAGATCTATGTTATACTTAGTATATAATAAAATATTATAATAAATAATTTCTACCTTCTAAAGAGAGTTTAGAACAGATATGCTGTTTTTAATACCCCTAATATAGCGTTGCTGCAGTCTTTGTGCATCCTCTAGTTCTAGTAATACCTTAAGTTAGAGATAGTAAATAATATCTTATATAATAAGGTTAATTATATATATAAGATAAGGAATAGTGTTCTCTCTACTATCCTAAGTTATATTATTCTGCTATAGTAACCTCTCTAAGGTCTGTAATAATACACTGTTATTACTAGCATTATTGCAAGTAATAGTAAGTAGTTATTTTGTAGTTTTAGTTTCCTAAAGAAGTTAAAGAACTTACTGTGCTATAGAGGATCCTATATGTTTTCCACGCATAGGAATAAAGTCTAAAAGGACTTCTTACAATTTCTAGCTCTTGTTTATATAGTACCCTTTAATAGCTAGGAAGCTAAGGTAATTCCTTACAGTCTAGGCATCTAATGCAATAGGAAATTTAGTACTAGAACTAAGATCCTAGAGAGGAGCGTGTTCAGCAGCCTTAAATTAGCTCTAGAACATCTAGCTAAATTCATAACAGGTAGTTATTACAGCTTCTAGCCTTAGGAAGTAGATAAATTGTTAGAATAATAGCTGTTTCTATTGTTTAAAATAAAAAGTTATTATTAATAACTAATTGCAAAAGCTCTGTTTTAAAGGCTAAAGCAGAGTATACAGGATTAGAAAAAAACTAGTTTTTATTTTACTAGCAGGCAGTATATAGATATAATAGGAGGTGTAATAAAGTATAAGTAGGATTCTTAATTTGTCTACAGGCTTATAAACTAAGGTGTTAGACAAGATGCTTAGTCCTATAGCCTTTTATAACTAGGTGCTAAAAAACTAACCTATAGTTATAACAGTATACGTATAGATAGCTATCTTATACCTAAGAGGCTTTACTATATCTACTTTAGATCTAGCCTAAGCAAGTTAGTGTATCCTAATATAGCCTTTTAGAAGTAGGATTGCTTCCCTATAATATAGTTGTCTACTACTAATCCTATGCTATAATAGTTGCCTTACTATTACTAGTATTAGAGCCTAGAGATACTGGCCGTTTAATAAGATATAATTGTTTTAGAAACGCCTCTTTAACAAATTATATAGCAGAGAAAGTAAGAGATAGAAAACGCTTAGACAGAGTAGAAGCTGTGTCTACTAGTAGTAATAACATATATGTTATATATAGACGTAACAAATATAGATATTTAATTCTAAGGTAACAGGATAATAGAAAAACTTTTTAACAAACTGCCTAGGGTAAGCCTAAGCTCTAACAGCAAGATTGATATATTTAGTACTAGGAACTAATTGTTTTACTATTTTCTTAGAGTTAGCTTAGATATCTTAAGCAAGTTTCTAATTAGGTAGAGATACAAAATAAAAAATTAAACATAAATTAGTAGATCTTACAAAAGAGACCATGTATGTGTTAATTAGCTATTATTTTAAGCTAAAATATTAGCTCTATATCTAATCTAGATCTATCTTATTATTATTATTAGATCCTTTAGATCCTAATTTCTCTACATCTATTTTAGCTAATAACTTATAAAATTGCTTATTAGTCTTATACACATTGAGCATAGACTAATAGTACTCCTCTAGCTTAGAATTAGACTCTTCAATCTCCTCCTTACACTTATTATTATTAGGTGCTAGAATAAATAGGTAATAGCTAACAAGCTTAGTATTCTAACTAATCTTATCTAAGAGAGACAGAGGTTTAGTTTAACTATAGTAATTAGGAAGTATATGTAATAATATAATGTAATAACCTACAGCTAGGTATTCTTAGTTGTAACTGCTATACTCTTAGGTAATATATTATTACAGAAGGCCTCCTATTCTTCCTTCTCCTTCTTGCTCTTAAAGGTGTTATCTTTAAGTTTTTAAAGACCTTGCTATTACTCTTAGCAGAGCAGTTTCTTAATAATGCTGCTATTAGAAAAGAGCTGTTTGTTACCTTAGCCTATAGTAGTCTAACTAGCAGTAGAACTGTCTTAAGCAAGTTCTGTATACCTATTAAGGGCCTGTTAGTATGCGCAAAGATCTATTTTATACTTAAGATTATCCTACTTCTTATAAACAGTCTTAAGCTTATTTTTAAGCTACTTAGCTGTTCTTAGTTAGTAAATGTTTGTAATAAGAAGCTGTAATAACTAACTACTAGCAGATAACTTAAAGCGTTGCTAATCTACATTATCTTTAGTCTAGGTTACTATTACAGCTTAAACATTAAGATCTGCTAAAGCATAAGGCTAGTCCTAACCTAACTTTAGCCTAGCCTAGTATTTTGCTGCATAATTAGCAGCCTTTACCTTATTAATAAATTCCTTCTCTTTGCTACGTAAGGCAGCTTAATTTCTTTATTAAACTGCGCAGATATTGTTGCTAAGCTCTCCCTTAAATAAGACTTTTGTGCCAATCTTTTGGCCTGCAGCCCTAATCTAACTATAAGAGTTAAGGACTTAATTAATCTTATAGTCTCTTAAATAGGAACCTCAGTATTGTTAGCACTAACTGTTATAACAGGCTATAATAACTACCTTATTTACTTAATCCTACTTCTTAGCAGTAAAGCTAGCTAGTATACTAGTACCTGTAGTGCTAGTAAGGGTTAGCATGTCTTCCTCCTCCTTCTTCTTAGTATTATTAGCATTAAGATTAATTATACTAACTATAATAGGAGGTAGTAATAATATATAGTATTATATAAACAGAAGGTATTATAGATACAGAAGGTGTTATAGAAGAGCAGGGCAGTAGTAAGCTTTTTAGTAGCTGGTCTGTGCTTAACCTGTCCTAGTTTTACTAGCGTAAAAGTAATAAACGCTAGCACTGTTACAACGAAAAACATTAAAACCCCTTCTAATAATATTAAAACAGCTTAGAGCTAGGTGCAACCTATGTTAAAAAAATACGCTTAGCAAATATATAAAATCTGTAGGTTATTATAGTTTAGTATTATATAACTGTTTATTTATTATGGTTGCAATAATCCCTACTTATAATAGATTTTAGTTTTCTTACGCTAGGTAGCAGCCTTTACTAGCGCTTAAACAATAAACGCTAGTGCTAAAGTAATAGGAAGTATTTGCAACGCGTCTTATAATATTAAATTAAGTTAGAATTAGATATAGCCTAAGCTAAAAGAATATACTTAGCGTATTTATTCTATCTATAAGTTATTATAGTTTTTTATTATATAACTGTTTATGTATTATAGTTATAATAATCCCCTACTTACAATAGATTCTAATTTTCTAGCGCTAGGCAGTAGCCTCTACTCGCGCTTAAATAACAAACGCTAGCGCTAAAGCAACAAGAAGTATTTGCAACGCGTCTAATAATATTAAATAAGATTAGAATTAGATACAGCCTAGGCTAAAAGAATATGCTTAGCGTATTTATACTACCTATAAGTTATTACAAGCTTTTATTATAGTTATACTAGTGTATAATAGTTATAATAACTTTCTACTAGCTACAGATTCTGATTTTCTTATATTAGGTAGCAGCCTAAACTCTAGCAGCGCACAGACCTCTACACGCGTTATTACACTAACCTATTAATAAACTCTATTATTACCTTTTATACTACACTACTACACTATTATAATAGCTATACTACTACAATTTTACTACGCAACCTAGGCATACTATAATATTACAGCCTACTATTACAGCTATTACAGCCTGTAAGCTATTACACCTGCTATTACACTTGTTTTTACAGCCTACTACTACAGCCTACTATTACAGCCTACTACTACAGCCTACTATTATAGCTAACTATTACAGCTAACTACCTAGTTGCTAACATAGCTAGAGGTTGCAGGAACAAGGCTGTCCTAAGCTAAGGATTAGCTGTAACTAGCGGCACGCTAGTAAGGAAGCCCTTAGCAGCTAAGTCTGCCTTCAAGGCGCCTGCTCTGCTACTAAAGCGTAGGTACTGTAATAAGGCTAGTAGTATATTATTATATTCTATTATTACATTTAATAACGAATACTAAGGTAGCAATTATACTGCATATAATCTGTTAATACTAGAGGTTAACTAAATTATTATTACCTAAGATGCTATTCTTATGCGTAGTTTAGGAAGTTACTCTTAAACAAAGGAATAATCTTTAGTTCTAGGCTAGCGCTCTAGAGGCTCTTTAGAAGTCTGCTAAATCTTTCCTTGTTAGTTTTTTTAAAGGTATATGTTAGTTTCTTATAAAAGAACATAAAACTAATATTTAAAGATATAAACATAAACGCTATCTATGCAAAGTAAGTTACTATTTAGCTAAAGGATATAGCCCTTTAAAGTAATACTACTTGAGGCTTATTAGTGCCTTCTGCTAAATAATTATATATTATAAGAGGGGAAAAAGAGAGAACTAGGGTTTTATAGAATATTTATATAATATAAGCTGCTAATAAATAAATACACCTACCTATAATAATTATCTGTAATAATATTTAAAGCTTAACAACTAAAATATTTAAATAAAAAAGGCTTTAATAGGACAGATGTGTAGTCACGTAATATACCTAACCTCTACCCTTACCCTATGTAGACCCTACCCTACCTGTACCCCTACCCTATGTAGACCCTACCCTACCCCTACCCCTACCCTATGTGGACCCTACCCTACCCCTACCCCTACCCCATGTAGACCCTACTCTACCCCTACCCTCTTGGCATGGAATTAGCGTGGGTAGGGGTAGGGTACGGTAGGGGTACGTCACGTGATGTATCCTACCCCTACCCAACCCCTACCCTTTTACCACCGTATTAGCAGCCTGTTAGTAGCAATAACAGTAGTACGTGCTCTAGAATTATCTTAAAGTTCTTACTTAAGTTTATAGAGTTATACATTAATATTTAAAGTAGTATTAATAAGCTTATTAAGGGTTTCTGTAATTGCGCTAGTGCGTATAAGTTCTTCCTTAACCTTAGGCTTTAATCTTTATTAAAACATAGTAATTAGGGTAGTGTTATCCTAGTTAGTGTTAGTGGCTAACTGCTAAAACTCTGCAGCGTAGTTAGCAGCTAACTTGTCCTATCTAATCTTCTAAATGTTGCGGTAAGTAATATATAGTTTGTTAGAGACTTTAAAGATTAGCTTAATCTTTTCTTTAAATAGGTTAAAGTCTTTTACCTATTTATCTACGTTATCTAGGGCCTTACTAGCTTAGTACTGCTATATAAAGGGCTTAATCTAGGTAAACACTTTGCTACGCATGTAGCTAGCTGCAAAGACTACTTATTTAGCCTTAGGAACCTTCTTACCTTAGAAGGTGAAGAAGAGTTCCCCACTGTATAAGCTAGTTATTAAGCTTACTACAATCTTTATAGTAAAGACTATGCTTATTAATGTTTATAGTGCTAGTAGTAACAGATACATCTATATTAATGTTGCTAGATATAGAATTACTAGGGGTAGTACAGGATCTAATAGTACTTATCTTAGGGGTGTTTAAAATATTAAAGTTTTACTTTTAGTTAAAGACTGTGAGCACTAATTCTATATATTCTTAGAGATAAGTACTAGTAGATTAGTTAGGGTTATTAACTAAGCAAAGCTTATAAAGATAGGGTGCAATAAATAGTATAGAGTAGACTGTCTAGTTTAAGAGTAGGTTAAGATACTAAAGACACACTTAATTAACAAGGTTAAACACAAACTATAAGGGTTGTGTTCCTACTAACTATATACTAAGGAGATACAATGCTTATTAAAAAGTAACTAGAGTTACTCTAATAAAATATATATAGGTGCTTGTAGATAAGCATATTATACTATTCTTGTTAACAAGTAGTAACATGTGTTATGCTTGTTACAGTAGTAAAAGGGTAGGGGTTAGGTAGGGGTAGGGTACATCAGGTAATGTACCCCTATCCTACCCTACCCCTACCTACGCTAATTCCTTACTAAGAGGGTAGGGGTAGGGTAGGGTCTATATAGGGTAGGGGTAGGGGTTAGGTACATTCTGTAACTACACATCTGTCCTGTTAAAGCCTCTTTCCTATAAACGTTTTAGTTATTAAGCTTTAAATATTATTACAGATAACTATTGTAAGTAGGTGTGCTTATTTATTAGTAGCTTATATTATACAAATTTTCTATAAAACCCAAGTTCTTTCTTTTTCTACTCTTATAATATCTAATTATTTAGTAAGAGGCACTAATAAGCCTCTAGTAGTATTGCTTTATAAGAGCTATATCCTTTACCTAAATACTAACTTACTTAATATAGATAGCGCTTATGTTTATATCTTTAAATATTAGTTTAATGTTATTCTATAAGAAACTAACACATACCTTTTAAGAAACTAATAAGGAAACATTTAGTAGACTCCTAAACGGCCTCTAGAGCACTAGACTAGAACTAAAAATATTTCTTAGTTAAAGAGTAACTTCCTAAACTACACGTGAGAATAACATCTTAGGTATTAACAATTTAGTTAACCTTTAGTATTAACAGATATTACGCAGCATAACTACTACCTTAGTATTAATTATTAAAAGTAAAAATAGAATATAATGATATACTACCAGCCTTATAACAGTACTTATACTTTAGTAGCAGAGTAGGCGCCTTATAGGCAGACTTAGCTGCTAAGGGCTTCCTTACTAGCGTGCCGCTAGTTACAGCTAATCCTTAGCTTAGGACAGCCTTGTTCCTGCAACCTCTAGCTATGTTAGCAACTAGGTAGTTAGCTGTAATAGTTAGCTATAATAGTAGGCTGTAGTAGTAGGCTGTAATAGTAGGCTGTAGTAGTAGGCTGTAAAAACAAGTGTAATAGCAGGTGTAATAGCTTACAGGCTGTAATAGCTGTAATAGTAGGCTGTAATATTATAGTTTGCCTAGGTTACGTAGTAAAATTATAGTAGTATAGCTGTTATAATAGTGTAGTAGTGTAGTGTAAAGGGTAATAGTAGAGTTTATTAATAGGTTAGTGTAATAACGCGTGCAGAGGTCTAAGCGCTGCTAAAGTTGAGGCTGCTACCTAACATAGAAAATTAGAATCTGTAGCTAGTAGAAAGTTATTATAACTATTATACACTAGCGTAACTTTAATAAAAGGTTATAATAACTTATAGGTAGGATAAATATACTAAGCATATTCTTTTAGCCTAGGCTATATCTAATTCTAATCTTATAGTTTATTGTTAGACGCGTTGCAAATGCTTCCTATTACTTTAGCACTAGCGTTTGTTCTTTAAGCGCTAGTAGAGGCTACTGCCTAGCGTAAGAAAATCAGAATCTATTATAAGTAGGGGTTTATTATAACTATAATATATAAACAGTTATGTAATAAAAAACTGTAATAACATACAGATAGTACAAATACGCTAAGCATATTCCTTTAGCTTAATATGTATCTAATTCTACTTTGATTTAATATTGTAAGACACGTTGCAAATACTTCCTATTACTTTAGCGCTAGTGTTTCTTATATAAGCGCTAGTAGAGGCTGCTGCCTAGCGCAAGAAAACTAAAATGTATTATAAGTAGGGGACTATTATAACTATAATATATAAACACTTATATAATACTAAACTATAATAACTTACAGATTTTATATATCTACTAAGCGTATCTTTTTAACATAGGTTGCACCTAGCTCTAAGCTATTTTAATATTAGTAGAAGGGGTTTTAATGTTTTTTATTACAACAGCGCTAGCGTTTGTTGCTTTTACGCTAGCAAAACCAGGAGAGGCTAAGCACAGACTAGCTGCTAAAAAGCTTACTACTGCCCTGCCCTTCTATAACACCTTCTACGTCTATAATACCTTCTATTTATACAATACTACGCGTTATTACTGCCTCCTATTATAGTTAGCATAATTAATCTTAATGCTAATAATATTAAGAAGGAGGAGGAGGAAGATATACTAACCTTTACTAGCACTACAGGTACTAGTATACTAGCTAGCTTTACTGCTAAGAAGTAGGATTAAGTAAATAAGGTAGTTATTATAGCCTGTTATAACTGTTAGGCGCTAGGCCTAGAGGTACCTCTGCTAGTCTTGGCGAGCTACTATAGGGCTAGTCAGCCCAGACTATATAAAGGTGTTAGAGGTTATTACTAATACTCTAGCAATTAGTCTTATTACGACACACTACGTACCTTAATACACCTACTATCCTCTTAAACCCTATCTTCCCTTGTAATTGCTCTATATACTCTTTATATTCTAATTACTCTTATATAATAATTAAAGATAGACCTAAGCTACTATTAGTCTTGAACTAAATTATCTAGGCTTACTGTCTTTAGAGAGGGACTTAGACAACCTACCTGTAGGAGAGCTAGTAGAGCGTAAGGTAACACCTCCCTCTGCAGATAAGGAGATACCTTAACAGACACTAAGTGTCTATAGTGCCTTAAGAGGATCTGTAGGTCCACTAGGCAGTACACCTTACCCTAGAATTTATATCTATAGGGCAGCTTTAGCTAGAGAGGGTTAGAATAGCCTAGAAGTAGGTAATTAATAAGAGGAGTTAGAAAACTTACGCAAATAGTTGTAACAGACAAAAGACTAAGAGGAACCTTTTTTTCTTTATAAACCTAGACGTAAATATAATAAAGGAGATCTAGTAATAATCTTATCCTTCTAAAAAGTACTAGAAGGAGTAGAGAAACTATAATCTTCCTTACTATAAATCCTCTATAACCTAAACCCCTATAGAACTATGTAAAGCACAACTGCGCTAAATATAACTAATAGGAGAGAGATAACAAGAGATACTTCCTCTAATCTCTAGTTAATTTCCTTATAGGAAATAAAAGATTAACTTTAGCGTAAGGTACCTCTTAGAGAACCTAAAGATGTTATAGTAGGCTTACTGCACAACTAACTACTATAATTAGCTAGCCTAGGAACTAACGTAGTAAGAGCTAAAAAGAATAATGCTAGATACTCTAGGAATACTAGCTAAACGCAAATAAGCAGCGTATAAATCCTTAAAGCAATATGAGTAGTAGAAGTCTTAGTCCCCTATAGATCTGTTAGACTTTATGCATCTACTATAGGAAGAATTAGGTAACTTATATATGCTAGAGCTCTAAGTCCTAGAATATATTACTGTACTGCTACCTAGCATATAAAAGAACTTATTCCTTATCTTCTATAAATAAAGGGATATAATCCTAAAGGTAGAGAAATAAGCTAACATTATTAACTAGAGACTAGGACATTATAGCTAACAGCTACCTAAGAAGACTCTAGCTAAGGGCAAGACAACTAATAAAGGACTACAGAAGTACTAATTTAGTAACTTTAGGTTAGAGGGGAACATAAAAACCCTAAAAAGGTTATTTAAGTCTAAGAAGTTCTGTAAGGAGCTAGTTAAGGGCAAAAAGGGCTAAGATAGGCTATATAAGGGCTAAAACGCATATCTTAAGTATAGAGAAACTAGTTACTACTACCCTAACTGCCTAAAGCTAAAGTTGAACTAGAAAGACCCTGCTCTAGATAAGTTAGGAAAAGACAAGGGGCCTAAGACCTAATCTCCTCTCTTATAGACTATGTTAATTTATCTAAGAAGAAGAGAAAGAAAATCTCTCTTTATAAGGCAGTGTATCTAGAATATATATGCCTACTTATAGTTAAAGCATCTATAGGCAACGCAGAGAATATAAAGTCTTAATAGATAGAGGGTTACAACTAAACTTAATTTTAGTTCTTCTAGTAAAGGAGCAGGATCTAGAGGTTACACTATTAAATAAAATAGTGGCTAAAGGTGTAGGCAGAGCAGAATTGCCTATCTATAGAGTAACTATAGCAGAAGTATCTATTATTAACTCCTGTAGAAGACAGGATGTCTAACAGATACCTTTTGTAGTTACAGACCTACAAAGGTATAAGATATACCTTAGATTACCCTAGATTAATTAGATAAACCCTAAGCTAAGCTATTTAAGCTAGCGTATGCTCTTCTAAGGGAAGAAGTCTAGGGACTCTCCTAAACTAGAGAAAATAGCGTTATAAGATACTAAAGAGTTTAAACTTACTATAAAAAGTCCCTTAGTAGATATTTATATATGTATAGTAAACTTAGTAGGTATATATAACCTAATATCTACTAAAAGAAGCCTAATTCTTAAAGTGCATCGCAATTATGCGCACTAAGGATTAGAAGATAATGCTTAGGTCCTACTAGAGTATAGAGAGCACAACCTAGCAATTAATATTATAGAAGGACCTACTTCCCCCTACTAACTGTTATACAGGCTATCTGTAACAGAATTAGAGATACTTAGGAAGTATCTAGTAGAATATCTACAACGTGGCTAGATACAACACTTAAGGTCGCTAGCTAGGGCGCCTATTCTCTTTTTAAAGAAGAAAGATAGCAACCTAAGACTGTGTGTAGATTATAGAGGTCTAAATAAGATAATAGTTAAGAACTACTATCTATTACTACTAATTATAGAGTTACTAGAACAACTAGTATAAGCTAAGTTCTATACTAAACTAGATGTACATAAGGCGTATTACTGTTTCTAAATTAAGAAAGGGGATAAGTAGAAGACTGCTTTTTAAACTAGGTATAGACATTTTAAGTACACAGTAATACTGCTTAGACTTACAAATACTCCTACCTAATTTTAGGCCTATATAAATATAGCACTAATAGGATTAGTTAATGTAACTTATATTATGTATCTAGACAACATATTAGTATACTCTAAGACAGAGAAAGACTATATTAGACATATTAAGGATGTCTTAGAAAGGCTTTGTAAAGTAAACCTCTATATGCGCCTAGATAAGTGTAAATAGGACTATTAATATATAGAGTACCTTAGGTACATAGTCTTACCTAAAGGGGTAAGCATTAACCTAGACAGGGTTAAAATAATCTAAGAATAGCTAATCCTACGTACAGTTTGTAATATCTAAGTATTTATAGGCTTTATAAACTACTATTAGAGATTTATTATAGGGTTCTCTAAATTAGGCTTGCTATTAACCTAATTAACCTAGAAAGGGCCAAATTTAGCTAAATATAGTTAAGCAATAAGGAAGAAGGAGAGTTAGCCTCTTAAGCTAAGCAAAGAATCCCTATAAGCTTTCTAGAACATAAAGGACTTATTTATTAATATACCTATCTTAGTTTATTTTATACCTAAGAGACAGACTAGGATAGAATTAGATGCCTCTAGAGGCGCTATCTTAGGAATCCTTAGTTAACTAGTCCCTAGAGAGAGGAAGCTAGTCTAATAGAGGCCTGTAGACTTCTATTTAAAGAAGTTAATCTAAGCTAAGTACAACTATAATACTTATAACTAGGAACTTCTTACAATTGTCTAGAGCCTACAGCATTAGCAAAGATACTTAGACAGTACCTTCTTTAAGATCTTAACAGATTACTAAAACCTAAAATAGTTTATAGAGATAAAGGTTCTTAGCTATTAGTAAGTAAGGGCATACTTAGTGTTATCTAAGTTTATCTTTTTAATTACTTATTACCTAGGGTCTACAAACCCTATAGATAGACCCTTACAGCGTCCTAATTATATAAGAGAGGCGTAAGACCCCTTATAAAAGTACACTAAGGCTTTTATACAACCACTTTAGGAGATCCTAACTAGAAGAAACCCTAATAGTCCCCTAGTAGTAGCTATAACCCTTTGTTTATCTATAAAAGAAAGAAAGGACATAAGAGATCTTAAAAGAGAAGAATTAAGAGAAAAATAGTTACATAGAGCTAACAACAGACTTAGACAACATAGATAAAATCTCTAGCACTAAAAAAGAGTTAAGCAACGTTAAAATAGGATAGAATAACCTAGAAAAAGACAATTTAGCTAAGGAGAAGCGCATCTTGCTTATAAGGCTAGAAGATAAGGTGTAAGTAATTAAAGAATGTTACAATAACCTAATATTAGGACACTTTAGAGCACAAAGGACCTTAGAGAAGATTTAGCGTAGATACACCTAGAAGGGTATTACTAAGGATGTATCTAACTACTGCTACAACTGCTTAGTATGTAGGAGATTTACTACTACCTAACATAAACTGTACAGGTTATTACAACCTTTACTAGTGCTAAGCTAACTATAGGAGGACGTAACAATAGATTTTATTATAGAATTACCCTCTAGTAATGTGGCTAGGTTGGTGTATAACTCTATACTAGTAGTAGTATGTAAATTAACTAAAATATCACACTATATACTAGCTAGGGCTAATTAGGATAGAAAAGATCTAGCACATGCCTAGATTAGAGAAATTATCTGTTTACACAGCGCGCTAGCACAAATTATCTTAGATTATAGGCTATTAATAATCTTAAAGACGTAGGAAACCTTTAACTACTATTTAAACTTAAGAAGAGTCTTAACGTTAGCCTATTATCCCTAGATAGATGACTAAACAGAAAGGTAAAATCAGACTCTTAAACAGTACTTATGTTGCTACTGTACTCTAGAATAAGATAATTAGGCTCTATAGATTTTAATTACAGAATTTGCATATAATAATAGCATTTATATATCTACAAATATAACACCCTTCTAAGCCTGTTATAGTATAGATCTAAGGGGCACAGATTAGCCTACTTTAGTATTAAAAGGCAGAGAATCTCCCCTTACAAAGTAATTAGCTGCTAGAGTTATTTCCTTATAGGCTACTTGTAAAGCAAATTAGAAAAGTTAAATAAGAATTAAAAGAAATACTTAGACAAGAAATAACTACTAGCACCCTTTAAAGTAGGTAACAGAGTACTAGTCCCTAGTACGGATATTAGGACAGTACGCCTAAAAAAGAAGCTAGACTAGAAATACCTAGAACCTAGGACTATTATAGCCTAGATTAGCCCTAGTGCATACAGAGTAGACCTGCTAGGAATAAAAGGGATCTACCTAGTATTCTATGCGTTACTACTAGACCTATATATACTAAGAATTTAACTTCTAACTATATAGGTATAAATACAAAAACCTATAGTTAAGAGGAAAGAGAAGGTATAGAATGTAGAAAAAGTCCTTAACAGAAGGCAATTAGCTCATAAATAGTAGAAATACCTTATTAAGTAGGACAGATTCCCTAACTTAGAAAATTCCTAGGAAATTAGCACAAATCTTTCTAAAGAAGCGCTAAAACAATACTAGAAAATAATAAAGTAACTAATTAGACCGCGTAATAGGACATTAAGGTTAAAGTCTTAAAAAGAGGGGGACTAAAAAGGCTAAATACCTTTACTTAATTATAATTTTTCCTAATAGGGGTTTTTTAAGTAATAAGTGTTTAATAGTTTATAGTAAGGGAAAACACAACCCTACCTTACCCTAAGAAATACAGACTAGCTAAAGCAGACATCTTTTAGCCTATTATAGCTATTTCTAATCTAAGGAAATAAAGAAAGTTATATACTACGATATATAGTTATAATTAAAAAGAAATATAGGAGAATTAGTATAGAAGAACATCTTTCTAGTTGTTAGATAATAAGCTTAATGTGCAAAGATGATAATAAAGGTTATTAATTAATAATTATCTGTCATAATGGCTCATTTTATGTGTGTGTGCCGCTAGCCCCTAAGTTAACCAAGGTTAACTCTAACCCCCCAACTTGGTTCAGCAAGGTTAGTTATCTGAGACACCCCCTTAGCTTTAAGGCCCTATTAAAGCGAGACATAATTAGCTCTTATTATACCTCTAGGTTAGCAAGCTTTTAGTTAAGTAATTCTATCTAGGTGTTAGCTAGCTTTCTTTGTTTAGTATGTTTCTCTAGTCCTAGCTGCCTTAGAAAGGTTAAGTACTTGCTTGCAGACAAAGCCTTTGTAAGTCTATTAGCTAATATCTTAGTAGATAGGATATAGGTTACTGTTATAGTACCTTTATTTACCTCTTATTATAGCTGATAGTTATAAATGTCTACATGTTATAGTTTAGTTTAGAGTTTTAAGACTTCCTTATTAATAAATTAGATAGTTTAGGTATTATTATATTATATAGTAATTATTAATTATAAGAGGTGTATGGTAAGTTCTAATAATAGTTATAAGATAAAGATAGCTTCCTTAGCTACCTATGCCAGGGCAAGTAGCTCTGCTTTAGTTATTAATGTAGTAACTATGTCTTATTTATTAGCTCTTTAGGTAATAGGTCCTCTATATAGTTTAATAGTATATCCTTAGGAGCTCTTCCTATTAAGAGTATTATTAGCAAATAATATATTACTAGTAACTACTAGGTGCCTGTTACCTCTAAAGGTAAGGGATAGGTCTTGTCTTCCTTACAGGTATAATAGTACTTTATCTAATGCGTTATAGTGCTGCTGTCTAGGGTTAGTTAGAAACTGTGCCAGCCTAGATGTGGCAAAGGCAATGTTAGGCCTAGTAGTAACCGCAGTAAAGAGAAGAGATCTAATCTTTCTCTAGTATTTGTTAATTTCTAATGCTGCAGCTTCCCCTTTATTTAGTAGAAGCTTAATGCTTAATATTAGTGTATTATGTTGCATGTCTGTCTTATCTGCTAGAGAGCTAGTTCTGTTAATATATAACACCTGTAAGAGGAGGATCCTTAGGTTGTCTTAATCTTAGGTTATCTCCACTCCTAGGAACTATTATAGATTGTTTCCTCCTATAACAGAGTATTTATTAGTAATATAGCTAAGGGCCTTATCTGTCTTATATTTTCTAGTTAAGTAATAAGCTATAATAATATTGTCCACATAGAAGAAGATAGTAACTCTATTCTTAAGTAAGCAGCAGGGTTTATAGGAAACAACTACAAATCTATAGCTTGTTAGAGTAGATGTAAATTCCTTCTACTAGAGGAGTAGAGAGATTCTTAGTATATATAGTGCCTTATGTAGCTGTAGGACTATACCTAGTTTCTAATACCTGCGTAGTATCCTTATATAGACTTCTCTGTTAATTAATATATAAATAAAAGCATTTATAACATTAAACTGCTTAAGTTCTAGGTTATGTGCTGCTAAAATTGCTATAAGCATTCTAAAGGACCTGCTAGCTAGTGTTGCTGCGTAGGTATCTTTAGAAGTAATATTTTGTTACTAGTTACCTTAGACTACTAGTTGCGCCTTATATTTAAGTAGGTAGTAGTTCTTATTAAGCTTATACGTGTATACCTACATATAATTAAGAATCTAGTATCCTGCTACCCTAGTCTTTATTAGGGGTACTTTAGACTATAACTTTATGTTCTAATAGCTGCTAAGGTGTTCTTACTTAGCTTCTTTAAACTATTTGTGAAGCAGGTGGTCCTCTAGGTTTAATTATGCTATTAGCTCTAGTAGGAGTTAGCTTTTATAAGGCTTAAGCCCCTGTATTAGTATTTATTTTAACCTAGCCTTATTAATATTATTGCCCTAGTATGTGCCTATACATCTGCCTTATATGCTAGCTATAAATGCAGCTTTCTATAGGATAGTTTGTAAAGTTCCTTAAGATTATGCTAGGTTTAATTCTAACTAATTAGCAGTTAACTAGTACCACCTGCTAACTCCTAATTAGCTGTTACCTCTTGCTAACTAGGATAATAATAACATATTTATTAACAGCGCAACTAGTAGCAGAGTTAGAGGAGGAGTTAGATATATATATCTAGCTTTCTGTCTATTATTATATCCTAGTTAATCTTCTGTAGTATTTAAGTGTGTAATAGTGTTGTCCTTATAGAATAACTAGATTTTAGCCTTATTTTAGGGTAGAGGTAGAAGCTCTACGCTTCTTGTCTATATTGCTATCTCTTTAAGAGTGCTATACATAAGGTTATGTATTAGGTCCTAAGTCTAGCTACGAAAGACAGTATCCTTATTAAAGATTACATCTCTTATGCTAATAATATTTACTAAAGTTAGAATCTATATCTAATATATATTTAAGGATTAGTATCCTACTAGGTATCCTACCTATACTCTTAGGTCTAGTTACTAGAGTTATAATATTCCTTAAAGAGTGTTACTTGTAAGAGTAAAGGCTTTACATCTATATACTTTTAGATATACCTAGTTTAGTTTCCTACTTTATATATTTAAGCTAGCTAGTTAAGCTGTATAAGTAAAGAACACATTATAGGGTAGTTTCTAGTTATTAAATAACCTTAGTATTTAGTTATGTAGGTATACTGCTGCCCTTTTAATCTCTAGCTATATTTCCTATAGTAGGTTTACGTCTAATCTTATAGTGCGTGCCTTATTTTTTATTACACCCCCTAAGCGTTTAGCACCTTTGTTCTATGCTTAGGTGTCTAGTGCAGAAGGCTTAAGCCTAATTAAATATGCAGCGCACTATTGTAATACTTCTAGTTTTATTATTATAATTTTACTATTACACTTAATTACCTTAACCTAGATCTTATATTGTTTTAACAGGAATTATATAAGGGTGTCTAGAAAGTAGATAAATTTCTTTCCTAGTTGATTATCTTTAAAATAGAAGTCCCAGAGGAAGCTAGATTGCCTGTTAATAGTAAGTAATTAGCTCTTTTCCTTAGTAAAGCTTCCTTCTTTATATAAGTGGAAGTTAATTACTATACGTTCTACTAGTTCTTTATTACTTATTTGTAGTGTTTAACTAATTTACCTCTTAGTCTTAGCCTGTCTGTAAGTATTATATTAGACTATAGTAAGACCCCTAACTCTTACCCTCTAAGATTATTAGATAAGGTTTTTAATAGTAGCAGCTCTAGGGTGCCCTATTTGCTTGTGCTATAGCAGAGCAGTAGTAGTCTTAGGTATTTAGCTTTGTGTTAATTGTATTATAAACGCTGTCTATAGCTATTTCTTAAGTACCTATTATCTATATTGTTTATCTAAGGATGTAATAGCTATGTTGTCTACTTATCAAAGATAAGTTAGATCTCCTTTTATGTCCTACTAGATGCCCTGTTAACATAGTTGTTAGAATAAGACAAGGTTGCAAAGTATGTCTAGGCACTATGCTACGTTATATAGTTTAAGAGTAGTTAGTTAGCTTATATTTAATAGATAGAGGTAGACAGTGTATATCTCTATATCTATACCTAGGAGTTTCCTGCCTATAAGTGGTTATTTAATACAGGTAGAGTGAGGTCTTATATCTAGTCCTTGTTGTTTGTAATATAGATAGTTAATCCTAAGTTAAGAATAAAGAAGTTCCTAAGAGGGTAGCTTAGTAGCTCTATATTGTATAATTCTTTAACTAGACTTATATTAATTATTAATATCTTCTGTCCCTATAGTTATCCTAGAGGTGCCTCTAGTGTTTAGGATATCTTAATAGCTAGTGTCTTAGTGTAAGCTTGTTTTGTAGATCTAACCTAATCTTTAAGGTTAGCATTTTGTTCTATCCTAAATTATACTATTTTAGCAATTCTATTATATAGGGTAAACTATTTTAGTGCGTTATCTTTATAGACATAGTAGTAATCTTCTAGTCTATAGCGTTGTCTACAAGTAGGGCATTTTACTCCTCTAGCTGCTGCTGTATCCCCTCTTAGGGACTGCTTAGATATAGTTATTTAACTAATATTCTGTTTTTAATAAGGTCTTCCCTAACTCTCCTATGTAGTAGGAGTAGATAATACATCTTTAACAATATAAGAGGCGTCCCTGTTAGTATCTAGAGTAGATTTACTACTAGCAGTAAGACTTAAGTTGTTCCCTGTAGCAAAGGCGCCCCTTTACTGTCTCCCCTTAAGGTAGTACTTGCTTATATACTCTTAGAAGCGTTTTATTATTTCTTTATAAGTTATGTTTTGTTCTTATCTACTATAGTCCTAGAATATTATTACCTAGATTAGTGCTATTTTTATTACTAAATCTAAGAAGTCTTAGATAGTGTCTTATATATTATATATTTCAGCAACACCCTTAGTTTTAGCGTTAGTTGCAGCATAATTATTTTTAAGGAGCTAGGTATTCTAGCTTCTAGGTTATCTTATTAGTTTAAGGGCTGCTAGGTATTAGTAGCGTACGCGTAATTATTCTTCTTTAGCATTAATGCTAACTATATATTTAAGGCTAATAAGCTATATTTAAATTAATTTACCTAGTTAGTAGCAGTTCTTTATATAGTAAGGTAATACTAAGCTTTAGATAAACATTACTACCTTGTCTAGGTTAGCTTATTCCTTGCAGTAGTCTCTATCTGTTATCTTGTAGGATTTAAGTCAGCTTTCCTAATAGTTATTATCTTCCTTCTATGCCTTTAGGCTGTCAGCTAATAGTTTAGATAGGATTTCTAGAAGCTAAGGGTTTCCTTATTTATTATTGCTAAGGGCTAGCCTCCTCTTATAGTTGGTAATGTCTAGGGCGTTAGGTACTTATAGCTTAGTCCTTAGAGGGATAGTCTAATTTAGGTCCATCTTTTCCTATACGTCTAGAAAGGCGCAGTCGGTCTATAGTTAATACAACTAAGGTATATAGGTTATATAATCTATAAGAATTATTATTAAATTATATATTGTTAATAGCAACATATTAAAAGGGTATTTTAGTAGTGTTAGTAAGACTCTTAATTATTAGATAATATGCTTAATGTGTAAAGATAATAATAAAGGTAATTAACAAATAATAATCTGTCTTAATGGCTCATTTTATTTGTGTGTGCCGTTAGCCCCTGAGTTAACCGAGTTTAACCTCAACCCCCTAACTTGGTTCGGCAAGGTCGGTTATCTGACAATAGAACACTTAATAGATCTTTATATCCTTTAGGAGATTAAGTCTATAGTTAACTTGGCTTATCTACTTAGAAATAAAAAAGGGTCTAACTTTAATATAGTCTAGTTTTTCTGTTAGTCTTTATATGCAAAGTTTTTTGTAAGAAGATAGACTTTATCCCCCTCTTTTAGCTAAGGTGCTATTTTTCTTTTCTAGTTAATATATAAGACTACTTCTTCTTAAGCCCTACTAATGTTTTCTAGTGCTTTCTTATACACTTCTTTTAGTCTTACTACTAAGGATATTACTAATTTAGTCTAAATTAGCGTGTCTAGACTTCTAGTAAAGAGATTTAGGTATATCCTATAATTTAGAAAGAACAGTAATTCTCCTATTACTTCTAACAATTTGTTGTTATATACAATCTATACTATAAGCAACAGTAAAACCTAGTTATCTTACTACTAGTTACTGTATATCTAGAGGTATGTTTCTATAGTCTAATTTGTTCTTTTAGTCTGTCTGTCTGTCTGCAGATAGTAGGCTATTAAAAGCTTCTTCTTAATACTAATAGCTGCTAAGAGCGTACTCTAAAAATTTAACATAAAGAGCCTATCTTTATTATTAATAATTAATTCTAGTATGCTATAATACCTTATGTACCAATCTAGGAACACTTATATAAGCTACTCTGCAGTGTAACTATATTAAAATAGTATTATTTTAGCATACTTAGTAAATCTGTTAACTATAATAAAGATTAAGTTATAGTTGTATGTAGTTACTAGGTCTATTAAGATAGGCAGCTGTGTAATAAAGTCTATTGTAATATTTGTCTATAGTGCTGTTAGTAGCTCTATTGCCTATATTTCTCTGTATTTTGTTTGTGTACTGTGTTTATTTTGTTAATAGTTAATACAGTTCTTAATATATTTAGTAACCTTGTCCTTTATATTACTTAACTTATAGTATTACTTAATAAGTTCTATTATGTGTGTAATTCTAGGGTGTCTGTATAGCAGGTTATTACAGTAATTAGCTATAATCGTATCCTAAAGTTCCTTTAGTACGTCTAATATATTACGCTATTTGTTTTTAATTTTTATTATATTATTTAGTTACTGTAATAGTCTAAGTAACCTATTATTGTTAAGTCCTAGTACTGCAAACTAGTTTATTGTTTTTTCTCTAGTAAGGTTATGTTATCTACTAAGTGCATTAGCTCTACTATTGTCTTTGCCTATCGTATACAATATCTTAAATTTATATTACCTAAGTATCTTAGACTAACATACTTATTATTAGTTTAAGACATTAGTAGTAGTAAAGTATACTAGGTTCTTATAGTTAGTATAGATAGTAAGTTCTAAGCAGCTTTCTGCGTAAAGTTACTAATGTTCTAAAGCTAATATAATTATAAGTATTTCTTTATTATATATATTATAGCGTTCTTTAGGTCCTAAAAACTTATATAAGTAGTAAGTGATAAGGGGGTATAGTCTACTCTTTTCTTATGTAATATATGCGCCTAATAAAAGATCTCAGGCGTTAGTCTCTATACGTATTAGTTTGCTACTATAAATTATAATTAACATACAAGGTATAATACAGGCTTACTAAAGTGCCTTAAACGTATTATTTTATTCTTATTCTACTTAAATAGTGTATCCTTCTGTGTAAGCTTTATTAGCAGGATTATAATCTTAGAGTAGTCCTTAATAAAGCGTTAAGTAAAGTTACCAAATCCTAGTAATTCCTAGATCTGTTTTATTGTTTTCAGCGTCTGCTAGGTCTTAACTACTTCTACATTTATTAGACTAATCTTAACTCTATATTATCCTACAATATACCCTAGAAATTTAACTTCCTCCTTATACTATTTACCCTTTTTAGGTTTAAGTTATAGGTCTACCTGCTTTAGGCATTCTAGCACTTTTATAACATGTTGTTTATACTCTTCTAGTGTCTTTAAGTACACTAAGATATTATCTAGGTACACTACTACAGTTCTGTTAAGGTATGCTCTTAGGATGTTATTAATTAACTTCCAGCATGTTGCTAGTGCGTTTATTAGACTAAACAGTATAACTAGGTACTTATAGAGTCTATATTATGTCTTAAATACTATTCTTTATTCTTCTTCTTCTTTCTTTATGTGTATAAGGTTGTACGCGCCTTAAATGTCTAACACTATAAAGTACTAAGCTCTTACTAGCTAGTCCTATAACTCTGTAATATCTAGAAGCAGGTAGTAGTTCTTAATAGTAATTTTATTAAGCTTCCGAAAGTTAATGTAAGGTTACTGCTTGCTATCCTTCTTAGGAATAAATATAATTAGGTACCCTGTAGGTAATTCTAATCTTCTTATAAATCCCTTCTTAAGGTTCTTCTTAATATACTTGTTAAGTACCTTAAGTTCCTTTTCTAATAACTAATATAATAGCCTAAAAGTTAGTATCTTTCCTTCTTAGAGCTTAATCTTATAATCTTAGGGTTTGTGCTTAGGCAGGGCTTTTACTATACGCTCTTCTCTAAACATCTCTACATACTGTCTGTATATATTAGGGATAGCAGGAGGTACACCTCTTTCCTCCTTAACTCTTACTTTGTAATCTATAGGGCGTTTAGCATCTATAGAGTTAACTACTCTATCTTAGCACGTCTTATATATAAAACAGACTTTATTAATCTCCTTCTTATCTACTAGCTACTGCGTGTACTGCGTAGGTGTAGATGTATTAGTACTGCATTTATATCCTTCTAATAAAAGTCTTTCTTATGCCTAGTCTATCTTTAGGTTAAACTTTTATAACTAGGGAAGTCCTAGTATAACATTATGTGTGGCCTTTATAAAGATATCTCGGTTTATTTCCTTATAGTGCTCGTGTATCTATAGAGGTGCTGCTATTAATTTTAAAAGAAATTAGTAGTTTATCTAGCATTAATTCTCTATTAGCTACTTAGAGTAAGTAAGGGTTCTCCTTATAATATAATCTAAGTCTAGCTTACTATATTACTATTCTAGATATATAACTTGCTCATGCTTCTAAGTCTAAGAGTGCTGTTAAGGCTACCCTTTTTAGTTTAATAGGTAGCTTAATAAGGTAATTGTTCCTAATGCTATTAATAGATTAATCTCTAGGGCTTATAGGCGCTAGCCTGAAAAGTCCCCTCTTTACTAAACTGTAAGGCAGACTTCACAAGCATAAAAGTAGCGATCTGGTGAACTGATGGATTTAAAAGAGGAGTGAACAAAATAGCAGACAGCGAGCTACAAGAGGGCGGAGAGAGAGACCTACTTATAGTAGTAAGGCCTGTGCTCTCTGCAAGTAAAAGTAAAGGCAAGTAAAGAAAGGTTCTATTAGGTTTGATGGAATCTGCTAGTAGGTTGTAACACATACTAGTAGGTTACTATCCTACCTTAGCAGAAGTCCTAACACGTGCTTCTTCTTGTAAATAGTAAAGTCTCTTAAGCTAAAGTCTGTGAACAAGTGACTGTAAGAGTCTAATACTAACAGTTTTAAGTAAGAGTAAAAGAAAAACAAAGGAAAAGAGGATATAGAAATCCTGTGTAATAACCTGTTAGTAGTTAGAGTGCAATTAAAGTATATACCTTTAGTGGTGTTATATAGGTCTCTCTAAATCCTTATACAAAAAAACAACCTCTTAGATATTTTCTACTGCAAAAACCCTACAACGCAAAAATTGTACTTCTTTCTATTTAGAGCTTATATAAGGGAGTAGTGCAAAGAGATTTATTAATTTCTTAGAGCTAGATTTATCCTTAACTTAAAGGTTAACCTTTATTAATAGTTAATTGCTGAACTATAGCAGCTTAAGGGCAAGCTTAAGCAGATCTAGATTATGTTCTTGCGCGTCTTTAGGCGTGTTCTTAGCCTATAAAGGAGCTTATTAAAAGCAGCCTAATATTCTGTTAAGTAATGTATCCGCTTTTGTTAGCCTATCTTTTTTTAACTAGATTTATTAAGATTGTTGAACTGGCTGTTGTTAAAGGTGTCTTCTAGGTAAGGCTCCTAGTCTGTTAGCATTTAGAGTGCTAATAGAACTAGTTTATTAGGATTGTTGTAGTGAAACAAGAAAGCGTTGTAGTAGTTAAGATGTTGCTTAGTAGGTTCCTAGGTAGGTTTAGAGTTATTAGACTATTTAACAAGGTATTCCTATATACCGCGTTGCTTTCTGCAATTAAGAAATAGGTTAACGTACTATTCTTAAGAGACTAAACCCTAGTTGTTAGTGACCTCTACAGGTGTTAGTTTAGGTAGTGCTTAATCTAGTAGGTTGTCTTAGCTTGTTTCCCTGAGCAAGTTAGGGTAAAATACTAGAAATACACCTTTTAATATTATATCTGCAGGTAGGTCTAGTTTGTATGCGGCTCTGTTGTATATAACATAAGTAACTAAGTATAGCCTAGTATACTTATAATCTAGTTTTTTTAAAGGCTAGGTAGTATTCTAGTTGCGTGTGGAAACCTAAACTAGGTTGCTAACTGCGTATTTTAGAGTCTGTTAGTATTAAGCATTAGCTTAGACCTGTTGTTCTTGTTGTGCCTAGGTAAGCTAAATCTTTAGATATTCTAGAAGGTTAGTGTAGGTGCAGAGTAACTTTTTAGCGCGTAAGATTTAGTCTTTAGCTTCTTTTAATAATAATTCTATTTAGGTATAGTCTTTACTAGGGTGTATACTACTATAAGGATAATACCTAAGATCTGCAAAGAAAGGTGTAAGTCTAGTAGACACACTAACAGTGTTGTTAGCTTAAAACTTAGTAAGATACAGCTATAAAGCCTAATTATTTTATATATAGTTAACATACTTTTACAAATAGATTTTAAGGCTTTAATTAGCTTGTTTAGTTTAACTATTAGTTTGTAGATAATAAGAAATTAATAGTTTAGCTAAAATTTAAAGGCGTTTTTAAACCTGCTTCTAGAATTTGTTTATAAAGGAAGTACCTTAATTAGATATAATAGTACGTAGAAGTCTACAGAGGCAAAAATTTCTATAAAGTAGTAAGCAAATTCCTTTAAAGAGCAGCTAACTAATAGAAAGAAATGTTACTGCTTAGTAAGATAGTCTACTATAATAAGCAGGTTTGTATATAATTAGCTGTTAAGAGATAAAGCTAGTAAGTCTTGTATGTAGTCTATAGAGATATCTAACTACCTAGTATAAGGGATTAGTAGGGGTTTAAGGAAACTGTTATAGGCTTCCTAGGAAGGCCTTATATATTTACACACTGTATAAGCTTAGCAATATTTTTTAATAGACTAAGGCATGCTAGGCTAATAGTAGCGCCTAATTATTAGAGATAAAGTAGCTTTAGGACCTTTATAGCCTATAATCTTGTAGTTATATTATAAGTTAAATATCTAGCGTTATAATTGTGCGTTAGGGGGTATATAGAGCTAAGTTTTATCTAGAAACAGGCGTCTAGAGGAGCTATCACTAACAGTGTAACAGTTAGCCAGAGAGATATAGTAGCCGTTCTTGCGGAACTAGGAGCTTAGTTTGTAGTTATTTTTATCTAGGGTAGAAAAGATTTTCTATATAGCTGTATTAGTTGCATATGCGTTAGTAAGCATGTCTTTAGTAGATTAGGGATCTTCTAGATATAGTAGTAAATCTAGTAGTAATATCCTATAAACGTTGTCTAATAGGTTAAAGTTATCTTCTAAGTTATTAGGCTCTGCTAAGGGTGCACAAGTAGCGTAGAACGTTGTTATTGCCTAAACGTCTAGTAAGATAAATTCAGGTTGTTTGCTAGTAGTAAGGGAGAGAGCCTACAGAGTAGCTTGTATTATATTTGTAACTCCTAGGTCTAGGTTACGTAGTCCTAAGATAATTTAGTGTGTGTCTAATAACTGTGTGTCTTATTTATCCCTAGGGATGTCCTAAGGGCGTTAGCTTAACATATCTACTTTACTATTTGTAGGTCTAGGTACGTATGTTATTTTAAAATTAAACTAGAAGAGAAACAGTAACTATTAAGCTTAGTGTTAGTTAAGCTTCTTAGTCTTTATAAAGGTTTCTAGGTTCTTATAATCTGTTATTACCTGTATTAAATAAGGAGGGCCTATAAGTTCTAGTTCCTATTTTTTAAAGGCTTAAATAATAGCTATAAGTTCTATATTGTAGATATTGTAATTACATTCTGGAGATAAGTATTTTTAAGAGAAGAACGTAATAGGTTATAAGTAGCCTTTTTAATTCAGTTGCTTTATAATTCCTCCTATAGCCTAGCTAGAGGAATTAGTATAAATAACAACTAGCTGCGTAGAATTAAAGTGTTAGAGTATAATATCTAGTTAGAAGGCGCCCTTTAAGGTATAAAAGGCGTCTTTATAGTCTTAGGTAGGCTTAAAGTCTTAGTACTAGACAGAACGTTAGATTACTAAGGGATCTTTCTTAGAAGGTCTAGAAACAACAGTAAATTTAACAACTTATGTTAAGAGGAGAGCAATTAACAAGTACCCTTTAAAAAGATGTTAATAGAATCTAGTAAAACCTAGAAAGGAGAGAATGTTAGGTACTGTTTTAGGCATCTCCTAATCTTAGATAGCTTTAATTTTGTTAGGGTCTATTTATACGCTGTTGTTAGTAATAATTCTACCTAGGAACGTAATATATACCTTATAGAATTTAGATTTCTTTAGATTTACGTAAAATCCTTAATCTTTAAGTCTGCTAAGAACTTTCTTAACGTGTTCCTTGTGTTTAGCTAGGGAGTTAGAAAAGACTAAGACGTTATCTAAATATACTGTGCAGAATTAATTAAGGTATTTAAATAATAAGTTATTTATTACTTGCTAAAAAGTTGTAAGGGTATTATATAGGCTAAAGGGTATAACTTTGTACCAGTATATGCCTTTCTGTGTAGAGAACGCTGTAAGCTATTCTAAGCTAGGCTTTATCTATTTCTATAAAAGGTGTAGATAATATTAAATTTTAAGAATATAGTTGCCTAGTTAAGTTATGCTATAGTTTTGCAGAAAACTAGGATAGGATATTAGTCCTTAATAGTAGCGTTATTAAGCTCCTAGTAATCCACACAGACTTGCAGGCCCCCCCTAGGTTTAGTAATAATTAGCAGGTTGTTTTAAGCAGGGGAGTTGCAGCGTTTAATAAAACCTTATACCTTATTTTCCTTAATTTAGTGTTTAATAGCTTCTATTTATTGCCTAGAGAAAGGTTAAAGGCAATAATTAGGAGGGTTTGTACCTAGTTTAAGCTTTATTTTATAGTTAAAGGTACTGTAGTTAGGGAGAGTTTTAGCAGCTTCCTAATTAAATGTTAGAATAGATTTAGCGTATTCCTTTAGTTTCTTAGGGGTAAGTAAGTTAGAAAGAGGTAGGTCCTGGCTTAGTTAGAAGAATTTGTTAAAATTGGCATCTGCTAAAGCGCGTCTATTAGTTGTAACTTAAAGTCTTTATAGTAAGATAAGGAAGTAATTAGTACAATTCCTGTATAGCCTTACTGTAGAAGCTAATATAATGTAGATATTATATATTTATTATGCTGTTTAAGTATAAGGTAATCTAGAAAGCATAGATTTAGGTTAAGTAGATTGCCCTTTGTAGTAGTTGCTGGAACTAGGTTTTAATAGTAGTAGGGGCTTAGCATCTAGCAGGGAACCTTCGCAAAGTAGGGCAGGGGTTTAAGTTGTTAAGTTGCAGTGCTGTAAACAATACTTGTCTGCGAAGGTAATAGAGCAGTTTTACTAGGAAATAGTAGGGTTTTAAATAGCCCTTTACCTAAATCTAAGGATTAGGTAAAAAGGTCTATAACTGTTTATAACATAGGCGCTAGTACGCTTAAGGTGCAAGTTAATTTTAAGGTAAAACTCTACTTAATGTGTAATAGCTTCTGCAGGTTTACTGTTGTATCTCTAACAGATAATAGGTGTTGTTAGAGGAATAAGCTAAAGGGTGCCTGTTTTCTTTAAGAAGGTGTTAGAGATAAAGCTGGTGTTAGCGCTATTGTCTGCTAGTGTGCAGACACTGTAAGCGGTATTTTTGTTGCAGCCTAAGGAAGCCTAGAAAGCTACTTAACTGCCTGTCTAAACAGGTTTCTTAGTAGTCATCTAGGTGGTATTAACATAACAAATAATTAAGCTAGCCTTAGTAGTGTCTAGATAGGGTATAAAAGGGTTAGAAGAGTGCACTTGTTAGGAAACAGTCCTTAGGTAGTAACTATTATCTAATGTACCTAGTTTTCTAAATTAGAGGTATATTTATCTAAGAAGTTAAATTTGTTGTCTTTACTGTCTAATAGTAGGAATTAGTCTATAGAGATATGTTAGTTTATAGTAGAGTCCTTAGGTGCAGCTGCTAGTGCAGCGTAGGTCTTAGGCTTAGGAGGAGCAGGGCATTAATTTGCTTTATAACCCTTAGTTTTGCAGTTAAAACACATAAATATATTAGTTATAAAACTAATCTCCTTAGGTTATTACTGGCAGGTATTCTTATTCTCTTAGCCTAGTGCAGGTTGCAGAACAGCAGGCGAGGCTAGGGAGATGGTAGTAGTGTTTTTGCGAGTAGCCTAACAGTTACAAGGACTAAAATAATTCTGCCTATCTCCTAGGGTATCCTTATTATTAACCTTAGAAGGATTATAAGTGTGGTTGCAGAAGAAGGTGTTAAGCTGGTTATAGTAGTTACGTAGCCTAGATAGTAATTTGTTATAGGCTACGTTAGCTATCTATTACTACGCAAAATTAGGGAGTTTAGTCTCTAGCTAATAGTAATGTGTTTCTAGTGTCTAGTTAAGCTGCTAAGCAAAATATTCTATCTTAGTGTAGAAGACTAGAAATGCTATAGCAACATTAGCAATTTCTAGGCTAGGGTATTGTAGGAATGTAAACAGGTTAAAGGCGTATTTAGCTAAACTATAGATATCCTTATTTCTATAAACTTCCTATAGATAATAGATGTAATATATAGGGTTAGAGTAGTAGTAGGTAGAACTAAAGGGATCCTGTAGAAGAGCGCAGGCGGGTTTTTTAGTGTAGATTAAGAAGAAATTAGCCTAGTCTGTAGGATGTTAATAGTTCTAACTATTAGCGCGTATAAAGTGTAAGCAGTTAAATAACTAATTATTAAAGTTATCTTTCGGGCTTGTAAAATAGGATAGTTTCTTTATAGCCTTGTCTAGTTAGTTGTTGTACTAGTCTAAGGACTAAAGGAATTAATAAGCGCTAGCTAGAGTAGAGGTTAGGGTAAATAGGGTAGTGCTCCCTGGTGGCGTGTATGTGGAAGGCGCCTTAACCTGTGTTAAAGGGGTATAGAATTAGTCTATTATAGCAGGTGTGTTATTATAAAGGTGTAACTGTAATAGTATGCTAGTATAGGTGCCTACTAAGCCTAGTGTTTTAGGCTTAGGGGTATTAGAGGACTGCTAGGCTAAGCAAAGGAGGTGTCTAAAGCAGGAGGGGGGTTAGTTAGTAGCGTTATTGGCCTGGCCTCCTAGGTATTCCTGTGCTAAGCCTTAATTAGCTTTTAGCTTAAGCTGTTAGTAATACTAAGTAAGTTAAGTAGATTGCTGCTAATACTAAGTAAACTTAGCTTATAAGTTGTTTAGTTAAGAGGCAGTCTAATTATTATAGTTAATTAGTTAGAAGTAAAAATGCTTAGCCTAATCTAGCTTAAGTTACTTATTATTTAGTTGCTAGGATAGGGTGTGTAGACCGCTATTAACCTTACTAAAAAGTCCTAAGAGGAAAGCAGAGAGTATAGAGCATTATCTATAGGTAAGGTGCATAAAATACCTATCTAGATAGTTGTTAGATAGTAGAGGCAGCCCTAGATTCTAAACAAGAGGATTAAGGGACTAGAAGTTAAAATCTGTAAGTAGTGCGATAAGGAACTCTAAAGGTTAGTTACCTAGGCTAAAGTATTTAACTAGGGAGTGTTTAACTATAGTAGTAGGAAGGTGTTAAAACTGTTAGGAGAGACTGTTATTTAAAGGGACCTAGAAGGACATAGCTTGCAAAGAGTCCTTATAGCAAAACTGTAGAGCTAGGGTAGAGGCGTCCTACTAGCTGGCGTAAGTAGATTCTTCCTATAGCCCTAGAGTAGTGCTAGTAAGTTTCTATAGGGAAGCCTGTCCCTAGGGGGAGTAGGGAGTAGGCTAGAAGATTTCTGTAACAGTATCCTCTGTTTTAACAGTAGCTTACTTGTCTTTTTGTGTCTAAGACTTTAGTTAATTAGTAGATAAAGCAGATAGGCTGCTGCGTATAATGAATATTCCTAGGGTAGTAGCTCTCTTACGTGTCTTATAGCTAAAGTCCTGTACATAATTAGAAATAGCACTACTACTTTAATAATTAAAGGACTTAGGATTTATAGGGGCTTCTAGGTAGTATAGGTAAGACTTGTTATAAGAAGTCTTATTTATAGAAGTAGAAGAAGGCTAGGGGGGTAGTATAGAGTTAGGCTTAATATTATCCTTATTAGTTAGTAATATAGCTGTAATGTGTAAAGATGTTAGTAGAAGTTAAAGAGTTCTGTCTGTAAAGGTAAGTGTAGTAGTAGTAGGTAGTCAGAGGAGAAGCAGAGCACCTAGTGCCTTTAAGTAGTAGTAGGGCCTAGATGTTTAGTAGTAAAAGTACTATATATAAGTAAAAGACAAATTTTAGTAAAAAAGCTGTGTGTTAGTAAAAGATAAAGAAGTAAGCATTTCTTAAAATAAGGGGGTAGGGGATACTTAGGGGCGCTGGACCTCTTAGAAGGCGCTAGTAGATTAAAAGAAAATAGGCACTAGACTGCTTAAAAGGTGCTAAAGGGAGGCGCTAGACCACTTAAAAGGCGCTAGTTAGTTAGGAGGTAAAACGAAAGGCTAGTACTCTAGAGCCTAAAAAGAAGTGACAATTTAGCCTACTAAATGTTAAAGACAGGTAATCTGTACTTAGAAGACGCGCAGAGGAGGCTAATTTGTACTTAAAAACAGGCACTTACTACCCGCGCTAGTTAGGGGTAGGGACTAAGAAAAGAACTCTAAATAGGGCTAATACTTAGTAAAGAGATAGTATACTAGACTAAAACTTTAGTATAACCTTAAGCAGCAGTAGCTAACTACTAGCTTAATAAACGCGGAAGCCTAAGAGAAAGCTAAATTTGTTTTAGCTGTTAGGTCTGCTATTATATAAGGCAGACCCTATAAGCATAAAAGTAGCAATCTAGTAAACTAATAGATTTAAAAGAGGAGTAAACAAAATAGCAGACAGCAAGCTATAAGAGGGTGGAGAGAGAGACCTACTTATAGTAGTAAGGCCTATACTCTCTGCAAGTGAAAGTAAAGGCGAGTAAAGGAAGGTTCTACTAGGTTTGATGGAATCTGCTAGTAGGTTGTGACACATACTAGTAGGTTACCATCTTACCTTAGTAGAAGTCCTAACATAAACCCTATAAATTCCTTAGTACTGTAATACTCCTTACAATCTGTATTAAGGTAGTTCTACTAGTATGTGTTATAGTAACTTCTGTTAACTACTAGCTATATTTGTATTATAGCCTATATGTTATCTATTCTAGAAAAGTATACTTTCTAGTGTTTGTTAATAAGATATAGTTTACATAGGTTATTGTACCACTAGTACTATTAACTACAACAAAGGCTTTGTTATACTAGGAACTATCCTACACTAAGCTTTTTATTATAGTAGATTATGCATTTGTTCTTAGTGTATACTATCTACGTAAGGTTTCTATAATTTAGGTTTTAGTAGTCTAGGATATACTATAGTTATAGGCTAATTATTAGTAGTACTTTATTCTACTTCTGCATACGTTCTAGGCTAAGCTATATTTCGTACTTACACTAAAGCTAGTCTTAAGCTTCTTGTAGGTTATTAGTAAACTGTTTGCTATTATTAACTTCTTTTCTAAACTAGTAAACAAGCTGTTAGAGTTCTAGTGTTATTTCTGCAATTTTAGGTCCTTCTATAGGGTTAATAGTTCTTAACACCTTTAGTAATAGGCTTCTTTATTATTATGCTTCTAGCTTTGTTACGCTATACATTCTTGTGTGCTTATTAGTAGGGCGCTAGTCTAATTAAGCTCTTGTCCTAAGGTGTCTAGTAGGTTGTCCTTCTTTTACTAGTTATTGTTAGAATAGTAATCTGTTTCCTTGCCTGTCTAGGCGTCCTAGTAGGGTATTGCTACACAAATTAGAGGTTCAATACAGTTATTATTGTCCTCTAGACTAGACTCTAGGTCTTCTAGCAGTTGTCCTATATTATTAGTAGGAATTTCCTATTTACTAGTATCTATATTATTATAATTATAGGTAAGTATATTTAACTAGCAGTAAACCTTATTTATCTAGTAGTCCCTAGTAAAGTGGCCTAGTTTGCTACAGTTATAGCAGTCCCTGCTGCCTCTGTATTAGTTACCCCCCTTAGGCTTCTTGTTCTATTACTTTAGTAGTCTCTTATTAAGGTTTTAGAGGTCTATTACTTTAGGTCTATAGTAACTACTCTAAGTGTTGCTATAGATACAACAACTAGTATTTAGCTAATTACAGCCTTCTTGTTGTCCTTAGTTTAAGTTGTTATACTACTAGTTCCTTAGTAGTAGCCTATTAGTAGTAATAATAGTAGTACATGCTCTAGGAGTATCTTAAAGTCCTTACTAAAGTTTATAGAGTTGTATGTTAATATTAATAGTAGTATTAATAAGCTTATTAAGGGTTTCTATGCTTGCGCTAGTGCGCATAAGTTCTTCCTTAACCTTAGGCTTTAATCCTTATTAAAACATAGTAATTAGGGCAGTTTTATCCTAGTTAGTGTTAGCAGTAAGCTGCTAAAACTCTGCAGCGTAGTTAGCAGCTAACTTATCCTATCTAATCTTCTAAATATAACGTTAAGCAATATATAGTTTATTAGAAACTCTAAAGATTAGCTTAATCTTTTCTTTAAATAGGTTAAAGTCTTTTATCTATTTATCTATGTTATCTAGGGCCTTACTAGCTTAGTACTGCTGTATAAAGGGCTTAATCTAGGTAAACACTTTACTACGCATATAGCTAGCTATAAGGACTACTTATTTAGCCTTAGGAACCTTCTTACCTTAGAAGGTAAAGAAGAGGTCCTACTATATAAGCTAGTTATTAAGCTTACTATAGTGTCTATAAGAGAGGTAAGGCTTATTAATATTTCTAGTGCTAGTAGTAATAGTTGTATCTATGTGAATGTTGCTAGATATAGAGTTACTAGGGGTAGCACAGGATCTAATAGTACTTATCTTAGGAGTGTTTAAAATGTTAAAGTTGTACTTTAGTTAAAGACTGTAAGCACTAATTCTATTAGTTCTTAGGGATAAGTACTAGTAGATTAGTTAGGGTTATTAACTAAGTAAAGCTTATAAAGATAGGGTGTAATAAATAGTACAGAGTAGACAGTCTAGTTTAAGCACAGGTTAAGATTCTAAAGACAAACTTAATTAATAAGGTAAAACATAAGCTATAAGGGTTATATTCCTCCTTAACTATATACTAAGTAGATATAATACTTATTAATAAGTAACTAGAGTTAGTCTAATAAAATGCATAAGGGTGCTTATAGATGAGCATATTATACTATACTTATTAATAAGCAGTTACGTATATTATGCTTATTAATAAGCAGTTATGTAACATCCTTCTCTATTCTGATGTTCTCCACTGTTTGTTCCTTTAGGGCGTAGTTAGGGGTCTTAGTTGGCTGGTACTTATGTTTGTGCTGTGCCCTGGCACAGGATCGTAACACACCCCTGTAAAACAGTAATCGCTTAATAACATCTGTGTTATAGATTCTAGCACTCTAGAACTTTTAAATACTCTTATTTATATTAGTGCAGCCCTGTCCTAAACATTTTAGAAGATTTTATTGCGTAATTGTTGAGATAAAGGGTTGTAGTTTTGGGCTTTTTAGGTGGGGTTTTGAGTGATCCGCTCGATTGTGTGATCCGCTAGACTGTGGAGTACGTTAATAGGAGTCTATAACTAATACTATTACTACTATTAATACCTTTAGGCTTTACTACAGTTATAAACCTCTATTTAAGTACATACTTTAGGTTAACAGAATAGTAGAGAAGGACTATAATAAGAGGTAAGTGTTAATAGTAGCTAAAACTCTATCTTAGCTATAGTATAATACTTATTAAAAGAATTAATTTAGGTAGAATATATAGGATAGCTTACTTACTTTTCTAAATAGTAAGAGGGAATTAAGTAATATTTTTTACTGTAAAACGCAAAGTGGCAAAACCATTCAGGTAAAACTTAAAAGAGGCTAGTCTTTCTACCCTTAGTAATAATATAGGTATAGATTTACATAAACTATAACTTATATAATTAATACTAATTTAAACTAATTATTCCTTTTTAGTAGTATCTACTAGAGAGTATTTTCTCTTAATAACTAAACTACATACTCTAATTAGGGCGTTAAAGCATATAAGAGAGGGTGTTAATAGCACCTAGGCTAAGGAGCTAGGTTCTAACACTAGTAGAGTATTATATAGTTAGGTCTAGCTACCTCCTAAAGATAGGTAGTAATTAGTCTATCTATTACCCTTAGGAAATGTTATCTGTTACTGCTCTTCTATTTAAACTTAGGCCTAAATTACTGTTGTAACACATAGTCTATAATATAAGGTCTACTTACGGTATTACCTAGGCCTATAAGTCATCTGCAGTGCACAAACTTCGCCGAAGATTGGGCTTGGTCAAGAATCGATATGATGTTGTCCTCCTTTTCATGATCATGTGCGCGTACTCAGAAGGTCTTGGCGCGCCACGGGTCATTTGCCCGATCCGTCGACCATAGGACCACGCCCGAATGCGACGCGTACCCAGTAAACTTCCTTGCATTACATTTCACACCGCAGCATGTACACGAATCGCAACTCTACTCCACCTCGGTATCATGGTCTCGCCTATTCTACGTTGCGTATCAATGATCACACACTAGACGAACATCTAGCATCACCTTCATCCGCCTTTCCAAGTCCACGGGCTCGACCGCGTGCTTCACAGGGTCTTGGAGCGCTTGATAGCCTTCCCCTCGAGCTTTTCAACGAGACATTGCTTCACCTAGACATTCGCACATTATTCGACCTTCGAAACGTCAACCATCGCGCCTCCGAGCTGGTCGATGCTCTTCCTCAATTCAAAGCCGTTGTTGCACACGCGCCCAATACCATACGTGGGATACTCCAAATCGGTACTGGCAGATGGACTACTGTCGAGACTTTGTACAACAAGTTGTGTGTACCAGAGTGCGAGCATTGCGGCGATTTCGGCGGATACCTCTATCTCATAACGAGCAGACGCGTTTGCTTTCTGTGTCTGACGCGATTGAGACAGTATCTGCCGCTGCGGATCCGAGCCGCTAAGCGAGAGTTTCGCTTGAGCAAGACACTTGTACAACAGTTGCCTCTTATGCAGGTGGTACCTGGCAAATATTCACCAAATGAGAAGTTCACTCCTGTCGCTGTGCTAGTCGACTACGAGTCGGCATTTTGCGCTGGCACTATGCAGGAGCAAGCAATCGAGCACAATTTGCGGAACTTCGACACTGCTACGACAAGATCGACATCGATCACGCCTCGAATACAAGAACCTCGAACATCACCAGCTGATGCACGATCGGGGAACCCGCTCCGTTTTGTCGCGGTAGTCCATATGCCATGGTTCAATACACAGTCCAAGGAATTGGATTGGGGCCTCCACTGCCTTGGCTGCAAAAAATCCAGTCGTGGCCCCCTTCACTACCGCCGACGATTCTGGGCAGCTTCATTTGACGATCATATAAGACAATACGGGACTATCAAAAACGGCAGCCATATGTCAGCTTAGAATTTTGGGAGGTTGACCCCTATGGCTGGGCAGTTGAGATCGCGATTATAATTCCGCCTCGTAATTATCCTTTGCAAGGGGTTCATTTGCAATATGAAGCTCAGCGCCGCATTTCATCTTTCCCTGGCTTCACCATGTGCGTTTTGCACATGTGGCTCGAGTCCACAAGTCGAATCAAAGTGACCGGTTCACATTGACGGAATTCTTCCCACTTCCTGCAACCGCATGTATAGTAACGGTAATCTTGCTCGCACATCCTCCTTCTAAAAAACCCTTAGTCGTTGCAATGCATTGTTTGCGCCGCTAAGTGCTTACAAGGCATTGACTGAAAACCTAGGCACTGGTATGTCGTGAGTCGCGATAGAGGCAAGCGCGCTCTTATATTCTTCATGGAAATCGCTGAGACTTGGTTGAAATGACTTTTTGATATTGACAATACGGCAATCGCTGTTGAATGAGCATGTTGAACGATCGTTGAGCGACAATTTATAGTCCTGTCCCTTTCGCGTTCCGCTGTTACGATCAAATCTTCTCTGCAGGCGCGCGCTCCTCTATCACTGCACAATGACGTCTTCAATCACAGCGGCAAGATACGCTGTTCCATGATTGGTTGCTGGAGGGCGTTCATCCCCGGAAGAGTCGGCAATTGAACGCCACGGCGGCTATGCAATGAAGAAGGGTTTGACGAGACATCATCTATGAAAGCAACGAAAAATTCCTGCAACTCTAATACAATTTCAGTGCAATGATGCTCGACTCTCCATGCATTCGCGTCCTTCAAGCAAGCGTCGATCCGGATGGTGATAGCGATTTCAGAATCCTGGTCAACGATTCGGTCAAATACATCACTGTAGACGCAGGTCTTTTTGGGCTTGATGAAATGTGTTTTGGTCCTTCGTTGATCAGCCTATTACCTCCTCTTCCTCCAGGCGAATGGACCCAAGCCCGTGTGAGCCGCGATCCTGTAGCCAGCATTGCCCGCTTCACTGTTGCCTCAGAAACAACACTCCCAGGGATCACGAGTGTTTGGCACCCCACTCGCGTCAATCATCTGGATCTTGAGTTCGGCACAAAACTGCGTTCGAACGTTTACGAGGCCACATCTAAGCGGTTCCCTCTCAAGGTGGTTGCAAAGTTTGCTCGATTTCCGTGGGAGATCCCCAGGCTTCAGGCAGAGACAGAGGCATACAGATGGATAGAGGGCCACCAGATTGGTCCAAAATTTCTTGGTCACTTGACAGAAGGGGCAAGGGTCATCGGTTTCGTCATGGCTTGCATCGCCGACTGCCGACCGGCCGCTTTGGAAGACTACAAGACCTGTCGCTCAGCGTTGATGAAGTTGCACAGGCTTGCAATCAAACACGGAGACATCAACAAACATAATTTCCTCATCCGTCGGGAAATTGCTTTTCTTGTTGATTTCGAAAACTCTTCGCAGACAACAGAGACCAAGGAACTGGAACTTGAGCTTCAGTGTTTGCAGGACTCCCTAAAGGACGCTTCTCACAGAGGGGGTAAACGTGTAGAGACGGCCACCGGAGCGTACACTCAGTAACGTGGTTGGACGCTTATGGTTTCGAATATGGAATTGATGGAGGACTAGTGCGGCGGGTCTGGAAGCTCTATCAGGTGTGCGTACGCAGTCTGGTATGCATTGTGGTGAAACCTTTTGACTGTTCAGGTACAGTTCATAGCTTGGAAGTCAGGAACCTATATGACATCCAAGAACACTAAGTTATCATTGAGTATCAGATGTTGCACGACAAGGAAGTTCGACTCCAAAGTATGTCTATTGTCTCCGTCTAACGCGTTCCTACAGAATGCTGTGTGAATTAATTACTTCTACCTACCATTTCCCTCAATTTCTCACATGAAAGCTGACGATCGGCTGGAAATTAAATATGGCCGAGATGTTAACAAACGGAAGATCGATGTGCGTTGGCGATTGTGCTATATAACTACTGTATCACCCTAACCCTACAGGAATAGAGCATACAACCCTGCGACTAGACCTAGCGCAATCGCAGACCTTGCATAAATATTAACTGGTTTATGTAACGCACCAGTCTTCCAAAGCCTTGTCCGATTCCTCTCTGACTTATTACTGACTCGGTGCCGTTACATCCGTGTCCACCCCACACCCTAGGCCAGTACTCTAATTCTTCCTAACTCTTATAAGGTATAAAAGGTATAAGGTTAATAGGTATAGAGAGCTAGTTTTTAAGTATTCTTTTATATAAGACCTATAGGAATAGAACAATTCTCTATATAAACTATTCTAGTGCTCTTATATACCATATAGCAGATACCTATATCTCTTAGAGACTTCTATTATCCTACGTTATTATATTATACTTAAAAACTTATCCTACTTAATAATAGCTTCTAAATAATATTATAAAATTGTTAAGTTATTTCAAGTACCTCTAGATTTAGATCCCTTATAGTTACAAACTAAGACTAGGTCCTAATTATTATTTAAAATAATAGTTAGGATTCTAGAGACCTTCTAGCAACTAAAGCCTTTAGGTTTAGAATTTCCTACAACTTACTACTCTAGGATTTCCTTTAGAAAAAGCTGTGTTAGATTATACTAAGATAAACATTTAGAAATTATTAAGAACCTACCTAAATTAGATTATTACTAATATTAGGCACTACTAACCCTAGTGTAAAGAAACCTATTAGAAGATCTACTAGGATTTAGGCAACTATGCCTCCTAAAGGATTAGCTAATAAACTACTTACTAAAAGTAAATTAGATAAGGACTTAGATTAGGATAGGCTGCGTATAGAGATAGACTAACTATAGTCTAAAATAGCTAGGCTTTAAGCATAAACCTCTCTATATAAAGATAATTCTATACCTACTACTAAGTCCCCCTAACTTACTTAGAGATTTAGTTCTCTAAGCCCTATTTATACCTCTAGGCTTAGTAAACAAACTCTAACTATTAATAAATCAAGTAATAGTAAAGAACCTACCTTTAAATAGTAGCAAGCCTTAATTTACAACTAACTTAATATTAATTTAGATTACTATTCTATAGAGAGAGCCTGTATAGCCCTAGTATTGTTCCAGTATAAGTATTAAAGCATCTTGTTAGCAGGCACATTAGGAAGGATACTTATTATTATCATTGTTAAGGGTTAAAGAGATAGGTGATACAGTAGTTAAATACTATAAGTATGTGTTTCTAGTTGTTGTTGTAGGTGTTGTGCCTTAACAGTTCCTGTTAAGGTCTCTTATACCCTTCTGCCAGCCAGATTACGTACACTAGCTAAGTATTCTAGTTCTTACTAAGGCAGTTACTGTATACACTAGTATAAACCTCCCCCCCTTAAGAGCTTAGCCCTATTAAGCAAATAAACTAAGTTAAAACTAAACTCTAAACTAATCACTAACCCCCCTTATTACTCCGCTCGTTCCTTTCCCTTGCTACTTTCCTGTTTCTGCAATCTTGTTAAGGCCCTAGTTTCCTAAGTAGGTTATTAACTAGAGTCTCCTAATAGCTTTAGGGTAGTAAAGTCTAGTACATATCTTAATAAACCCTAGTCTAAGGCACTGCCTAATTTATATATTATCTAGGTAGTAGCCTCTATTACTTTAACAGTTAGACTGTTAAATAACTTATTAAGAGTACCCTCTTGTGTATGCTGTCTGTCCTATAACTCCTATCTTTTCTTATATTCTAGTACTACTCTATTATTAGTAAAGAAGGATTAATTAGGGATACCTAACTCTTTATTAGCCCTAAAGCAATATTTCTTAGACATCTTTACCTACTGCTAATGCCTCTTTACTATAGCAACGTTGTTGTCCCTGCTCTTCTAAAGAAACTTTATAAGTTCCTTGTTATTAAGACTAAAAATACAGAGTATCTCTTGCTAGACTAGGTAAGAGTTATACTAAGCCTAGCAATAGATAGCTTTAGAAATCTAGGATGAGAAAGTTAGCTCTATATCTGTTAGGAAAGTATAGGGAGCACTACTATACTTATTTAAATAACCTAATAGTAATAAGGGTCCTAGCGTAAGTATCTAATAAGAACTAGTAATGTCCTTGTATAATCCTATCTCTAGAATCTCTATAGTTTCTCTATCCTCTGTAACTAGCACGTACTAAGGGAGTATAGTTTAGCGTCTTATTATAGATAGTCTAGTAGACCTATGTAGCAGTGCTAGGTAGGAGATCCTAACGTCCCTATACTTACAAGGATACTTCTTCTACTTAGCACCTACTACGTCTTATGCTAACTTAGGGTAGTTAACTGTATCTACCTACCCCTTAATATAACTATTACGTTGTTTAATTCTATTATCTTTCTTCTAAGCTAAGTATTCTAGAACTAAATTATAGAAGCCTTCTAGAGTAATAGTGTAGTTGTCTTTATCTTTATTATTAAAGGATACTAAGCCCTATATTATGTCTATTCCTCTACCTAACTCTATAGCGTTATAGAGGTTGCAATCTACGTGCTTAAAGAACATCTAATCTCTAGGCTTAGTGTATTTAGTGTAGTATAGGTAGGAGATTAATTTAGTTTATTAATAGAGTACTGTATAGTAAAGCTAGTACTGTAGATTAACTCTTACTAGCTGTTAGATAACAGAGTAGTATATAATCTTACACTACCCCAGGTTACTTTTACTATACTTTATATAAGTATAGTAGTTATATATATTAAAGTATTTATCTACTATTTTCTAGAGTTCTAGATTGTTTTAGAACATAGAGGCAAACACAGAGACTATAATAGTGCCTTTCTAGTTTAGACTGTCTGCCTACGCTGGCAAAAGGGTAGGGGGTACCCCGGGGTTGGGTAGGGGTTGGGTACGGTCCGCACGGACCAGGGGTAGGGGTAGGGTAGGGGTAGGGTCCACATAGGGTAGGGGTAGGGTAGGGTCCGCACGGATGTTGGGTAGGGGTAGGGTAGGGGTACCTCTAGCGTGGGGTAGGGGTAGGGTACGGTCTGCACGGACCAGGGGTAGGGGTAGGGTAGGGTAGGGTTTGGGGTAGGGTCTAAAGGGAAGAGGTAGGCCTAAGTAGGGCCCGTAGGTGTCGGCATGTAACTCTTTAACTAAAGCAATTATTGCAAAACTTTGTACAACAAAAATGTAGAGTAAAACGAGCGCTTTTAAACGGTCCATATACCGTGAGATTCCGATCAAAACTGGTAGAGTTACAGCAGTTGTTGTGTAAATCCTAGGTTGTTACTACGTAGGCCTACGTAACAACTGCTCTAGCTCTACCAGTTCTAATCGGAATCTCACAGTATATGGGCCATTTGAAAGCGCTCGTCTTGCTCTACAATTTTCTATTACAAGGTTTTGCAATAACTGCTTTAGTTAAAGTGTTGGATGCCAACACCTACGGGCCCTACTTAGGCCTACCTCTTCCCTACCTCTACCCCTACCTGTAACTCTTACAGTAAAGCAGCTATTAAGAAATTTTGTACTAGAAAGATATAGAACACGAAGAGCGCTTTCAAACAGTCTTTATTCCGTGAGATTCCGATCAAAACTGGTAGAGCTAGAGCAGTTGTTACGTAGGCCTACGTAGTAACAACCTAGGATTTACACAACAACTGCTGTAACTCTACCAGTTTTGATCGGAATCTCACAGTATATGGACCGTGTAAAAGCGCCTGCCTTGCTCTACAGCTTTGTAGTACAAAGTTTTGCAATAACTGCTTTAGGTAAAGAGTTGGACGCTGACACCTACCCTACCCAACCCCTACCTAACCCCTACCTAACCCCTACCCGTACCCCATGTAGACCCTACCCTACCCCTACCCTCTTAGCATGGAATTAGCGTGGGTAGGGGTAGGGTAGGGTAGGGGTACATCACGTGATGTACCCTACCCCTACCCAACCCCTACCCTTTTGCTACTATATGTCTGCCTTAGCTTAAAAATGTTAAGATAGGTGCCTAGAGATAAAGTTGCTCTAGTTAAGGTTAAGTACTGTAGGAACTAGGCAGAATTAATAGGACTGTAGACTATCTATTGTGTTTAGTGTACAGAGCTGCTCTTAAAACAGAATCCTAGTTTTTAGGTTGCTTCTCTACTTCCCCTAGCTAACGTATTCAACGGGTGAGTCGGCCACACGGGCGAGTCGGCCACTCTGCCAAGACCACACCAACATTCTACCCTATTATGGCTTGCATTAGCCCATATTGGCATTGTTTATAGTAGTACAGTATATAATATTATTTAGTAACACCTTCTTTAGGCTTTTTACACGTGCGCAAGTTATGCCCTACGTTGTGGCACTTTTTACAGCGTCTTTAGGTTACCTTACCTCCTTTAACACATACTTGCTTCCTTGCCTTCTTACTATTACTACGCGCCCTAAACTTAGTTAGAGTAGTTAATTAAAGGCCTTCCTTGGCTGTTAGGACTCCCTCCTGCTGTAACTGCTTTCTTTTATGCGATTTACGTCGCATAGCAGCCTTATTTGCTGCTTAAAGCCTAGTAATCTCCCTTTAAGCTAACACTAGCTTATGCGCTACTATAGCTGCGCCTTTAGCAAGCTTTTTAAAGGCCTTAACTATTAAAGTTAGTAAGCTGCTTGCATGCCTTTAAATCCTCTCTTAAACCAGCGTTAATTGCGACCCTAATTGCAGGGTAGTGCTTAGGGTTTAGGACTGCTAGGGCTTATCTTCTATAGTAGGTAGCGGTAGGGTACGTAGGCGGACATCAAGACCTATTATAACCCGTTCTAGGTTAAAGGGGACTATTCTAGCGCCTTAGAAGCCTCCTTAGATATTACTAGAAGTAAATGTCTCCTTATAGGCGTCTATAAAGCATAGTAGGAACTTAGTTTTAGTAATATAAGTAATGTAGTTGCGTATAAGATTCTTAGCTTAGCGCCTATATACCTTCTTTAGAGGGGCAAAATAACCTATATCTAGTAGTTGTAAGAGGTGAGATAAGTGTAGAGGCATATATAGTGTAATAATGTTTACTTCCTTACAGTATTGTTAGAAGTTAAGGGAGTTATAGCTCTTGTAGCTATTAATAAGGAGCAGCTAGTACACTTCTTAGGTGCGCGTCTTTGTATAGGCATTAAAGTGCTTTAACTAGTCTAGACTAAGCTTGTTAGTAGTCTATCCGTTCTTAGAGACTCTAATAACCCAGTTATAGGGCAGGTTGTCCTCTTTATACCAGGCAGAGAGGTAGTTACAGCCTTTAAAGATAATAAAGGGTAGAATAGCCTACCCTGTGCCATTAATGCCCTGTATAACCGTTGTCTACTCTTAATTGCCCTGCTGCACTGCCTTTAGCCGTCCTTAACGCTCTAAACCTGTAATAACTGCTCCTGCAGATATCTAGCCTATTATAAAGCCTGTCTTATTAAAGTTGTATGTGTTATTATCCTAGATGCTATACTTAGCTTTAATATTTGCTATAAGCCTAAACCAGCCTTGTATAATCTCTAGATCCTTACAGAGGGCTCTCTTGTAGTTATACTTGCGATTAAACTTTACTTTAAGGTTAGGGCGGCGCTTAATAAATGTATTAGGCCAGTTTATGCTAACATAGCCTATATTGCGCTTAGTACGCAAAGAATTAGCTATATTAGCTACAGCAGCTAGCTAAGGGGCAAATCCTTGTGCATCTAGCTTAAGAATGTACTTAGCAATTACATCCTCCTTAGTCTAATCTATATTCTGTTAACTTAGCGTATAATAAGCTTGTGCAGGTTATCCTGTGTATTAATTATGTAGTGTGCTGTGAGGCGCGTTGTATATGGCTGCAGCGCGTCATATAGTAAGGTTTGCGTCTTATTTAAGTGCCTAGAGCGTAAGCTGTATTGCAGCCTCTTTTAAGGGCGTAGGTTTATGTTGTTGTTGAGTTATTGCGTTATAAGGTAGAATGTTGGTGTGGTCTTGGCAGAGTGGCCGACTCGCCCGTGTGGCCGACTCACCCGTTGAATACGTTAGTCTTATTCTTATACATTAGCATAAGCAGGTTAGATATTATAGTAGTGTTAAGAGTGTAGACTAGCAGGCTAAGTTTACTAGCAGTGTACTAGGAATAAGGAAAGTAAACTTATAATAGGTTAACTATGTAGTAGGTAATTATTCTTCTACTAGCACCTTTCTCCTTTTAAGTTTCTCCTCCCTTATAGCACTCTTAGACCTATACATCTAGGAGCTTTACACGCTCTAGATCCTTAAGGAGCTTCTAACTAATCTTTATGCAGAGGAAAATAAAGGCAGATTAGCTATTAGTGTATTTGCACTTAGCGCTATCCTAGATATTATTTATTACGTCTTTACTAATTTCTACATCTTCCTGCATAGACTTAACATCTAATATTAATAGGTAATTAAACCTAGGGCTTATAACGTCTTAAAATAATCTAAATTCTAATAGCCTAATTAACAATTATTCCCTAGTTTAATAGTCCTCTAGCACTAAAGTAACAGAGCTGAATTGCGTTCCTCTAGACTGTTAGTACTTATAAATTGCATCTATTGTGCAGCGCTGCTTTCCTGTTTTATTAACACCTAACTTAAAGGCTATCTAGTTAAGGTTGTTAGGTGTTGCAGACAATAGGTTTCTTTAGTGTTCTTATTTAATGCTTTTAATAACATCCTTAGGGAATCTGTTGCCTGTTAGGAATGGCTTTGTATTAGTCTATAGCCTTGTTAGAGTAAGGGATAATCCCCCTAGCAAAACACTTAATTAGCCTGCAATCCTTATGCCTGTTACTAGCTTAGTAAGCAACTGTAACCTAGATAGTAATGCTAAAGGGGCTAGTGTCTAAACTTTGTTAAGAATATACTCTAGCGCTGCTTATATTAGTGTAAGGAAGTTTCTAGTGCCAAATATTATAGTATTTAATGCTACCTACTCCTAAGTAATTCTTTCTTTTAGTAAGTAGGGTGTCCTAACACCTTTTAGGTTAAAGATTAGTGCTAGTAGTTAGGTCTTCTATAGTGTAAGTGCTTACATCTACTATTAGTATGTTTTTAAAGTTAGGTCTCTAGTTAGGCACACATCCTATTCTGCTACTTTTAGCTTTAGTACGCCTTTACCTAGTACTTTTACCTTTACTATAAGTAGGTGGTTCTTGTTGTTTAGGTGCGTAACAAAGTTTATTGTATCCTGCTAGAGCATATTAAGGGCTTAGTAGACTATATTCTAGTTACTTAAGTTACAGAACTTATCCTTCCTCTTTTATAGTATAGATAGGCGTTAGTAAATTACTAAGTTAATAAACTTAGTAAGGTTGTTAGCGTCTACTTAGTAGATATAATTTGTAATTAAGTTAAGTGTTATATGCTCTATAGCAGACTGTAGGCAGTATAGTGTTACTACGTTTACTAGAATATTTTTGCTATTCTTTTTTTTGCAGATGTACTTTATAGCTTATACTATTTCTGTTATCTTCCTCTAGTTATAGTCTGTTACTAATTAGATTGCTAGTTATTAACTATTAAAGTTGCTTATGCCTCTGTATTGTGTAACTAGGTTTAGGGTTTACTAGATAATGTCTGATATTAAGTGTATTATAGCTGCTAATTTGTTAAACTTAGTAACTGCTGCACTTATCTAGAAGTTAAGCCTTTCCCTTTGCGCCTGTAGCTCTCCTTAAGTAATCTCTATTATAAACGAGCTAAATGTAGATCCCTCTATGTATAGCATTAGGATATTAGCAACCTTAGTAATGTCCTTACTTTTAATAGCCTTTAAGACTAATAACTACCGCACTACC